>NC_137466.1:175594671-176794671 GCF_964235325.1 Thermobia domestica
GGGAGCCTGTGGGCTCTTCCGCACCCAAGGCCCGTTCCACACACGGCAAACAAATTAAGGGTACAATATTGACAAATCTCAAAGCCATATTATTTCTAGGGCACCTAATAGCAGACAATTTTTACTGAAATGGGCCCACGACTTTTTTTTTTAAATATTGTATGCTGTTTTGTTTATGTAATGTAGATAACCTGTTTGATGCTTCACTTATAATTTTATGTTTGTATCGTATATGGAGTAAGAAAATTTTATCTTAAAGTGGGCTCCCCTCGAACGGCGTGCCCTGCCCTCCACAAATTACGGCCCTGCATCTATAATCTCGAAGCGAGCTACGTTTGCGACGAAAAGAGCATCATTGTCTTTCCTTCATGACAGAATGGTTCTCTTTGAATTTCAAAATCTCAAGTAGGCCCTACAGTTAAACTTCAGGGTTAAAATATCCTCTCTAAAATCCAAGATGTGGATTTCGCTCTCAAAAACATATTGGTGGTGACTGGTCGTAGAACTGACGACAAAGAAATCCTGTGCACATTGATATTTTAATTCATCTGGAAATAATATGCCTTAATAGATTATGGACCACATCCCATATTGGTAGTGACTGGTCGTAGAACTGACAACAAAGAAATCCTGTGCACATTGATATTTTAATTCATCTGGAAATAATATGCCTTAATAGATTATGGACCACATCCCATATTGGTACTGACTGGTCGTAGAACTGACAACAAAGAAATCCTGTGCACATTGATATTTTAATTCATCTGGAAACAATACCGGTACGCCTTAATAGACTACGGACCACATCCCATATTGGTGGTGACTGGTCGTAGAACTGACGACAAAGAAAACCTGTGCACATTGATATTTTAATTCATCTGGAAATAATATGCCTTAATTGATTATGGACCACATCCCATATTGGTAGTGACTGGTTGTAGAACTGACAACAAAGAAATCCTGTGCACATTGATATTTTAATTCATCTGGAAATAATATGCCTTAATAGATTATGGACAACATCCCATATTGGTGGTGACTGGTCGTAGAACTGACGACAAAGAAAACCTGTGCACATTGATATTTTAATTCATCTGTAAATAATACGCCTTAATAGAGTTTTGTGATGCAAAAGCCAAACATACTGTCTGGATCACTAGTAAAAAACATGGAACTTTAACAGTACCTCCTTTTCCGCCTTCCTCGCGTTTTTTTTTCTTTTTTTTTTTTATTGTTTCAAACTCTGGAAAGAAGTTAATAAATGACATATTGTTGCTTCACGTCATTGGCTCTAAAATATTATTTTTGGTATGTCCCTTTATCTTCCATTAAAATGGTAAAAGGAGTTATTGGTTTGGACCATTTACAAAAGGCAGAGACAAAGTGAACGACAACTATTCACGCTTTTAGTACCCGGTAACACGTTAGGAGATATGCGATGGCTTCGAAAACTATACATATTTGTTCATGTAATCGTGGAATTAGTCTGAAGATAGTTTCTAGTGCACAAGCAGAAGATTTTTAGCAAAAAGTAACATAATTGTCACTATCTTATTGCATGCTTAAAGTAAATCTACACGGAAGTAATGGAAAGGTAACCAGAAGTAGTCTACATAGGTCTTATAGTTTCACACATATTCTATCTTCCATTTACAGTAAGTATTTTGAACCGTAAAATTACAAATTTAAGCTGAATCCATAGCAAATATTTATTACCGGGTGCAAAATAGAGCTTCAATAATATTTATTGTCAGTCTTGCGGAATGTGTGATCGGAAATCCATTTTCAATGTGATCACATATCCTTTAATACTCTATCAACTACCGAAAGCGTGAACGGTACCATTCACAAAGCCGCTGACTTAAAAAAGAAATGGATTCGAAAAGCATTTGGTTATAATACAATATGAGATAGTTAATTAAGGTACGTGTGAAATTAAGATATTGTGCATTTGTAATAAAAATGAAGGTTCACTTGGTAGAAAACGGAAGGTTAATTCCCCGTTTCTTGACATACATTACGATTTAGCACGGTAGACAATCTGTAAAACTTTGACTTTTATTTACATCCCTGCTTGTGATATAGAGATGCTGATTATTTTTATTATTTCATATCCACATAAAACACTAAATAAAATAAATAAATGAATACCTCTACAGCCGGAACTGGGAAACAAAGCTTATAAATAGCAAAGCAAAATCTAAAAAGAATGCTAATATATATAAGGATATGAAAACCTATTATAATCCTGAACCGATATCAATAATTTTTATCTTAAACTATGCCATCTGGCGTCGAGATTAAGCACTTTTGCATAACATGGGAATAAATACATTTTTCCTCAATTTAGAGCACGATCAAACAATACTACGTGTATAAAAAAATAAAAACACGCAAACGGAACAGAACTTTCGCATAAATGTAAATGAAAAATATTATTTAAAACATTTAATAAGCATTGAACAGACTACCAGTAAATAAATAAATAAATAATAAAAAGAACAGAGCTTATGCATCTTGCAAGTACAATTACATAATTCTGTTATTAAAACTCCCTACAGGAAACAATATTTTTATGCAGCGCTGGATATACGAATATGCCCTGCTATACCGTGGCCCAGAGGCGCAATATTCTTAGAAGGGTACGTAGGACGAAAACTTAATAACAACAACAACAACAAAAAAAAAGTGAAAGTTGAATAATAATAAATATTATTATAGAGTATAAACACCCTACAAGTAATAATTCATTTAGCAAGTCTACTGACTTGAATCATTCATGGTTAAAGTTGAGTGGAACTTTAACGTTGTCCTTTTAAGAGAGTTTTGTAGGAGCAGGCGCGCTGGCCCGTATGAGGGCCTCACAACACTCTATCATTATCCCAAAATTCTTTCTTTCTTTTTCTTTTACTTTTTTGAAGTTTATCGTTCTACGAGTATGCTCCGAGGCTAAAGGATACGGTGAAGATGGGACGGATGATAACAGTGGAATGAAGTAAGTTGAAGGAAACAAGACAACCCCGAAGAAACCCACGCACACGGTGTTTGTCCACCACAAAGTTAACTTGACGAGGGCTGGAATTTAATCAGGGCCCCTACGCACCAACTGTACCACCCAAAATTCATTAGAATTTACAATACAAATAATTATAATATATACTCCATTAATAACAGTACAGTATGGCAGTAGTCATTTCTTATGCCGAAAAAAAAAAATCCGTAAGTGGTAGTTTACAGGTAGGGCAAGTTTTTTACTTTCGAAAGATAACAATACGGAAATCTTGTGATCCTGAGCGCTTCTCGCTGGCACCTGGCACCTGAGCCCTAGCACGTGCACTTTTGGTATAAACAGGGTCTCAAGTTCGATTCCCGGAGGTCGGGCATTGAAATTTGAAAGCATTAGGGTGGTTTGGATTCCACCTTAAACTGTAGGTTTACGCATCGCTTCGATGCTGGATAGAGACGCTAAATGCAACCTACCAATATTTCGCTTTAAAAATACTTAGTAAAATATTTGCACAATTCATACAATGTCAAAAACGGCTCTAATGATTGTATGGAAAAGTCTTTATAAATCATAGAATATCGTTCAGTTCTTCTTGGAGAATCCAGAAAGAATATTCTACTGATAGGGTGAATTTTCTTCCGACAAAGTTTTCCGAAAATGTCTTTTATAATTGTGATCATGTTTCGTAAGTAAATGTTTCAGTACAATAATGCATTATAACATGATTTGATTTAAGAAATAGAAGCGAGAAAGGTTACTACGAGGGCTCGTATCTTTTATTAGAATCACTAGTAGCCTTTATAAGATTGTAATGTTACTAGGATCATGCTAGTGGATCTTATAAGATTGTAATGCTACTAGGATAACGCTAGTGGATCTTATAAGATTGTAATGATACTAGGATCACGCTAGTAGATCTTATAAGATCGTAATGTTACTAGGGTCACGCTAGTGGATATTATAAGATTGTAATGCTACTAGGATCATGCTAGTGGATCTTATAAGATTGCAATGTTACTAGGATCACGCTAGTGGATCTTATAAGATTGTAATGTTACTAGGATCACGCTAGTGGGTATTATAAGATTGTAATTCTACTAGGATCACGCTAGTGGATCTTATTAGATTGTAATCCTACTAGGATCACGCTAGTGGATCTTATAAGATTGTAATGTTACTAGGATCACGCTAGTGGATCTTATAAGATTGTAATGCTACTAGGATCACGCTAGTGGATCTTATAAGATTGTAATATTAATAGGATTAGGGATGCGCACGAGTCGAGACATGTCTCGAATCTCGAGTCGAGACACACTTTGTAAAATTCAAGACGAGTCGAGACAAATGTATTTCTCGACTCGAATCGAGACACGAGTCGACTCGAGACTGCTCGTAAAATCTCGACTCGACTCGAATGTCTTGAAAATCTTTTTATACTTTTTAATATTTTATTATTTTGAAGAAAGTATTCACTCAGAAACACACGGCACGAGAATTTCGGAAACTGCAGGATTTGTCGGGTGTTCGAGGAGTGCGGTGGTGAATGTCAACAAGTGGCGAAATGACGTCCAACGTCGAGGAGTTGGGAGCCCCCCACGTCGTAGGCTGGGCAGAATTGTAAAACAGGACAGGCAGCGAACTGTGGCGGAACTAACGTCAGACTTTAATGCTGCGCAAAGTACAAGTGTGTCTGAACACACAGTGCACCGAACACTGCTAACGATGGGAATCTGCAGCCGACGACCATCTATGTGCGAATGTTAACACCACAACATCGGCAACTGCGATTGAAATTAACACGTGACCATCGCCACTGGACATTGGCGCATGGCAGAGCGTTGCATTGTCTGATGAACCCCGATACCTTCTTCTTCATGACGATGGGAGTGTATGGATCCATCGTGTTCCAAATTAACAGCTCCTTGACACCTGTACTGCAGGACGGAGAGAAGCTGGTGGCCAGCTTAATTATGCTCTGGGGAACATTCACGTGAGCATTCATGTGTCTAGTGAAGCTCAAGCAAGACACCAAGACGGCCGAGGCGTATCGCACACTGCTTGCAACTACGTACACCCCTTCATGACGACCATGTTTCCCAACGGTAGTGGCATTTTTCGACAAGATAATGCACCATGTCACAAGGCCAGGAGTGTGATGGAGTGGTTCGAGGAACACAGAGGCGAGTTCCAAGTGATGTGCTGGCCCCCAACTCGCCGGATCTGAACCCAATCGAACACATCTGGGATGTGATAAACGTGACGTCAGAGCGCATTGTCCGTCCCTCCCCGGAATTTACAGGAATTAGGTGACCTGTGTGTGTGCACATGTAGTGCCAACTCTCTCCAGCGACCTACCACGATCATTGCATCCATGCCAAGATGCTTCGCCTTTGTTATCCGTGCCAAAGATGGACATACTTACAATTAGGTAGGTAGTCATAATATTCTGGCTGATGTGTGCGTATATTTTAACTCGTATACTTTGCCTCGATTCGAATTTCGAGATGTCTCAACATATTTTCGAGTCGAGACAACACTTTCTCGAGACAGGCTTAAATCTCGACTCGACTCGACTCGTGCGCATCCCTAATTAGGACCACACTAGTGGATCTTATAAGATTGTACTGTCATTACCCTCATTAGGATCATGCTAGAGCCTTTCTATTTGAACTGTGCCCCTTCTGGCGCTACTGTCAATCTGTGTTCTCCCGTACCTCCCTCAAAAGAGGAGGAACAAGTTGCTGCGGTTGAAATCTTTCAAATGTTGGATGCAGAAACGTTGCCACAATGAATTATTTCACGGACTTCGCTGTGCTCTGTCTTGTTAGCCATTCTAAGTAGCCTACGATCTTCACTCGTCAAGACCAAACGACTGAATGACAAATTGGCAACAAAGCTGAGGTCACTCACTTCCTTTCCCGGACCTAAGGGAGTGTTTCCTCCATAATAGGGTTGCGAGGGTGGGACCGAAGTATATTTCGCATATTTTCTGAGGGCCCACCTCTGATTGTAATGTTATTAGGAACCCACTAGGGGTTCTTATAAAATTGTAATGTTAATGCGTCAGTTCGTTACTCCACATGATGTGTTGAATTTAAGCTATTTTTTGGAATTGTATTTTTTAAAAAAAAAATAAATAGCTAGAGCGATTTTGGAATTAATTCTTACACCTTAACAGGTAACGGCGACTTCAACGGCGAATTTCCAAATCCCATTCATGTATAAATACAGGTATCGCGTAACGCTAATATGCAAATCTCAAGACACAGGGTTGCATTAACAACTAGGAGAAATCTTTAAGATATTTTTAATCCTTATTATAAACACAAGCGCACTTTCCGCGCGATCCTCTTTATTGTCTTTCGCAAAGTATATTCACTTTTTTGTTTGCTTATTTTTGTCTTGCCTCAGTTCTCAGTTCATATCCTTGACGAAAAAAGTCATGTTGAGATACACACACAATATAAAGTTGTAAAAATAAAATAAAATAAAATAAACTTATTTTATGCACATCTTTGTATCAATATTTTTGTTTAAATGTTAATGAATTTTGGGTGGTAGAGCTGGTGTGTATGGGCCCTGATTCGATCCCAGCCCATGCCAAGTTAACTTTGTAGTGGGCACTGTTTGCGTGGGTTTTCTTAGGGTTGTCTAGCTTTCTCCCATTTACTTCATTTCACCGTTATCATCCATCTCATCATCTATATAAAATATTTGTACAAAATTTGAAATTCATAGTACAGAAAAGAAGGCCCCATTCTCCTTTCCATCCTCTTAGCTATTTAAAGGACATCCCATTCTAGGCCCTGCGTAGGGGCTCCAGTGTAGTCTCTCAGAAAAAACGTTTCTACAAATTTGAAATTTCTATGTCCAACAATTTCGGAGATATTATGAAGGGTGAAGTGCATGTCCCCCTTATAATTTGCATTTTGTAGAACTTGGTTTTGTTTTCAGCCTAGGGTTTAAAGAGAACAAATTTCTAAGTCCGATTGTTTCGGAGATCTGGTTAACGTTGGAGAAACAGGTTCAACTGCCTTTTTGTCTTATAAAGGTCGCATTTTGTAAAACTTAACGTTAGTCTTATCCTCAGCGTAGGATAGTGGTCGAAGTGAAACGGTATGCGGTGGTATGCCATACCACCTCTGGTTTCGCGGTGAAGAAGACACCGCCTCTGGTTCTTCAGTGACAAGGTATACCGTAACGGGAGAGTAGATGCTAAATACCTTTAATAAATCCATTTTTATACACGGTAATTGACGAATAGTTTTGCACGTAAACAGATTTTATTTTTTATGTTAAATAATTTCTAAGTTAACAACACCAACATTTTTGTTATCCTTTTGTTTTTAAAATGAACCATCTTCAAAGAATTTCATCTAGTTTATATTTTGATGTGCCATATTGAATTGTTTCTTTCGTATGTGTGTATGTCTCGTCTTAATTCATACAAATGTAATGTTTTGAGCATGAGCAGATTTAGGGCTTGTCTGCTACGGGGGCGGGGGGGAGGTTTTGTAATACTCCTCAGTCAAGTGGAGGGTCCAGGAGGTTTCCCGTAGAAAATTAATATAAAAACTCGGTTTTTGAACATTTTCGTGTATAATTCTCTATAATACAACGTAAGGGGATATTCTAAATTTTTTAGAAGGTTGTTGGCGAGGAATCAGTCTCTCCATGCCTCTTGCTCGTAACTAAAGATAAACTCTCCAGTGATTTTGAGTCATTATGTGAATAGAAATGCAATCTTTGAGGCAACATACACTCACTGTATATTAACATTTAGATAGCCGGTATGTCGAGTTAAAATTCTAACAAAACATACCACCTCTGCTTCCCCCCCCCCCCACTTCGAACACTGGCGTAGGATTAAAGAACAACTGGAGAAAATTTCAACTTTTTCCACCTAACAATCTCGGAAATCTCATATACAGCGAACAAGAAAATTAGGAAAACCAAAACGGGATCGAAATATTGCGATCTTGGCCAAGAACTAGTTTTTAGATTAGGTGCCACAAAATTTTTGAACGGTCCCTTAATCGAGTTTTCTTATTTTCTACGGAATAAGCACATCATACTGAGTTAACTGAAGTCTGGGTTTGGGTACACTATATGTAGTTCTCTAGATATAAGGAGAACAAGAAAATTTTTGATTGAAATATATTGGATCTTTTGATCCAAAAATAATTTCAAGTCTCCGTCTCTCTCCTTAACGATCGCGTTTTTCGTAAAATCCTGTCTTATCCGTCGCCCAGAGTTTAATAAGAATATTAAAAGAAAATTTCAGAATTCTATGACTATCAGGTTTGGAGAGCTGATGAACATTGGAAAGAAGAGTTCAGGGCCCTTTTTCCCTTGTCGGATTTGCATTTCGCAAACCCAGCTTTATCATTGATCTAGGATTTAAGGAGGTTTTATACAAAATTTCAAGTCTCTACACCTAATAGTTTCGAAGACCTGGTGAACAGCACAAAAATAATTTTAAGTCCCTATTTTCTTCGATTATCTCCATCTTATCCTCAACCTTAGAACCACTGAAAACATTTATACAAAATTTCAAATAACTACGCCAAACAGTTCCAATATTTGGTGAATATCGAGAAAATGTTCAAGTCCCGGATGTAGTTGTAGTAAACAACTTGCTAGTCAGTGCCGTGCCGTGGAAAACCAGCGCCCGGGGCGAGAGTACACAACGGCGCCCCTAGTAGTTCGGGTGTAAGTAGACAGGTGGAACGCTTTTAGCAAGTGTCTAGGAACGCAAAAAGTATAAATCTGACTTTGGTCAAATTAAATATTAGATTGAAAAATACTGCTGTTGATCTAAAATATTCCAAGTAATTTTTCCTCACTGTTTTTTTCCTTCTTTGTTTTCTTTTTTCCTCCCGAATTTTGCGCCCCCTTACTTCCGCTCTCGGGGCCGTTTCCACAATCCCTCCCCATCGTAATGCTAGTACTAAATGTTTCCCCTGCCAATCTTCAGAAGATCAGTGAGGAACAATGGTGTGAATGGATCAGGAGAGCGTGTTTATTTCTTTACCTCTCACCTCCACGAGTAGGAAATCAAACCCTGCTGATTCTGCAATACCTGAATCCTGCGTTGTCACATTTCCTTGTAAAAAGTAATATTAATGAACTATAAGAGCTAGATTAAAAACAAAAAAGTGAACATGTAGTATTGGGGTAGGTTAACATCTGGAGAAAGTTTGAACGACATAAGTCAAATAGTTTTCATAATATTTTAGAAGAAAAAGCACCATGTTATTATATAGGGACTGATGATCTCAGCTCAAAACGTTAGACACTGCCTTAATGACAATCACGTTTCGATATTGAACAACAGACTAACCAAGAAGATTATTCTTTATTGACGTTGTAATTTCGTAGCAGAAAATTAAATATGGAGTGTGGCAAATTTTATTTGCTAATTTCTTTCGGTATTTCACTATAGTGAGTTTCTTTCTTTTTTCTTTTTTTTTTAAAAAAAACAAAACACAATAATAACTGGATGACAATGAGAGTATGAAATCAAAAACATGTAATCTGTAAGAAAACAAAAGCAAACCAATAGAGAAATTAAAATGGAACGAAACGAGCAAATCAAATTCTCAACTGTGTCCAACTTGAGTGATTTTGACGACAAGCAATTGTGATTTGATTATTCATTAGCAGGGCCCGGATCTTGTTGACCTAAAACTTTCTATAATGTGACCTATAAAATGACACTAAAATTCCTGTAAAATGACCCTAAAATTCTCAAAAATTGACCTTAAAACTTGTGCTTTTTTTTAAAACGATTATTTCGTTAAACATTTATATATATTTTTCCTGATAATTTTGTTTTCATATACAGTTTGTATTTCATTTGTATTTCTTTATGTCATATAGGTCCATAAGCTTCTCATGTATTCTGGTTTGAAATTTACTCAGTTTGATTGTTAAAAAAAAAAAACAAAAAAACAATGTAAGTCCAGAATGTATGCGGGATGCTTTCATATATATATATATATATATATATATATATATATATATATATATATATATATATATATATATATATATATAATTGGATTTTAATTAACGTTTCTCACTCATATTCAAGAAGTTTTGTTTCAGTTAGTGGCAGACCGTTTATCAGTCTATTGTACGACATTGTACGTACTGAAAACGTTAATTCACTCCCGAATTGAAACTAGGAAGCACACTTGAAGAATAGATGTTTGCAAGTGTAGACTGTATACATGAGAATAATAGATGAAAACCCTGTTTAAAATCTGTGTACGCCTTTCAATCTATTTTTAGTTATTCACGTGATCACATCTTTTGTGATCAACAACCCAAAACTATCTGTTGGCCACCTACCAACCCCCACCTCTCGTTAACCAGCTTAGTTTTCATTACCTTGTTAAGAATGCAGTTTTTCCATCCAATAGTCAGGAAACAAGAAATGAGATCATTTAACTTCGTTTTTTACATTCATAAACTATTCATTTTGAAATTTCCTTATGCAGAAGAAAAAGAATAAAAAGACCATAAGTGACATAAAAGTTACCTTAAAATATTAAAAAATGACCTGAAACTTCAAAACGGCAAAATGTTACCAAAAGTTGATCCTAAAAAAATATATTTTTAAAACCTAGAATTGATAGATAACATTTTTATTTGAAGTTGCCTTGTCCTAAGCGTAACAGAAAATAGTTGACTTGTCACCAAGATCCGGGCCCTGTTCATTAGTATGCGTATTTAATGTGGACTAACAAAATCTGCCGAAACTGAAAAACATTGTTAGGAGTGAACTTTAACACCATGACACACAAAGTCACAAGATATTTCTGTATAGTGATGATTTGAATATCTGACAATTGTAACCTATGACAATTACGATTTTGTGAAGATCCGAGACAGTTGCAATCACTTGGGAGACAATTGCGAGCATGTTGTTCATCATCTTAGAAATCTGCATCAAATTTAGGATTAATTATTTGATATCGAGGATAAATACACTGTAAAAAATCGTTGTGTTATTTCAACGACATGCTTATGTGTTAACACGATTATCTTAAAATATAACACAAACAGGCGGTTAGAACAACTCACTTGTCATTTGGAGTTGTGTGACAAATGCCAGTAGTTGAAATGACACACAGCCTGTGTGTTAAATTAACACAAGTGTAGAATCTTCGGTGTTGTTTTCTGCGTGATTGCCAAATATGTTGGGCATCTAATTATAAAGGATTATGAATTGAAGCTACAGACAAACACAGTAGAAAGAAATACTTAAACAAATCCGGGTATACGCAAAATTTCAACATGCAAACCGCGCGATGTGTTTTCAATTGTTTTACATAATGTTTCTAAAGAAATGTGTCAACAGCGAGAAACAACATCGTATTACTGTGTCACTTCTACACTGCACTAGAGCTGACGAGTCAGCACCGGGAACTGTGCTTCAAAAATGGCGGAAAACAAGTAGAATCACGATTAAGAGGCAAACATGTTATAAGGATATAGGTAAGAGTTTCCTATCATTCTTGAACAAGATGATGGTGAAGGTTGTGTTTCGCATCATCAAGAAATACTTCACAATAAATGTTGGGGAGGACGACAATTTTTTAAATAAAGATTTTCTATATGAAGTGTTCTGTAGTTTACTATTCTTATTTTAAAATTAGAATATTCGGTAAGCGTAAGCATGCACACCACATGGTTTTCCAACACAAAAATGGTTACATCAACACTACACACAGAGTTATTTCAACACCGATATAGGTGACGTAGTAACACAGAAGTGGAGTCGAACTAACACCAAAAGTGGTGTTAATCTGGTGGTGTGACCTTGAATTTTAACACAGGGAGTGTTGAATTAACACCAAAACGGTGTTACTTACACGGCTTTGACCTTGAATTATGACATAGATTGTGTGTTGAAATAATAAGAAAATGATGTTGAAGTAACACAGAGACTGTGTTATATTGATACTTGACATGATGTAATATTAACACAAAATAATTAACACACTACACACTGTGATACTTTCTACATTTTGGTGCAACACCACCACAAGTAACACTCAACACTTTTCTCCACACTACCGACCCTGACATGGTGTCGAATCAACACCGAAAATACTAACACAGATCCGAATTTAACACCACTCAACACCGGTTGTGTGTTAAAGACGTAACATACCCTCTGTGTTGAACGCCAACACCGCGGGGTGTGTGTTGAACTAACACTGCATAGTGCTAGTCACGCTGGAACCACTGCTCTGTGTTAAAATTGAGTTGAATTAACATAACCATTTTTTACTGGATAGTTTTACAGGACTTGTGACTTTTATGAAGTTTGGTTCTTGATATTTCAGTTTACTATCCATTTTTCCTCGCAATTTCTGCTACTTTTGTATACTAAAAAGTTTTCAGGATGTCTCAAAACATGGAGAAAATACAGTAAATATTGGTATACATAGTGTTTAGTTTAATACATATAATTTAATAAATTAAACAAATGGGGCGTTTAACCACTCATAGTATTCTTCTCCAGGGAACTGTTTATTAAGACTACCAATCTTTCGATAAACAGGAACTCTTACTCCATTCATATGGGAACGCATTGACACAGCGGCAGAGCGCTTGGCTCTGATGCGTGGAGACCCTGGTTTGATCCCAGCTCACGCCAAGTGGACTTTGTGGTGGACAAACACCGTCATTTCCTTTAATTTTCTTCATTCCAGCAATTCATTCATTGTCAACATCGCCTGTTTCCCTTAGCTCCGATGGATAATCGTGGAACGTAAAAGCAGAAACTCACCTCTTCATGCACTTCATTTCTTGACTCTAATCACGTCAATAGATGCGTTTGCTCAACAAACTCAACAATCTAATACATGCGACGTTCACGCCAATCAATGTATAAACAGTGGAACTTGAAAAAACAAGATAACACTTGCATCATTACAAATAACTACCTACCTTACTTTTCGGACGAAGTCACCTGGTATCTTCGTGAAATTTCATAATCGTACAGACAATAACATCAATGTCTATTAATAAAGGGGAAATAAAACCGATCGCCACTTTCCAAAGCACTAAATTAGAAACAGAACAAATTCGAAACAAATTATAGCAGGCACGCACACACACACTTATATATATACACACACACACTTCTTTTTCTTTTTGAAAAATAATAAAAAAAATTGGAAGAAATGCGACGGTAGTTCTTTGACTGGTGTCCAACTCCTTAGTGAGGGGAAGTCTTCGCAGTGCAATGAGAGAGTCTACCCAGCCGTTAAAAAAGCTATATCTTGATAACAGCGACTTCCTAATGCTTGTTTGTGATCGTAAAAATGTGTTTCCCTCTCACGCTCTGATTTTCTGCCATTGTATTCGTGTCAGTATAAAGGAAACGAAAGAAAATAGAAAACCGAATAAAGTCTTCACAGGTGTATGACGTGATCAAGATTTATTTGCAGGATGAGTTAATCTGTGATTGTTCCGATGAATCGGCCTGGAAACACAGACATTGCCAACTAACACTTGTTGGTGACAGAAATGTGGGGATTATTTTTTTAAAAAAGTAAAACCTTTTTTCTTCTTTTGTTTTTAAGGTGAGTTACATAAGAGAGAATAATTTGCATCTCACAAGAGAAGATTTTGCAATTCTTTTTATCTATCCAAAAAGGATGAAGCGTTTCCTTTTGAGATGAGATTATTCCGGTCATTTGCTACCGCTTCTGCATATTTTCTTTCCAAGGAGGTTGCGAGGTACACAATAGCTCGACTAAATGTCACATTTACCACTCACAGGCAGAGAAATTCTGACTGTGTGAGCCATCTGTGAGGATAATTGGGAACTAAATACAATATTTATATTTATGAAGAGAGGTGAGGTGAGGTGACTTTAGTTTAGCGTCCCGTTCAGCAGCGAGGCTATATGAGACGTGGACCTACTGATTAACGTGGACTCCGAACTACATGAGCTCCCGCCGGGAATCGAACCCGGGTCTCCCACGCCAAAGGCGCGTACGCTAACCGCTTAGCCACGAGGGAGCTCTTTATGAAGACAGATATTTATGTAGACAGTGTTTGTTTTATTTATGCTATCCTTTTACTAACTGTCCGTGAAACATTGGCGGCTTCAGTGGGTAAAATTTTGAAAAATATATAAACGATAAAAGATACAATAAAGAGTAAATATGTTTTCCACTATTTATATTAGTGGTAGATAATTATTTGACAATAGCATCAATCACTATTGTAAAAGTAATTTCCTACTGTCATTAATCAATCAAATGTGTTTATGTAACCATAAGCGAGGGAGCGGGCCTACCCAAAATGAAAATCCTAAAGCCGCTTCTGCCGTGAAAGTTGAAATTGTTTACTAGTTGAAAGTATCTTTTTTAACAATTGTTGTTGGAATGATTTCAAATATTTTCTCCATATTCTTCTCAGAAGCGTAAATTCTGCTTATACCCAAGGCGAGGGGGACAAGATTGTCCACTGACAAGAAAGTGTGATTTTTTTTTATTAGTATACAATTATATTAAAAAGTAGATGTTTCTCAAACCCGGGGAGGGAAACTGTCTCCCTGCCCTCCCTAGATGACGATCCTGATCTTTCTGTGTTCAAGAAACTTCTGAAGAAACCTTTAGAGCATAGGCGTAACTAAAAAAAGGGGGGCAGGTGATAGACCCAAATCTTACCCCCTAGAATGCAGCTGGACCATAAAGTAAGTTGCCAGAAATAAGAGGCCATGTGTTCTAGAAAAATATGGTAGTTACCTTAATAGTTTACACCCGTGACAAATGGATTCGTACCTTGGTAACACAATAGTAAATAAAGGAACAGTACCTAATTAGTAGAATTGTTCTCTGTTATATATAATTAGAATTAAACCTGCAAATTAATATATACAAACTATAAAAAATATCAAAACTTGCCGCAATTGATAAACATCCATTTTCCACGCTCTCCCGCTCTCTTCTGCACGTACAATTTTTCTGCTCTGATATTGTCCATGACTTGTAGCCTCCTTCGCCCCGTCCCTCTCTTTCCTGCCACAATACCCCCTAACATGATACAGCTCCTTTTTAGCCAATGCCCCTATCAGTTTCTCTTCTTCCTCTTAATAATATTAAACATTGTTCTTTTTTCTCCCAGTATTTTTAACACTCTCGCATTCATTTTCCGCTCGATCCAACTATTTCCCTTCATTCTTCTCCACACCTACATTGCGAAAGCTTCCACTAGTTTTTCATATTTCTTACCTAATGTCCATGTTTCTGATCCATACAGCACAATACTGCACACGAAGCATTTTATAAGTTTTTTTCCTCAACTCTTTATTCCAGGTCCCACAAAATAGTATTTTCTTAAGGGAATGAACACTTCTGACCAGAGTATGTACATTTATTTATTAAAACTAAAATCAGGGTTTCTTTAAGAAAATAAATGTTCCAGGGAGGGACACTTCAGGAGGGTCATTTCAGATTTTGCTTGGGGGGCAAGACCCCTTGATATAAGTAAAATTTCGCGTTTTTCACTGATTTACTACTATTCTATTGATAATATCTATATACATCTCAAACTCAAGGGGGGGGGGCAAATTCCCCTCCCTGCCCCCCTAAATGACGCCCCTGGGTCACTTAGTATTCAGAGGACAACTATTCTATTTATACAGAGTGGCCCCCAAAATAGGTATACAGTAGGCCTACCTACTGATCAGCTCATTGTATTTAATATAATTTCTTACTGTTATCCATCAGGGAGATTTAGTTTCTTTACTATTTGTTCTTAATGTGTTTTTACTTATATCTTAAGCTCGGAAGAGCCGAAGCAAATAAACCCATGAACTAGGATGTTATACTTGATCAATGCAAGGATGTATACCAATTTTTGGGCCACCCTGTACTATAGACGTAAGTATTACTTTGGTATTCTCTGGGAGCACTCTGGGAGCACTCTCAGAGCTCGAGGGGGCAGTGCCCCCCAAAAAATGTCTGGAAGAAACACTGACTAAAATACAGTGTTTCAAAACTTAACATTATCTTCATCAGACACTAACTCAGACTCTCTCTTAGCCCCGGTGCATAATCATGAGAAATTGAACTAAAGTTAAAAATTACTTTAAAAAAAAATGACCACAAGAAATCCGTGAAGCCCCATAAGCGTTTCGTCGGACACACTTTCCTGCACCATTGAACTCGCTTATATTTCGATTTCTCGAAAGAAGAAAATACACAATATACTGCCTGCAGTTGATTCGAATGGTAGTATGTGTGTGTACCCGTCCGTCCGTTCGACAGACACACACACACACACACACACACAAAAAAAAAAAAACAAGAAGTTTGATGATCTCCATCTACAGGGTGGCGCACCAAATGATCCACCATTTTCTTTTTAAATGAAAACTTTATTCACAATCAGAACAGAAAGAAATGCACATCACAAGAAACAGTGTACTGTGGAGAAATGTTCTAATTCAAAACATGTTCAATGTGGTCGCCAGTGTTGATCTGAACTGCATTTAATCGAACACTGAAGTTACTCACTACTCGGCGCCACATGTTTTCATCAATTTCACTGCAAGCCTGAACAAGAAGTCGTCTGAGCTCTACCAAATTGTTGGGACGTTTCGAAATTTTTTTTTTACTTCAAACCCCCACAGAAAGTAATCGCATGTATTGAGATCAGGACTATGAGGTGGCCAAGATTGTCCAGCATGAAACCGGTCTGGAAACCGATTAGAAATAACGCGCATGTGAAAAATTTCGTGTAAGAAATACAAGACAACATTCGTAGTGTCAACATTCGTAGTGTGCAGTTTGGCTCCATCTTGCATGAACCACTGCGTGTTGATGGGCAAAGCAGTATAGCAAGCAACTGGGGGACAAAGTTATTCCGAAGCATAGTCAAGTACCGCTCACTGTTTACTGTATCTTCGAAAAAGAATGCCCCAATCAGTAAATGGCTGGAAATTGCAACCCGCACTGTAATCCTGGGAGCGTGGTCTTGTTTTTCATAAAGCAACCGTGGATTTTCATTGGTCCAAAAACGCACATTTTGTTTGTTGACCACTCCGTCCAAATGGAAATGCGCCTCGTCAGAAAACCAAACGTTATGAAGGATTCTTGCTTAACTTCTGCCCATTGCACGAACACTAATCTCTGCTGTTTGTGATTATTTGTGAGTCGTTGCACAACGGTCATCTTGTATGGATAAAAATGGAGGTCACTCTTCAGAATTCGTTGAGCCGAACATCTTGATATGCCAAGTTGCACTGCTTCCTTTCTTGTCGACTTTCCAGGACTCCTCTGCATTGCAATTCTAACAGCTTCAATATTCTGAGGCGAACACACACAGGCTTCTGTCGAGGACGCTTCGGCTCCAATATTGTTCCTTCCCTCTGAAAGTTTTCATACAGTCTGTGGATGATTTTGTTGGAGGGAGCCCATCGGGTATTAAACCTCTCTTGAAACCATCTTTGAGCAACAATAACACTTTTTGATTCATGGAACAAAAGCACGATTGTTGAGCGCTGCTCTGTGGTTAGTCTGCTCTTGTCAGCCATCTTGAAAAGTAGCCCTCTAGCGGCAGCAGGGTAAGTTAGGTGTCAATTTCTTCTTCAACTGTTTCTCCAAACTGCACTGCTACTGCTGTAAAAGTGTACATTGCGATTTCTTGTTCCCCTGAAACGACTTTTAAAAAAGTGGATAATTTCGTGGGCCAGCCTGTATTTCAGCCATAATGTAGAGAGTCTAAAGTTGGAAATCGAGTTCCTTGGTTGAGGTGATACTTAAACCGGAAGTGATAAAAAATAAACCATTTCCGGTTTTAAAAATTGATTACTATAGAACAAAAACGGTAATAGATAACGAGAAGCTGTTTCCTGCGATCTATTAAGCCTTCCAAAACTATATTTCATATTCATCTTCAACTCTCTATTAAAGCCGGAAGTGGCAGAAACATCCAAAACTTCCGGTCTCAATATTGATCTACATAGAGCAAAAACGATAAGAGAGAGCGAGGAGCGATTTCTCGGAGTAGATTTAGCGTTCTAAGAATAGGTACCATTATCTCTTTTAACTCTATATTCAGACTAGAAGTGGTAAAATCAACCACTTCCGGTTTTAACGTTGATCACTATAGAGTGAGAACAGTAATAGATAGTGAGGAACAGTTTTCTGCAATCAGTTAATCGTCCCAAGAATATATTTAATCTTCACTGTAATCTTTCTACTAAAACTTGAACCAGTTGCAATATTTAACTGAGAAAGTGTCACATCGTACTAACCAAACTCCTTCACGTGGTGAACATGAGACATTCCTACTTGTTTGCTTTACAAAACAATTTTATTTTTTTTAAAAAAATAACGCTATTTTGAAGATTATTATTTGTTTTTCTAATTTTTCCACTTTCTTTCTTGACGCATTTTTTCTTTACTTTTTTTTTTAATATTCTACTTCTTTCGTTATCATTTATAAGTTTTTGGTTCCGCTTTCATCTTTCTAAGCTACTTTTCTCTAGCTGAGCAGGTTATATTTCCGAAGTTCAAAATTGCACACTTGTCATATTCCCACATCGCAGCGGAAACACGCAAAAAAGGAAAATAAATTAAAAAAACAAAGTAAATGAATTTTGATATTATTGTGCTTTATTTACTACTGTATCAGATATCAACTCTAAATATTGGAACTGAATTTTGAATATATATCAAATTACATAAGGTTGTTTTTCACTGTGAAAGGTTTAGTCTTTATCTTCGCATAAGAGTAAAAAAGAAAAAAAAAGGAAAGAAAGGGAGACAGAAATTATGAGTTCAACTACAGTATACAGTAGTTCCGACTAGCTGGCCTGATATAGCGGAAGGTCAGGCGAAATAATATTAGCTTTTAAGAAAGCCGTATAGGCCAGGGTTTTATAACTAACTTTCTCACTTCTTGCCGCACTCATTTCATTATGCCAAAACCCGCTAGACTCAGTATTTTCTAACTTCTTATAGTACAGATCAGTGCTTTATAAAAGTTTGTTTTATATACTGTACGTTTAAAAAAATGTTTTAAAAAATGAAAGAGGAAGTTAACCCATGGACACAATATTATCCACCACAAACTTACCTGGCCGGAGATCGAACCAGGGGCCCCACGCACCAGATGTAAGCGCTCATCATTGAGCCACCGTGCCCCCACGACAATAGATAGAGATACATACGATATATCACTTGGTGGAAGAAAGTTCAAAGTTTCATTTTTATCAGTGGTGCCCACCCCCCCTCATGTCCATGACGCACCCCCCTCAATTGTCTATCCGTAGGTGTTCTTCCATGAAAAAAAAATCTTTTCGATTAATTTTTACACCCCCTCAAACATATTTATATAGATTTTTACCCCCCCAAATGTTTCAATGACGCAGTTTGCGTCATAGCCCCCCCTTGTGGGCACTCCTGTTTTTATGCATTCAACATGAATACCATTTGTTATGCGACAAACGTCGAATTGGCAGTGCTTTTTTTTTTTTTTCGAAACGACCAGCCCTTTTCCCTTTTCATACTATGCAACCATCTTCTACGAATTTGAGCTCCTTCGTGGCTAAGCAGTTAACGTACGCACCTTTCACGTGGGAGAACCGAGTTCGATTATTGGCAGGAGCACATGTGGTTCGGATTCCATGTTAATCAGTAGGTCCCGTCTCATATAGTCTCGATGCTGAAAAGGACGTTAAACTCAAAATCAACTCATCTTCTACGAAATTTCTTGTGCCAGTTGTAAACTTATTTATGAGGCAGCTCTTCGTTGAACTTACTACGAAATGAACGCTAATTACAACAATGGACTCACTTTCGCCATTTTCTCGTAAACTACAGCGTCAGTGTAGGCATTGAATGAAACTAATCGATGAGGATTTAAAACTTTGAACTTTCCTCTTGTCGCTTTGTCGATCATTAGAAATAAATATTTTAAATCTGCTACTTCTTCTTGAATAACCTAGTATTATATATAATTTTCTTTTTTATAATTTGTCCTACAAGAGTCATCTTAGCCTAGTGATGTGAGGTAGAAAATTTTCCGCGGAAAATTTTCCGTTCTAAAAAATATCAGTAATCAAGTAACAATTCCTCAGCAATCATAAAATTGGTTGAATTCATGTACAAAAATGTGAAAAAGTGAAAGATCGTTTAAAGAATCTGAAAATTTTCATGGCTTAGACAATTTTCAGTAGAATGTAGGAAAAAGTTAAACTATTTTTCATGAATCGAAGTATTTTCTCATATGGAAAAATTGAAGAACTTTTCATGAGTCGGAAAATTTTCGTCATTTTGATGCAAAAAGTAAAACAACTTCTTGTGAATCGGAAAGTTTTATTGCTCTGTAGAAACGAGTGAAAGGAATTTTTATAGATCGGAAAATTTTTATCACGATGTAGAAACAAGCGGAAAAAACTTTTCATAAGCCGGACAATTTTGGATATTATGTATAGTGATGTTAGGGGGAAAATTTTCCACTATATTTAACTGCACATTCAGCTACAAAATTGAATTTCTGTAGAAGACAGTTAATCAGCAACAAATTATAATTTTCCAATTAGGTTTCGGGAACCGGAAAATTTTCTAATATTTCAAGTTGGGAAATAAACTTTTACACAGTGTTTCTCTCTCTCTCTTCATCTGCGAGCTCCTTCGGTGCTAAGCAGTTATCATACGCGCCTTTGGCATGGAAGACCTGGCTTCGATTTCCAGCGGGACTTCATGTAGTTCGGATTTCACGTTAATCAGTTGGTCCCGTCTTATATAGTCTCGCTGCTGAAAGGGACGTTCAACTCAAAATTAACTCAATTCAACTCTTGTGTGTGTGTGTATGCAAAGTGCAGAGAACATGAGTTCGTAGAGTACAAATATCCAATTCTATTATTTAAAACTAGCAGCGTTCACCCCGCTTCGCTGCGGTCACCCCGGAACGCAATAAACTTTGTTACTTAGATAATTTTTACTTTTTCGCTTTCAAGTGATATGATAAAAACCATAGAAGATTGCATTAAACATTAACATTATATCGCCTGTCATTTATGTTAACCCGCCCCGCTTCGCTGCGGTCACCCCGGAAGTTTTCGCTTTCAAGTGATATGATAAAAACCATAGTAGATTGCAGTAAATGTTAACATTATATCGCCTGTCATTTATGTTAACCCGCCGAGTGACACGGTCATGCGGGTTGCATATAAATACGTTTATTTTTACCTATGATGAACTAACAAAGGATTTGTACGTTATGGACACTTGAATGGTCAATTATCTCAAGACACTGGTAATTAAAAATTAAAGTGATATGATAAAAACCATCTAGGGTCCAAATCCTAATAACCCCCCAAAAATAAAAGAAATTGGTTCAGCCGTATTAGCGTGATGAGGTAACAAAGGATTTGTGCGTTCTCTTTTATATATATAGATTTCAATTTATTAAAAGTCATGAATGTTTTCCGATTCATAAAAACATACTCCACTTATTCCTACATCGTTGTTTAGCCGTATAATTTATTGGTAATAAGTATTGTCTTACATAGTTTCATGAAGTGAAAATCTAACCATTCATTTCAAGAATGTTTCAAAAACTTCAATGCGTTCTTCCCTCAGAATCCACCTTTGATCTTACAATATTAGATTTCGTCAGTTTAATACGGATAAGTCGGTTTTCTCATAGCTTTACTACTTTTATAGATTTACATTCTGCAACATTTATAAATAAGTAGATATAATAAAGAGAGAGAGAGAAACACTATGTAAATTTTTACTTCACAACTTGAAATATTAGAAAATTTTCTGGTTCCCGAAATCTAATTGGAAAATTATAATTTGTTGCTGTCTAATTTTCCTCTACAGGAATCGAATTTTATAGCTGAATGTGCAGTTAAATATAGTGGAAAATTTTCTACCTAACATCACTATACATAATATCCAAAACTGTCCGGATTATGAAAAGTGTTTTTACTTGTTTCTACAACGTGATAAAAATTTTCCGATTCGTGAAAATTCCTTACATTTGTTTCTACAGAGCAATAAAACTTTCCGATTCACAAAAAGTTGTTTTACTTTTTGCTTCAAAATTATGAAAATTTTCCGACTCATAAAAAGTTCTTCAATTTTTCCATACAAGACACAAAATATTTCGATTTATGAAACATTGTTTGACTTGTTCCTACATAATACTGAAAATTGTGTGAGGCGTGAAAATTTCAGATTCTTTAAACGATCTTTCCCTTTTTAACATTTCTATACATAAATTCAATCAATTGTATGAATACTGAGGAATTGTTACTTGATCACTGATATTTGAGAACGGAAAATTTTCCGGAAAAATATGGAAGAAAATTTTTCATATCACATCGCGGCTGAACAACGATGCAGGAATAAGTGGAGTATGTTGTTTTGTATTCGAAAATTTTCCGTTTCAACATTTTCCGGAAAATTTTCATCAGTGTACAGGACAGACAATTCTTCGGTTCATGAAAAATTGTTTCACTTGTTCCTACATAGTACTGAAAATTGTCTGAGCCATGAAAATTTTCAGATTCTTTAAACGATCTTTCACTTTTTAACATTTCTATACATGATTTCAATCAATTTTATGAATACTGAAGAACTGCTACTTGATCACTGACATTTGTTAAGAACGGAAAATTTTCCGGAAAAATATAGAAGAAAATTTTCCACCTCACATCACGGCTAAACAACGATGAAGGAATAAGTGATGTTTTATGAATCGGAAAATTTTCCGTTTCAAAATTTTCCGGGAAATTGTTATCAGTGTACAGGATAGATAATTCTTCGATTCATGAAAAATTGCTTCACTTGTTCCTACATAGTACTGAAAATTGTCTGAGCCATGAACATTTTCAGATTCTTTAAACAATCTTTCACTTTTTTACATTTCTATACATGAATTTAATCAATTTATGAATACTGAGGAATTGTTACTTGATCACTGATATATGTTAAGAACGGAAAATTTACCGGAAAAGTATAGAAGAAAATTTTCCACCTCACATCACGGCTATACAACGATGTAGGAATAAGTGGAGTATATTTTTATGAATCGGAAAATTTTCCCGGAAAATTTTCATCACTGTCTTAGCCGTCTTTTTTTCTTTTTTATAATTTGTCCTACAAGAGTCATGTTAGCCGTCTTTTTTTTCTTTTTTCCATATATTTCTTCTCTTTTATCTAACGCTCCCTATCTAGTCTATTGCTATTTTTTTTTGTTAGAGTGCTTCTTGGCGGGGTGTTAATGTCCACGTTGAGAATCATTTCTATAATCGGTAGATGAGATTAAGTTGAATAAAACTGAAGATTGATAGGTGGTGCTTTAGATTAAGCTCTTATATGTAGGCAGTGGCGCATTTACACTGAGAAAAAAAGGACTAGGATTTCCGTGTGGATACATCGTATTTACGCGGGTGCGCTCCTTAAGTAATGTAATTTCATGTATAAAAGTACAGCAGGTGGAAACACCATGCCAAGTCTGGAGTTCGGCCTCGAACTAGACTCGCTGTGATTGGATAATTTCATTCACATGATTGATTTCGTGTTAAAATTTATTACTCTCGTAATGTAGGGAGTCACAGATTTAGAAAGAACCAAGAGGGGACACTCGTAGGAAGGTAGTAACAACATTACATACGTAAGTTACCACCGTCGGAATGGGTATGGCGTTAATTCTAGATTTGAAATGGTGGTCCCACAATACAAAATTTTCGTTGGACGGTGGTGTAGATCGTACTACTGACGAAACAACATTACTTAATGTGGTGACGCGCGTAATCTGGTAAAAACAGCATTTACATGCCGACTGGATTATGCATTTTTCTCCGTGTAGGATTTTGTTTCGGGGGCCCATGCACAAAACTGGGAAGCAGGGGAGGGCAATTGCCCACCTGAGCTTCAAAATTAAATATATTTTAATTTATGCATAAATTAAATATTTAATGACAAGAATTGAATATTTAATTACAGACTGGTAAATCTTATGATACAAAAAATTAACAGTAAATCTAACCTCTTATCCTATTCATAGAAGGAAAAATGAAAAAAAATAAATGAAATCTTTGAGTTTTATGTCCCACACTTATGCCGGTTAGGCTAGCGGAGACTGTGATGATGAGTAATGAATGAAATGTTGGAATGAAGAAAGTGGGAAGAAACGGGAGAACCCCGAGAAAACCCACGCACACGGCGTTTGTCCACAACAAAGTTCACTTGGCGGGGGCTGGGATCGAACCCGGGACCCCCAGCTCAAGAGGTGAACGCTCTATCACTGAGCCACTGCGGCTCCTAAGGAAAAGTAAGCACCCCCTTGCCCTACCTAATTTCCAAGGCTACTTATTCCTCTTGATTTTCTTTAATTCAAACATTTATCTTTCTTTCTAACTAAACGATGTAAATATTCCTTTGCTATAACAACTAAAGTCTCATTATGTTGATATCCGTGCAACTTGGAGTGGAATACCAGTTTCGCTTATCAGCTCCTCTTACTTAGTTTTCGCGTTACTGACGGCGGCTCACGGCCGACTTGAATCACAACTAACAACGGTCGAATGTTTGATAGGAGAAACGAAAGAAAGTAACAAAACTAAGAAAAAGAAACAAAGGAGTAGACTGGACGAAAGGAAGAAAAAACGCATTTTTACATGGAATGAAATTTGACAAATACAGTATTATTTCTGAACAAAGAGCATAAGAAAATGGAAAGTCAATTAAATTCTTACAAATGGTAAGAAAGATTATTGTTGTATCTGGAATGCGAAAAACTAACAAATTTATTTCGGGGGGGGGGGGGAATTGAGCCCGATAACTCCTTAAATACGCCACTGTGTGTAGGTTTCAAGAAAATCGAACTTTTATGGTACTTATAGTATGTACTCATAACAGTGATGCCCATACTGCTAGTAAGGGTTTTAGAATTAAGACTGTGGACCAAGTTTAAGAAAGTATTCTCCTCGTTTGCAATCTACATAAACTCTATTAAGTTTATTTTCCTTCTTTAAAAAACAATGCAATATTTATTTTTCAAGTTTAATTTAAAATCAAGGCCATATAATAAATTGCTTTAAAATCATTGTATAGACTTACGAACAAGAAACAATTTAAAAAAAAATGACTCAAGCAATTTTATAACAAAACATAAAATGTACAAAAGAGATTGTACACTTGATTCGTCTTAATTATTTTTGTTTTAAATTCTAAATTGTTTCCTTCTTTTCGCTAAGTCATAAAATTTTGTTTATATCTTTATTCCACGCTTATGTAAATACTATTATTTGAGTAGAACAATTTATACTATATAAAACAATAACAACAACTTGCCAATGTTTACTCGTACTGTAGCTAGAACTCACTTTAAGATGAGACTGGTAAAAATATAAAATAACATTTCATTAATGTAGAAAAATCGCTTTATCCGCTCGCATCCTCACATGATTAACGTTAAAAATTTTAATCAATATAAGTTCCTTAGTTATTTCTCGCCAAAGGATCTATATATTAAAATGTTAGGTTTATATGTTTGTGGTCAAGAAAAGTTTATGTGTTTGTGGCCAATCCTTTCCACAATGAGTTTGCGGAACCATAGGCTCTAGAAAGATGCCGTTTTCACTGATCGATTGCAAATTTTATGTAGGTTGTTCAGTTCTAATTGAATATTTTTTAAAATGGCCGTTACTTGTTTATTAAATTTTTTAGGGGTACACTGGAAGTGGTGACATTTAAAAAAAGTAAAGCATCATATCCTACGAGTTATACATTCCAACACCACACATTTGTATACGAGGTTAGTATATCTCTCCGGTGTTTGTTTCATGACCAAATGATAATGAAAAACGAAGGATAACCATTTCTTCAGTCTAAGATGAATCTTTATTGTTTGGAGTGTTTTTGCCCAATGAACACCATATATCACTGACATTATAATTAATTGTGTGTGTAATGTATTTGCTTATTGTTTACTGCATGCAAGAAGAAAGTAAACACTGATCATACATATATTAGAAACTCCAACTAGAAGCTGGCTCAAATCTTGCAAACGGTGCGAGATATTGAAGAAAATAATCAAAGAAAATCTTCCCTTTATGGTATCCCATGGATTTTTATCATGACGTCTTTCACTTGTGTCTGTAAAAGGACATACAGATGTTGTGAGGAATAATAAAGAGATTCATGCTCGTATGTGAATGATGCGCTGTATAGAGAGCGCAGGTTCAGCTGCTAGTCTATATTAAAATGCTAGGTTTATATGTTTGTTGTGAAGAAAAGTTTGTATATTGTGGCCAATCCTTTCGACAATGAGATTTCGAAAAACCACAAGTACAAGAAACGCCGGTTTTGCTCGCGATTCCAAATTTTGTGTACATTTGCCAGTTCTTTTTCAAATTTTTAAAAGCTCGTCTTTATTTTTCTATCCCACATTTTAGGCGTCGTTTTGATCCTATTAGTTTAACTCTTTTAGGATCTTTGGTAACTTTTGTTACTATGGCGTAGTATCGTTTCTGATCGCTTGTTTAGGTTCTATAACAAGTATTTAAGTCGGTTTTTTATTGGTCAAGTCAAGGATGGACCAAAGAAGACCCCAGATGCATTTTGGAACCGGCTGGTCAACTTGGCGGCGCCAAATAGGGCATGACTTTTTTTCTTAAGGCAAATTTCAATTTTTTTTACGCCTCCAGTTTTCAAGATATCAAATTGAAACTTCGCATACTAATTCTGTATACCTTTGGATATTTATTGCATTTTTGAAATCCCTACTCGAGGTCGGAACTGGGCCCGAGGGGCGCAAGTTTTCCGAGGAGATGATTTGTTTCAGAAAAATTTTCGGTTTCTCCCGAGTTCTCAGGTTCAGGTTTATGATACGGACAGAATGTGATACCGTTAGAAAAGGCTTGTTATACTGAAGAAAATGACGTTTGAACCATGACTCTAGGCTAAATAGTAATGTCGCAGTAAATTTTTATATTATGTATATAAGCGTGTATATATATGCATATAGGGACTTTCAACAATTCTTCTGCCCTTTGTTTTCAAGATACAAGATTAAAATTTTGCACACGTATTATGCACATAACAATGTATTATTGTGAAAAAAATCAGATCCCTACATGAACCCAGGTCTGGGCCAGAGGGGCAAAGTGTTTTGGCTTGATTTTCAAAAAAGGTTCCGGGTTTTTCTCGAATTTTTCAATTCAGGTATATTTTACGGACATGTGAGTGATACCATTGAAAAGGGCTCATTATACTGAAGAAAACGGCGTTTGAACCATGACTCTAGGTCAAATGGTAATGACGCAGTACATTTTGAAGTATCTTTATATATATGTATGTATATATGTATGAAAAAATGGATCACTTTTAGACTTTCAAAAATTTCTCCCGACCTTAGTTTTCAAGATACGAGAATGAAATTTTGCACACGTATTATGTACATAACAATGTGTTCTATCAACAAAAAACTCAGATTCTTTCGTAATCCCAGGCCTAAGCCAGAAGGGCGTAAAAATTTTGAATTTTTTTTCGAAAAATCTTCCGGTTTTATTCGATTTCCCCATTTCTGGTGTATAACACGGACAAGCGAGTGGTACCTTTGGAAAGTACCTATTTATGGTGTATCCTGAAAAAAACGAGGTATGAACCATGATACTACGATAAATAGAAGAAAGCTGTAGCTGTTTGAGTGAAATTCTAAAATTTATCTCAAAAAATGGAAATCCTAAAAGGGTTAATATTGCTTCTAGGTTGTTAACGTTGATATCCTTGTGAAAGGCAACCAGTAGAGGAGCTATGTATGGCAGGTTGATGGACATTTCAGGCGCTTTCCTTTAATCTGAATGACAAAACCTCTTGCAAGCTGGCAACTTTGAAGACATCTGGACCGACAATGAGGCGTACTCAGATATATTTTCATTTGGTATCATCTATCACTTATACAAGTTGGCCACAAACTCACCCCAACATTCTATATATTAAAATACTACATTTGAATGTTTGTCTATAGCAATTCACTCCCTTTGAGAGTCTTCTTGTTCTTTACTTGTGTCCATAAAGAGACTTGCACGGATATAGTGAGAAGTGGGAAGGAGATTCGCACTCATATTAGAACTGTGCGCTGTGTAAATAACGCAACATCAGTTTGTAATAAAGTAAAGTACAATTTCTAAAAAATACAGGAATTAAAAATTTAACATAAGAACTTCTATTTTTCGAATTGGTTAATTAATACACAGGGTGTGCATTAATTCCTTTTCAATAATTTAAGATAAATACTATGCATCTGATATGTTTGCGCAGACGACAGGATTGTGAACTAATTTTAGTAGTTATAAGTGACATCAGATATATGTCAGTGTTGTCAAAGATACAGCTTTTACGTGAAATTTCTTACGTGTGCATGAGTTTTCAAGAAAACAGAAAGGTTAAGTTAAACTTAATCTAATGTGAGAACAGTGGTATACGTACTATAGGTTATACATGTGTAATGTGTAAAATTATTTGACATCACTGGCGCAAATCCCGAAGAGAATGAAGGGAGCATGTCCACCTCAATCTTGAAATTTGGGGGACTTCCCCCCCCCCAATAGTCCGATTTGAAATGTGTTTTTTTGGGGAGAAAAGTGATGATTTGTGTCCGACTGCCACTTTATCTACATCGCCTGATATATAATATACAACAGGTTCACCTCAAATATCAGTTTCACCTTCCGTAAATATGAGTCTCATCTCCCCCCCTCCCCCAGAATAAGCCTCAAATCTGCCCACCTTCCAATGTTGAAGACAACTCTCCTCCCCAGATCATCCACAGCATTGATTTTCTACTTCATGAATATTTTGAAAATCGCTTAAAAAAAAAAAAAGGAACGGTCTTACCTCCCCCCATGTTGAAGACACATTTACTCCGCTGTTCGACATATAATCAAATATCCAAATGGCTGCTAATTTACGAGGGTCATCCCAAAAGTAATGTCCTCCAGCTTTTTAAAAAGAAATTCAAAGAAATGTTTATTTTCAATAATGCTTACATCACTTTCAAGCTTGCATATTTATCTATATTTCTATATTTCTGTCGATGCATTTTTGTAGGTGCTGCGGCAGTTTTTATATCCCCATGTTATACCAGTTCGCCGCCATGTGTTTAAGGAAGCGTTGAAACGCCTCATCGTCGTTGCTTGAGAGCGGTTCGGCTAGGCCCGTAGCTAGGCGATCCAGGAGGACTGAGCCCTTCTGTGACCATCTTCAACCCCTCTGAAACTTTCGGTCATTGTTCGTAAGTATGTATCAATGTAAAAGCAAGTTAGTTCCTCCAAAAACAGTGTCAGCCCCTCCTGTTGTAGTGTTCTGGGCGGATTTGATTCCTGTTTGCCAACTTAGGAAGCAGGCGCTAGTCATCAGTTTGCTTAACTTTCGTGACTGTTTTGTAGGAAATTGAGACTGACTTATGATCGTGCCACTATTGTTGCACAAGGTCGTAAACCACTCAGAGAAACATTCGCGAATTATCCAGCGTTGCAAAACTGTCTTCAACATCGAAATCGTTTTCTTCTTCTTCTTTTTTTTTAAAGCAATGTTCAAATATTCATGAAGTTAAAAAACAATGCTGTGGGCTATCATGGGAAAAGAGTTGTCTTCAACATTGGGAGGCGGGTAGATTTCATGTAACTTTCCTTTGTGGCAGTCGGACACAAATCATGACATTTCTCCCCAAAAAACACATTCCAAATCGGATTATTGAAGGGGACAGTCCCTCCTGGTTCCAAGATTAGAGGAGATATACCCCCCTCATCCCCCTAGGATCTGTGCCAGTGGAAGTACTTAATGAGTATTTGTGTCATCTCATGTAAATTGGGATAAATTAGTTACTAGGTGTCAGGAACACAAGTTTTAGCTGTCCCTATACTGACTCTCGTGCTGCTGATAAGCAGTTCAAGGTAGTTCAGTCATCTAAGCTATTGCGTCTAACTCCATAGTATTTATTAGTTTAAGTTCATGCGTGTATATTATATGTGATTAATGACTCCTTTAGAATTTGCATTTTGTCTTTCTATCTAGTAAAATGAAAATTCGCTATCATCAACCCTCATGCGTTTATCCATATAATCACTTCAGCGCCCCCATTTTCAATAACATGATTAGCCATACTTAGAAGAACGCTACTTCACCAATTGGAAGGAAGTCCCCAATGCAAGTAGATTTTCAGTTTTTTTTTCATAAGTAGGTTATAGTATGATTTTATTGATTAGTACATATATAAACTCAAGGGGAAGAATTTGTTCCCCTGGAATCACTCCCAACTGCATAAATGCATCACTGATCAAATGTGCTTATTGCCAATTAGATGTGTGCTAATAATGATTTCTACATCAAGAATGATACACATGTTTAAATTAGGGATGGGCAAAACCGGTTTTCATAAAAGACCAGAAACCGGTTTCTAGAAAAACCGAAATCCGAAAAACCGACATTTCGGTTTTCTCCAAAACTGGTTTGGTTTTCACCGTTCGGTGAAAAGTGTTTTGGAAAACACACAAAACTGTTTCTGTGGAAACGGAATTGGTTTCCGGAGAACAACGAAGCACTATTCTGGTCTGAAGTAGAACCAGATTTGGAAAAATTGAAACCGGTTTTGAAGGAAACCAAACCTGTTTTGGAGAAAACCGATAACCGGGTTTGGAAAAACCGAAACCGGTTTTTGTGCGAAAAACCTTTTTCTTTGAAAAATTTTCAAAAACGATTCGGTTTTTCTAAAAGCCGTGTACCGAAAAACCGGTTTTTGTACCCACCACTAGTTTAAATATATATATGTAAGGGCAGTCTTTGAGATCTATGACTTGGGTGGACTATGTCCACGAACGTAATGAAATTTCTTGTATCTAAAATGACACGAGAATGGTCATGTTGTTCATCTCATCACGAACTTAAAAAGCTACTTCTTGTCTTATTTTCGAGACAAGAATTGAGACGAGACGGGAAATTTCACTAAATTAATTTAGCAATTGAAGGATGAATGTTCCTCACATCAACTTCAACGACAGATTGATCTGAATCAAGCTAGAAATGATCTAATGAATTAAATAGATTACCACTTCATACACTGTATTTGTACATTAACAAAAAAGCAACTAAAGAAACATGTTTTTCAAGTTCTTTTTTATATTTTTATATTTTTATTTATTTATTTTATTATTCAACTGTTGCCCGCACTTGATTACAAGAAGTATTCCTCACAGCAACATTTAGTTATAAAATCCGCTTATCTTTACGTCGCTAATTAGTTCCATCTGAGAGTTGGTTTATTCAAACGTGAAACGCTACTCTTGAATAGTTTATTTTGACTTGGAAGGCGAAAAGAAATTACAGCAAACTGTGTTACGCCAGAACTGCAAATTCAAATCCAAATATTTACTAGTTTCTACATGCCGTAAGACTTTTTTAATGAGTGTTTTATGGTTAAATACAGATAAACATTTAAGAAGTTATAGTGTTTTTGGAGGAGGTTCAAAGAACTACTCATTTACTTTTTGTGTATACACATTACAAACTAAGTCATTTTTCTACATATTACGTCACCTAGGAAGAAATTTCCATTTTTCTTTCTTACTTTTATTTATATTGCTAAAGTACAATCTCGCACTGTGATCCTTTCAGTAAAATTACAAAGATCAATATTAAATTACAATGTAACGTAGAAAAATAAATTATACACGTAAATGTTTTTAAAGATGGATGTACAGACTACCATGTAAAATCAGCTTTCAGAGTACAGGCCGTTACCCACCACTACTTCATCTTCAAAACCTGGATTACAGGACCATGCCACTGGTCCTGATTTAATTTATTGAAATTTTAGTGAAAACTTGTATCTAAGCCTATTGACATAGAATCTATACACGTCAATTCTCACTACGTTTCATCAAATACACACTGTCCTTTGATTTCTCAGACCTAATAAATGTAATCATCTGATGACCTCTCAAAGTATGTGAGAGTGAAGTCGAAGTCATGAAAAAACTTGTCTACCTCAGGATATATATAAAAAAAAACAAAAAAACTGAAAATTAATATGAATTATTCTGATCGAAAGATCAGAAATTGATTGATAAAGACGAGTACACTATGCATAATGAATATAAATCATCGTAGCTTATATTCTTTTTCATCTGGATTAATATCAAACATACGATGTTATTTACAACGTTATTTTGTAAAGTACAATTTTATATGACACCTTGCTACCCTACATATTAGTAACAGCTCAATAGCCAGCAATACCACCTCTCTCCTTTCTTGTATTTCAGCAGCTGATCTTTTGGTTAATGATCGTCAGATTAAGAAGAAATATAATGTTAAGCATTTTAGAAAATTACACTATAGTTGAGGAATTACACAGTTCGGAAATAATCCTTTTTTTCAAAAATACACATGAGGATTTAGAATTTCTTGTATCATTTCGTTCAGCTTAATAAGATCTATTGGTATGCCCAGTGGCGTATTTAGGATTTTGTTTCGGGGGGCTATGCGCATTCTCTTAAGTGGGTATATATATACTGAGTCTATGTAGGTATACAGTTATTATATTCATATAATATATATAAATTTACCTATTTCGGGAGGGGCTTGAGTCCGATAGCCACCCCCTAAATACGCTACTGGGTATGCCTCATCTTTGGGTATTTTCTTTTCACGATGGTATATCCTAATAACATAGTACGCCTAGAATTTCAATCTTTTTCTTCTTTGAAACCAGAAGTTATTGTATAATAGTACCATACTAGGCTTATATTATGTCTGCGCTCTGTGAAATGCAGGTTTACATTGAGAACTAATTTAATAGGATCTATGCAAAGGAAGAAGCACTGGCATCAATTTTTGATCAGAAGACTTTCTGGTAGTTATCTGGTTCCAGTTTAACGTGGAACTAATAATGGTGTGTATTGAATAGCGCTATTTATTGACGAGTTGATGCATTGTGACATTAAATCGTCTTGCTGCCAACGGCGGAACCGAATTGTTCTACAAAATCCCTTTCAGTTTTCGTCACATACCCTTGTTCTTTGTCTTCCCTTAATGTCTCTTTAAGTAATATGTTAACCACGCAGACGCTACTGCAGATTAAAAAAAATAATCTTTAACTTTTTAAAAAAATCTTTCCATTAAATTGTCGGCTTGATCCAAGAAGGTATTTTTTTATTTCTTCTAACACGCTTCTTAAAGCCGTGAATTCAAAACAATGGTATTTTATTTTTCACTGTCCCAAGGAAAAATCATATCGTGATTCTTTGTTGTAATTTTCCTCATAGGAAATCGGCATACAATAAAGAATATTTTCACACAATAGCTTTCGGAGTCTTTATGAGTTTTTTTTTTTTTTTTTTTGCCATTTTATTTTTTAAATAGATATCTTCGTATAAAAATAAGTAGAAAGCAGCAAAATATAAATAAAATAAAGAGTTTTAGAATAAAGTGATTTAGAACTAGCCTCAGTTCCACCTGAGTACCTTTACCTATTATGTGAAGAAATTTATTTGAAGATTATTTGGGACGCCTGGCTTTCAAGTGGTCTAAGTCCAACATTGATTTACCAGGAAAGAAATTTAAAGTTCAACAGCTCATGAAAAATTCATATTTCTCCTATGTTGGTAACGAAATCCAAAATTATGTAGTTTAAGATCTAATAATGACTGTTTACAAAAATATTTACAGAAGTACCCATGTATAAAAGTGAGTCATGGCACTAGTTCATTTTTCCGTTTTCTGGACTTGGGCGACTTGGCATCAAAGGGGCCTGTTTGATATAGAAGATGATAGTAAAAATATGATTAATAAGGTTTGCTTTTAAATATACGAACTACTACACTAAGTTTGAGCAGTCATTTCTTAGAATCTTTATCAAATGTTGCTTTTGTTTCATAATCATTTTTGGTATAAAACTATTGTGCTGCCAAAATGTCTTGAGCCGTGGAAAAATGCGAACTAAAGCTCACACTCCGACACACCCACGCGTTGAGCCAATAAGGGCTCAGCAGTTGCTAAGCGAGAGAGTCTTAGCGAAAGAGAGTGGAATTCCTTCAGCCGATAGCAGCCTGAAACGGAAGACTAGATGTCAAGTCAATGTGGTGCATATATCTATAGCCTTGGTAGGATTCAATACGTACTTTCCGACATACACAGAGAAAAATCCGCTCTCCGGACAGCGGTATATTGTACAAATATACGGTATCCTCTTGCTTACTATAGAAATCAGTACGGACCGTACGTTATCCGTATGCTACATAGGCACTGTCCTTAGATATTACATCATGCCGTTGTAGGATGCCTGACATCTAACAGTTTTCCGTATATCACATGCATATACTTTTGTTACCTTCGTCAGCTATATGTTATATACGTCCATTTGTATGTGAGATCCGGACCGCCTATACGGAAAGTACGTACAGATGGAACACTTATACGGAAAGTATTATAAAACGTGTTTTCAGTTATACGGCTGCTGTACGTTAAGTCCAAAAACTACAGGAATTAAACATGTAACCTATCTTTTTAAGTACACCTCCTACAATTTTTTCTCATTGTACGCTTAGAAACTGATCTATTAATCCATTTACACAGAATGATAGGAAAGGAATTTTTGTTTTGTATTGTGATGGACAAAAATAAAGTCGATCATTTAGTTCCCATTAGGGCTGCCTATGAGACAAGAGATGAGGCTGTCGCGACTCGGAAAGTACTTCTGTTTCTGCTGGAAGGATTCTGTCTCGCTTCGTCTCAAAAGTTCTGTAAACCGTAGCTCCTACTATTCGTAAAGAACTACGGAAGAATGCTCAACGTATTCTACTTACTAACACTGAAGAGTAGAGAAAAGTTCTTACCCTTTGACAAAAAAGCTTTTCAGCATCCGGATTATTTTATTGAACTCCTAGTATTGAAACATTACTCATCCCCCTCGTAGTTACTCTCCATGGCTACCCTGATGTCCACTTGTAACTCAATTTTAGCATACATACTGATGTGGTAATATCACAAGTCAACTGAAATATGGCTTCAGGAGCATACTAGATTTGTCACATCGGGTGAATGGTCAGCTGGAAACCTCGACTTCAACCTCCTGGATTATTTTCTGTGGTCCAAGTTGCAGTCCAAAGTCAACTGTAGGTGAAACCCTGAAACGTCTCCTGGAGAAAACAGTTAAAGTTTTTTCTTTTTCTTTCTTTCTTTCTTTCTTTCTTTCTTTTTTTCTTTCTTTTTTTTTTTTGTTAATACTTTCCAGTTGCTATTGATGACTAACATTAGTGTTTTTGTTGTTGGTGGTTTGAGATTTTAACATTCCTTTCAGCACCAAGGCTAAATGAATCTACAGATTAACATAGGATCCGAACTACATGAAATCCCACCGGGAATCGAACCTGAATCCCTCGTGTCAAAAGTGCATATGCTAATCAAGGAGTTCAACTGACTATTAGCGCTTGGAGGCCTCCGTGACTGTACAAGGTAAACAATTTGAAAACTAAGTACGTTGTTCTTGATGTAGTCTGAGCCAAGTAAATGCACATTTCTATTCTCTGTCTTCTTTTTAAGGCTTGCCAACAAACATTTCCATCAGAACTTTTGTATGTACTACGAAAAATGACAAAGATTTCTCCGCCAAGACCATAGACAGTATTTAGAGTCCAATTTTCGTTAGTGTATAACCTAATTTTTGGTGTTGAAGCAATTAGAACTCTACTAGTTTTGAGAAGTACGTTTAATGGTAATTTACTATACAGTGGGCCCACAGGAACCCCAATGTCGACCGGGGCACAGCAACAGAGGATCTCATTAAAGTTTCGAAGATTAACTTTATGATATTACGATGTTAAAATGCCCTTTTCACATTTCATATTAATCCATACTTTTTTCCTCAATAGTACTCTGTAGTCTTCTAATATTATCAGATTCGTGCCTAAAAAAAGCAATTTAATTTAACGGGGAACATATACAGACTGCAATAACACACAAAAAGGATTTGACAATCTTATGTATATACAAAAATGAATGTTTATATTGTCTGTTTGTTTGAAATCTTTAAGTTTTACGTCCCACACTTATGCCGACTAGGCTAAAGAAGACGGTGATGAGAAATGAATGAAATGGTGGAATGAATAAAGTGGGTGGAAACGGGAGAACCCCGAGCAAACCCACGTACGCGTTGTTTGTCCACCACAAAGCTCACTTGGCGCGAGCTGGTATCGAACCAAGGGGCCCCACGCACTAGAGGTGAACGCTCTACCACTGAGCCACCGCGACCCCTGTCCGTTTGTTTCTCCGGTATACAAATGCACATCGTTTACTTATGGTATTTCAAAGTAACTTTAAACATTGATATATGCTCTTCATTATGTTCGTATAATTACTTCATCAATTTATAGTTTTATACTATAAGAGTAAAACAATGCTTGAGATCTAAGACTTGTGCGAATTATAGTGTTCCCTTCGAGACTCGTGAAATGTCTAGTCTCGTCTCGAATTTCAAAAGGTATTTCTCATCTCGAGTTTCGTTTGGCGCGAGATACGTAAAAAAATTATATCTGAAATAAATTCTCTATAAATTATTTTCGATATTGTCTGAAGAAGGATATGTTAGATATCCGAAACCGTTATTATATTTTATTTTTTTAAAAAAAGTGTGTTTTAAGCTTTGGTCAGTGTTTCTTTTGTTAAAAATAATCAATCCAAAGCCATGGATAGTCTTATTATACACTTTTATGTATTATCAAATTATTATTTTTTTTTTATTTTAACGACATTTCTTATATTTTTAAAACCATGGCAATGTGTTTTTCCATCTCAGTTCTTTTCACATAATGATGATAGAAATTTCAAAAGAACCACTACCGAAATATGTCTTCCGAGTAACGAAAGTACAATAAACCGGACGTCTTTTATTTTAGCCGTACAACATTTAAAAGTAATATTACCTCAGTAAATTGCCTCTCGCAATACATTAGCTATCATTTTAACTCAGACGTATAGTACTTCTGTGCCAAATGCAAAGTTTATGTGTATGTAACCCTTTATTTCTGCTATGCAAGTTTATCAATTTTTGCAGTATCAATGTGTTCAAGTGGCCTATAGTTATATTGTATTGACCATCTTCATTTGTTTTATTACATATAGTTAGGTTTTGTAGACTCTCGGAGACACCAATAATTTTTCATTTCAAGCATATCGGAATCATTTTCTTCTTGACATCAGTGAGTAATATCATAAATAAAAGATAATGTGGATAACAATTTCTGGTTTTGTTTTTTATTCTATTTTCTTTTTCTCCTTCTCCACTTAACACTTCAATATATTTCCTGAATCGAGTATTATATATATATATATATATATATATATATATATATATATATATATATATATATATATATATATATATATATATATATATATATATATATATATATTCGTAGTCATAAGAAAAGTGAAGTTGAAGAGTTCTTTAGAAATGGAAGAAAGTTCTTAACATTTACAGTAGATGGAGTTACTCGTCGACAAGGACACTTGGAATTGTTTTTTGGAAATAAGTTAAAATCTCTCATCTTGAAGGAAATTCTGGAATATTCCATGGCTTATGAGTACAATAAGGCACTTTAGCTAGTTACTGTAACAGTGGCGTCATTTAGGGGGGACAGGGAGGGGCAATTGCCCCCCCCTGAGTTTGAGATCTATATAGATTTTATCAATAGAGTAGTAGTAAATAAGTGAAAAATGCAAAATTTTACTTATATCAAGCGGTTTTGCCCTCCCCAAGCAAAATCTGAAATGACGCTCCTGTACTGTAACCATTAAGTACACTACAGCCTGCCTCACTACAAATAACACAATTTAAAATTTTTGTTTTGCTTGTTTTTCATAAGTGAAAGGTGATAATGAAACGCAACTTACCACAATCATAGATAATGTTATTCTACAACAGAAATTTGTCATCCAAAGAAATTACAGTGTTGCCAGAATAACATTTCTCCCAAAATCTAAGGTAAGGCACCGACTAGAGGAACGAACTGAATTGCATTTCATTACGTATTATATTGTCTTGGTATTCTATGCACTGTGAACTATTTTTTTAAAATTAATAGTTATATTTAGATTCTAATAAATAAAACAGTTTTAACATTGAGTTATTAAAATTAAATAATAATATTATTTAAAAAGTAGTTCACAGAATATCACATTTCATTATCTCCTTTTACTTATGAAAAACAAGCAAAAGAAAAATTGTAATTTGGTGTTCTTTTTACTTGCATCTGACATACAATGTATTCCATAGCTTCAAATTTCCTAGAATACGAGATAAATTGAGCCATCAATCCTTTTCAAAATAGAAATATATATATAATTATTCGAGAGGCCTTTGAAATAAGATGTGCATCTTGTCAAATGTACGTAAAAAATCTTTAATCTTATTTTAGGAACTGCAGTTGTTCAAGAAAGGGAACTTATTAATTAAGAATCCACGAGACCTTTTATTTTTTGACAGCTGTATGTGCATCAAAAGCCTTGGATTTACAAGGCTACAACATGATTTTTATCCATCAACATCCAGAGGTTGTACCTTGGAGATCATCAAACAAAACAGCAGGAGAACCAAAAGATTGAAGACAACGTAAGTTTGGTTGGAAGCAGCAGCGATGGAACTTGTAAAACCCACAAATCAAAAAACACTTTCTCTTTCAGCAAGTAGAGGACAATGCACTGGCAGTTGTTGATGCCGCTTCCCCCTCTGTTCATTTTTTAGCCCCTCCGTTTCCTCCTCCAGCTAATGTCCGACACACCTGAGTTGGCCGTGGAACACCAAACAGCAAAGGTGCCTCTTACCTGTGAGACACAACTCTGTGCTTTGTGATCTTTCGAAGCCATGCAACCAGCAGCGTGACACAAAAGGCCAGGTAAGTCCAGTATCAATAGTATAAACAACAGTAGTTGATCAATAACCATAGCTTCCTTGGTTACTGTAATAAATTCAGAAGGACTATAAATATTATCTTTTATTGAATGCTCTTTCTAGAGGCTTATTTGGAACCTGGTAACGCCTCTCTGTGCTTCTCTTCTTGTACAGTAGGTTCGTGCTTAGGTTATGTGACTTGTTCAAATAAAATTCTCACGCACACTTTAAATATGACGTCACTTGATGTTCATTCGTTCTCTTCCTTCTGATGGTGGATTCTTTGATCTGGAAGTGGTTCAATAACTGCAGAATTCATCTCGTGATGAATTCAAAATGAGATTGTATGGCCTTTTATACTAATATAATGAACTTAAAAAGGAAGATTACTTACTTCGTTGTGTGCTGTTACATTGGTACATGCAGAAGTGTAATATTTTTATTTATAGATAGGTAACGCCCGTTTCAGGGACTATATTTCCTTCCCAGTAGGGTTTCTTGTTTATGGCAATGTTTGATTACTGGGAGTAGAGCATGGGCGTATCCAAAGAAAGAATTTTGGAGGGGGTAGTATCCTTCAGTTCCTTCTTCGTATTATTGCTTCAACAAAAAGAAAAGTATTAAAAATAATTTTTAACATCTACTTCAGCAAAACTTAATACGATCAGTCTTTAGCAAAAACCTTTGGATAATAGAAATGCGTATTACCGTCCCGTGATTTTCTTTTACGTAATTCCAAATACATTAGCACTCAGAAGTGTTTAGTAAAGTTGATATTGACAATTTATATTGTTTCCCGCTTCCCACGTATTTTTACGTTTTAGTAAAGAACTGAAAGATAATAAAAAGTACTAAAATAAATAGGTAATAGCCCAGATAATGTCTATGAAATGTTAATTAAATTAATCACTTTTTCCAGAGATTTTATTAAATATCAGCCAACGTGAATAGACTGTTACCTAACGCAAAATTTGCGCTACTGACATTTTATCATTAATTCACAAAATCAATACGTAACACCGATTATCACAAACTGAAACGCAGATTTTACTTTGTGTTTACGCAAACCGATATGTATATGACTCATTATGCCTCTTCTTATAGAAATATGAGGACGCAGTTTAAGACGCTATTTGTCAATAGCACAAATATCAAGATTATGTGAAAAGTCTTCAAAGTAACAATAGCTTTTGCAGGTGTTAAATGGTCTGGGTCAAAAATTTGTCGTATTAATCAAAACTTTAATTTGGGAAGGAACCACGGACGCATCCACTGGGGTCCACTGTGTCTGGACCCCCCAAAAAACTTCGGAACTCTTTTTCAAATAATATGTTTCCTCTTCACCAGAGGCGCACTCACACGACATGCAGCGGTTTCAGACCTCCTCCAATCTTTCGACTTTGAAGTTCCTTAGCAAAAAAATCTGGGTGCACGCCAGGAAGGAACGAAACCCATGTTTACCTCAAGTGCTACTCCAGTGTCTATTAAAGGTTGTGAAAAGACAGTTGTAATACATATACTTCTCAATATATATAATTTGTTACACAAGCTGCTTATATCGTCTAGCTCTATAGCCTGTTATTTAGTAATTATAAAAATACTTGAGAATATTGATTGGTAACATTAGAAGCAATAATAGTAAAACCAAACTACATTATTTTCCACTTTTCGTGATCTAATGGAATATGGATGACTATATTGTTTCATGTCATACATAACTTTGTTCTATAAAAATATCTGCCATCTATAAATTATTTTGACACTAATTTAGCTTATTAAAGGTAATAAATAATCTACCATTAGCATTCGAATAACAATATCGACCATCATGTTTTGTATCCTATCCAAACTATTTAGGGTTCATACAATCATTTGCAACAAAAATTAGTTTCTATTAAAGTTATATCGACGTAAATGGACATCATAGTTTTATGTATAAATTGGTTATTATTTTTTTTTAGTTATTCGTATTAAGGGAATTATACTTACTGAAGGCAAGTAGTTTTGATCCTGCCTTTTCAAGTTTTCGAAACTTCTTTAAAATATAGAAAACAGCAGGAATACTTGAATATTGTTTGGTTCTTTATTTCAGATGTTACTGTTTGTTTATTTTTTCAACGCTCATATTGTAAAATTACTGCAGCTGGAAATGTTAACAGCAGAGGCGGATCTAGAAGGTAAAAATTGGGGAAGGGGGGCAGCCAGAACCCAGACTATGATAGGTATATTATGAATTTACAATAAACTTGTAATCAACCGAAGTCCGTGGTCCATGTTCGGGCTGTCATTTATTTGTAACCGGTCCTGAGTTCGTGGTCCTACCAATAAGTATCTTCCTGATACTTTAACTTACCTGGACAGGACGATGAAGGACCTCTCCAAGAAAAGGTTACAAACTGTTTTCAAATTGCCCGTCGGTCTCAATAATATGAGCATTAGGCGCCGAGAGGTTCGGGTGTCTCGTCTCGAAAACCTCACGGACGATCAGACGGTCATCCAGACCATAACGTACACAAACATCACTCATACAAACAACGAAAACACACTGGGTTAAATGACACTATACTTATTTATTAGAACACTATTTTGAAAAAAAAACAACGAAGAGAAATGAATACAACACTGGACACTAATAAATTTTGCCGCTGAAATTACGCTTTGCCCTTTTCGGGAAATATAGCCCTTTATATATATATGATTATAATTCAGATATCACTATAAATACTTCGCTCACACCCTTGACACACTTGGGGGGTTAGCACTGGGGGAAAGTTGTCTGGATCGTCCCACGATGAATCCAATTGTTACGCTGAACAGTCCTGCAGCGTAAAAGTGAATCTTCAGTAAAGTAACGAAAAGAAGATCTCCACAGTGGAATACTGATATTGGAGGGCGCGTATATAACTTTTTAAACGCACAAGGTCAGCGGACCTGGGATTTCACTAGTTGGGGCTAGCCGTAAGAAATCGTCCTTCACCGGCTAAATAGCTTGTGCCCTTTCACAAAACTTAACCAACGCAAAGTGCGTGGTGGCTGCGTACAACACCGGAGTCGAACTCCCTGAGCATCCAAGCTCAAGCTACGGGTTGCAATGGTCAACAGAAAAGTGTTGGCAGTTCATTTCAAAAATCACTCAGTTACTCACCTGTATGCACATACAAACAGAATATAGAAAACAATTTCTGTTAATTTTAGTCAACTGCCCATAATGCACTAGACACGGCGATAACACTGGCGTGAGAAAGTACAGATAATCGAACTACGAAAACTGTGAGGCTGGTGCCACTTTGGCTACTAGGACATCTGGTCAGCCCGTATTTCTCTAATCTATTGTAATGTTTCCATAAGCGATTGAAGAAAGCACTTAATTCAGTTCCAAATAACTGCAGAATATATACTGTGCATATAATGAGTCAGGGAGAAACACTGAAATGGTTAGTCACTAACTGAAATGTTCTCACTAAAAGCAACGTTTTAAATATATATATGAAAAAACGATGAAAGACTTCTTTGTCCAATTGTGTGGGAAATAAGCAATTCCCACCAAAGAAAGAACTTATGTGCGTTGCAGAATAAAGTATAAATCGAAAATAATAATCACAGTCTTTACGAAATATACAGAGTGTCCACAAAAAATCCTTCTATAACCTGGTAGCGGTTATAAACTTTCAAAAAATATATAAATAATAGCTGAAATTATTTTTGTCACTCGAAAAACTGGTGGGTCTAGACCCCTCCCGCCCAGGGCTAGATCCACCACTGGTTAACAAATAATTTACATGGTTGTGTTAAGAGTTTTATCCAATATATTTTGAAAATTTTTAAGGCAACAATGATTGCTTGAATATAAACCTAAGCTATTAGGATCTTTTAAAGTTGAGTCTTGCATTAATGGAATACAAATTTTGTTCTATAGAATCGAATTATCTTTGATATAGAACAGTTGATTTGTGCTCTCTTGCATCATATCCACAAAATATTTATGTCAAGACAAAATGATTAGCAAACATCGGATAAGTCCACGAAAACTTCTCAATATTTCTACAAGTAGTGCTCTCAACGGGTCGGGTCGGGTCGGGTTGAAGACCGACCCGACCCGACCCGTGACCCGAATTGACTGACCCGACCCGATGACCCGACCCGACCCGACTGACCCGAACCGTGATCCGATCTGATTGACCTGACCCGATAACCCGACCCGAGCTGACCCGGTTGACCCGACCCGACAACCCGACCCGAATAACCCGACCCGAGTTGACCCGATTGACCCGACCCGACAACCCGACCCGAATAACCCGACCCGACAACCCGACCCGAGTTGACCCGATTGACCCGACCCGACAACCCGACCCGAGCTGACCCGACTGACCCGACCCGACAACCCGACCCGAACTGACCCGGCTGACCCGACCCGACAACCCGACCCGAACTGACCCGATCCGAGTCGGGTCCGGTCGGGTCAACCCGACCCGTTTGAGAGCACTATGGTCACGACACTGGGTGAACGCCAAAATGCACTCACATTGGGAAACTAGTTTTAAAAGCATAATTTTAGAAAATAAAGCATAAAGCATAATTTAAAATATATAGCACAATTCTTGGAAAATTCTCTTTAACTGAAAGTTTAACATACTGTGTTAATATTTTTTAAAGCCGATATTTGCAATGCAAAATCATTGAGAACATGCCAATGCAACAATGAAGAGCTTATTTTCATTTCTGTAAACTTTCCGGTGCAATCCTTTGATGTGGAGAAAAGAAAAGAAGAATTTTTTCCGCCAACAATAAATAGTATGCAAGAACTCCATACTATATTGTTACAGTGACGACGCCAGCTTTAAGTTCTTAGGAGGGCAAAGGAGGGGTAGATACATTTTCGGGGGGCGGCTATTTGCCATACCAAAAATGACATGTTTATTACGTTTGACTTATTTTACATTACATTGTGTATTTCGTTGCTGTTTTTATGTTAGATCTATAAAATTATAAATTAAACTTATTTCAAATAAAATTTGTAACTAACAAATAAGTAACGTCTGCACATGAAATATTTTTCAATGAAACTTTTGAAGCCTAAACATAAATTGAATTACTTTCGCGTATGCTACAAGTAACACATTCGTCTATATGCTACGTATCTCTCGCTCTCTCCCTCTCTCTCTCTCTCTCTCTCTCTCTCTCTCTATATATATATATATATATATATATATATATATATATATATATATATATATATATATATATATATATATATATATATATGTAGAGAGAGAGAGAGCCAGAGAGAGAATTTACGAGGAACTGCTGAAAATGTCGTAGTCCAATCCAGAAGGAGTGTAGGTACTAGGTAGAAAAATGAAACCGTACTTTAGAAAAACATATCTCTGTATGTACAAATATAAATTTTCATATTAATAATGAAATTCTTATTGTTTCTCAGGCCTCTGAAGTGATTGTGTGTGCCCAAACAGATAATTTCACGAACATCCAGATCCTTACTGTTATAACATTTTTGTTCCACCAAGGAAAGTCACCGAAGTAAATTAATTAGGAAATCAGTGAAACACCGCGGGACTCTCCTCCGTTATATATAGTGTTGAAGAAGTAATTGGCTTAGTATAAACGTAGCAATTTCTCAACAAATTATGCTTTACATACAGGATGATTAAAAGCAATGGCTCTTCCTGGAATCATGGATGCAATTTGTGACATTATTCTTGAAAATTGCAGCATTTCAGCCAGTGGTGGATATAGCCCGGGGCCGGAGGGCCTAGGCCACCCCAGTTTTTGTGTGACAAAAATAATTTAAGCTATTTATATTTATTATAGTCTGAGGTCTGCACCCCACTTTCTCAGTTTTTACCTTCTCAGCAAAACTTGTGTCAGGGATTCTGGGCATTTCTTTGGAACTCGTCGGTAGCATAATTCAGAATGGCTTGGGTATGCGCAAGTTCTCGGCATAATGGATTCCCAAAATATATGTCAGAAGAATAAAAGGGTAACGGCATTAAGAGAAGTATTCTTCCAATTTGACCGTAATGCTGATCAATTTCGCTGACGAATAGTAACTATAGATGAAATATGGTTGTACCACTATGATCCTGAATCGGAACAACAGTCAATGGAGTAGTAGCACTCATTTCTCCATCGCCCCAAGAAGTTCAAGACACAGAAGTAGGTTGAGAAACTGTTTGGAACATTCTTCTGGTATAAGTATGGAGTGGCAGACTACCTCCTCAATGGTCAGATATTTAATCCAGAATCTCTACATTACTTACAAAACTGAAAGAAAAATTCAAAGTTCAACGCTGCGGAAAATGAAAAGAAAGGAATTGTGTTCCTTCAGGAGAATACACCTGTCCATCAAGCCCCTGCGAACATAACTGACATTGCATAATCTAGGATTTCAATGTCTAGATCATCATTCTTATTCCGCAGATTTAGCTCCGTCTAACTATTACGTGTACTTATTTCCCAAACTTAAATAACACTTGAAAGATGCCATTTTAGATCTGATAGGGGTAGTGCTACGAACAATGATGCGAGGAAATCTAGATTTTTTTTAACTTTTCTGCAAAAGCTGGAGCACTGTACAAGGTAGTATATTGACTCTCGGGGGAAGAGAAGAAGAAGTAAAACTTCACCAATCCACGTGCACTCCTTCTGGGTTGGGCTACGAATTTTTCAGCAGTTCCTAGTCAATATGGTAGACGTCACGTCAGTACTTTGAAACAAAATAAGTAAAGGAGCACTAGTATAAACCAATTACTAACTAAAGATCAGCACTCTGACAATACATTTTATTGGGAATCAATTTCATTCCATAATTTTATTATTATCATTTGCAGGAAGGGAAAACACAACTCTTTTTATCTCCTTCAAAAAATTAAGCCCTAGTAGTTGCAAACTAAGCTGTTATAAGCACAGCCTCTGAATATTGGAAGCCGAGAATAATGTTTCAGAAAAAAGAAGTTTTAAATAAAACAAAATATGAAACTGAAAACTTCAAACCTGGACAAATACAAACAAGTTACGTAACTGGTTTTACCTTTCTTTTGTTTCCAATCGAAGTTGATCCAATGAGAAGAAAACAAGTCGACCAACTCTACTATTGTTCGCTAGGCACAATTATTAAAAATCATAAGAAAGAAGTATAACTAAAATTTACCTCAAAAGGGGCTAAATTAGAAAACAGAAATATGCGTGCATACCCAGACGCTCAAAGAAGAAAGCTTGAGGATTAATCTGCCACATAGTAAATTCATGGAAAGTAGACTACAATTTGTCAATGAGATTGGTTATGATACTGATATATAATACTACATGAAGAATGTTTAAAGATTGTACGAGTCTGGGGGGGGGGGCAGTCTAGGCGGCAGTCAGGGGGGCAGAAGTAGCTACTAGGGGGCGCTCGCCCCCCTTGCCCCCCTCTGGCGTCATCACTGTATTGTTATGTTTACTTTTTGTACTTAAGCACTTTCTGTACTTCGGTGGCATCTTTTACTTTCCCTTTCTGCATATATGTACCTGTAAGGCGCACACAAATGATAGAAAAAATTTATTCGAGCAAAGCACATCTCTTTAAAATGAATTAAGTAGAAAGTTCATTAAATATGAGAGAAACTAGTTGCAAAAAAATATCAATAAATAGATCAAGATATTTAGAATATTTGATGTATAATAAATATACATTATACACGATTAATGTAAAATAATCATTGAAATTAACAATAAAGCATAATTTAAAAAAAGCATAATTAAACAAGAAATAAAGCATAATGTGGGTTGCTCTAACAATTAAGTTGTATGAAGACGAGAAGAAAACGAAAGCTGATTCCTTAACGAATTTCGTTGATCATCTTTGTGTCTACAAAAACGCATTCCTAGAAACCTACAAGCTAGGTATCATCTCTGTGATTATATCAGTTTCTAGTGCTACATGTGAAAGGTCATTCTCTTCTTTGAAAAGATTAAAGACTTGTATACGCAAGTCAATGACTCATGATAGGTTGAAAAACTTAGTGTTACTTTATATTGAGAAGAAAATTGCTAAATCGTTAGATCTTTAACAAGTTGTGGATATGTTTGCTGCTGCCAACACGAATAGAAAGGTCCTCTTCCAGTAGAGGCATGAACCTATAAGTTATTTTCTTTACCTGTAAAAGTGTATTTGCTTCCACTTAAGTCAACCAGCTACACATATTTTAAACGCCATGATTAAATAACTATTTACTTATATTAGAAATCAATTGCATTAATGAATCCTAGTTGTTTGAGGTACTAAATTCTTATATTTTCACTGTTTTCCAAAGAGTAAAATAATGAACAATAAAGATGGAAACATTCACCTTGAATACACACACACACACACACACACACACACACACATATATATATATATATATATATTGGAGATGTCCCCCTCAAAATCCTCTTGGGCCCTTCATTGCCCCCCCCTGAAAAAACTCTAGCTACGCTACTGGACACCATGCACCAGAGATGAATTCTCTACCACTGAGCCACCGCGGCCCTGCTTGGGCTTGATCGTCCATATCCAATCTCTCTTTTGGCGTTGCTTAAACAACTTCTAGTTTTGTTCTAAATCCAGACTCCATATTGGCGTAGATATTAATATTACAGTCAATTGGTAAAATCAATCTTCCACATTTAAAAATTAAAGTACACACAAGTAGAAAAATAAGCTTTTATCATAAAAACACTAACTGCAAGTGTTCAAAATAGATTTATGGTTTCTATAAAATCAATTGAAAATTGCTATTTTTAATTAGGCAGCTAGTGAAAAACAGCAGCTTTCGACTCCAGCCGAGTTTAAACTCAACCTAAAGTCAGTTGACCAAAGTGAACTGACCTGACTGACCCGACCCGACAACCCGACCCGATAACCCGACTGACCCGACCCGACAACCCGACCCGATAACCCGACCCGAGTGACCCGACCCGATAACCCGACCCGAGCTGACCCGATTGACCCGACCCGACAACCCGACCCGAATAACCCGACCCGACAACCCGACCCGAGTTGACCCGATTGACCCGACCCGACAACCCGACCCGAATAACCCGACCCGACAACCCGACCCGAGCTGACCCGACTGACCCGACCCGACAACCCGACCCGATTAGCCTGACCCGACAACCCGACCCGAGCTGACCCGACTGACCCGACCCGAGTTGACCTGACCCGACCCGACCCGTAACCCGACCCGAGCTGACCCGACCCGACTCGGGTCGGGTCGGGTTACGGGTCGGGTCGGGTCAACCCGACCCGTTTGAGAGCACTATCTACAAGTTATGACAGAATTATAGTGCTGCTGAAAATATATTGCTATTTTAAACAAAAATCGGGAAAAGAGAAGATAAATAACTTACTTGAACTTATAATGTGCTAATGATTGTCTGTTGATTGAAGTTTAGTGTCCCTTTTCAGTATAGAGGCTAATTGAGACGGTGGATCTATAGTTTACAAGGTAGAATCCGAAACACCGTAAACGTATTTAAGTTTTTTATTGCTCTTCCATCAGGAATCGAATCCGACACCCACCAAAGCCATCAAAAACTTGGCTAGCGACTAGACCAGGGGTGGGGAACCTGCTGCTTACAGAGTCATTAAGTGCTGCCTTCTGGGCCTGTTGTGTAAAATGCTAAATTATGTAAGAAATATGAAATATACGAAATATAAAATTCTGATCAAATTATATATTATTATAATTTAGTTTCATACATTTTATGTACATTTATCAATTTATAGTTTTCATACTATGAATCATGTATGAGATCTAAATCTTGGATCTATGTGTTTGAGATCTAATCTTGGATGGACTAGTGTTGCTCTCGAGATTGTCGAGAAATTTCTTATCTCGTGGGCAGCACGGTATAGGGGACTCAAACCCTAGTTTCATTGTTTCGACGTCGCGTGGAGACTACTAGTATACAAGTAGGATGTCCACCGTCTGTGAAAAGAATACTTTTTGCATCTAGGCATACTGACCATGAAATAAATAAATAAACTTTGTTTTGTCACCTGAAGAGTTATTTCGATATATTTTTTTTTTTTAAAAAATAAGTAATAACTTTTCTATTCTTGTAGATTTACAACACACCTGCCAGTCATCATAATATTGCGTGTTCGTTTATACATGCGAACAGAACAATCACCAAGTGAATCCGAAATATAAACTAAATTCTTTACTTGCACGTCTCACAATTGTGATCCGTAGAGTAAAATAATAATAATAATAATAATAATAATAATAATAATAATAATAATAATAATAATAATAATAATAATAATAATAATAAAATAAATAAATAAATAAATAAATAAAATGCAAGAGGATGATGATAAAAGAACTTGCAGAGTAAAAACGTGAGAGAAAACGACAAAACATACAAACAAGGTGTCGTCTCTCACACAAAACTGGCATTTACTGTACTAACGTCCAGCGAGGAAATCTTCGCACCAAACGCTCTACTAGTGACTCAATAGTCCAATCCAAATGTTCAATACAGAGTTTCTACTTTTCAACAAGCATTCTATTCCATAGTAGCAAAGCGTAAATCAGTTTTAGTTATTGCTATGGTTTAGGATTTTTAGATGCACTTGCTTCTTTTCGAACAAAAACGAACTCTCCAAAAGTACTGGATGTGTCAAATGTTACTTGCAGTTTGGAATAATAGACCCTTTATCCTCTTAATCTGCTAACCAGTTCACGTTCTCACCCGTTTCTCTTCATTTACTGCTATTTTAATAAAATTTTACTCCGAATTTCCCAGACGTCGTGAATTGAGTGTGTTGTTCCTTGTGCTAGAATTTTGGCAAAATCGAGCAATCTGTGTTCTTTGTGGATCGAAATGACGCAGGCGCAAGTTCCAAGGCTCACAAATTTCTCCAACCATAGAAAATTCATATGCAGACATGATTGTTTTGGTTTACGGCTACAAATAACGTATGTGACGCCTGCCATTTAAAACTTCAGTCAACAACTCTTAGGAAAAGAACAGGGGGGCTGAGGCAACAGCTACAATGGGTTTGTCAATGAAGAGCTCGAAGTTGATATTCAGAACAATCCGAATGTTGTCGAATATGCTCTACAGAGTTGTTATTCCGAGTGAATACGTTTGAATCACTGGCTTCTATGGATGTGGAAAGAACCTTTGGCTCTGTGGATGTGGAATGAAGCTTAAAAACATTCTGTCCCTAAATAGGAACACGTTTTCATTTTAAAACTTAGAGAAACTTAATGTTGATAAATATAATTGAAATATATGTAGTTTATACGTATAGTTTTCAATTAAATAAAAGTGTAGTTATCAAAACAGTTGAGGAAAATAGCATTTAAATAAATAAAAAAAGTTTTCGCTTTATTTTAGCACATTATCTCCTCTCTTTTTTCTATAAAATTTGCTCCTGAAAATTCTAATTCTGGTCATCAGGTCATTCAGAACAACTCTCTTTTGAAATCATGAGAAATAAATTAATAATATAGTTTTTCTTTTGTGATACTAGGTACATCATCGGCTGATTGACATAACGACGTTGTTCCTTGTCATTATCCCATGGAAGGTTAATAGGAATTCAAAAAAATAGTACAATGTATAAATATAGCGCATTTAAATAAATATTATATGCTGTATATATGTGTCAAAACTAATTTCGAATCTCCAATAAAAGTCGTACAATCGAGATATGTCACAACAATCAGCCAAATTGCCTGTTATATACATTCTGCATTTGTGGTAGGCTATTTGTGTGAATATTTTTGTTTATTTTTATATGCTTTGCGCTAAATTTGCAATCAATTTTTACACAAAATTTTACTATTTGATAAAAATAAAAATTAATGTTTCTGTTTAAAAATATAATAAGAAAAAAATCTATCAATAAGCTCTTTTAATTTTAACGTAAAAGCCGTATTTTTAAAAAAATACTGATACATGTATTTTTATTAATACTTCATCTTGAAAATAGAAGCTAGGCATAGGAGGCTACAAGAGCTTGAATTGCTTCTTAACCCAATAAATTTTGGAGACAAATTTCAGATTTGTATCTTCGACACACCAATTAGCCTCACTAGCTCTCTTCTCTGCACGTTTTCAGAGGAAAATATTACGGTTAGTACAATCAACTAACATGTTAAAACTACATTCATATACCTTTAAATGGCCTTCTATTCCCATCCATTACTGGAATGCTTTAATAAATTCAAGGACTATAAATGGTGGGAAGATATAGAGGGTAAAGGTACTACTAAGATCTGTTTACAATAAGCGGTTAGCGTACGTGCCTTAGGTGTGGTTCGATTTCCGGAGGGAGCTCATGTGATTCAGATTCCACGTTAATCAGTAGATCCCGTCTCATATAGCTTCGCTGCTTAAAGGGATGTTAAACTCAAAATTAACTCAACTCAACTCAGCTTCAAAATCAAAAAGTTATCCTGCAGATTTTGAACCGCAACATCGATACACACGACACACTTAAACGTTTCATTCAGATGCATTTGAGTGTACATACAATCCCTTGATTATATACAGTTTAACGTGTCGTAAGAAGAATGTAGTGAATTGCGTACATTGTTTCTGTGATTTCACAGCAATTTCAAAGAATGAAAATAAAGAGAGTGAAAAACGTTGAAATGAGATCGGTAAGGTCTTTTACCAACTGCATAATGCACAGACCAAAGAAGGGAGTTTATTGATTTTTGTTTACACATTCAGCCTTTTCCATAAATCTTTCATTTTCTAAATATTTCCAACGGCAGTTGAAACCAGTGTTGTTGAGTTATTTTCCCGCTGGTGTTAACGTTTTCTAAACACCTTTCCTGTTAACGATCACAGAGGGAGTTATGTAATTTTGAAGCATACATTTTTACGATCAGTTTAACGAGTGCATATATCGTTATTTTTTGCGTTTCTTTCTTTAGGGCTACAAAGTAAACACTTTTTTCTCTGGTTGACTTTTTATTGATTTCCTTGTTCGAATATTACATAGCCGTATCATTTTTATTATACTATTGACAAAAAAAAGTGGTGCAGATTCTGTTGTAACATTTCTGTATCTCCTTTTCGAAATACGCCAATTTAATATTTATTAGTTGTATAGCTTGTTAGTGTATTTTGTCTTATTTGAACACTTCATAACTCTTCTAAAATATTCTATTAATTACTCGAGCAACTATTTGCATAATTTCAAAAAAAAAAAAAAAAAAAAAAAAAGGAACAAGTAGTGTTGCTTACCAGACGAGCATTACATTCCAAATTCGAGACGAGACGAGGCATTTCCCGAGTCTTGTGAGAAACGCATCTTAGTTCTCAAACTCTGTTCAAACGTTACATGAATCATTGTTTAGAAAATATAAATTGATAAAGTGATTTCAGAACATAATGGTAAGCATTTATCAACGTTTAAGGATACTAAAGTCATTACCGGTACACAATGTACTTCAACGATAAATCTATAGGCCTATAAATAAAAACGAAAGTGACAGTGGTTATGACTTAAGAACTCTTGAACTATCTGACCGATCTCGATCAAATTTTCAACGTAGATGAGGTTCAGGCCTGGGAGTGTTTTTGTCATTTTAGTTTGAGGGTAGGGTAGGGGGAGATATATAAAAATGATCGAAAAATGACTGATATTAGTGTCAAATCCATAGTTTTCGACGTCGCTGGTATGAATAGTGACACTTCCAATCCCATTTAAGTCCAAATTCAGTCCCGCAACTTGGGGGAGGGAAAGTGGGGAGATATATATATAAATGATCGAAAACGACTTATATTAGTGCCGAATCCATAGTTTTTGAGGTCGCTGATATGAATAGTGACACTTCCAATGCCGTTTAAATCCAAGCACTTCATTGATATCAGAGAGCACTTCATTAATAGTAAAAAGTGACTGATTAACAGAACATATTAGCATTTTCTTATTTTAACTCATCGAAACGGGTAAAATTGACGCTAGTATGGTTTAAACGGTATTACATCACATCCTTTTATGGACCTCTTGTGAAGCAAAAGGACTCTGATAAATTCTGTAGATGAAATTTTAAAAAATCAGGGTACAAAAATTTTGTACGTAGATTTACAAAACAAGACAAGTAGAGGTTTCCGATACTCGAGACAAAACGAAAAAGAAATTTTCTAGAATCGAGACGAGACGAGAGTTCTGCAAACTTTTACGAGACGAGACGAGAAATCCTTATTACTCGTCTTGTACGCATTAGTAAATATAAACAACATAGTTTTGACCTAGTATTGTATGGATGTGAAAGTTAGTGCTTTACGCGTAGAGAACAGACTCAAATTTTTTATTACAAAGTTTTAAGAAATAGAAAATATATGGCGCGTAAAGATATAAATAAACTACGGAATTTAGAAAGTCATGCAAAGCTCAATTTTACAGTAGCTATGATATGAATATTATCCATGTAATGTTCGTCGAATATTACATGGATAATAAAATCAGGGCTAGTACTGTTGAAATTCGAGTAATATTTGTTTCAAATATTTGATTTTTTAAAAGAATATTGATAATTAATATTCGAATAATTGTTCGAGTATTGAAAACGAATACTGGAGTATTCGAATCATGTTCGAATATTGAATATGAATATTTGAATATTCGAATAATTGATAGAGTATTGAAAACGAATACGCGAGTATTAGAACAATTGTTCGAGTATTGAATATGGATATTTGGATATTCGAATAATTGTTCTGATATTGAAAGGGATAATTTGGATATTCGAATAATTATTCAAGTATTAGAAACGAATATTCGAGCATTTGAATAATTGTTTCAGTCTTGAAAACTAATATGCGGATATTTGAATGATTGCTCTGAGTATTGAAAACGAATAATAAGATAATTGAATAATTATTGGAGTATGGAAAACAAATATTCTGATATTAGAATAATTATTCGAGTATTGAAAACGAATATTCGGAGAATTGTTCGAGTATTGAACACGAATGTTAAGATAATCGAATAGTTGTTCAAGTATTGAAAACGAATATTAAGACAATCGAATGATTATTCGAGTATTGAAAGCGAATATTAAGATATCGAATAATTGTTCGAGTATTGAAAACAAATATTCGAATAAGTGTTCAGAGTATTAAAAACTAATATTCTAACAGTAACAGCAGAAATATATTTCAGTAATTTTAACAAGGCTAATCAAAACATCTATGATGGGCGGGATGGTCCATGAAACACATGTATAATACACACGTTAGGAAACTTAGGGGAAAATAGATCTTTAGGTAGACTAAAAAGATTTTCTAGTATTTTTTTCAGGGTGGCACGTTCGTGATGCTAGAGTAAAAGTTAGGAAAATTAGGGGAAAAGAGATCTTTAGGTAGACTACAATGATCTTTTTATTACCGGTATCTCTTTTCAGGGTGACACGTTTAAGCGCAGGAAGGGATATTATATTAGTGATGCTGCTGTGTATTGTAGAAGTGAGCGATAGTTTTTTTTTTTTTTTTCGTTAATTTTATTTTAAAATTTGTGATTTTCATCACCTTATCCTTCACCAATTTCAATCCAGGGAAACATAACTAATTATTTGCTGACTTACTCCCTTGGACATTACTGAGAAGTTTCACAAAAAATATACGCAATATTGCACAATACTTTTTGAATTCCAGTAGTGGTCATAATTGAAAAGTTTTAAAGAACATACATACTGCATTGTTTCAAAATCGAATATTTTTTTAAAATGGAACTTATCATAGAATACGTTTGTTAAAATCGGAAGAGGGGGATTATTAAAATTAATTCCTCATTTTTTACTGCTTTTAACCAAGCAATGGGAATGCTTGGGAAGCCTCAAACAAAGAACATATAGGCCTACACACACACATCAAAAGCGAATAACTTTGACGAAAATTATCGGGTAAAATTATTTTTCTTATCGTATTTAAATAAATAAATTTTGAACTTGGATATCGATACAAGAGTTATCGTGGGACACACAGAGACAAATAAACGTTGGTTGTCAAATTTACATAGTGTTTGTTAACCTGAAACTGCAAGATATCGTAAGAAATCAGGATCGGACAACCAAAATATTCGAAATAATAAAATAAAAAAAAATATTTTAGAGGGAGAAATTCACTTGTGCTATAAAATTAGCTCCCCGTTAACCTTTTTCTACGTTGGGGCGGGGGCCACTTTGAAAAATTTAATAGGATCTCCAGAAATAGTACATTAATTAAATGGAATTAGTCAAATAAATTTCCCTCTGGCTCTACCTCAAGGTCTCCCCAATTAATGAAACGCGACAGGTAACTTCAAACTTTATAAATATTTCAGAAAATAAAATTGTCTTCAAACAAGTTTCACTGTCGCTTTGCTCGCGGCACGTACCTGTATATGCAAATTGTGATCTGTGATAATTTGCTAGTCATGTTTACCTTTTCAAATGCGCTTTCATTACCTAACAAAGGATATTTTTTTCTCTGGTCATAGAAGACAATGTGTATACATTCAGTACATACATTTTCCTGTATGAATGAAAGTGTGTCTGTATGTGTATTGGGGCTTTCTCTTTCAAAGCAACACAGCAAGAGGTGCTGGAGATGATGATGTCGAGTGAAGCTAGCATAATATGTCACATGCATAGGTTTGCTTTCTCCTCATTTCAGCTTCAATGGTATAGGATTTTGTTTCTGAGAGTTTATGCTGCAATCTCTGTACATAGAAATAAAAAGCTGTTAAAAATGTACAGTTAATATGAATTTCACTTGAAATGTAATACACCACGTGTTAATTTTTTTTCTACTTAAGCAGAGTAAATTTTATTTATATGATATTGGCATCCGAATCCGAATTTTCAATCAACTATGCACAAAACACAAAATGAAACTTTGATGCACTAACGGATAGTTTTTTTTTTTTTTTTTTGTCGAGATTAGGTCATATGTTTATTTATGAAAGTCATCTTTTATTTTCAGCACCGAGGCAACATGAAACATGGACCTAGCCACCGTAATGCATTCAATGTTGTTCTACTGGGAATCGAACACAGGACTACTTGTATCAAAAGCGTACATGCTGGCTTCTAGGCCAGCGGAAAGAGCTTAGAGGTCCTTATATGCAGAAGTGTCAGCATCAAGAGATTATTACACAGATAGTGCAAAGCGATTGGGAAGTTCCTGGATAGATCCAAGAATAAGTGGATTTTGTAATAGACGAGCCAATAGGTTTATATGGAATTCTTCCACTCTCTTATTTGCAATCTCTATTCGTAAGTGAGAAGATTATGCTACTGCCCAGGAAAAAGGGTTACACTAGGGGAAATAGTTTTAAGATAGCATCCCTCATTTGTCTCGTTTGGTCAAAGTAAATTTATTACTTGTCAGTAGGAAGATTCGAACAAATACCCTTCTCAAGAGCTCCCTTGAGGCTGTAGGGTTAACTTATATGTCTTTGTCGTGGGGCTGCCATGATTGATTCCTGGTGAAAGCTCATGTAGTTTGAATCCCGTGTTAAACTGTAGATTCAGGCCTTGTTAAAAAGCGATGTTAAACACCAAATCAATCAAAATCAAACATACTCGATTCAATATCCATTGCACAGCAAACATAGGGCAATGTACTAGGTTGATATTATGATGACGGATCAATCGAAAATTTGAATCTTTATTTGAAATCATCTACGTCAATGTATTATTAAAATATTTATATCCAGAACTATTTGGATACTCGAAGTATATCTAACAATAAAAACAATAAAAAATCATTATGTAATATAAATATAATAAAGAGTGTGTGTGTGTGTGTGTTTGTGGCATGGGGACCAGACGAGTGGACCGATAGATATCAAATTTGTTTCACGCTACCTTGGTCCAGACCCCAGAACAAGACGAAGCGTTTTTTTTTTTTAATTCGAACCAGCGGGGTCTCAGGGAAGCGTTTACCAGGACCGGCTTGGGGACCAGACAAGTTGATCGAGAGTTACAAATTTTGATCACGATACCTTGATCCAGGCCCCAGACCAAGGCGAAGCGGTTTTTTTTTTTTAATTCGAACCAGGGGATCTCAGGGGGGCGTCTACCTGGACATGTAAAAGTAGTAGAAAATGACCGATATTAGTGTCGAATTCATAATTTTCGCGGTCGCTGAGATCAATGGTGAAACTCTGATCGCATTAACTTCCAAATTCACCTTATTCCGCTGCGGGCCGGAAATCACCGGGGGGATACAGAGACATGTAAAAATAGCCCAAAATGAACGATATTAGTGTCAAATCCATAGTTTTTGCGGTCGCTGAAATGAATAGTGATACTCCCACAGGTGTTGACTTTCAAATACAGTCCCCATGCGGAAAATGGGTATACTCAGCTAGTTACTAATAATACAGAAGTCCTGTTGCGATAATATTTGGTTACTGTGCATGGATTGCATATTTCAGAATTAATTCAAGTAACATTTTCACCTACTCATCTGTTACATTAACCCACATAAATATTTAATTGAATGTTAAATGGGTTGTGTCATGTCACTCCTTTCCCGGAAAATTGTTCTACCAGCTGGTATTGATTACAACTCATGAATAATTGTATGATATAATAGCACGTTGCATGTAATAAAAGGTTATAAAACATTGTGCATATTATTTCTAAGTGCAGAATCAGGAATACTAACATAACATTAGCCTCTTGTTAGAGGAGACATTTCAAGGAGAAAATATCTATTTCTTTCTTTCTTTCTTGTTTCTTTTTCATGATTGCAACCTTACAATATTAGCATCAGGATTTGCATAAGAACTCCCAAAATAAACATACTTTTTCGTAAACATTGATCACTGTACGACCGCATCCACAGGGAAGATCGACCGTGCCTTGACCCTCCAGAACTTCGTGACTCTTTTCAAGTCATACACGTGTGTTTTGCCTGCATCAGAGATGGACTCACGAAGGATCTACTTGGAATGTATTTTCGAATTTGGATCCACCACCAAAAATTTCTTGGTACGCGCATGGATCACTTATTTGTTTTTCTTTATACGCATCACTTTTAACAAATAACCTAGATTTTACTTATGTGTAACCGTATAAATATGTATTTTCTATTAAATTTTATGTATGAGAATGAAGCTTTAAAGCATATCAATGTCACTTTATGATATTTAGCATAGAACAAGTGACAGTGATATATGTTGTTTTCATTGAATACAACAAACAAACTTAAAAAAAAATTAAGTGACCATATTAATAGATCATCTGTTTCTCGTGATACAAATGAATCTTATATTCCTGTCGTAATAACTGCCACTAAACGTCAAGGTATTTAGAGTGAGAAAGTACATAAACATCAAGTGAAAAACAGATAAATAAAACAGCTGAAGTGCAGTACTACTGCACTAATTTTATTGTTCAACTTCTTATTGCTGTTTCTGATTAATCTACCTAACACAAAGAGCGTAATAAGCACTGATACGTATCATAATAATATAATAATATTTCCTACGGATTTTAATTTTTACGCAAAGTGATATCAACGAAAGGAGATAGAGCGTGGTCTAGTCTTTAGAGCCTTCGATTCATGTCCGCGGTTCGATTCCCGGCTGGTGCTTCCTCAATTTTCGGTTTCCACCTAGCGTCGTGAAGCAAACTGGGGAGTCACGTGAAAAAAGACGTGACTGCCACTAAGTGTAGAAAGCTCCCAATACACCGGTTAGCGATAGGGCTGGGCGACGTGTTCGACTCTAGGCTGGACTTAGTTTCACTAGTCGCTAACAGATGGCGTTGAACGGCTCAGGCCCACAAATCGGGCCGTTACACAAAGTGGTTTGGTTTAGATATCATTAGTGGTGGGCACAAAACCGGTTTTTCGGTTTTTAGAAAACCGAAACCGTTTTTTTTTTGAAAATTTTCTCCGAAACCGGTTATCGGTTTTCTCCGAAACCGGTTTGGTTTTTCACCTGATCCGGTTTCGGTTTTCTTCAAAACTGATTCCGTTTTTTTTTTTTTCAAAATTTGTTCTATTTCTGACCAGAATAGTGTTTCGTTGTTCTCCGGAAACCGAATCCATTTCCACAGAGATAGTTTTGTGTGTTTTCGAAAAGTTTTCACCGAAACCAGTTTCGGTGAAAACGGAACCGGTTTTGGAGAAAACCGAAATGTCGGTTTTTCGGGTTTCGGTTTTTATAGAAACCGGTTTTCGGTTTTTATAAAAACCGGTTTTGCCCTTCCCTAGATATCATAGAAGTTGTAAATGTTCTATGTATACTTTATTCGAATTTTCAGGAGACACGGTGGCTCAGTGGTAGAGCGTTCACTTGTGGTGTATGGGATCCCTGGTTCGATTCAGCTCGCACCAAGCGGGCTTTGTGGTGGACAAATACCATGTTCGTAGGTTTTCTCAGGATTCTTCCACTTTATTCATTCCACCATTGCACTCATCCTCAACGTCTCCTTTAGCCTTGCCGGCATAACCATGGGTCCTAAAACTGAAAGATTTCTTTGTTTTTTCGGATTTGTACATCTATATTTTCGGTTCATTTGCATTGGGGTGACCAAGATATTTTCCTAGTGTGTCTCTCTCTGAGAACTAAAAGGGCCATACTTGTGGTCCAACAGTATTCTGTAAGGGCAAAAATGTTCTAGGGGCTGACTCTCTTCTAGTTATGCCTATGATCATTTTTTTTACATAATGATTTATGAAATATAACTAAAATTGCAATCTGAAAATCACAATTTTCTATTTACATCCATTCATCAAAATCATAGTATATTGGTATCGCGAGGAAGTGTTTTGACGCAAATTAAAAAAAAAATCCAAAGTAGTCCTGCTAAAATTCAAATAATACATTGTTCAAATATCGAATTATGTATTCCTTGAATATTTGAACGAAATTCATAATTCGAATAATTATTCGGAACAATTATTAGGATGATACTTATTCAAACAATTATTTGGATAACGAATAATTATTCGAACAATTATTTAGATAATGAATAATTATTCGAACAAATGTTAGAATATTAGAAACAAATATTTAAATATTCTAATTAGAACATTAAAAGTATTCGAATATTTGTTCCAATAATTTTAACAGCACTATTCCAAACGCTACGACGCCGTACTGATCTCTTTCTTGTCATATCTGATTGGAGTTTAACATCTCTTTTCAGCACCGAGACTACTGCTCTGTATCATGATGCGTAGATTTAGCTTATTCTTAGCGTGGGGAACCTGCCAAACCTTTAGCTCCGAACCATGCTAAACGACATTTCATTCACACTAGTCGAAAACGCTCAATATTTCATTCACACTAGTAGCTTATTATCTTATTCTCCTTCTTACCATTAAGTCTATTGGATTCCTTATGAGATGCTTTCTTCTTAAAAAGTTCTAACCAGTTTCTTTTCCTCTAATTAATTGTCTCCATTTTCCAGTATTATTATATTTCATCCTTCTCATTCAGTTTTCGTACAGGAGTAAGCTGATATTATTTGACGTTCCGTCTTGCTTTCTCATATACAGTATATAAGGTAACTGCAGCTATATACGTCGGTGCAGCTAAATACGTCAAGTGTTCAGTGCTGGGACGTTTCGGACGAAATCCGCTAAATTGCGCCTCTAAAATGTGCTACGGTCGTGGACAAATTCGATTTGACGAATCCGTCGGGAGACAGCGCTGAAACCGCCACGCCGTGCAGTTTTGTTTGCTTCGGTAAGGTTCAGTGGAAGGATGTTGTTATTTCAATAGACGGAAGAATCCGTTATTAGTACCATGCTAACTCAGAAAATTGCCGATTGTTTACAGCAATGTACGCCTTATTTCGTGTCCGTCTAGGAACATTTCGTTTTGTAAGTGTAATTTCAGTATTTGTGATTCCATGGATACTAAATCAATACCAAGCATGGTGGAGCGAAATACGCCAGGACTTGTGCATTACTGACTGCAGAAGACAAAGATGTTTTCACTTGTTCCACATGTTCCATATGATATCGATGTACGTTTTTTTTTTTTTTTTTTTTTTTTTTTTTTTTTTTTTTTTAAGTCACAGTACAGTACCACTGTTTGTTTATCTTCTTATGGACTAAAACTTTTCAGTTTGGAACTTCATTTCAACTTTGGAGATTATTGATTTTACGTTTTATCTTTTTATCTTCATCTTGTACTTTGGTTATTCGATTTTTTTTTGTTTTAGCCATGTTGTGTAGTAATATTTGAGTTCGTATAATACAGACGATATAAGCAGTTGCAGGATTTATTATAGGTTTCTAGTAGTATCCTATACTTGGCGTAATTACCTGCATGTATTGGTAAATACGCCACTTTGTAACACTTTTTTTTTCTTTTACCTTGGTACAAAATAGAAGTGAGTCACATCATTGCCACATTTTTTTTTTCTACACGCGGAAAAGGGTACTCTGTAACGCACATGTCTTGTTCTCTGTGTTTTATGAAAATTAAGGCAAAAAAAAGTCCAACATCCTTAACATGGCGTATTTACCTTATAGCCTGAAAGTCTGAAAGCAGTTTCTAATGCTATCATCTGACCTGACGATGCTATCATCGTTTTACCTAAACAGTTATCCCATACAGTTATGATAGAAGAATGATAAGATTTGTATTCATCATTTTAGATAAAATAAGGATTCTTACTTTGCCTAATCCTCATTTCGCCTAAAACGGCGAACAATAAACAAAATCGTAAGATTGGAAGAATAGTTTTTTTTTTTTTTTGTTTTTTTGTTCAGTTTAGCTGATAAAAGTTAACATTCCCTTTAAACTGAACCTAACCGAATAGAAGTAGAAATAGCTATAAAGAAATTACAGAAACACAAATCGCCGGCTGTAGATAAAATTCCGGCTGAGTATACAAGAACTGAATAATGATTTCATTACACAGATATTCACTTAGATGTGTCAACTAATATTCTTTCGATGTTTCCTGTGAGTTCCTATAGTATAAAGAAAGCAAATGCTTAACAGTATTTTATTTGAGAAGGAAGAAAAAATAAATTATCTCTTCCCCTCTAAAAAAAAATCACTTTAAAGATTCCCTCGAACAACGTGGAAGTCAAATATAAGGATAAACAAATGTTCTTGCCATTAAAAAAATCTTACTAGCACTATAAATGTCAAGACAACGCTAAACTGAACGTAATCATTCGTAAAGGATACAGTTCACTAATTCCTGCATACTTCTGTTTGAATCGACAAGGAAGGTTGAGCTCCAGTTGGGATTAAAGTTCGTTGTCACCATTCCTTTCCAACTTGACATTTTCCAATGGATTTTTCTGTATGAGCAAATTGGCAGAAACAATAGAATCTGTATAGTTGTGGACGTTATGTTATTTACTTTCATCTTTATACGTCGACAAAATATCAAAATGGAGAAAGTAAACCTTTTTGGTTTCCAGTTATTTGTTTTTTATAATAAAAATTAGTGGTGATACACTCGCATACATATAGGGTGGCCCAAAAGTAGGTATACAGTACCGTACAGATCAGCTCATTGCATTTTATATAATTTTTTATTGTTATCCTTCAGGTAGACTTAGTTTCTTTATTATTTATTCTTAATGTGTTTTTACTTACATCTTAAGCTCGGAATAGCCGAAGCAAATAAACCCATAAGCTAGAATGTTATACTTGGTCAATGCAGGGGTGTATACTTACTTTTGGGCCAGCCTTTTATACATACACTGGGGACAGGTTGGCTCAGTGGTATAGCGTTCACTTCTGATGTATGGAGTCTCTGGTTTGATTTCAACTCGCAACAAGTGTACTTTGCGGTGGACAAACATCGTGTTCGTTGGTTTTCTCGAGGTTCTCCCGTTTCCTCTCACTTTCTTCATTCTACCATTGCATTCATTTCTCATCATCACCGGTTATCCTAGCCGCCATAACCGAGGGGCGTAAAACTTAAAGATTTCATATATATATATATATATATACAGTATATATACAGTATATATATACAGTATAGGATGGTATGTGGAAAATCTAAAACAGTATTCGAATGACGATAAATAAACAGTAGAGGTATTGCTGTGCAATCGATGTGAACAAAATGTCGAAACATGGAAAGTTTTCGATGTATCGATCAGTAAAATTTTTTGATATCGTTATTTGAAAATATCGATCGAACAATCGAAATATTGAAATATCACGCAGCATCAAATGTAGGCGCTAGGCGCTGTACATATAGGGGTATTTGAACGAACGGACGGATAGATATACAAAAAATAACTTTTTCGAAATATAGAGGGCATGAAACATACGAATCAATTTGAATTTCAAATTAGATAAAAGAACTTATGCATTTCTCATGGAGCTGCTTTCCTTTTCTCTCCTAGCTCGTGTCGCATCCTTTTCCCTAATTAATTCTTGCTTCACCATGCTTTCTTTTCTCCTATCACCGCCTTGCTCCAATATAAAAAGGGTCCAGCAAGCTAGCTCAAGTACTGTTCAAGTATTCAATCACTGAGAGACTCAACTATTGGTTCTTGTATAGTGCATCATCAAATATACACTAACTAAGTTCTTATTTTAAAAATGGAAAATATCCAAATATTTCAATTTCGACAAAATAGCTATCAGTAATTAATTCGATATCAGTAATTATTTTCGAATGTTTTAATTTTTACAACTTTTAGCTGCTAGTAGAAAAGACAGTAAAATAATTTAGACTTTTAAAAATCATTATACCCTAATTGAAGTGACCCATCTTATTATTATTATTATTATTATTATTATTATTATTATTATTATTATTATTATTATTATTATTATTATTATTATTATTATTATTATTATTATTAAATAAATATCTGAAAAAATGCCTTCCAAATTCTACGATACGCAACTGATGGTACCTTTAAATGCAAGTCGTTGTGATTTCCGAATTCTCCTTTCCATTTCCAGTTATTAATTTCCAGAGTAAATGTCACGTGCGTATATCTGGAACTCTCTCAAACGCATAAGTTATTCCGAGAGAAACAGAGTTGTAAACATTAAAAGCAAAAGGCTTGTAAATTTAATTTTAAGAGAGGGGATAACCCACTACGATGTTAAAACTAGAGTGTAACTCTAAGCTGAAGCGAGTTTCTGTATTATACGTTCTTATACAAATACGACATTAAGGTTATGAAAGAGAGGACCTAGTATTCAAAACCCCCCGGAGATTTAATCCAGTGAAGTTGGCTGATGCACACATCATCGTGTATGATCTTAAATGGTACAGCGTTGTCTTCGTATTCGGGAGGTCGTAGGTTCGATTCCAGCTGCTGACTGGGGTTTTCCTCAGACCTACCAGACAAATGCTGGGATCATACCTACTAAACAGGCCCTGGATGATACCTTCCCAAATCCTTTCCATTGTTATTGTTGTTGTTAGATATCCAGTATAAAATGGCCTCTGAGCTGTATCTGGTGATTGTTAAAATAATAATAAATAATAAAAGTATAGGCCGTTTCTCACCATGTTATCTCACCTTCAAGACTTCATGATAACGCCAGTAGTCCCGGTCACATTTTCTGTTTGTGATTCTTTCGTACATCGCAGCAATGGGAAACTCAGAGAAATGCCATACTGCTCTTTGTTTAGTTTGTGAGATTTTACTTTTTGTTTTCTAATAAATATGATAATAGCAAAAAATGTTCAGCATGGAAAAGTAGTTGTACGAGTAATTAAACTTTGGAAGCTACAGAACGTGAACATTAACATATGCTCATAAACACATGCATAGCAGGAACGTACCTATATTTTAACTTTTCTCATTTTAAGAAGTTCGAGAAAAGCATAATCGCCATATGAATAACTCACGTCTTTTCACGCTCTGTTGTCTTTTGTTTTCTCTTCTTTTTCCGTTGTTTACCGTTCTTTAGATTTCCCTTTCATTATCATCGAATTTAGTTAACATAAACAGAAGATGTGTCAGACCCGTAACCAGAATACTAAGATAGTTTTTTGGAGAGGGCGACGGCGGGGTAACTTGAGTTCACCTTACGTTCTTGATTGCTGGTTATTTTCTGAACATATACAGGGTGTTCAGAACCACATCAAAAAGAAAGAAAAAAAAAGTAAAGTGAAATCTGACATAAAAACAGGTAGATCAACATGGGTGAAGAAATACATCATTTGAAGTTATACCACTTCCGAAATTTGACATTCACATATTCTTTACTATATATATATATATATATATATATATATATATATATATATATATATATATATATATATATATATATATATATATATATATATGTGTGTGTGTGTGTGTGTGTGTGTGTGTGTGATGTAGTTAGAAAAAAATTACAAACACATTCTTTCTTTCAAATGCATAGTGAATTCATGCTGACTCTAGCCGGGTTACTAATATAGCTAGTGGGATCATTAAGTCAGTAGAGCATAGGTAGGATCCTATGGTTCATAAATAGTATGAAAAGTTGGAATTTTAGTGCCAACGGAATTGGCTTTATGTCCTCTCCCCCGCAGGACTAAAGAATAAGCCCTATTCAAATTGATTTTAATAACCTGACAATCGTCAAATTTCTTTCTCCTCCGCATCGCGGGCCTGGGGACCGTTATCGCCGCCACTGCCTTGATGAACGAGTAGAATGAGCTTTGAAGAATTAAGACAATCGTGTATACAAAAACTGATTAACTATTGCACAGATATTCATACTAATAAGACTCTCCTTATAGTATCCAGAAGCCAGTTCCTTCACAGAAGTGAACAATGGAATAAGGTTTCAGAAACAGAGGTGTAAATCCAAATGTTTTGCACATGACTGTAAGGTTTTTTATATTTTTAAACCTGTGTGCTTCCGAGGCACACTGTACATTCATGTTGTACTTCAAAGCTGTCAAGGCTGCCAAAGCAAAACATGTCTCTTAAGTTTCTATTCAAGCATAAACTGTTCCGTGTTGACGGTTTTGGAAATTTCTATTGTATTACAGAATAAATAAATTGATCGACTGTTGTAGCAAGAATTCCGTGACGTTGAACATTGTCACATAAACAATATAGTGACATTTCAACTCTCTAGGTCATTATCACATTTCCACAATGAAACGGACAATTTAAAACTTCAAAAACACTATTTCCGGAATAGGTAAAAAAAAAAGTATCTATCTTTTAATCAGGTATTATCCTTGTATTCACCTTGAAATTAAGAATTACTTTACACACAAACCGGAAGCCTACTCATGACAGTATATCCCTCGTAGTTGCATGCTATCGCTCAGTTGCACGCCCCCAGCATCCCGTTTGCCTCTAAACAAAGTATTTATTAAGTATCCAGAAGTTGGAAACGGTTTGATTTAAGGCTATTTATTGTTTGTTTCCATACTTTACCGTGTTTTTTAACAGCTTGAACAGAGTTTAAGATACGTTTTATTAAGAATACTAGAGATCTACGAAGCCGAATTATTATCATTTACTCAGGTTGGCTCACATAACGATAGCCCTGGTAATACCAGAGTTTCAGGAACACGTGTAGTGGGTCAATTGTTCTTTGAATCAACAATGAAGTTTATCGTGGCTTTTTGCAACAATTTTACAACCAACTGACGTCAGAAGCAAGATTATCCCCTAACAACATGGAGCCACATGCCACACTAAAACGAATCCCTTGCGTTGGTGCATGAACTGATTACAGAAGGGCACACAGTAAGCAATGAATTGTGGCTTCCTCGTTCCCAGGATTCATTCTGTGATTTTTATCTCCGGGGATGCTTAAAACACAAGGTGTATGGAAATAACCCCCATACCCTCTGAACTGCAGCAAAACATAACGTCAGACAATATGCCGCTACGTGCGCAGAAGTGCCTCGACATTGACGGGGACCATTTTCAGCATCTTTTGTAACATGTAGTGTTATATTTTATGCCATTTATAGTGTTATATGCCAGTGTTATATTTTCCTACACTTTCAGCCGTTATCCGTTTATTACCACGCCAGGCTGCTTTTATGTAGGGCACTATGTACTGCAGCTAATATTCGAAAATCAATTTTGACTTCAGTATTATGTCAAAGAATGGAATCTTTTCTCTGCGAATATATATATTCAGTAATCGAATATATATATAAATAATTTATCACTTTCGGACTAGGTCCTCGTTCCGTATTGGTTTGAGTCAACGCAATGCAAAATTTACGTTTTAGTTTGAGATATTCATCATAGCAGCTATAATTGTTTGTTACATTTTGTATGTTGCATTGTGATCCGGAAATTTTGTGAAGATCGATATGGAGTGAGACCACCGATCAACGGTCAGAAGTCATAACGCCCAACTGTCAAAGCGATCTGAACGCCTAATAGCAGAAGCATTCAAGCCTGAAGTTTTTTTGTGAGAAATATGACCGTTTCGAAAATTAAGCTTCTTTCAGACTGTTGGTGATCTGACTTAGACCCAACACTTCAGGTGTTTAGAATCGATCGTAAATAAAAGAGGAAATATAGAAGTCAGTAATCGAATGGAAACAGACTGAAAATTTGGAACTAAATGATAGAATTTGTTTGCAGTTAGATCTCATTAAGCTAGAGGACAAACATAAAACATGTCAAGCCGGTAGTGATGTATGGAGGAGAAAGAGTGCACCTGGATACAACAAACTTCAATACAGTAGAGTGGGAGTGACTGAGATGGTAATCTAAAAGGAATAAGTAGAGTAACCAAAGAGCATAGACTCAGCGATAGGGGCTACAGTGGAAGTAGAAGAACTGGCGGGAAAGATACAAGGTGGTTTGGTCTTCAGTACATAAAAAAGAGTGACACTAATGGAAATCAATATAGGTAAAAGCCTAAAAGAGGTGGAAGGAGGTGCTTGCCGGTAATACCAGGGCAAGAGTCTGGATATAAAACGGATGAACGAAAAACCATAAGAAAGCTCATTGCAAGTGACAAATCCATAAACAAATGTAGGAAAATCTAATAGAAGAATAAGTATTTGACCCAGCTGAAATAATGAAAAATCATACTGAAATGTAAAGTGCATAAAACTATTACATTGGGTTCTTGCCAAAATATGCAGGATTTTGAACTGTAGGTTTAAGCTACCATAAACTTTCCTGAAACTGAACGCATTAATTGAAACAAAAACCTAACATAACTCTGCTGGCTAAAAAAGTTATTTATTCCAGAAGCATAAAGGTCCGCGGCTCTGGAACGAGTCCTTTCTTCGAAGGGACTTGGTTTTAAAAGATGTATCTTCACGGAAATCTGTCTAGGTGCTGGAAAAGGCGGAAGTTAATGACAGAGAGATCTGGTATATAAGACCGACTTCGTATCGCATGTATGTAAATTCCGCATCGTCGTTTGTTCATAGCATTGTCGAGCACTTTGATTGGATTTCACTGTTAATTAATGTTGGACATAGACGTTGCAATTTTAGGGGCATTTTGTCAATTTGCTGACAGTACATCGTAATTACTATGGGTATATGTTGATCAAGGAAGCTGCAGTGGAAGAGTGAGGCTACGGATCATCTTACAATCGCCTTAAATTTTGAGCGTAACGTCGAATTTGGAGAAGTTTCAGAAGGAGAAGTACAAGAATCGCAGAATGTCACCAGTTGTCGTACAAGACCCATTTCTTGACACATATGTTAGTGTGGTCGAGAAAATTATGTTCCCTCCGTACTCTCTGAAAAGCAGTCTATAGCATAACGTTGATTTCTTTCGGGAATTCGTGTGGCATTTGCTTGCCCATCTTTCTCAGCTATTCCACTTCTTGCAAACGCTTGTTGCACAATCAAATGATGAACCATCAGTTCGTCCGGAATCTTTTGTGTCTTTTTCTGCGGACCTACTTCACTTTTTTTTTCTGTGGATCTGCGGATATATATTCACATTCGCTCAGTCTTCACTGCTTAGGCCTACTTCATTAAAGTTTAGATCTTTTTGTGCGTCTTTGTGGCTAAGAAGTAGGGTGGATTTGACGACAATGATCTCTTAGCATTATATCTTCTCAAGCCTGGAAAGAGGCAAAAGTTCAAATATATCCTCTAGTGTATATAGCCAGAAGGCGTAAACTTTCGTATGACAGGGGTATAACAAGGCCTACAGAGAACGACATTTATATAGCCATAGTTAGTTACTCGTGAAATTGAATGTACTTAAAATCCTTCATTAATTTCGCAATAACCCAATATAATAAAATGAAATATCTATTATTCTAACACTATCACTTGACACAATTCCGAATTGCGAAGAGCATCTTCTACTTGTTACATATAAAACAATTTTAGTTAATATTTTAATGAATTTTGCGTCATTGGTGTAATTAAGGGGCAGGAAATTATCTCATTAATTTTTCATCGCTGAACAAATATTAGTTATCAGATTTAAATTACGCTCTAAACATTTTCCGCCTTATGCAGAGTCGTTTTGAAGTATGTTTAGCGTCATACTAAAAGCCTGACTACTGCAGGAAACATATGTTAGTCGAACACTTTAGTATAATACTAATAACTCGTCAGAACGACTCTGCATAAGGCCCTATGCATCTAGTTAGTATAATGATTTTTCAACAAGTGTATTTTTATTAAAAAGAAATAAATGTAGTAAAGGCAGTGGTAGAAGTTTTAAGGTTCACAAGGAAAATAATAATATATAATAATGAGAAGATCTCCCCCCCACAACAGCATGCTCTTCTCTATTTACAAGTTAGTATATAGATAGTTTCTGCGGGAATATCACCATCCCTACTTTCTTGCTCGTGGGAGTCTTGTGGAGCTCGTATTTCCGCTGCTGAGGGTAAGGGAAACGGAAGATAAGTGTGTGATAAAGGAAAAATTCGCAGAATTAACATAATGGAGGATCTTGACTACTCCAAGAAAGAAAGAAAGAAAGAAAGAAAAGATACAGATCGATGTTGCTCATCACAAGTTCATATGGTTTGGGATCAAACAATAACCCTTTTATGTGGAGAGGAAAGATCTTATACTATTTTTAGTCTCGCAGCTCCTTCCCCAGATTATCGTTTTATATATTTTAAGCTTCAAATTCCTCAACAGAATTCGCGACGACAACATATTTTGAACTGAATAATAACACGAATTTCCTGCTTTTAGTCGACATTTAATTTCTTCATGATTATGGTTTTCGTCTGTTAATATTGCTCCGAGATATTTGAAAGTACCCACTTTATCAAAAATATCATTTGATATTTTAACGCGTCCATAATTTACTGTATTATGATCCCGACGAACTTCCATGTATTTAATTTTCTCTGCATTTACTTCTAAATCCATGTCCATACAAGAGTTTAATAAGACCTCTGCATTTCTTTCTATTGTTCTCCTATCATCTGCTATTAAATTTGCATCATCAGCATACACCATAACCTGGTGAATACCATTCAACTCTAGGACCTGGTTGCTATCTTTGATTTTTCTTATAGCTTACTTCAGGACAAAGTTGAATAATATCTTAATTAGTCTAATTAACTTTTTCAGTATTTCAAATTCTGTAAGAATGTTGTACAATGTTTCTCTCCTAACCGAGTCGTAAGCCTTTCTAAAATCAATACCAGGGTATTGTTGACAGAAGGAAAATTCCTCGAAAATTATTACAATCTGTTTTGTCACCTTTCTTGTGAATTGGAACATTGATTGATGTTGTATATATATATATATATATATATATATATATATATATATATATATATATATATATATATATATATATATATATATATATATATATATACATACTACTAGACCACTGAGAGGAGGACCCTGATGGAGTTGAAATAGTACGAGGATGTGTCAAAATTTAAAACAACTAGGGTAACACAGAGACATTATGTTGAATTACCATAACAATTTTTTTTTACTTGTGTATGGCCTCGGAGCTGAAAAGAAAGATTAACGTTAAATTAATCCAAAATGAAAACCTACCTCGTGTACAGAATACTGTGTTAAAACTATCGAAGACTTTTCTTTCTTAAATAAGTACCGTAATCTATCTATTAAAATGCTAGATTTATATGTTTGTCTCTAAGCAAAAGTTTTATGTTTGTCTCCAATCCTTTCGACAATAAGATCTCGAAAACCACAAGCGCTAGAAACGTGCCGTTTTCACTGGTCGATTCCAAATTTTGTGTGGATTGTCCAGTTGTAATTGAATATTTTTAAAAAGACGTGACCGTTATTTCTTTATTACATTTTTAGGGGTACACTGGAAGTGTTGAAATTAAAAAAAAACATCGTATCCTACGAGTTATACATTTTAACATCACATTGTTGTATACAGGGTTGTATACCTCTCAGGTGTTTGTTTCGTGGCCAAATGATAATAAAAAACGAAGGATAACTATTTCTCCAGTCTAAGATGAATCTTTATTGTTTGGAGTGTTTTGCCCAATGAACATCATATATCACTGACATTATAAATAATTGTGTTTGTAATGTATTTGCTTATTACATACTGAATACAAGAAGAAAGACAATACTGGTCATACATGAATTAGAAACTCCAATCGGAAGTAGGCTCAAATCTTGCAAACGGTGCGATATTGAAAAAAAAAACCGAAAAAAATCTACTCTTTATGGTACCCCTTGCCGATTTTTATCAAGATGTCTTTCACTTGTCTGTAAAGGGACATGCACAGATGTTGTGAGGAATGACAAGGAGATTCATGCTCACAGGTAAATGGTGCGCTATGTAGAGAGCGCAGGTTCATCTAGTAGGAATTAAAATAAAAAAATACTCGAAAAACATAACAAAAATGAAATAAAAATTCATTATTTAAATTAAAGAAAACTAAGATTGAACTCGTAAAGAAGAGATAAGCGAAGAATAAAATGAAATTCTTTAATACAAACATCAAAGGTAAAAGAAGACTACTTGATACAACACGAAAAGTAAAATATTTAAAAAACGTTGATGAGAATGTATGAAAACGAGTAGTAACCTTGGGTAGCCCTATTTCGTATCTGTAAATTTTAAATTCATGTCCAATATATAACTTTGAGCAGGTGGATCTCTTATAATTTTATTTGAGTAGAGGTAGTTTTTATTTTGAGTATGCAAGTTAACAAAATTAAATTAAATGAATTTTCTAGCTTTAAGACCCACGACTATGCCCTCTAGACTAAAATATATGGATAATATAAAAAGTAATTGAATTGATGAGATGAGAATGTGGAAGGAAATGGGAAAACCTCGAGAAAACACACGAGGTTGACTACGACAAACTCACATATCCTGAGAGTTGATAGATTTTATTCTCTGAATTAGATTGTTTCTTTCATTTATTTACAGTATATGAAAACTATACACAATTAACTACCAGATAGTATCTATTATTGTTTGATTTGTACTAACAGTGACACAGATACACCTAAGAGTGACACAGATACTCCTAAGAGTGATACATATACTCCTAAGAATAAGGCAGATACTCATAACAGTGACATATGCACTCCTAACAGTGACACAGATACCCCTAAAAGTGGCACAGATACTCCTAGGAGTGATACATATACTCCTAAGAATAAGGCAGATACTAATAACAGTGACATATACACTCCTAACAGTGACACAGATACCCCTAAGAGTGACACATATACTCCTAAGAATGATGCAGATACTCCTAACAGTGACACATACACTCCTAACAGTGACATTTTTTACCCCCAAGCGTGACACATACATTCCTAACAGTGACAAAGATGCTCCTAACAGTGACACAGATACTCCTAAGAGTGGCACATTTACTGCTAAGAGTGACACAGATACTCCCAACAGTGACACAAATACTCCTAACAGTGACAGACTCTTAACAGTGACCAGATACGCCTAAGAGTAACACATTTACTCCTAAGAATGGAGCAGATATTCCTAACAGTGACGTACATATTCCTAACAGTGACACAGAAACTCCTAACAGGGACACAGATACTTCTAACAGTGACGTATATACTCCTAACTGTGACACATACTCCTAAAATGACACGGATACTTATAACAGTGACACAGATACTTCTAACAGTGACGTATATGCTCCTAACTGTAACACATACTCCTAAAATGACACGGATACTTATAACAGTGACACAGAAACTCCTAACAGTGACACAGATACTCCTAACTGTGGCACACATAATCCTAAAGTGACGCATTTCCTACTTTTAAGTTCAGTTTGTATTTTGCTTCACACTTGGTGTCAAATATAACAAGCAATGTGTCAGACCTGATTATTATAAATGACTTAGAACTTGAAAAACATGTTCTATAATCTTTTGTTGAAGGAAAGTTTTTAATTATGTCAAACGCACTTACATGTGTTGAGACATGTGGGCAATTCATTTGCAGACATATCATTTAGATAATATGTACATGAGAATTCTTGTCGCAGGTGGCTGGAACAGCTGTTAAAGCTTCTGTTGTCTTGAATTGTCAGCGAGGTTTGCACTAGAGATAAATATGTCTTTAAACATAAACACTATTCGTATTTCTGATTACTTCCTGTGGCACGCGAAATTGAGAAAGGAATTTAGCAGTTGTGGTGGTTACAGAAAGGATTTTGTCGTAAATTCTGAAGACGACCATAAACGTAGCGGAAAGTTACCTTTTGTAAAAATAGAAGAAAGTTGTGTTATGTTCTGTTATGTTCTTAAGATAATAAACATGGTTGTGTGTGTGTGTGTGCACAGACAAACGATATATCGTTTGTCTGTGTGTGTGTGTGTGTTTCTAAATAATAAGCAGTGCTCTTATAGCCTACTCACGGACATTAAGTTAGATTATCTAAGGTGCAACATTCATAATTTTTAGTTTGATGTTTTTTCATGTAATACGTTGCATATTTTCTTCGAAACTTAACCTAGAAGCTCAGTTTAAATTTCCATTAACGTTTTATTTCGCAATTAGGTTGCAATAACGAAAACTTACTTTGTGAGCGAGAAATTATCGTATGTCGGTTATTGTCTCTAGGCTAAGGATATGGCTAACAAGAATGCGTTTCGGATTCCTTACCCCCCCCCCCCCCCGCAGCGAACGCGACCTAGGTGGTTACTCCGTAATTTTACTTTCGCCAGAGTTTTAAATCATACTGTGAGCCAATCATGGTTTCCACGCCTTACTTCCACACTCTTATTCTCATTCATGCCAATCACGAGAAACAACCCTATTTTGTTACATAGATTTTTCTGTGATTAGTTAATTTTTCGGAATTTCCTTGTATATTTGTGAATTTTCTTTTGTTACATACGCACATACTTTGTAATAGCAGAGTTTCAATACTCTGCACAAAGCATCGTCCAAACATCTGTCTCTTGCTGAAATCTCCTTGCCTGGCAACACCTCTATCCTTTTTTTTCTTCCTTTACACATCTTTTACTGATTCCGGAACAGCAGATGGTCTATTGTTTCGAAACGTACAAAAAATACGCTCGAGCCGACGTATTCTTCGCGTTTTTATTGCTTTCATTTTTACAGCGCATTTTGATTAGCCATCCACATTTAAATACATGGTCAGCATATTCCAAGCGTACACATGAGATATAAAAACGAGTTGCGAACGCATCGAATAGCCGTGCACTAAGGGAGTCGAATGGTGAATTATAAAGGAGAGTTTCTCAATCTGGGGGTCAGGAAATGAGATGAAAAAGATAAATGTTCTCGTAACATAAAAATATTTTTTGAAGATTATTTTGGATATCTCATTTTTATATTTATTTTTCTTTCGATACTTATTTTCAAATACAGCTAAGAATAATAAATAAAAAAAGAATTATGTGAAATATATATTTTTTTTAAAAAAAAAGAACAACTAAATAAAAGAGAAATGAAACGTAAAAAAGAACTGCATATTAAAATACAACAAACATTATATGTTGAAATACAGTTCGAAATTAAGGCTGAGCCTGTTGTGATTTTACTAAACTTCACAAGCGATAAGCAACAACAACAATAATAATAATAATAATAATAATAATAATAATAATAATAATAATAATAATAATAATAATAATAATAATAATAATAATAATAATAATAATAATAATAATAATAATAATCATTATTACAAACCGGAAATTACTTGTAGGGATAACTGGCAAGAGGATTTGATAAAAGGGTGTTGAGAAAAGATTGAGAAAACCTGTTCTAGAGAATTGCAATGAAACAAATGGTAAAATGATGGCAATGTTTAACATCAGTGACGACGCCAGAGGGAAGAAAGGGAAGTGGACGCCCACTCGTTTCTCCCGACATGTAATGTAGACCAAGTAATATAAAATTATCCTTTTTGGTATACAAAAAAATGCTGTCTCTCCATAATTTTCTCTGCTCCTCTGTTTGCTCCGTCAAGAAATTAAAGATGACGTCGTGACTGTTTAGCCGTTAATACCAAACTTCATACTGGCCAGTTAAATACAAAACTTCGGTTGTACAAGTGCTCACAACCTCAAAATCTAAATCTTCCGATTTTTACAATAAAAGTCTTTCTCTTTGTTATATCAGTAAATTGACAGAAACACGTTCTGGAACTTTCCATGTTCAGAGTATTCTTTCAACTTTACTGTACCTTTTGATAGAGTGATAATCTCAACAAAAAAATCTGTACCCAATTATATATAAGAGATCTAGTGTAAAATGATTTGCTTTCTTATGCAATGCTTTCAATAATTCTTCATTAAGTACCATTTTCAGCGTCAAGAGAGCAATTTCAAACAGCGTTTATACAGTTGTACATATTTCTTAACTATATCAGACAAGAACTGTAAGCATTGTTTCCGAACAGAGTTACTGACAGTTTGGGTACTGTTCACATAATAACACCGTTTCATTATTTGTATCTGACCTTCCATGAGAAGGTGGAATATCGCGGTGACTACTATATTAAGAATGTTTTCATTCCCACTGCAATGTCTTAACCCTTCTTTTGATTCTATCACGCAACGTGAGATGTGGTACTAACGGATTCATAATTACTTCTTTCTCAAGACATTTTTCAATAGCTCTCTGGTGAAGGGTGTTCAGTATTCCGTTATAATTGCTATACAGATGATCACATAGGGGAATGTTCCCACACTTTAACAAACAAGGTAACAATTGTGAGGCATGTTTAGAGTTTGTACCCTATCGTATACAGAGTTTGAAAAGTTTTGATTGCAGCGATGTAGCCGTATATTATTTCTACAAGTTAGGAGTAATAAACTGAATTCTAAAGAAAATAATAAACATTTCACTTGATAATAAGTACACAAGACTACACCTGAAAGGAAATAGACATGGAATTAAGGTTCTCAGCATCGAAGTTCGTCATAGCATACTAAATATTTCGTTGTTTAAATAGATATCGAGGGAACCTTGATACAAGGTAAGTGGTTTTATATCGAAATCAGGAGATTCTGAATTTAAATATGCTCTCGTAATCCTCATAGATTTTTTTTTCATGTTTCCCTCATTTCAACTAGGAATACCATAATGGTGTCTTTGAGGGTCTGGCTTGCTTCTTCCACCTTGTTTCTTATTGTTACTGGTCTTTAGTTTTTTCAGTATAGAGTTGCATGCTGTATCAGAAAGTTTATTACATAAACACACAAATACATAAATAAAAGGGTAATTCAACAGTTACAAATGTCCTGTATATAGGATATATTTCCTTTTCACCCGTAAGTTGTTCTCAGCTGTAAGTTCGGTCGTTTTCGTATCGCTCCGACTTCTTGATCGAGATTTTCATAGCCATTGGGAAGTAGAGTTTCTTTCATGAAATCCTTTGCGAAGACCCTTATTTTTTCTTAGTGTTGTCCATGAGACAGATTTGGGGCTTTCTTGTCTCGAAAAGATGTTCTGAAAGTGTAGTCTCGTCTCGAAAAGTTTATCTGTTTCTATTGGTAAAGATTTTATTCCATCTCGCATTTCGGCATGAAAATTTAGTCTCGTCTCGTCTCATCGGCAACAGTACTGTTCCTAGTAGGGTAAGGAATGATCCATGGTGAGTCGTCTGTTGTGACAGGTTTAATGTTGACCCACAATCCTCTGACCCATATTTAAAATTGACCCACTCATCTCTGCATTCCAGCATTTGCTGGTGGAACTGAGCTAAAATCTTTGAAAACTTGTCATAATAACCATCAACGGGATTCAAACCTGCTACTTCTTAACTAGCAAGCAATAACATTAAGTATTAAGTTATCCTTCTTACACCCGTTCGGTTAAATGCTTATTCATAAATAAATTATATTAAAAAATAAATTTCCAGAAGTGAAAATACAGTTCTTATTTTATAACTGTCCTTATTTTTGGATTTGAAGGAAAATAAGAATCACTTTTCCTTATGAATTTCATAAAAAAACTTCAAGAACTTTAAAATTTTGTTTCAATACTTTGAACGATGTGTCCTGTAGACTTTCTGCATGGGTGAATGAAGACGCTGAATGGATATCGAACTACTACTTTGATGCGTAGGAGATACAAAATGTTTCAAATCCATTAAAATCTCGAGTTCGATTTTTTCTTTTTTAACAATTATAAAATTGTCTTCACATGTCGTTTTCTCGAAAGTTTTTTTTGAAGAGTGATAGACATACTGAAAGAAAACCTAAATGGTTTGTAACGTTGTTTCATATAATTAGAATTGTGTACAAGATCCTTGGAATAAAAGTGAAATTATGTAGGAAGTACATTATTTCAAGGGAAAAATAAAATGAACTTCCGTTGTAAGCATCTCAACGCTTTCCTGTCTTCCTTTTTAAACAATAAGTTGTATTTCGACGTAACGCTACCTACTGCAAGGCTGTTAATTTCTTTCTCTGCAAGGAGACTCTTTTAAATCAATATAGACTATTCCAAATTTTGTGTAGATTTGCTAATTCTCATTCAAATTTTCAAAAAAAGAAAAGAAAAAGTTATTTATCTATTCAATATTTTAGGACAGTTATGAGTCCATAAAATATACATCACTACGGCGTTGCTAACTATAAGGTTGATATCTTCGTGTTAGGCAACCAGTAGAACAACTACATATAGCGGGTTGCAGAACATTGCAGGTGCTTTGCTTTTATCTAAAGTGCAAAACCTATTGCATACTGGCAACTTCAAGGACTTGTAGAGCTGCAATGAGGCGTACTTGGATATGGATTCATCCCAATATCTATATGTCTCTAGCAATTCAGACCCTTTGTGAATCCTCGTGTTCTTCACTCGTGTCTATATACCCATATTAAAACAATGCAATATGAAAACAAGGGAGGTTCAGCTAATAGCTATTAATTTTGCTTTAATTACTTATTAGACCCTATATGTTTGTACCTAGATATATAATGTTATTAAATAATGTAAATAATTTATATGGTACTACCGTATACTTTCAAATAGTAAGTAAATTACATTTTCTTTTGTCGTCTTATTGCAAGGACAAGTTATACAGAGCTGTATTTTCACTTCTCTAACCATACATACACCTGCCTACAGAGCTATTAAATTTAAAAAAGCAAATATGAATGTGCCTAGCTCATAGTTACGAAATATTCTGTACTTGAATATATACAGTCTAACACAGTTAATACATTGTATACCATATATTAAAAATGTTCCACATTAGATGAAAAGGTGTATTGGTGGTATTTGTCAAACTTAAAAATGCATCAACTTAATGGCTTGTCTAATTTATCTTTGTCAGTCATTATTTCTATTGCATTGGGAAAGAATCAGATTTACTCATTTCAAGTTTCAGTTTATCTTTTGTTCAAAAATCATAATTTTTCACAGTAATAAAGTCAACGAAGACAAATAGAATTTTTCGGCGGGAGCTCATATGGTTCGGATTCCACGTTAATCAGTAGGTCCCGTCTCATATAGCTTCGCTGCTGAAAGGGATGTTAAAATTAACTCAACTCAATAATTAAAATTTTTATATTAATATAAAAGAGTACGTGAAATGATATAGCTGTAATATACTTCAATTTTCAATTGACACACACTGTTCTTGCTGTTATTTTCTTTTGCCGTAAAACCGAATGAATCGCAAATGCTCGGTGGAATAAGGAATTAACATTTCTAAGAAAACCTATTAATATTATGTTTGCACAACTTATTGATTTTGTTCCGTCAGTATTTAATAAGTTAATTACTTACTTACCATATATTGATATTCCGTTACTCGTCAACATTCTCCCATCGTTATGACACAACACATACATACGCACACACTAAAGCACAGCCCACAAAGAGTGTTCTCTACGATCCCCGCACTGAATTCCAATTAGCACTCCGTTACAAATTATCACCTTGCATTTTTGAATAGATCGTTCCATGGTAAACAGCCCCAACCATCATTTTCTTTGTAACTCTCGTGTTCTGCTTGTCTGGAGTTAACAGTGCATATCCATTCTTGTCACACCTCCCATAACAAACGAAGGCGGTAACAACTCTTACATGGTTAGCACCTCGCCCTCGTTTCTTCATAAAACTTTTTAGTTTAGTTGAAATTAATTGGAAAAAAGAATATGAAGTGAAGTTGTAAATTCTCATGGGAAACATTGTATTATAATGTTTTCATAAACACAACGCATTATGTTTTACTTCTAGGTAATAATTTTATCCTCCTCGCTGGTAAAATGACTAGTGGGTACACTTTTGATGCGCGTGGTTTCGGGTTTGATTTCCGGTGGGGAGTATTAAAACGTAAATGCATTACGGTTGTTCGAATTTCACCTTAAACGGTAGGCCCATGTCTCATATAGCCTCGGTGCTTGAAAGGAATACTAAACCTAAACAAACAATTTCATAATTTTATACTAAAATATTTTTTTACAGAGGATTTTACAGCACAATATAGTTCATAAGTTTCAGCAAAGTATAAGTCCAAGGGTACAACATTAGGATTAGGACTAGGAATTGTATTTCTGCACTTTCGGCACCTATGATCATGTTAGTCCGTCACGTGTGAGGGATGACGTTCCATGTTGATCACACTATCCGGGGACACGGAAGGAAAAAAGGATTGGGGAAGGAAGGAAGCGACTTGGGTCCTGTATGTTAGTTACAATCCCGGCATTTGCCTAATGTGAATGGCGAAAACCCAGTAAAACCTCACTCAGAATTGCTGGCCTGAAAAAGCAGTTACACTTCTTCGACCGAGTGTTCCCACCGGGAATCGAATCTGAGACCTCTCGCACCGAAGACGAGTGCGTTAGCGACTACGCTATGCGGAGTGTACAACATTAATTTGTATATTTATTTATTTATTTGTTAACAATATTCCAAATATAGCCACAAGGACATTTTTTTTATACACGAAACATTATGAATGGAAGATCCAAATGAATTTCTTTTGGTAGGAAGGTAACACAGAACACTAAACTACCTCCGTGTTTGCTTACTGCAACAGAGAATTTATTGTCATAAGATCAGCCCCGCAACCAGAGAAGGCTAGGGGTAGCCTGGCCCCCTAAACTTTTCGTGGCTTCTCCAGACCTCAATACAAAATTCACAATTTAGGTATTTGTAAGAGAATTTTTAATTATTTGGCCCTCCTCTAACATATTCATGTTCTCCCCCCCCAAACCTCTGTGACTGGATTCGTTCCTGCGTAAGATTATAAAAGACAGGATCCCGAGCAAGCGAGATAACTCGGATAACATTATAATTCACACTGTTATATAGTATGTCAAAGTCTAAAATGAAGCCAAGTTTGATACAAATCGTATGAGTTCAGTTCATGATTTGTTTCCTTTTGTTTTTCTTTTTTCTTTTCTTTTTTTTTTTGTACTAAAAAATTACTTAAAATTTGATCGTCCATAACTCGGGAAATGAAAGCCTGGATACAACAGGATTTCATACGCTTATGTAGCATGTCAGGGCCTACTCCGTTGAGTTCGGACTATGTTTTTTAAGATCTGGAAAATTTGACTTAAAATTTGACCATTCATAGCTCGGGAACCGAAAGCCTGCAAATTATACGGGTTCACACTTTCAAGGGCGGATCCAAGGGGGGCTAAGGGGCTATAGCCCCCCTTGACGCTCAGGTTTACACTGGATAAAATGGGCTTCAATTCTGCTTTACTCTGGATAAAACGGCAAATTATGGTTTAGCCCCTCCCTTGATCATATCCTGGATCCGCCACTGTATATATATATATATATGTGTGTAATCTTTGATTTTTGAGGGAAGAATCAAATTAAGATCGGAAAGAGATACTTGATAAACCTACAGAACCTTAAATATTAAATTACCTAGGGACGTTAAACTCAAAATCAAAGTTGTCTTCAGCCCTGGAGGGGGAACATGGTGGCTCAGTGGTAGAGTGCTTACCTCTGGTGCGTGTGGTCCCTGGTTCGATCCTCGGACAACATCGTGCTTGTGAGTTCTCTCGGGGTACTCCCGTTTCCTCCCGCTTTCTCATTCCACCAATTCCTCCATTATTATTCACTTGCTTTAATCATCTCCCTTAGCCTAAAGGGTATAACCGTGGGATGTTAAAATGAAAGATTTCATTTCATTTTCATTTTCCGTAAGGAAGTAACGCAAAAATCACATTTCGAATATTATAAAATAAATAAAGAATAAGCCTACTGCAATCTTCTGTACAGCAGTCACTTTTACGTTAAACTTTAGCGGTAATAATGTGGTAAATTATTTCAAATTTATTGTGCTATAAAGAAGATAATCATGCCTGTTGTTCTGTATGGTTGTGAAACATGGTCGCTTACTCTAAGGGAAGAACATAGACTGAAAGTATTTGAGAACAAGATCCTGAGATGAATATTCGGACCCAAGAGGAACGGGAATGGGGAATGCGGAAACTTCATAACGAGGAACTACATAATTTATTCGGTTTACCAAACATTGTTAGGGCCATCAAGTCTAGGAGGCTTAGGTGGGCAGGTCATGTAGTCAGGATGGAAGAAAGTAGGAATGCTTTCAAAATCTTTAACTGAAAGACCAATCGGAAAACGACCATTAGGAAGACCTACGCGCAGATGGGAGGACAATATTAAGATGAATCTCGTAGAAATAGGAATACAAAGTAGAAACTGGATCCAGTTGGCTAAGAATAGAAGTCAGGGGAGAGCTTTTATGAACGCGGTATTGAACCTCCGGGTTCCATAGGCCTTAGAGTTAGTTAGTTAGTACTATAAAGCAAAACAGAAAATTATATTATATGTAGGCCCCTATTATTCGTTTGAGCAATGTTAAACTTAGTGATGTGTTCATTTTGTCTCTTTTTCTATCAAAAATGAAAAAAAAAAAGGATAAAGAAAAGCTGTTGCAATAATTCGAGTTTGCATTGAGAACGGAAGGAAATTTTAATGAAATTGCGGATAACCATACACGAATTTCGTCTAACGTATATAAAAACGTTATTTATTTTCTCTCTTTCTAACTTTGGAAATAGTTTGCATCATAGATTTAAAGCCAGCGTTCCTTGATTCGCTTTTCTTCCTCGCGTAGGTTGGATTCATTATGCATAAGCCACAACTTTTCGTGTGTGTGTGTGTGAATGATTGTGTGCCATACCATCCGTACGGTACGGAAATGACGCAAATAATAACAAGCGAAAGTAGATTCAAAGATATGATACGCGAAAGTCTGTTTATTTTTCCATCATTCCACGCTAAATCTGCGATATTCTTTTGTTTGACTGTGTTGGTTCCGGATGAAGAAACTACACCAGCCTGCTAAAGCGTGCGCTCAAGCAGAAATGTGAAACAGTCGATAGAGAGGCATTGTTAAAAAGAAAAAAATAGGTGGCAATATGTTTGATAATCCATCGTGATCAGTTCAAGGACTTTTAATTTTTTTTTTCAGTGAAATCCGGAAAAACTAATAATTTAACTAAAGATAAAATTTCATTCTAATCTAATTGTCTAATTATTATACAGGTGTACCAAAAAACTTTACAACTTTGAAAACTCATATTGATTTATTTATTTAGCTTAGAATTGTTTTGCTGTCAATTTGTAGCAGAATACAAGGGCGCCCATCAGGGGGGCAAGGTGGGGCGCTCGTTCCCCCTAGAGGAAATTGTATTTCAGAATATCGAAAATCCAATAGAATTTTTACATTAGTTACAGCAAAATTTGAAACTATTTTTAAAACGTCGCTTATACTTGCCCCCTTGGAAACCACAACATGGGCGCCCTTGGCAGAAAATAAATAAATATATATATATATATATATATATATATATATATATATATATATATATATATATATATATATATATATATATATATATATATATATATATATATATATAACCTTATACGTAAAAAGGTTCAATGTGGCTTCCATTGGACATCCCATCTGAAGTCTCACTTGCTCTATAACGTCTTCAGACGTACGGGGACGACTTGAAGAATTGTTGTGTCTTACCGAACATCCAGTTTCAATAAAACACGTATACCACTGATAAATATTAGGCCTACTGGGAGAATCTTTACCATACTTTGTACGAAAATTAACAGTTATCGCACACTTGGATTCTTCAAACAAAAACACACAGCTAGCATGCTCGAGACCAGTAAAGGCGGCCATCTTTGCTGCAACTGCCACTAGCGCTGGCGGTGGTTTGTTTCTGAACTAGTGTACTACATGAGTCAAAACTTGATGTATTTTGCTACAAAATGAAACCAAACCATGTCTATAAGATAAAAAGAATAAACCAATATGAGTTTTCAAAGTTGTAAGGTCATTTTTGATTCACCCTGTATTATCGGCGTATCTGCTTAAATTAAACTGAAAACCGAACACTAGGTCCGAATGAACTTTTTTTGGGAGGGGAGCAAGGGCGCCGATTTCTCTGTAAATTTGGAGGGCCTCAGGCCGGTAGCCAGCCCAAAACTGTAGGGGGGCCCGGTAGAAGTTAGACGGGGCAGTTTCAACCATATTAAAGTTTTGCAAGCCTACTGTGAAAATTTTATGAAGGCAGAAAAAATTTAGGTGGGACGGTCCCCTAAACGGCCCTGGATACGAGCCTCGGGGGCTAATCCAGGTGTAAAAGGGATATATGAGGATTTTAAGACAAATTACATTCAAATTATGCCAAATACTGTATATTCATAAATACAATGTGAGAGTCCCACATGAGCTTTGGGGGACCCGGTTCGGCCAGGATCGGTGCCCTTGGGAGGAGAGACGTAATGAAAAATTTGGAGATGCAGAAACCAATAGGACTTAAAGAATATGCAATATACAAACGAGGTTGTATTGTAGGTTGCATAAGTAATATACAACTACAATTTAACGTAAGATTCGTGCTTCTGTCAGTAGTATTCCTCCTCATGAGCTGGTAGAAATTTCCCGTCTCGGCTCTAAAACGAAAGGAGACTCGAAACTAGTAGTACAATTTCAAATTCGAGACGAGACAAACAATTCTTGAGTCTCGTGAGCAGTACTATTTCACCCAAGCTTTAGATTGCAAACACTGTCTCAGTCTTAATTGATTTACAGTATATGTATAAAAAAAGGCATAAATCTACGAAATGACCCAAACATTTTTCGAGACGAGATGAGAAGAGTTTTGTGAAAATCGAGATGAGACTAGAAATCATTCTTTGAGGATCGAGACGAGATGAGATATCTACAGAGAAATAAAATACCGGTACCCTGTCTTCGACAGCCGTAGTATTGAAAAATGATATAAACTTCCAATCGGCGAATCAACAAATTTCGTACTACTGAAAAGTACGTTTTCATAACAACTATGATAATGGCGTTGGAGCGGCTCAGGCCCATAAGAGCTGTCATGCCAGTTTTTTTTTTTTTTTTTTTAATGATGATTACGTTTACAAAACAGGGTGTTTAGCCTAAAAAAGAAAAAAGTATCAGAATCATATTTCTGCAAATTATAGGATAACTAGGATCAATATCAAAGTAATTAACTCCCAAGAATCTTTAAAATTAGACAAACAGTATTTATTTGTTTCTTTAATTGAGGCAGGTTTTTATTTTCTCACATTCTGCTACGTGTTACTTACGAGACGAGAAATAATATTAATTTCTCGTATGTTTCATAAATTTTGTATAAGTAGCGTATTAAAAAAAAACGTTCCGTCTTATAAATATATGTACAAAATTTATGCCTTGTTCTTTCTCTTAATTTCGTTTCGAAGTTATCAAAATACTCCCACGTTACGAGAAGTTGTTATATGTATGTGATATAACAACGTAACTAACTAATAATATGGCATATGGAACACAGAGCTTCGATATTGCGTTCCCAAAAGTTTTCCAGTGACTTCTGTCCTTAGCCAACTGGATCCATTTTCTATTTTCTATTCTTATTTCTGCGAAATTCATCTTAATATTATCCTCCCATCTGCGCCTGGATCTTCCTAATGGTCGTTTTCCGATTGGATTTCCAGTTAAAACTTTAAAACTGTTCCTACTTTCTTTCATTCTGGCTACATGACCTGCCTACCTGAGCCTCCTAGACTTAATGACTCTAACAATGTTAAGTAAATGGCATAAATTATGCAGTACCTCATTATGAAGGTTCCACCATTCCTAAGCATCGTCTCTCTTGGATCGGAATATTTATCAGAGGATTTTATTCTCAAATACTTGTAGTTTGCGTTTGTCCTCCAATGTAAGCGACCATATTTCAGAACCGTACAGTGCAACAGGCATAATTATCGTTCTATATGTTTAAGTTCCACATTCTTAGACAGAATTGGCGAAACAAAAAGTTTGAACTGATTAATAACACGAGTTCCTTGCTTTCAGTCGATATTTAAATTCTTCCTCTATATAGTGTTGTCCTATTTACATTGATCCTATATGTTTGAAAGTACCTACTCTGTTGAAAGTATTATTTGATATTTTAACGTTTTCATAATATACAGTTTAATGGTCATGGTGAATTTACATGTATTCAGCTTTCTCTTAGTTTACTTCCAAACCTACGTCCCTGCAGACATTTAATAAAATCTCTATATTTCCCTCTAATAATCCCATACCATCCCCTATCAGATTTACATCATCAGCGTACGCCATAACCATGTTAGTACCGTTCAGGTCTAAGCCCTGGTTGCTATCTTTAATCTTCCTTATAGTGTATTCTAGAACAAAACTGAATACTAAGCAACAACGCATCTCCTTTTTTCAAGGCATTCTTGAGTGAAATCTTAAGTGTACAAGGATTTTCTTTTCCTACTCGAGGGGGACGGTGGCTCAGTCGCAGAGCTCTTACCTGGCTCTATTCCAAGTAAGTTTCTGCTGGAGTATTGTCCGTGGGATTTCTCGAAGTACACCCGTTTCCTCCCACATTCATATTCCACCTGTTCATCCATCATCATTCACTTGACTTAATCATCCTTTTCTCTTTGCCTAATTGTGGGTCGTTAAACTGAAAGATTTCATTTCATAACAAGTTTTACCTTACATCGAATTCGGTATGAATACTGTACAATGTTTCCCTCCTCGCCGAGATGTAAGGCTTTCTGAAATTAATAAATAACTGGTATACCAGGATATTGTATTCCCATTTCTTTTCGATTATTTGACGAGTGGTAAATATCTGGTCGATAGTTAATCGATTTCGCCGCCTAAATCCACACGGATGATCTCTAATAATTTCATTTGCATATGGGGTCAATCTTGCTAACAGAATGTTTGAGAGAATTTTATTGTATGTTGAGAAAAGAGATGTGCTTCAATCAGTTTTGTTGCTTTTCTTGTAAATTGGAAGAATGATTGATCATTTCAACTCTTGTGACAATTCCTCCTTGTTCCAGATGAGCAGAATGGGTTTGTGTAACTCGTTCCGCAATTTTTCTCCTCCATCTAAAATTAACTCAGCAGAAATTTCGTTTACACCCGTAGATTTATGTTCCTTTAATTTCTTTATAACAATTTTTATGTCTGTTCAGTTAGACTCTGGAAATACGATTCTTCTGTATTCATTTCAGTTTCTCCTCGAACATTATTTATTTTGTCTTCTGTTAATCAAATTGTCGAATATTTTTTCCATTTATTCAAAATATTATCCGTATCTGTAAAATATGTTCCGTCTGCTTTCTTTAATATATAAGCACAAGGTTGATAGCCTTTCTAAAATTCGTTGATGCCCTTTGTACAAGTCCTGAATGTTTTTGTCTTGAAAGTTTAATAATTTTATCTTTCAAAAAATTTCGTTTGTTCTAAAAGTTTTGGAGGTTTGGCTTCTTATGTCAGCGAAAATTTTTGCAGCGATGTCGTTCGGATTTTATACCAACACAATTCTGCCTGTTTTCTCTTCTCTGTTAATTAAGTGCATTTCTGGTCGAATCATGGTTTATTCTATGTATTTCTGCATGCTCCGACTTTTATTTTATTGAAATTTTAATGCTATCCCTAATTTTAACACAAATGTCCTGAAGACTAGTGCATTCCGATTCTTCTAAAGCCGAGAATCTAATTGACACTTTAATCTGGAGTTCCCCTCTCGCCTAAGTCTCCTCTAATTTCTTTAATTTAAATTTCTTCGTTTTTCAGATGTTGAGTATTTCCTTTTTCTCAACAATATTCTCTTATAATCACTGCTACAGGTAGTGATTAGTGTCATACTCACGTCATCTAAACGACCGAATATCATTTATGCTAGACTGTCTTCTATCTACTAAAATGTGATTAATTTTATTATGTGTTTTTCAATCGTATGAAATCAAGTATATTGTAAGGTTCCGCGTGTCTTCACACTAGGCTGTAGCCATGTGCTTATTACACTTGTTTGCAATAAATAAATACAGCGCAGAGACAGTACCGAAGAGTCGCCCACCATCGCCAACAGTCGGCAAGACGGAGATCAACGAAGGTAGCCGACATTTTAGGATAAAAGACAGCAGCACACCTCAAGAATCATCAATCTTTCCAGGTTGATCAAACCACCAAAGACCTAAGGCGCCTGGCCATTTGGAACACGTTACCCTCTCACGACAGTTGGTCAATTGAGAGATACCTTACCTAAAAAGCCCCACGACGCCTGGTCATTGGGTTCCTTTTCTCTCTCACGACACCCTGTCACCGAGAGACACCTAATGACACAAACTCTCACTTCCTCTCACGACGCTTGGTCAAAGAGAGTAGCCTCACCTACAAAAAGCCCTACGACGCCTGGTCATTGGGTTCCTTACTTTGCCTATATATTACAGAAAACTACCTATTTTAATATACTTTTTGTACTCAAGAAGATCTTTTATAATAAAAGGTGATGGGAAAATCCAATCTCCCGTGTACGATAATTGCTCTACCCTACATAAATAAAGAGAATTTTACAATATTTATGAATGTCATGATATGAGATCTTGTGTTATTTATAAGATTTTTGGATGTAGCAAAGTTTACGAGTCTAACGCCGTTGTCCTTACTTCCTTACGCAGACGTTCGTTATAATCGGTTTGAAAATATCCTCTCGTCCTACCTTCATATTGAAATTCCCTAGTAGAATTTTCATATGATTTCGCGGAATTGGTCAAATATACATTCTATTTCTTCGTAAAAATTTCCTTTAGGTAATCATCTTTATCTTCTGTGGGATATGTGTATCTAGAAGAATAACATAGCATCACAGATCGTTAGCAACAGACCAATATAATATTTAAATAATATTTTTCATTGGAGTGTATTGTATAATGACTTAAGTATTTAAATATTGATAAATTCTCTTTATTGTGTTCATACTACCACTTTATCAAATTTATAGCTTTTATATATGAATAAAGAACACCAAAACAGCGCTTGAGATTTAAGACTCGAGTAAACTCATGTTTCAAACGAGATTCGTGAAATTTCTCGTCTGGTTTCGATTCTCGTCTCCAAAACGAGACGAGAATCTCTAATCAAATTTAAAATTCTAATGGTAGTCTCGTTTTCGAACCATTTAAATACATATACATACGCTATGTGGAAGAAAACTCAATACAATAATGTAAATAAATACATTTTCTTTAAAACTACGTTCGGGTCGCGGTGGCTCAATGGTGGAGCATTCAACTCTGGCGCATGAGGTCCTTGGTTCGATTCCAGCTCACGCCAAGTAAACTTTGTGGCGGACAAACACCGTGGGTTTTCTCGGTGTTCTCCCGTTTCCTCTCCCTTTCTTCATTCAACCATTTCATTCATTCATTTCACCAGCACCGTCTCCTTTAGCCTAGTCGGCAAAATCGTGGGACGTAAAACTTAAAAGATTTCATTTCATTTAAAACTAGGTCCTATTTATATATCGAGAACAGTGAGTCGTTGCCAATTCAGTCTCAGAGCTTGTGATACTTTCTTTCTAATTGGTGTATCTATCCTGAAAATATACTTCATGCAGAGATTTGTAATACAAAGAACATCTTATACTGAACATAAACTAACATTATGAAATCTTAGAACTCTCTTTAAAGCATTTTTCTTTAAGAATTCTATTATGATATTATTATTTTTTGTTTGTTATTTACAAAGGCAATTCAAAGAAGAGAAAAATACAAAGAAACATAATTAGTGTGAATACATTAACTAGTCATTAAATTCAGGGCATACCTAATTAAATTAGTTTTGCATTGCATAATGTCGTACTTAAATCTCTTCCATTTGAGATAACATGCTTTGTTCGGTATATTAAAAAAAAAAATCAATTGTATCTAACGACAGAGAAAAAGAGAATTTGAAATGAATACCTACTCCCGTCTTTGGCTCGGAAGGTCCAAGTGCTATTCCTGATAGAGCTCTCATGAGCTACCGTTTAGAGCTCATGTTAAGTAGTGTTAGGTACAAGTGACGTACAGCCTCCATGCCTGAAAGAGTAAAACAGAGGAATCCACAAGGGAGTACAGTGAAACTTTAGGGGCAAGTCTAAATTCTACGATATTAAAATCGTTTAACGGGGGGAGATGGGGAGATCTGAAGATGATACTTATAAGAATTGATAGAACTTGTTAACATGAACAAAATGTTATACATTAGTGTAAAAGCTCATGATTGTTTTCGAGAAAATGGATTTTCGCGAAAATGAATTTCGTTTTAAATCTAAATATTGATGATGCGCTAAATCCATGCTACTTACTTAAGATGAAACTGATATAAAAAAAAAATATATACAGAATGTTTGAAAATGAATATTGGAGGTTTAAGGCTTTGTAGTATTTATTATATTCAACGTACAATTATAAGTAATACAGCAAATGAAATAGCAACTCAAACAGTTTTTGATACAGGTATTCAATGTGACTACCATTCATTGTCACACGGCACAAACCAAGTCGGTAGACAAAAAAAGGCCCATGAATTTCCCACCGGGATATGGCACAAAACACATTCATTTTAGTCCTGCCTTGTTGTTACTGTACCATGTCATGAGGATTTGCTGACCCCTAGATGCGAACATTATGAGTGTTCACATCGCTACTTAGGTGAAATTTCGATTCATCACTGAAGCCAATAAAAAGCATTCAGACTAAGCATATTTTTTTCGCACTCGACCCTAGCCATAGGAACTAAATACTTTCTGATTGGTTGAAGTTATCTGTTAGCCCGCCAGTACACAAACTAATCACCACCCGAGTGTGACGTAATGTTACATGGTATTATCATGGTGGCAAAGGTGGAATAAAACGAGCCCTGCGAGGCTTCTAGACCCCTTCGCTCGTTGACGCTTGCTTAGCTATGTTTTGTAACGTAAGTAAATCACTTTTTTTTTTTTTTTATCAATAAAGTTGTGTGTGGAAACTGGAATAATTACCACGTGACATTACGTCACGACCGGATGGTGCAACTTCAATATAAATTTAATTTCGTCCCAAGGAAGGCAAGGATGCATATGCCTGCCTTTCCCCCCTGGTGACTCTGGCACCTTCCCCTCTAATTCCTCACTACCTCTACACACCCACGCTTCGCGAGGGCCCTACTTCATACTCTCCTGTTGGTTTATAAGGATAGTTTTAGACGGAAGCATTTATCGTAGCATTTCTCGTAGCAAAAATCGTATCATCTACATCCTATCGTGTAAAGTAGCAAATGCTATAGCATCTCCCATGCCATGGCATATCCTATAGCATTTCTTGTAGATAGAACCTGCTCTATTTCGTAGCATTTTCCCCAGCATTTCTGATCCGATTGCAGCGCCGTGGTGTGTTAAAAAGAAGCGAAATATTTTGTTTTAAATATCCATGCTCTTGTGTGGGAAATTGAATTGTAGTAAAGAAAAATGAGTTGGAGTAGGGATGCTCCTTGCCCACATACTTCTTTGTGATTTTCGTGTCTTAATATGACCGGCGAGAACTGTTGTTACAATAACTATAGCTTTAGCTACCTCACGCTTAATTTCGGAGCCATAATTGTGCTCTTCTGCAGTGATTTGTTTGCTACGTCACGACAGATGCTTATCCAAATGCTTCCGTTTAAAAACACCATATACTTTTGATGCCATAGAATATTATATGAATTTTTTGGCAGCACATCTGCTACGAGAAATGCTACGATAAATGCTTCCGTCTAAAACTAGCCTAACGTCATTGTTTATAGTGGCTATCACATGGCGAGAAACTGATAACTGCAACCAATCAGAACCATCTATTTAGCTCCTGTGGCTAGTGTTGAGCGTGATTAAAATATATGCTCAACTGACTAGTCGCTGTCTTTGCTACTAGCGCTTTCTAACGTCACACAGAGGAAATAGTGCATGCGTACATACAAAACTGTTTTGAGTTGCTCTTTCATTTGGTGTATTGCTTATAAATGTAGGTTCATTGTAATGCATACTACAAAGCCTTAAAATCCCAATATTGATTTTGAAACACGTGTACTTTGATTAAGCTCTTCATTACTTCACTAGCACGATGACAGTGTATTACACTTGAGACATAGCCTTAAATTATCATTTATCTTAAATTTTAATATCTGTTTAACTAAGATATTATATTATCCAAAAGAATGATATATATATCTGTCAATAGACCACGTAGAGCCGAATAAGATAACATGCTTTGCTAGAAAATTCTTTTGCGTACTTTTCGAGAAACTAATTTTTTGGAAGAAACTCGTTTTTGACGTGCCAAACAGAATGTTGTTGGTTCTCAATGATAATTCAAAAGTCATTTAATTTGCTACAAGAAATTATTTATGTCTTGTATATTTCGCAAAATATCCTATTAACAAACAAAAAATATATTTTATTGTTTATCTGTTTCTAAAACATACTGTTTGTGATTATCTGAAACATTTAAGGCAATCAGGAACTTAAAAAAAAAAAAAAACACTAGAATTTTAGGAATGTTCTAAAAAATGAAACAAAAGATTGTGATCTTGGGCAAGAATTTTAGGAATATATCAAGATGCAAAAAATTGCGATCTTGACCAAGAATTAGTTTTTGGATCAGGAGCCACAGAATTTTTGAGCGGGCCCTAAACCGAGCTTTCGAACTTTTCATGAAATAAGCACATCATACTTAGTTAAGTGATATTTTATGTTTGACTACACTATATGTAGTTCTCCAGGTACAAGGCCTAAGGCCTACATTTTTTTTTTTGCCTGTAATATATTGGATCTTTTGATGTAATAAGCAAAAACAAATACACGAACATTAAATGAAATATTTGTTTTGGTAAAAATTCTACCTTACTTAAGTATGTTACATTATATAAGGAGGGTTGTCGTGAGATTTTTTAGTGTGCAATTTCTGAACTTGACACTGAAAAATGATATGTGCCACTGAAAATATTCTTCCGACGTCACATGACGTTAGAAGGCATGTGAAAATAACGACATAGTTCTTCGGTAAATTCCTCTTTAATATCTGTTTTGTAATCAAGGTTTTTTAGTATTACCTGACTTAAGTTTGTCGAATGCAATTTAGCAAAACTATTAGGCTCTAGGATAACGCAATGTTCTATCACAAAAAAATAAACGTTGTAAGGAATTATTTCGATTCCATTTTTTTTTTTTTAATAAAATCAGCTAGTTTAGATAGGTGGTTATGGATGTACTTTTGAAAATATTGAGTCAATGTTAACGGCATTGAGTAGCTAAGAATGCAGTATGCACTTTTAATTTGATTTTTGGATAAAAAGATCCAATATATTTCAATCAAATATTTTCTTTTAGGCCTTATATCTGAAGAACTACATACAGTGTAGCCAAACCGACACTATCACTTGTGCTTACTCTGTAGAAAATACGAAAACTTGATTTAGGGCCCGTTCAAAAATTTTGTGGTCCTTGATCCATTTTCAATGCATTTCAATCAAAAATTTTCATGTAGACCTTCTCGATTTAGGGGCCGTTCAAAAATTTTGTGGGCCATGATTCAAAAATTAATTATTGGCCAAGATCGCAATCTTTTGATCCAGTTTTTTGATCATTCCTAAAATTTTTGTTAAAATAAAGTATGCAATTTTAATTGAAAACCGTAAAAAGGGTAAGCAAAGTATTTGTGTTTAATCATAATGAGCATTTTAAGCACTACAACTCGGTTAAAATTATTTAGCAGTGTGTATACTATGAAATACATTATTATGTATACTTTTAGAAGTGTGGAAAGAAATAAGTCATCCAAAGCTTATACATCCGGTCTTTAATGATCATTGATAGGGATATTTCAAATCTAGTAATTAAATATTATATACAAGGTAAGAAAAAGAAAAAGAAAACAAATGTGTTAAGTAAAAATCGAAGATTCATTTAGAAATAAAGATTAATCGTTATTTAATTAATATCTGTTTACATAAGGAGAAACAAATATCCGCAGGCATAGGAGGAGACGGCATTAGAGAAGAACGAAGCACTATCTGGAGTGTGAAGATTCGAACTAAATGTAATTCTGATTGTAAATGTAGTAGGCTACATTTTGCTACCGTGGCAATTCGAATTTTGGGATGGAATAATTGGATTTTTTGTATCAAATTTTAAACGGCGATAAATCGAGATTGACGATTATCTATATACCATAATAATTGGAGTGTTTCTTCCTATATTCTAATTGTATAATCCGTCTCCTTTAGCCTACCCGGCATAACCGTGGGACGTAAAACTCAAACATTTCATTTTATTTCATTTTGAATTATATAATTTAATGGCTATATCAATATTGGACGGAGATGATTGAAAGTCTGAACCATTAGCTGTGTTTTAAATTGGAGTTGTTTTTATTGGGCGGGGTCGGGGAAGAGCAGGCCGACATCCGAGAAGGTGGAGGCGCGAGGTGGAGCATTGAGTGATACACACCCTGATTGAACAAATCTAAAAGTTTTCACATAGGTAAAGGAACAAATATTTATACATATTTATCCTTTATGAAAAACTCAGTACACGTGGGCGTTTATAAAGTTCGACTAGCACGGTTATGCAATTTACCATTACGTAAAGTAGTAATCCGAGTAACGTATCAGTACTATTACTTGCAAGTTTTTAAATGCATCTCTCAATCCTTATATTTTAGTCCCTATCTTGCGAGTAAGACTCATAAAAAAATAAACAGTGACGTCAGATCCAAGAGAAGAGTGGAAGCAGACGAACATTTGTTTTTTATCACTATTTAGTGAGGTTATTTTTTTCTTTCAGGTTTTTAAAATTTACAATTAAATACAAAATTTATATACAAACAAAATTTACATACGATATATATAGAATACTAACCAAACCTTGTTAGAAGGAATTTGTTGGAGAAATTATTCCCATTTTCCCGTTGAAACTTCAATTAGGAGCATCGAGGATGCTAAAAATTCGTAAATGATGGCTGATTTGACACAGATAATGGTTTTTGGGTTTCAAAAATTTGAACTAATGATACTTTGAATATGTTTTAGTTTCTGTCATCCTGACCGAAATGAGGATTAGGAATTAGATTTCTGGGCTTTCGGCATCTATGGTCGTGTTAGCCCGTCATTTATGAGGGATGACGTTCCTCGGCAATCATATTATCCGAGGAAAGGGAAGGAAGAAAGGATTGGGGAAGGCAGGAAGCAGCCTGGGACCTGTATGTTTGGTACCATCCTGGCCTTTGCCTGTTGTTAATAAAAAATAAAAAAAAAAAACAGGAAAACCCCACTCAGGATGGCTGACGTGAAAAAGTTTTACAATTTTTCGATCGAGTGTCCCCACCGGGAATCCAACCCGTGACCTCTCGTGCCAAGAATGAGAGCGTTAGCGACTACCCTACGTGGGGCCACATCCTGACCGAAACCTTCCTAGTATTTGTATTAATTGGGAGTTAGCAAAAGGAAATTGTTAACCAGTGCTGTACACCGAATTTCATCAAGGAGGATTGGGGCGGGGGAGTTAAAGCAGCCAAACTCATATATTTTCATGACAAGAGCGATTTTGTCTTAATATGGTACATTTTTTATTTTCCGAAATATTTTATTAAAGAGGGTTAAAACCAGGAACTTTCCTTTGCATACCCTACTGTTATAATCTATTTTGTACCCCATTTTGCCCCCTAAATATACTCGTACCCAGTGATGATTTTAGGGGGTGGCCCAAGGAAAATGTCTCTTCGAGGTTGCAAAATACCCCTCCCCAACAGACCATATTCCCCATTGTGGCCAATGTGGATTATCAGTTTTGGGGGTACTACTTTTCACCCCCTATATTGAAAGTACCCCCGGGGAAAATGTAAAATCGTCACTTCTTCTACCACCAAACGAACATCATATTCTGAGCTGTGGCAAGCTAATGATTTAGAATGATGTAGACCACAAAATGTTAATTAATTTAAACTAATTAGTCAGTTACCGGTAGTCGAACCCGGAACTCAGATGTAGCTAATTTATTGCTTGCTTTTTTGATGTTCATAGCAATAAAGAAGATATTAATCCATATCTTAAACTGGTGGATAAACTCATTAAAGAACGCTGCATTTGTTCCGTAATGCGATATTTTATTTCTGGTATTTGGGCCACAGATTGAGGAATGCTTCCGTTGGTTGCCCTTAGTTTAGTACATGACCTTTAAAAAAAACTAAATACGTCATTTAGCAAATAAGTTTAAAAAAAAATATTTTTACAACTGCTTTTGTCTGAACTTTGCAAAAACCAAGTTATGTTTTAACACCACAAGTGAAAAATATCTTAACAAAGTTCCATTGTGTGACCCCTAGATGTTACATTTGCGGTTCGCTGTTTTCGTTTTTTTTTTTTTTTTTCTTCCTTTCTTTTAACTCTCCTCTGATCGCGAACGAAAACCTGCTTTGGTCGCAATTCGTCTCTTAAAGCTAAGCAAGAACGTCGACCTGGATCTTAGCCAAGTGTTTCGCGATACGATATTATCTTTAAAGAAGTTTTTCAGAAACAACAACATATGTGGAAAGTGATTTTGAACTTCAGTAATCAGTACGTTGGCATGGCGTCGACTTTTGTGAGTGTCTTTTCCTTATGACTCACGTGTGACCAAAATCCTACTACCACGCACGATATTACAAAGTGACTAGTGAAAGCGGACATAAACAGTGTAAGGATTAACTGCCTGGTAAGAAATTTCTTTCTTTCTTTTAATAACTATGTTTTAAGGAGCACGTATAGCTATTTTAAAATAAACATATTTTATATAACAGGAAGATGTGCTTGATTTCTGCAGTGTGTATTTAAACTAACTGCTTCTTATACTTCAACTTTTTAGAACTAAATAGTGATTACTATGAGACGAGACAGTCTGTCTCATCTCGAAATTTTTCGGTTCGTTTTGTAAATTTATGTACAAAATCCTTTCGCATCACCAGAGGTCTAATCAGGTTGTGATAATAACGACATTTAAACCATATTTATTAGTGGAGTATATTGTGTAATGACCTTGTATCCAGTGGTATTATTCTATTTTTTTAACAACCTGTTCTGTATATATATATATATATATATATATATATATATATATATATATATATATATATATATATATATATATATATATATAGTGGCGGATCCAGGATACGATCAAAGGAGGTGCTAAACCATAATTTGCCGCTTTATCCAGTGTAAAGCAGAATTGAAGCCCATTTTATTCAGTGTATACCTGAGCGTCAAGGGGGCGCTATAGCCCCCCTTGGATCTGCGCCTATATATATGACAAACAGGAGAACCTACACAGTATCCTAATACAAGGTGATACGACGAAATTAGGTAGCTCTGCGAATATCTTGGAAACGAATTATCCGAGATAGATGGTTTGTGAAACAGTATTGGAAAGACCTTAATCCAGCAATGGATCGACAATTGTTGATAATTGTATTATGCATTTGAAATATAAATAACCCTCACCATTACACGCATGTGATCGCAGTTCTCATTCTTGGTATCTGAGGATTTAAAGTTTAAGAAATAAACGCTTATATCTAGTTCAGTTTAATCTGTAGCTGTAAGAATTTCTGAAAACAAAGATAGTTAAACTTAACGTTACTGTTCCTTGGTATAACTGAGTAAAATTTACTGCTATGTCCAGTATAATAAACGGGCCTGCGACTCGAAATATTTTAACGACCGGTTCTAGCGAACCGGCTGAATACCACCAATTTTTGTATCTTTAAACGCTGATTTTTTTTCATTATATTTCTAAAATCACTTCATCAACTTATAGTTTTATATTATGCATTATATAACAATAAAAGAGTTGAACTAATGTAGCCCACGAGACCAGTGAAATTTCTTGTCTTGTCTCGATTTTTTCTTCTTGAAAACGAGACGAGAAAGCACTTTCATTACACCTTTCAGAGATGAGACAACAGCCCCAAATCTAGTTTCGTGGACAACGCTAATGTTTTAGAATATGGGCAAAATTGTTTGGTTATTTTTGAGTTTTATTCTCCATTGTCGTATCCTTTACGTTAAAGGTGACGGTAAGAGATTACTGATGTTAATGAAGGAAGGAATCGTGAAAGGACAAGACATAACATGATTCGAACCCACGATCAGGGGTAAAAGTGGATCTGAAAAGGTAGGGGGAAGTCATACCGTCCCCCGTGTCTATCTTTACCCATTGTAGTTTTTTTTTAAGGAAGTGGAGGGATGCCATAGATAAATTTTGGAAGTGAGGGAACAACGTCCGCCTTCTTTTCCCCACTTTTATCCCTACCTACGACATACAGGTCTTGCAACTCCCTTAAACCAAAAATGAAAATGAAAATGAAATGAAATATTTAAGTGTTACGTCCCACGATTATGCCGGCTAGGCTAAAGGAGACGGTGATGATGAGAAATGAATGAAATGGTGCAATGAAGAAAGTGAGAGGAAACGGAAGAACGCCGAGGAAATCCACGCACACGGCGTTTGTCCACTACAAAGTTCATTTGGAGCGAGCTGGAATCGAATCCAGGATCCATGACCAGAGGTGAACGCTCTACCATTACCCTTAAACCATTTGCTAAATATTAGACACTTTTTTCTTAAAATTCAACTTTTAATACGGCAATACATAAGTGTGTTGAATAAACACAAAGCTTTCTTTCCAAGCCTCACCATTATATATATATAAGAGAATAATATTCCTCACGGGTGATGGGATTTAATTAAATGACTACGTGCAAGTTAAGTTATATTTCTGTTTAATCATTTAGTCGTAAAATAAGCAATTTAAAATATTTGATTATAATAAATCTCTATTGTCTACTTTATTGCATATTTAAATTGAAGCTATAACAAACAACTTTCATTAACTGAAGAAACTTTTCTCAAAACAAACAAAACAGGAGCATTTTTAAATATCAAAAATTAGAATAGTCTTGTGAGGCAACAAGTAAAATTCTAAATATTGACCATTAAACTTTTATTTGATATATTAAGTAAGTGTGTTATTAATGAACATCTAACGTCCTCAACATTTATTTATTTATTTGTAATTTCTTGAAGAAAAATATTATTAGAAAGCATCTGCACCAAGATGAATTGTAAGAATTTCTCTGCAAATAATTATATTTTAAAAATTTCCTATATTTAGTATTTAGTTTTAGATGTCTAAACTCCGTCTTATCTGTATTTATTATAAAAATGAAATTAACATTGTTTGTTACTTCATAACGGGAAAATGGTTGAACCATTTTAAATGAATTTTTGAACAGTTAGCAGCCACCTTGATCTGGGTTTTTATAGTGCCACTCTTTTATTGAAATATGTATCCTAAAGGTGGGGAAATAGGGGTTTAATATTAAGCCTCTTATGTGAGAGACATGAAATTCCTTATTAAAAAATAAGTGTTCTCATACCCCAGCGCTTTAGACACCTTCTAAAATATGTATGTTAATTTTTCATTTTGTATTCATAAATTGTCCAGATTAAAGAAACGTTTGAATCATTTAAAATGAGGTTTCTGAATATATATTGCTCAGTCAGCACTTGGGTCGTCTTCAGATTTTATTATTTTCTTTCCATTGAAATGCCCATCATAAGTGGGGAGGCGATATAATTTTGTCAAAGAATTTGAAACCTATTGTTTTAAATGAATTGTTGAACTTAGTCAGCGCTTAAGTTGAACTGAGTTTTCTTCATTTCTCTTGAATTGAAAAATACGCATCGTAAAAGGAAGAAGAAAAAGTGGATTCAAAAATATCTTTAAAATATTTTGCATCAACTTATTCTTTCTGTGGCATAAAAACAATAAAATGCTATAAAAAGTCTGCGATAGCATTTCAACTAGTGTACGATAAAATTGTAGACAATCATACCTAAATATAGATTCGAACAAACGCCCAGCATATCTAGGGTTGACGCTTTTTGTATATGAGGAGTTTATTTTGAAAAGGGAGCATTTCCAGGATTGTTAATTTTACAGTAGAAGGAAATAAAGTTTGACTTAAAAGGGCCGTTTTGAAAAGAAAAAAAAACCGAAAGAAAGAAAGAACCTTTCGCAAATATAACATTTGCTTTGTTATGTTCCCTTTTGAATGAAAATATCGAACTAAATAAGCGAGAAGGAAACGGATAACTTTACATTGTGATTTGGGCCGCGGTGGCTCGGTGGTAGAGCGTTCACCTCTGGTGCTTGGGGTTCCGGGTTCGATACCAGCCCCCGCCAAGTGAACTTTGTGGTGGACAAACACCATGTGCGTGGGTTTTCTCGGGGTTCTCCCGTTTCCTCCCACTTTCTTCATTCCACCATTTCATTCATTACTCATCATCACCGTCTCCTTTAGCCTAACCGGCATAACCGTGGGACGTAAAACTCAAATATTTCATTTCATTTTTTTTACATTGTGATTTCTATGAAAATCATTCCCATTTGCACATACCCTGTTGCCAGGGGTAAAAGTGGATTTGAAAATGTAAGGGGACGCATGATGTCACACCGTTTCTCGTGCCAATCTTTGCCCAGTGTATTTTTTTTTTAGGAAGTGGAGGGACGCCATATATATTTTTGGAAGTGGGGAACGATGTCCTCTCACGTTCCCCCTCACTTTTGCTCCAGCCTGTTGCATAATCCAACAGAGCTCACCTTAAAGATTCAAAAACCGTTGAAAAGTTAGTTTCGCGAGGAAAGAAAATGTTCCTTAAAAAAAAAAAAAAAAAAAAAAAAAAAAGCTCTTCATATGTTAATCTAATAAAGTATGTATGTTAAGAACTAAAACAGTGGATAATCCTGTAGTTAAGCATTACAGAAACTGATCATTGAGACGATGTTACAGGTTTCATTTAAAAGCAATTGAATATAGCCGAAACTTTTTCTAAATCATAAATTTTCCTTCCCCTGTCATCCATTAAAAAGAAAGATAATTAAAAACCTCATTAGTAATTGTGAATTCGAGAGTGCTCTCACCTATTTTGCATAAACTTCATTCATTGACACCTGCTTCCGGAAGGCGGAAACCACTAAGTCTGTTGTTTTGTTCAGGGGTAAATGTGAGTTTCCTGTAAAAGGCTCCCATTTCATTTAATGCTGCTTTGTTTGGAAAATATATTCATTATCTATTCAAAAGAGACATGTATGTAAAACATCGAAATATACATTTTTTTGTTCTTAAAACAAGCTTCTATTAGTGAAATACAGTAGATCTGCGTACGATATCCACCCGGAAGTGATTACAAAAAATTCGTTTTCAAACATTGAAACATTTTTCCGATAGGTGTAGCTACGTTCAAAATATCTGCATTTTCAATTTCAGTAACACTGAGTTTTATTCAGTAAGATTGTGCTGAGTAAGGCATTATGCGAGTTTATCGCTTGAGATGTCTCACTCAAAAAAAAAAAAAAAAGTTTTTTTGAGAACAGCGTCGCTATTTTTTTTTTTTTTAAAATTTAAAATGATATAATACCCTTAGGTGCAACATATATTTTCTTCAGGGTCTGAAATTGATGTCAACATTGTCAAAAAAAAAAAAAAAAGTTAAAACTACAAAAAATTGTTCCGTCACAGTTTTTTTATTACAATTTTAAGACCGTCAATGTCAAAACTTTGAATTCGACTTCATATTTAAAAAGAGTACTTTGAAACGCTCCTTGTAGCATATTTTTGGGTACCGAACCTCTTTTTTCAATCTCCCCCCCTCAAGTTCGCCTGTTATTTATTATAATGCTGCTTTAACAAAAAAATCAATTTGAAATCTATTTTATACCCAATTGCAATTGTTTTTTTTTTCAATTCTCAATTTAGGATGCAATCGAATCATAATTTTAAGAATCACGAAATTAAAGTTTTAAAGTAGATACAAAAATAAAGCTTAAGAGTTGAAAAACAAAAACAAAAACGCATTTAACTTAAGAGAAAAACAGGACAAAACGATATTTGGATTATAGCTATATCAAGGAGTTTTCATTTTACATATTCAGGGTGTCTCAAAAGTCCCCTGACATAGGATGGCACTGTTATTATCAGAGTTACAACAAAATGTAAGAGGGGAAACCTTCTCCAAAGATGATGTTTTTAATCTAAAGTGAAGGAATTTTTTTTTAAAATCGGACGAGCCAATTGGGCTTTACACTCTTTATGCGCCCAATGTTGATTGAAAATGCAACGTTGCCATTTACCTGGGTCCACAACATAAGTGAATGAACTCACTGTTTGAAATGGGGCTGGCTATCGACACATTAACGTAAAAGACAGCAACTTCATTCACTTATGTTGTGGGTGTAGGTAAATGGCAACGTTGCATTTTCATTTAACATTGGGCGCATAGAGAGTGTCCGGTCCAAATAGCTTGTCTGATTTTAAAAATTCCTTCACTTTAAATTGAAAATATCATATTTGGAGACTGTTATCCCTCTTACATTTTGTTGTAGCTCTGATAATAACAGTTACCCTATGTCAGCGGACTTTTGAGACATCTTGTATATATTTGAGTAAACTTATTTACTATACATATTTTAACATACAAGCAATAAGGTACGTATAAATATTCTCTGATAATGAGAACAAATAAAAAAAACGAACACCATATATTGCTAATTTGCAATAATTCATTCAATCTTTGTCGGTGTCTTCGTTGATTTTAATATTTTTAACTTGGGACCTGTTTTAAATAAATTAGTGACGAAAGAGAAAGGAAAGTCGTTACTTTGGCAAAGAAATCTTCGAAGTTTTGACCTTGAGGTTTCTAAAATGGTGAAAAACTGTAAAAAAATAACTTTTTTCAGTTTTATTATTATTATTATTATTATTATTATTATTATTATTATTATTATTATTATTATTATTATTATTATTATTATTATTATTATTTTTTTGACAATGTTGCCATCACTTTCAGAGCCTGAAAAAATATATAATGTACCTTAGAACATTACAACATTTTTAACAAAAATCAGCGATGTGTCCCTCTCAAAATTTTTTCTACGATTTTTTAAAGCAGAAAAAAAAAACAGAAAATACGCATCGATTTTTTTTTAAAAAAACTTCACACTTACACCTACATTGTATCTATAATCTGTGAAACTTTCAAATTATTTGGATCACTCCACTAGAATTTTTAAAAAATATGAAATTTTGAGCATGTATGATACGGCATCTCGGTAAGGGGTGGGGGTAGGGGATCGAAACTTTTTCTGGTGGCTTTAGGTCAAAACTAATATTTTGGGTCAATAACGACCCAATTTGGATCAAGGGCTGATTTCACCATCTTACTAGGAAAGAACATTTAATAGATTTAAATTAAAGAAAAAACATCATAAAGAAAAAAAAAACGATTGATTAAATCAAATAGTGTCAGTAAAATGTAACAGTTACAATTAAAATTATTTTTTGATTAAAATTGAAATAAAAATGGCAATATTCTCTGTGATGCAATGAAAATTGTTTTGAATTGTGAAAATTAATGTGAAATTTAATGTTTAAAATTAACGCCATATAAAAATTAATTGATTATGACAAATTATTCTTTTAAAAAAACTGATAATTAATGAAAATAAGATAAAAATGTAATAAAGCTGAGAAAAAGTATGACTGAAAACAATTTATTTTTAACATATTTTTTGTGTATCTTTTAGTTCTTTGAGTAATAAAATTTCTACATTGTGTATAGACCTATACAATTTATTAAAATGTAGTAATAATAAGAGTATATCATATCAATGTCATGTCAAAACCAAACACCAGGCACATGTAGTAATCTACAACAATGATGATTTCATCGTTACAAAGGGCATGAGTCAATGATTCAGATATCAACGGAAATTGGAGCTACTTTGAGAAAAGGGATTCCCATTAATCCACTTCTGTAGTAAAATCGTCCGTTAAGTTATTGAAATAATTAAAAAAAAAAAAACTTGCAGAATATCCACTTCACACAATTCTCGAGAAAAATTGTTACTATATTTTAACAGTTCATCAATTAAAAATTAACACCTGCAAGATGTAAATGATTAAATTTAGAAAAAAAGTAACATAATTCTTAACTGATTGATATAATCCTTACTTTGTTAATGGAGTAATAACAAGCCTGCTTAGTTCAAATAACTCCTCAACGGTGCTGAGTTCACACCGAAAATTTTCTGTCTGTCACAAAAAATCAAATTCAGGACTAGAAGCACCAGAGAAGCGTACTAGAGTAAAATTATATCATTCATTAGGATTGGTTTAAAAGCTAACCAAGGTCGTCAATCCCACCGGGGACGTGTCCTCTCCAATATTTGTAAAACGCGGTTTTCGTTCCCCCAATATTTCAAGTAACTTAGGTCGACTATGACTCAAAGGAGGTTCAACCATGTAGCAGTTTGCTACGTTCACAAAACAGTGTAGACAAAGTGAATGTGAAAAAACTAGTACAAAAGTTTGTTTCCAATTGTGGGAAAAAAGGCAGAGTCAGTTTTTGGCCCTACGAAGCTGAAGATGGAGTAAACTGTAAAGTAACAAACTGTTTTTGTTTAGATAGCGCGCAGTAAAGCGAGTATAGTTTAGCTTAACAACATAATTTTCAAATAATGTTTTAACTATACACTGTTGAGTCTCATTTACATTAGTTATAGGCTTGTTGGTCTAAAATCTGTTTTCGAAACTTTATTGTTTCTGAGTACTCACTTCACACAACTTTTTATCATTATTTTATTTTTGACATACAAGGTGTCGTTTAAGTTTAACTAAAATTGTAAAACAAGGTTGAATGTTACTGTTTATTAATAAACAAACAAACTGTAAAGTGTGTGTATGATTTTTTAATACCACATTTTAAAAAATCTGTACTATCAAAGGTAAAAATACCAAAATAAATAAATAAATAAATAAATAAGTTTCTGTTTTCTTTTTAAGTCAAAAATGCTTTAAAATGCAATGTACGAAAACTTTTTTTTTTTTAAGTATTCCGAGGGAGGACCCCCGAATTCCTCGCATTCCTGGGAGATATTCCATATAGCATAGTCCCGCTGGGTAGTTTGTCCCCCCAAAACTTTATGTGCTGATGATGGCAATGAAGCTAACAGTATGTGTAAAATCCAACAGCAAGAAATAACTCAGAAACGTAACTTGTTTTATTTCTAATGGCAATTTTAAGAGAGAAATCACTTCCTTTTTCTAAGAACTACTACCTATCGATTGTATCAAGAGAAATAAAAGTTGAACATTTTTCCCGTCAGAAGAGAATAGCCTATACAAACACATAAACACCAATACTTTCTTCCTTAATACAAAGAGCTATATTTTAAAATTATCAATGTTAAAGTCAGAATAAAATTTAGAAACATAACTACTACGTTTAAATCTAAGTTCGCACATTAAACAAGGTGTTAATAGTTTGGAATATTACACATAGATAAAGAATGATAAAAGTTTTATTATGTTTCGTTCAATACTATTTTATTTGACATTCATACACATACTATACAGTTATAGCTTTTGATCGTAAGTGCGAATTCGGATAATAATAATAATGTTGCTGTTTGCTGTAAAAGTTTTTCGTTTTTATTTTTCTTATTGCATCGCAATCTTCAGATTGTTATTCGTAATACTTTGTGTTTATGTGAAATACAATTCAGAATATATACACACACAATAGGAAGTCGAAAATCCGAACTAATTGGGACCACAGGTAGTTCGGATTTTCAAACTGTTCGGATTTTCGAAAATAACCAAGAAAATGCCATTTAGGCTCTCATATACTGTACGGTATGTTCTTCTATCGATACAGTGGCTATTCAGTACATACAATAATTACAATACCGTACGTAAAGCTACTTACATTTAATGTTTCTGAAGAATCTGCTCGTACTCTAAATAACACTGATCTTGTAAGTCACACTTAAACTTATAGGCCTAAGAAAAAATAAATATAAAAATATGTATGACAAACAATTACATATGAATGAACCTTTGTAAAAACACTGATTTCACACAACGTCGACGGACACACTATTGTTTGTTTATCGCTAGCGTTAAGACAGAATGTGAAAAGCTTCTAACCATGGTTGACTGGCTTAACGGAAGCTAGTTTAAAAATCAAATCTCTTTTTGTTAAAAATATTTTTTTAAAAAAAATCAACAAGGAGAATTTGCTTACAGTTTTGAATTAAATTTGTTGTTTTTGTTTTTGTTTACTTGAAATATTGGTAAACAAATTCCTGGTGGTTTTATTAGTAAACTGTTACCAATTGTCTGTATCCAAACTACCTTTGCAGATCATATTGTAAATTAAATTAAAACCATATAGTTTTATGTCCCACCGTTATGTTCTGTAGGCTAAATGAAACGGATGACTAATGAATGTGAATGATTATGAAAAATTGCTGGAATGAGACTGTGGGAGGAAACGGAACCTCGAGAGAACACAGATAAAACGATGTTCTCCATCATAGACTCACATGACCTGTGATCGAACTAGAAACCTCTTGCACTTGAAATGAACCCTCTACCATTGTGCTCACATACACAGCAGGATAACAAGTGCATCAACGTCCTTGGTTCTTATGTGAAAATATAAAGTAAGTCTTTATCTTTATTTTCGCAGCATATTATTTGCCTTGTATAAATATCTCTGTCCGTAGCCACCAGGCGAAACTTATTTTCCAGTTTCTCTGGTAGTTGTTATTAATTTCATTAAATTATAGGCTCAGAATTCACAGCTATGGATCACTGAATACCACACAATTAATAAGATCAAAACACCTAGATTGAGAAGGATATCACTTGCATTAAGCATTAAAAGGATAATTCATCGATATTTATTTGAGCAACCTTGAAAAGAGATGTTTAGGAGCACCAAGAATAACGGGGATTGATAATATGAATATAAACCGAGTTGTTTCCAAGGTGGCGTACACAATAGACAAACAAGGGGGGTGTTTCAAGAACACTCAAATTCATATCGCTCATACTTTTAATAATAATAATAATAATAATAATAATAATAATAAACTACATTAACGTGCTGAGAACAGCTACAGGTAAAAGCAAAAATACAACATCTGGTTGTATAATTCAGTGATACGAATATAAAACTATACAATATAATAAAGTTAGAAAACGATAAAAAAAAAAAAAAAAATACTATGCCAATTAAATATGAAATGAGTGAATTAAAAAATATTTATACATTAAAGTCTGCGTCTATTGTTAAAATTCATTCTTAAGTCATGAGAAAATATAGTTTTAAGATATACAATGATTATATATATATATATATATATATATATATATATATATATATATATATATATATATATATATATATATATATATATATATATATATATATATATATATATATATATATATTTAAGAAGCCTTGAGATTAAAACATATTTCCTGCTGCTTGATTGAAATACTGTTTTAACCTTGTTCCGTATATTTGGATTTTTAACTCCATTCCTTTTTTATTTTAAATATTATTTTAATATAGCTTGAGTAACAGACCAAGTCAAGTATCTTTTCCACAAACTTCGCAATCGAGCAATTTTCTGTCTTCAAGTGATTTAAATTTAGAATAATATTCTGCAGTAGTCTAATATCTTGCAATAGTAATCTAAACCTTACTTAAAACAAAGCTTTGTAATGAAACATTTTTGTACAATGTCAATATTATTTATGGTTGTCTGTGTTAAAGTGTTCCAAATAATTAATACGTATTCCAAATAATTAATACGTAATCTAACCAACAGTTTGAATAAAAGTATATAGCATCTAGTTGACAAAAAGCAGGCCATTGATTTAACAGATAACCGATCATTTCCTTTGCTTCGTTACATAGTTATATTCGGTATCGTATGTGTGCATCAAAACATAAGAAACTATCAAACTTTACTTGTAGATCTCTTATAGTAACAACTTTTTGCAAAATTTTACCTTCGATCTCACATTGACAACAAAGTATTGACATTTATTGTTGTATATCATATACTGAGTTTTTAAACAATTGATGTTCATTCCGTTATCTTTACACTATACAACAATTTTATTTATGTCTCTATATACTAATTCTGTTTATGTCTTCTTGTAACTTATTATTATTCTGAGTATTATTTACTATTCTAAAAGCCTTGATGTCGTTAGCATAGAGTAAAATATTACAATGGTGTTTGATCCAATTTGATTTCATTTTACTTTAGCGTCTCTTTCAGCAGCGAGACTATATGAGATGTGGACCTACAATTAACGTGGGATCCAAACAATATGAGCTCCTGTCGAGAGTCAAATCCTGGTCCCCCACGGCAAAAGACGCATATGTTAACCACTTAGCCACGAGGGAACTCTACAATAGTGTCAAACTGTTGGTAAATCATTAATAAAAATTGCTAAAAATAGTGGTACCAGTGAAGAACCTTGAGGAATTCCGTTGCTAATAGTGGATGAGTCTGACAAGTCGGTTCTAATTGTAATTTGATACGTTCTACCAATCAAATAACTTTCAAGAAAAATAAATAAAAATAAAAATAATAAAACGAATAGGTACAAGGATGATACTCCCATATTTGATGGTTTCTTTAAAAGTATGGCTACCGAGTCAAAGGCTTTACTCATATCAACGTATATAATAATAATAATACTTAATATGTTGATAATATTCTCAATGCTTTCGGAAGATGTAGCTCAGGACATACTCGATTTCTGTATTCATATCTTCATATGGTAAATTTTTATTTGGTTGAGGACACGGTTGGTCAGTGCTAGAGCTCTTACCTCTGGAGTTTCTGGTTTGAGTCCCGGCTAAGTAAGTTTGTGTGAGCAACCTCATGTCCATGCGTTTTCTCGGTTTACTGCCGTTTCCTCTCACATTTCTATTCCACCAATTCTTCCATCATTATTCGCTTTCCTTAATCATTCGTTTCTCTTAGCCTAAAAGGGCTTAATCGTGGGACGTTAAACTGAAAGATTTCTAATAAAACTCCAACTGACCAAAGCAGTATTATATATATATATATATATATATATATATATATATATATATATATATATATATATATATATATATATATATATATATATATTAAGATTATATATTTGTGTTACAGTTTCGGCTATGTAACACAAATATATAATTTTAAAATATATATACTGCTTTGGTCAGTTGGAGTTTTATTAGTAATCTTGAATTTTCCAAAGCTACAATGAATAATTTACAAGATAAAAGATTTCATTTTTTACTTTGTCCAAGAAATATGGTTAAACCCATGACTCCTCCTTGTGTACTTCTCCATTAAGAACAATCGCTTCTGGATGGACTTGGCGCAGAGTAAGTTCCAATGACAAGCTTGGTTTCTGCATCAATAAACTTTCTGGCCACTTAAATCATAGTGTTGCTACTTAATTATGGGGTCACTATCAGAGGTAATGAAGTAATGTGTGGGAAAGTTTCAGTGATGCTGCCTAAAGATTCCATTAAAACGGGATTGGTAACGAGGAAAGTTCTACGCTGCTATGAAAAAGAAAAAGAAAACAAAAATATTTTTACGTAAGAAGGAACTCACTTGGTATTACAGTTTATCGCTTAAGTAACTTTATTGCTTTTGCAAATTAACAAGAAGAACTCGTTGGTGTAACGGAACTTCGGAGCATGTACTGCTTTTAGGCTGTTTATGATTCTTTTTATCTTTTATTGTCTTTGTTCCTGTTATACTTCGAGAACCAGATACAGACGTATGAAAGTTGCATCTCTATGACTAAGGTTACACCCTTTTCTGTTCTTCTGCATCATAAATGTATTAGCCGAGCAAATTCTCAAACTTGTTTTTTCTACTGAGATCACTTTTATTCGTCAGAACCGCACTACTCTTGTCTTTTTTGAAAGTATATTTAAAAAATAGTTCTCATAGACCATTATACCAGTATATTTATATTTAAGAAAGGCATTAATCCAGGGGGTCTAGGGGGGCCGCCCCCCTAAATTTTTGTTGGCCCCCTCTAAAATTTTCACGGTAGGCTTGCAAATGAAATATAATATGGTGATGAACTATAAAATTGTTGGATCGGGCCCCCCTAACTTCAGCCGGCCCCCCCCCCCTAAATTTTTGGGCTGGCTACCGGCCTGGTATTAATTAAAATTCTTTTAATTTACTTATTATAAAAGCAAAACATGTCAGTCTATGTGTAACGTTCATAGTTACTAGTCATGCTAATAGGTGTCACTACCTTTGCTGCATGTCTGATGCCAATAGAGGACACTAGCTGCAGCGACCCGAATGGTTGGGCGGGGAGACAACTATTTGGCATTAATAGAAAATAATACATATTAATTTTCTTTTTTTTCTTTCTTTTTTTTTATCAAGTGAGTTTCGTTTCACAGTGTGAAACTACGGTAGACTTCCAAAGTATGCAAATTCAATACTCAAACTTCAAGTAGTACATCTATAATAACTTGAATAGAGGAATAGCATCAAAAATAGAACCTGTTCCTCTGACGCTGAATCCCTATTAAAACAACTTACGTACTCCCTGTCTCTTGCTGATTTTGTTTTATGGACATTAATATTTAAAACCAAAGTGCCAGTTGAGGTCTTATCACCTTCAATTGCAATAGAGGAATAAAATTACATATGAAACATGTTCTTGCAGTAGTAAATCCACACACACACACACACACACACACACATATATATATATAGTTTTTGTACTTAATGTACAGCAAACGTATAACTGAAAACACATGTGTTTAATACTTTCTGTACTTATGTGTTCCATCTGTACGTATTTTCCGTATGAAACAATAATATAGCTGACGAAGATGACATACATATATGTATGTAATATAAGGAAGACTGTGAGGTATCAGACATTCTGCAACGACAGGATGTAACACCTAAAGGCAGTGCCTATGTAGCATACGGATAACGTATGCTCCGTACTGATTTCTGTAGTAAGCAAGAGGATTCCGTATCCGTATAACGGATTTTTCACAGTGTATATATATATATATATGTGTGTGTGTGTGTGTGCTATGTATTTCCATTTTGTCCATTATGTGACCAATGTTGTAACTGGAAATCGTAAATTTTCACACATTCAGCTTGAACAGTTGGATAAAAGTAGGGACAAAACTCATTCTTTCGACGCCGAATCTGTCCTATTTCGATATCTCTTACCGTTTTTTGCTGTATGAAAATCAATATTGAAATCGCAAGTACTATAAATTTCGACCATTTCTTCATTTCGTAAGGTATTATGGGTGTAATATGTTTTCTTGAGACGCTGAATAGATTTAAGAAAAAAAAAAAAAACGCTTGTCGTCATCAATTACCGGTTTTGTTCTATGCTGACCAACGTTAAAATTAGAAACAGCTGATTTTTACCACTTCAAGTTTGAAAGAGGGTTAACGATTGAAGTAGAACCTATTCTTCGAATCTTCTATCGATTACACACACACACAAAGCTTCTTGGTATCTTTTACAGTTTTTGTCCTATGGAAATCAGTATTGAAACCGGAAGTAATACGAAATTTTAACTACTTCCTGTTTTCAGAGTGTTGCGGATAGTCGTGATATGTTGTCTGGAGATGCTGAATTGTTTGAAAAACTACTCTTCTCTACCTGTTACCGTATTCGTATCGTACTATAGCGATAAATGTTAAAACCGAAAATGGTTAATTTAAACCACTTCCGGTTTGAGCAGAGAGTTAATTGAGAAGATGGAACATATTCTTTGGACTCTGATTCGACTGTAAAAATCCTTTCTTGATATGTTATACGGTTTTTCCTGTACCGGAAGTAATATTAAATTTGAACCACTTCTGTTTTTGGTAGGGTGTTGCGGATAATCATAATGTATTGTCTTGAGACGCTGAATCGTTTGCAAAAGGAAACGCTTCTCACTATCTGTTCCGTTTTCGTTCTATAGCGATAAACGTTGAAACAGGAATGACTAAACCACTTCCGGTTTGAATAGAAGGTTAACGAAGGAAATGGAAAACTACTCTTAGGACGTTGAATCGATTGAAAAAAAAAAGTTTCTTGATATCTCCGACAGCGTTAGTTCTGATACCTGTCGACAAATGAATGGACGGACATAGCCGTTTTACTCTGAATAAGATTTTCGGCATTTATGTATAACATAGTTCGAAACTCTAATAACATAAAGGTATCAAAAACATTTTATAGTACATCTATTTAAGTTTTGAGAGTTCGATAGTCTGTACCGTATTAAATTGCAAAGTCTGTTATTTATATAGTATTCGTATATATGTGTTTGAAATTCTTAGCTGTAGTGTGTAATAATAGCCATTTCAATTGAATTTTAATTTTTCCGTCAGTCTTGGACTAATATTCAATCTAAGGGAGCCATAAGAGCACGCTTTCTTCTAGATTTTTTTTCGGAGAGTCAAAATCAAAATGTGAAGGGGCTACACCGGGTCGCTTTGCTAAAGGACGCACATTACACAAGAGTGACAAATTGTCATGATTTAATTATCTTGGCTCGGAGGGGGAGCAGGATGCGGTTGGCCGCTTTCTGAGTGCAAAGCTCATTTCTTCGTTTTAATTATTTGCTACTTTTCAGTAACAAATAACTTATTATATCGTTATTGTGTTAATAAACTTAACTCCAGAGTCTTACTGTAAACGAAGAATTAACAGCCAATCAATGGACTTAAATAGGCCAGTTGGGTGAAGTCTGATGTGTTAAAATCGACTTCCATAAAAGTTTTTCTTGCTTTTTAGACAGGAATTCGCTTATAAGTTAATTATTACTTAAGTAGCGCCTTAATTAACCTTCCTTTCCGTTGTTTAGTTATGCCTATACTTTTACACCATTTAGGCTAAAAATGACGGATAATTAATGAAAGTGAATGATTGTAAAATTAAATATTTTGTGCTTTTCCACGGGAAATCGAACTCTGGTCTTAATTAACTAATGGTACTGAGTTAACATCAAAGAGTTTTGGCCTATTTATTATTCGGAATCGAACCGAGAACTACGCGTACCAGTGGCACTAGCACTAATCGTTTCTGCTGTAGAACTCGGAAGCTTTCGTAACTCTCTTGTGTCCACTTTGGCATTCTCTCTCTTTAATAATAATAATAATAATAATAATAATAATAATAATAATAATAATAATAATAATAATAATAATAATAATAATAATAATAATAATAATAAAATAAATTCCAGTGGCGACTTTTGAGGAAAGCCATATCAGTAAAAAAGTAGTTTTATGACTTGTAATTATCTAAAGGAAGAAAACATATCAAATGTATTATTTTTTTTATTTACAGCATTACAGCATTAGGTAGATTTGTCTGCTTAATTGTCGCCAAGTGAACTTTGTGGTAGACAAACACCGTGTGCGTGGGTTTTCTCGGGGCTCTCCACTTTCCTCCCACTTTCTTCATTCCACCATTTCATTCATTACTCATCATCACCGTCTCCTTTAGCCTAACCGGCATAACCATTGGACGTAAAACTCAAAAATTTCATTTCATTTCATTTTTCTCTGCTTAATTGAAAGCAATAGCACTTTTATTATTATTATTATTATTATTATTACCAGACGAGCATGGTGCTGAGTGATAGAGCGCTTACCGCTGGTGTGTGGGGTCTGTGGTTCGGTCTTCGGCCGAGTAAGTTTGTACTGGACAACATCGTGTCTGTGAGATTTCTTGGGTATTCCCGTTTTCTGCCACATTCTCATTCCACAAATTCATTCATCATCATTCATTTGCCTTAAACAACTGTCTCCCTTAGAATAAAGAGCATAATCGTGAAACGTTAAACAGAAAGATTTCATCTCATTTTTTTTACTAATATGCCTTTCCTCAAGAGCCGCCACTGGTAATAACAAAAAAAACCACTCAAAATCACATTCTAATCTAGTGGTCCCCAAACGGTGTGTCGCGACACACTTGCGATGTCGTCGGTGTTCAGTAAAGTGTTTCGGCAGCCAAAAAACATTAAGAACAACTGTTCTAATCATATATTCGTAATAAAATTTTCTGATTGTGATATGCATATACTGTATATGTAAAAAAAAAAAACTGTTAATTACTAGATTGTATCTATGATTGCTTGTCGTCTAACGATGACACACATACTTCTAATCAGGGGTAAAAGTGAATCTGAAAAAGTAGGGGGACGCATAACGTAACGCCGTCCCCCGTACCTACCTTTGCCCATTGTATTTAGAAAGTGGGGGACGCTATCGATAGTTTTGGAAGTAGGGAAAGGAGTTCGCTCGTGTCCCCCCCACTTTTACCGCTGCTCCTAATCAATATCATATTCTAATTGTACTTTTATTTTCAGCGAACTTTAAAAGTTCGTTACTGAATTCTCTATGTCTGTGTATGGGCGTGTCTGTTATTTGGGAATTTTTCAATTTTGAGCCCCCCATTCAATAGAGCATCAAAAACTATCTCAAAGAAGTGATGGAATTTTTCACGTCACTTTTACCGTTTCCGAGATATTGGCCAAAAAATAGTTCCGATTTCGAGTGATTTAAGGAGTCATATCTCGTGAACCGTAAGTCATAGAGAGATCATATTGGTGTTGATCAATACCTAAGAGGATGGTAAACATATTGGTTCCAAATAGTGACCGGTGGACACTAGTTTGGCCAGTGGCCACCAGTTACTATATGTACCGAAATGTTTACCGTCCTCTTAGGTATTGACCAACACCAATGCCATCTCTCTATGATCTACCGTTCCCGAGATATTGGACAAAATGTTCCGATTTCGGGAGATTTAAGGAGCCATATCTTGGGAAGCATAAGTCATAGAGAGATGATTTGCGAATTTTTCAATTTTGAGCCCTCCATTTTGAGCACTATAATGATTGATTTCATATTCTTTAAACAGCCGTTTTAGGCTACATGTTGATTATAAAATTCACCACCTAAATCTGTTTATATGTTAAACACGGGCAATTTAATTTTTATTTTTAAAAAATATTTTTATTACTTTTTCAATTTCAGGACCTTTGTTTGTTTTTAACGGAACACAATATGCATATCGTGAAAATTATCAATACAACATAATATGTATTAGTAATTGTTATTATTATACTTTGTAATATTTTGCATATCTTCTAAATCTGTTTGTAATGCTTGTTGTTTTCGTAAAACAACATATTGTAGAACGTTTCAACAGAACTCTTAAACAAAACATGTGAAAAAAACTTAGTACTCAAGGAAATCGTAAATGGATAGATATATTACAAGAATTCTTTAATGAGTATAATAATAAAGTATATAGAATAATTGGTATAAAGCCTGTATAAGTTATTAAGAAAAAATATTTTTTTAAAGTTCTTCTGGCAATGCTCGTGGAGCATTCTCTCTCAACTGGTTTAATTTAATGAATTTCTTTTATCTAAAATATTTATGATAAGCGCAGAATTCTAACAGAGACCTAACGTCACTTCTTCTTCTTCTTTTTTAACATTTTCAAATATATAAGCTTTCTGTCTGCTAAGCAAATGGATTCGTTTATATCCATTTTGTAGACGCCGAAAACAGTGATTCTTTTGATTTCGGAGATACAGGCAGATACCGTCTCCCAATTTTCTCTTGAGCCGCCAAGAAACCATCTTGCTACAGATGTTTCAACATACAAGCCCTGCTAATTTGGGGACAGCCGATAAATGCTATACAGGAAGCTGGAGTCGTCTCTAGACAACGGTTTCTATTGTTTCTCTTTATTATTATTTATACAACAAAATCTGATTGAAATCATCTTAATGTGAGAATGTTTTTGAGAATAATATTCGTTCATTTTCCGTTGATAATTTTCATTGGCGAACGGCAATGTAAACGAGTAGTCTTGTAAAAGTGAAACAATAATAACGGAAAATTTAACGAATCTCCGTTTCATGATTCTATATTTTCTTCCATAGATACTCTCGGTGTTATTCTTCCCTCATGAAATTAGTCAACTGCTCAACCCCTCCCTAAACAGTATATATATATATATATATATATATATATATATATATATATATATATATATATATATATATATATATAATCTTTAGCCATGACCTCAAAAATCATTTGAACACACACTCTTAGGATTCTTTATTCTCGATGAGGAAATTGAAATTTCAGTAGTTTTTTTCTTTTTCTTTTTCTTTTCTTTCTTTCTTTCTTTTTTTAAGGCAACTGGGAAAACTATCTTAGCCAAGCAAGCGATTTACTAGCACTGTTTACTTCTTGCCAAGAGAAGGGTTCATCTTCTATTCTTGCAACGACTTAGACATGTTCTCTGAATTCTTTATTTTATTTGCGTACGTACAAGTCTATATAAATAATCCACATGTGCAAGTTTTACGAAGGAAGATAGGCTTTTAATTATTATTGTTTTAATTCACTGTAGTTCCAAACAATTGCAACAAGGATTTTAATCTTCAAATGAAATCGAGACGAGAACAATATAGCATCCAGCAATATTATCTACCACATTTAACACAATATAAAATCAAATATCTCTCTCTTATATATTTATATCTCTCTTATATATATTTATTATAGAGAAATAGCAGTTTTACAATTACTGGAATGGCCTACAATATTAATGCAGGAATACTTACTAAGCGGCGTGACAAACATCTTGGCATTTGAAGACGGCGCTGCAAGTTCCCTTTAAATGCTGCTAGCAAATGAGAGGCCAGCGGTATTGCCACGTTTATTTGGTACACATCCACGTCTGTCCCCTGCCACCTGATCGCGCTGTACTTCATCTGGTTAGTCATAGCCACACCCCTTTACTACTCGGCAACGTCGCGTCAGAGCTTGCATTTTATTCGTTTAGCTGAAATGCCAAGGTGTTTGTCACAGGCTTTAGTACTTTATAGTTAGGGAGATATTTACGTTTAAACTTTGAAAAATGTATTCAAAGAGTGATCTTTTTGCCAGTTTATATGAAAATATTTCAAAGGAAACGTTGGATTTAAATGTAATAGTTTATTACACAAAATTTGCTGTCCACCCTCTTTATTTTGTCATAAAAACGAACTGTTTGGTTTCATTATGTGAAATATTATCCCCGTTGAAAGATTTCACTATGAATTTTGAGGGGTATGTAAGCTGTAGGTCCATGGCTCATATTGCCTCGCTGCTGAAAGGAACGCTGAACTCTAAATCTCCCCTCTTCTATTAGACATTATATTGTTTTAAATATTACAACATGTAAATTAAGATATCGTATCATTTTTAAAAATCTTGATCTATGACATTAAGGATCATTTTTAAAATGTACTAAAAACAGAAAATAAATTAAAAAAAAAACAGTATTAACACTCTTCAATGACAGAAATGAAAAGCAAAATAAATAAATAAATAAAAATAAAATAAAAGTTAAAAACAGATAATAATAATAATAATAATAATAATAATAATAATAATAATAATAATAATAATAATAATAATAATAATAATAATAATAATAATAATAATAATAAAGTACATAAAAGCAGAAAATAACTCATTGCTATTACCTACCTAGGTATAACATATTTTTGAAGAATATGCCAAGTCAAATTAATGCCTTATAAAATTATCACAGTAACAAATTTTATATTAAGCATGAATTTGTTTGACTTGGCACAGACTTAACAAATATTCACTGTTCAATAAATTTTGATCGAAGATATATGCAAATTCTTTAATTTTACAATTTTTACATTCATTTGAGCATGATATGACAGGATTGGATAATAAGAAAATATATATTTGTTTCTACTTTTGCAAGAATTGCCCTTGTATGTACAATAGTATATTTAGTTCTAGTTTTGTAAAAAAAAAATCATGTACAAAAATATCAGAATTTTTCCCAATATAATTAGAATGAGAAACTTGTGAAAACATTGAATCAAAATCCTTGTAGCTATTGTTAAGCTTAAGCATGGTTATGGTTAAACTTAAGTATTGTTAATCATTAAAAATAGGTTTGTGTTTCAAAACGACATACATATAATAATATAATTAATGTAAACTAGAAATAGAAAAAAGCATGGAAAAGAGGATTGCCAATCTAATTTGGTGACAGATCTACTTTTTTTTGTTTAGGTAAAGGGCCTTTACTGAAACAAAAACAAAAAAAAAAAAAAAATACCCTCCAGTACTCTGATGATTTGAACATTAGTTAATATCATTTCGATTTTAGGGTCGCGGTGGCTCAGTGCTAGAGCGTTCACCTCTGGTGCATGGGCTCCTTGGTTTGATCCCAGTTCACTCCAAGTGAACTTTGTGGTGGACAAACACACCGTGTGCGTAGGTCTTCTTCGTGTTCTCCCGTTTCGTCCTACTTTCTTCATTTCTCATATTTACATTTAGCTTAGCCGGCATATCCGAGGGACGTAAAATTTAAAAAGATTTCATTTCAGTTCAGTTCGATTTTAATCAAGTATGCGGTGAAGCTTGCCACCATTGATGATAGCTTGATTTAATGCTTTTACATAGCTAGTTGTAATAATTGTTCACCCTATTAATGTTACGAACTCCGCAAAATACATAAAATGAATATGAAAAATCATCCACCGAGCTGCCTCAGAGCGGCTGCTTGTGCCTAGTTAGCCTACGTAGACTCTGTGTTGGCCTATCCCAAATTCATGGCATACCTTTAAATACATATAAAGAATTTAAAGTTCTATCAGCTACAGAATACTGGGAGTATACTTCATGTATACTTCATGCTAAGAATTCCGAAAGTGAAACAGATTGATATGAGGAAATGTTAACTACTCGTGCGACCTTCACCCTTTGAAGTACATTATTGCTCTAGCAAAACGGGAGTACATGTTGCCAGCTAACTACTGGCAGAGTGTGAGCAAATAGGTTAATCATCTTCTATGGCCTTTATAAACAGATGAACAGACGGAAATCCTTTTCAAACAAACAAAACAAAACGAAATGAAACAAACAAACACAAAAGACAACTTGTCTGCTGCCCAGGCACAAGGTCAAAATTTTATAAAGTTCTGTGATCGAGGTAAATGAACGCGGTGTCTGTGATTCCTGCAGTGTAGCCAGCTTTCTGGAGCTATAACATTGTACGTTTTGAATACAGTGTGTTATTATCTTCTTATGCAGTGTAAGAAGCTATCAGAACATCTTGAAATTATTCCAGAGATCACCCAAAGCTCTTGTTGCAGCATCATGATGACCATTTATAAACATCATAAAAGGACTATTAAATAAAAAGGGAACGTTTGTTTGTTGACAAAATTACGGTATTACACAAAGATTACTTTGTTGATTACATTGATTTTTGGTATGATGACTGTCTGCTACTTACGACGCGTTATTATCCTAATTGTTTCCATTCGATTCCCGGCGGGAGCTCATGTGGTTCGGATTCCACGTTAATCAGTAGGTCCACGTCTCATATAGCCTCGCTGCTGAAAGGGACGCTAAACTGAAATTCAACTCAACTCCTAATTGTTTCCAGTGGTCGAAAAAAAAATCGGATAGAGAGTTTGTATAGAGAGCTAAGTGATGAGCGCAAGAGTCTTGCATGCAGACCAAGACCAAGTCCATACCTGCAAGACTAAGACCAAGACCAAGACTTTTGCGCAAGAGTCTTGCACAAGTACCGGCTCAGTAGTAGAGCGTTCACCTCTGGTGCATGGGGTTCCTAGTTCAATCCCAGCTTGCGCAATTTGGGATTCTTTGGTGGACAAACACTGTGTGTGGGGGTTTTATCGGGGTTTTAATGTTTCCTCCTACTTTCTTCGTTCCATCATTTCATTCATTTCTCATCATCACCGTCTCCCCTAGCCTCGGTGCATAATTGTGGAACGTTAAACTGGATATTTCGTTTCATTTCAGAACATATTAGTTGAGTTCTTCTTCCAAAACTAAAGAGAAATGTAAGGAACATAAGTAATTCCGTACATCATAAGTGCCGATTACGTGGATATGGACTTGGGTAGACTCAAACATCCGTTGCAAATTTTTAATGTGTGCTCATAAAATTAATATCGAAATAACATTTTCATGATATTAACAAAAACTTAGTGCATGTGACCGCAAGCTTGATTTCATGGCCGGATGCTTATACGTTGAATAATTGTTTATCAATATAACTTTTAGCCTCCTTAGCTATACGACACATGAGGATTGAGCAATATAACATTATACAACAATAAATAATCCATATTCACAAGTGAGAGTGAGTTTATAGAGTTATTTAAAATAAATTGGAGTTTGATGCCGTTATTTTGTATTTCTAATATAGACCAAAAGTTTTTATATAAGTTGAATTTACACAAAAGACATACAAAGTAGAGTCGTTTTTAGTTTACACTCAAATTATTCTAAAATATTAAGAGGTTTGATTATAATCATTATTATTTTAATTTTTTCACTCTCGTTCACTCTCGCAATATTGCTAAACATATCATCATCATCATAGCTATTCTGCTATTGGTCTTGCGTTTGCTCATCACTAATCTCAGTTTAAGGTATACAGGGGTGCCCACAAGGGGGGGCTATGACGCAAACTGCGTCATTGAAATATTTGGGGGGGGGTAAAAATCTATATAAATATGTTTGAGGGGGTGTAAAAATTAATCGAAAATATTTTTTTCATGGAAGAACACCTACGGATAGACACTTGAGGGGGGGTGGGCACCACTGAGGTATAGATCCAGTTTTTCTTAACGTCAGTGTTGAAAAAGGTGTTAACCTCAAGCAAATCAATTATAGGGTCCAACTAATTTTTGAAAATTAAATCTCTAGTAACGAAGAACGGGGCACGGAGCCTGACTGGTAGAATGCTCACCTGTAGTAAGAGGGGTCACTGGTATGGTCCCAGACTAGACTATGTGAGTTAGTGGTGGATAACATTCCGCCCCTGGATTTTCTCGAGACTCATTCGTTTTCTCCCACATTCTCAATTTGCCAGTTATTCTTATTTCATGGACATAACGGTCAATGCTAAATATTTATTTTTTTTCTGATAGGGATGGATAACAAATCTAATTACGTATTATTACTGATTTTTTTTGAAGCGCTTTCTGCGAAGGGTTCAGGTCACTTTGTCAAAAACTAAAAACTGTCACATCGTCAAAATTAACAGTCATTTCGTCAAAAGAATTGAGAGATTATCTTTGTCGAACTGAAAACGAATGAGAAGGTGCTAAAAAAAATAGTGGGGAGAAAAGAACAATTTTAGATGTAATGAGAAAGAGAGAGATAAACTGATTACGGCATTGACTGAGAAGGAACTGCATTATAAGGAACGTGCTAGATGGTACGGTGGAAGGAAAAAGAGGGAGGGCGAAAGAAACACCAGTTGATGGAAGGTATTAAAACAGCTTTTTCTTTTCTTTTTTTTTTTTTTACGAGACGAAGAGGTTAGCGTAAGACCGTGGAGCATGGAAACTTCTCAGTTGCGGCAAATGATCTGCCAATAATGGCAGATCACTTATAACGACAATGATGATGTATTGTAGTGTTATTGAGAACAAGTATGCATGCAAATTTTAAAAGATAATTACATTGGTCAAACACACATAGAGAGAAGACAAGTTAAATAAAATCGTATAGCAGGGGCGAATGTAGAAGATGAAACTGAGGAGGACAGCCAGAACCCTGACTATGATAGGTATATCATGAGTTTAACATAAACTTTCAAAAAGATATAAACAATAGCTTAAATTATTTTTGTCACTTGAAAAACTGGGGGGCCCTAGGCCGTCCAGCTCTGGACTAGATCCGCCACTGTCTGTAGACTCTTAAATATGTATTTCATCCAATATGCAAAATATTGGAAGTAGTTGGCAACACTGGAACCATGAAGAAGGCAGAAAGCGGAAGGAACGAAGGTGTAATAAAAAGCATAAATAACAACAGTGTGGGAGAATGGCGAGAATAAATACCGGAACAACGAGACGAAATGGTTTGAGAGCTCAGCGCATGGAGAGTCAAGCGATGTGTTTCTCAATTATTGTAAGTCTATGGACATAATAAGTATTTTGCGAAAGGTGTGTCTCACGTGTTGTTTTTTGTACTTCAGAGAATCTACGCAAGCTCTACACCATTATGATTCTAGCCAGCCGTGATGCTTCTCCCTACATATTTTTATTTTAAATAACAGCAACAACACAACTCTACTACGTATAATCAAGTAATAAAACGAAAACTAAGGAACAGCTGTATGTTCAGTTTCCAGAAGGATACCGTTAAAGAAAGAAATTAAGAAAATTTCATCATCTCATGCAGAATAAATGCGGTGAAACCTTTATATAACGAAACCTGCCCACGGTAACTTGTAGTGGATTTTTCGTATAATCTTAACCAATATGTGAAAGAATGCGTTTGCGTTTGTGTGTGTGTCATCGAATTTTCACATGCAAAGGAATCATCTACAGACTCAAATTTTGTAAACAGTTAAATCTTGACCAGATTTAATCGTGTACGAAAACGTTTTCCGATTTTCGACTCGAGAAGGGGATTAGTAGATTACGTGTTCTGGAGGTTTAAAAAGCAAACAATATCTCAAAAGCCCTTTAAGTTGACAACCCAAATTACTGTACTATATTTCAGGATGCTAACTATTCAGTTCGTAAGTGAAAGGTCTTTCTTTTTCTTTTCTTTTCTTCATTTTTAAATCGCCATATCGAGAAACTAGGTGATGTTCAAAAGGAAGTGCTTCAATTTCGTCTTAAAATTTCCATATCTCTATATAGCTATATATATATCTACTATACCTATATATCTATATCTATATCTATATCTATATCTATATCTATATCTATATCTATATCTATATCTATATCTATATCTATATCTATATCTGTATCTATATCTATATCTATATCTATACATATATATCTATATATAATTTAATATATATAATATACTGAATTCACATGTCGAGATGCCATGTTGAATAGATGCAGATGCATATGTTGCAGATCTTCGTATGTTAGTTTGTGAACATGTTCTCACAGATTTTTTCTCCATTATTTGTTTGTCAAGGTTCGGGTATTAGGCTATTTATTGTTATTGAAATTTCTCCCCCTTTAAGAATTATACGACTAAAAGGAATAAACAATAATTTATCTGACATTATTGTTATTACGAAAAATTACAGTGACTTAGATATATTTTGTACTAAGGTAGTCCAGAGTTTTCTATTCGGTGCACTTCTTTCAAAGCTAAATTATATGGATTTTGAGGTGAATTTTATTGAAAGTGGTTGTTTTCAATAGCATTCAATAATAATCAATAATAATAATAATAAGTGTTTCTGGTAACAGTGTAAATTAATGATTACAATTTTCGTAATATATAAATATAACATCCAAAATTTACAATATTGTGAATGTTGTCTGGAATCCTTTTCAAACATGGCGTTTACAGCATGTTCCACTTGCCATCCGTAATTATGGCTTTGTAGATTTGAAGAAAAAAAAACAAAAACGAAAAAGAAGCAAACGAAAAACAATATTTTGGAGTCGAGGAATAGCTCGAAACAACGAAAAACAAATGAGTGAAGTGGCTTTTAGAACAAGAGTTGTGTAGAAGATCTTAGCGTCAAGGAATGTTTATGTCCTGCGTTGAATGTAGCAAGAGACAAGGCTCTGGTATTAAATACAGTATCTCACAATGTTATCTTTTGGAATGGAACTATTGTTCACTTTCATCCTTTTGTTCGATTGATATTCCTTTGTTTCTTTGGAAGTAACAGTCTGTGTCCGAATTGTCGTTGCTACTAGTGGAAAAGGAGAAGCTTATTAAAGCCAATCTTTATAAAAATCGGAATTTGTTCAATCTTATTATTTTATGATCTTGATTGAAGATAAAATAGAGGAGAATGAAAGGGGGTTCGATCCCAGATAGCAGTAATAAACATTAATAAATAGAGCTTCTTGAATTGGTACAGTAAATAAATATAATATAATATAATATAATATACAATGATGGAAAACTAGAGCCTTTTTATTTAAAGTGCGCCACTGGAAAATATGTGAAACATACTTCTTCGCCATTCTCTTACAGAGGAAATCCTTCATTTGCTTACGTTAGAGGAAAGAAGTGAATAACTTTGGCTGTGTTGTCAATTTGTCCCTCAGTCGTTTGGTCTTGATGAGTAAAGATCGTAGGCTACTTAATCTGATTTTCACGATGCTTTGCACCCCTTGTAAACAATGCAGACTGCAGTGCACAAATGTTGCCAACTAATTAAACAAAAAATGTTATATGTAATTTTGTGCTAAGAAACGAACAAACTGAATGGGGAAAAACAATGAGAATAAAAATGAAATAGCATGGGCTTCTGATAGGAAAATCAGGAACCATTTTCTCTCGTTTGCAGTGGCGTACGCACTGCTCTCCTGAATCTTTGAACTACTATGTAAACGCAGACACGCACCAGGAGAAAGAAGGGCAGAACGTTAAATTCCTTCTAGCAGTGTAAATTTCAACTAAAAATTGCTATCCCCACTCCTAACGTTTCCTCTAGCTGAGAATCTACCTAAAATGTTAGGATTCAGAGCCACTATTACATGATGACTTAGTGTTCCTACTACCAGATCTATGGTTGGATGGATGGATTAAAGTTTATAGTCCCCTTCAACAACAAGGTTCTATGAGCTTTGGACTTACAACCGAACGAGTGATCCGAACTACATGAACTTCCTCCGGAAATCGAACGCGGGTCTCCCGCCCGACGACGAGTACGCGGATCATATAGCCACAAAGGAGTTAATTATCAGATCTAAAAACATGTGCAGTTGTACTCACGACTTCTATTCAAAATTGAGCTCTTGGGGAGCCGCGGTGGCTCAGTGGTAGAGCGTTCACCTCTGGCACATGGGGTTCCTGGTTTGATCCCAGTTAGCGCCAAGTGAGCCTTGTGGTAGACAAACACCGTGTGTGTGAGTTTTTTCTGGGTCCTTCAGTTTCCTCCCACTTTCTTCATTCCAACATTTTATTCATGTTTTCATCATCACCGTCTCCTTTAGCCTAGCCTGCATAATCGTGGGACGTAAAACTCGAAACATTTCATTTCATTTCATTTCAAAATTGAGCTCCTTGTACGTTTCCATTATAGGCGAGCGAGTGTTTGGATCAAGCAATTGTTCATTCTGCAAGAACTTGAAAACTACTGAGTTTACTTATTTATTGAATAGAGAGTTTATTATTTTATTTCCTTTGTTATATGTAATAAAATACCTATAAAATATATTTTGAATCCTCGTGACTTATCCTTTCATTTGATATCTGAAAAACGTCACAACTGTTTGAAAAACTGAAAAATAACTATGAGTTAGCAACATTGAAAATAAGACAAATAACAGTTTATTCTTCCATGAGCAAATAGTACACAACAAATGCAATGTATTATGGTATTTCATGTATTGTCAAGGCACAGTAAGAACATTTAGGTTTCGACTCAAAGATGTATCTATATGGGGTCGAAATCTTGAACCAAAATCGAATTTGTAAGGGAAAACTGTTACAACAAATGACAAAACACAAAAAGTGCGCGCCACAATTTAAAGATGTCGCCCAAGGAAGCTAGCAGATTACCTGCTGCTCCGAGTTATTCTGTTAAACATAAACAAGGCAAACCCGTAAGTGCAGAAGAAAAGCAAATACTTTATCAAACGATATCAATGTTGCTCAATTCACTTGAAGAAAATTAAGACCTATAATAGCTAATTTTCATGTTCCCATAGAATATTTATTTACTTGCTTTGTAGTACTGAAGTTAGTCTTTGTACATTCGCATGCTAAGAAAGCACATCAGTAAATTGAACTAAAGGGGGAAAAGTACTATCTTTTTTTCATTGATATGCTTAATGATTTAGGTAATAGATGAAAAAGAAATAATCTCCCATAATAAATATGCTTGCTGTTACATACCAGCGCCATCTCTTTATCGTTCATTTGATAATTTGACATAACTCATTGTAATTTCATCTATAATTACAATTTGGAGAAAAATAACAATGTTCAGTTGCTCTTAAAGGAGGAAAGGATTATATAGTATTGGGTATTTTGCCCTATATCACGGCAATGGAGTGAGAGTGAGACGAGTAATGCACATCGCAGTAGCAGAAATACATGCACGTGCTGCAACAGAAATATTGCGGGAAACAGACGAAACAATTTCCTCTTCACCAATCAGCAAATAGTCGTGCGCGCAGTGATACAACATCAAGTTACGCGGTTTGTTTTTGAAAGGTGCAAAGGACTGTGAAAAACGCTTTAGTGTACCATAAGTTAAAAAAATAAAATATTAAAGAAAATAAAGATCAAATTTAATTAGATTAATAACTAAAAGTAATTAGGAATTTTTACCCCAAATAAAGAGTGAAATTAAAGGAATGGTTGCAATTTCTTTTTGTCATAAATGACAATATATTATGGATGACTTAATTAGCTTACAATGGTAGTATAGTGTATAATGGATATTTTTGTAACAATATAATTATTTATTTGTGAACATTTAAGGAGTATTGAGTTTATAACCAGACATAGTATGTTAGCTTAACTGTATAACAAATAATTTTTACATTTACTCAATGCTAAGCCAACTAACTATAACAGAAATAAGCTGAGTACTTAAACATTTAGATTTTTGCCTGTTACTTTTAGAGACCTCCTAATATCATGTTACATGCAAAATAGACAGTTAAAGTTTTCTGTAGTCATACTTAACCTTAGTGTATATTTCGCTTGGTTTTGACCAAACAATGGTCTGTCTTGCGGTATGTGTAATTTCATATGGATTTTTCCATTTCGATGCTGGATGCATGCAAAATGCGGAATGATTTTTTAAATTGCAAACTTGGTCATTTTATATGGATTATTGTTTTTGTTTGCCGTAATTATTTTTCCTTTTTACTTTGCTAAAAGCCAATATAAAAATTTACAAAATCTTAGAAAAGTCCTAATTACATTTTTTAACAAAATATTGTTGTTATCTAATAATGTAAAATTATTTTTAAATTTTAATTTACCTTGAGGTTTGCTTTTTAAAATTTTTTATTCAAATATTCATTACTATTAAAAACATTGTCATTTAACTACAGGTTATTTTTAACTATTTTGCTTTTGCTTCCAACGATTTTTTAATTACAAATACTGTCCTTGTGATTTTTTAGAAATAATGTTATGCACGTATCCAACAGTTAAAATATTACAAAAAACTTTGTTCCATTTTCACCTACGAAATTGCCAATTTTATGAATAAAAATGATGATTTTTTAAATTCTTAGTTTATGGTTTCATTACATTAGAATGGCTAACAAGACAGAGTACAGCGAAGTCCGTGAAATAATTCATCGTGGCAAAGCTTCCGCATCCAACAATTGAAAGATCTCGGCCACAGCAACTCGTCCCTCGTCTTTCGAGAGAGATACAAGGAAACACACATCGACGGCAGCGCCAGCCGGGGCATACTTCAAATAGAAAGGCTCTGCCATCTTCTGTTTCAAATCATACATTATATTTCCTGGGGTTATGTGATGCTTCCAGTTTTTAAAATATTGTGACTAGGGGCGGTGCTACGAGAAACTATAAGGTAGAACTTTCCCTCCTATAAGTTTGTTTTCGTTTTTTCGGTGTTGCCTCTTCAGATTATTATATATACAATTTTTCTCAAATTAATTTTCGTTTTTTGTTTCTTACCAGATTGTGTATCTTGCCATTTAGTTGGTACTTTAAACTTATTTTTCTGGCGCTATCACTGCTTGTGGCATGCCAATGGGCAAAACTTTATACCTCTAATCTGGGTGGTCAGTAACTCGGAATCTTTGCAAATTTGAGTATATTTTTGGAAGTTATAGGGAGTTAACAGTCCCTGGCGTCAAAGAGAATTGTAAACAAGTTCCAAGCTATATTCACGTTCAATCTAATAGTTATTACGTATGACTTTAATTATGTAACTCAAGATTCGATTTCTGCCGGAGTCTCAAAAATTTCTATTTTCTGATCCAGTACTGTGAGACAAAGTTGGAGATAATTGAATTAATAGGGGGGGGGCGAATCCTGTTTTGAAAGCCAGAAATGTTGCGATTGAAATTGATGTGCTAACCATACGTCTCTTACTTAGAAAGTAACTTTCCAATCACTAAAGGTTTTAATTACAATAAAGTTTTGGTTTAAGTTCCTGGCAGTAACTGCTCTAGACTGAAGCCATATTGGTAAAAGTTTAAATTTTATTACATAATATACTAATTTTTGTATATAGCTTTCTGATGGTGTATGAAGCTTTCTTTATAGCCATAAAATTTATTTTTTTTCTTTACCGATGTGCCTTCCCTCAAAAGCCTCCACTGACTCCGAGGTATTGACGAAAGAACATGTAAGCAGTAGGCATGCAGTTTTGCAATCGACTATAAAATACCAGATTTTATTTATTAATATATAAGACATGATGCGAGAAATAATATTCGTACTTCTTTTTCTGTTCTAGGTCCCTGTTTATATGCATTCCCAATGCTCTTCCCATGCCGTCGCCTAGTGCGGCTTTGGCCAGCGCTGCTGTCCACGGGGCTCCTCTCTGTCCTCGTCCTCTGGAGAGGTCGTTCGGGGGAAGTTACTCCATCAGAAGAGGACAGGGATGACTGGATACCCGTCAGGTAAGTGCTTTAAGAATTTTTTCTATTAAGAGACTTGGCAAGTTCCATTGATGGATTCCTCTGGATTACTTGCTAAAAAATATCCTTGATATTTCAGTTTAATTCGACAATTAGAGCTTAATTGATGGCAATACGATATACAATATCTGTCCGGGAAGTACTATCACCAAGGCTACAAGTATGAAAAAAAAAGTTTTTTTACATAATAATAATAATAATAATAATAATAATAATAATAATAATAATAATAATAATAATAATAATAATAATAATAATAATAATACCTGATCAGTAAAATTCTTCAAAATATTGCCCTCCTGGGTCTATACATCTTTGCTAGCGGGATTTCCAATCAGCAAAAGCATCCTGGAAGGCCTGTTAACGAGGTGCGTTTAAAGTCATTTTACAAGCTGTTTTCATGTCGTCAATTCTTCTGTAACGATATCCTTTCAGGGAGATTTCAAACAGTGAAACAAAAAAGAAGTCTACAGGAGCCAAGTCGGGACTGTAGGGTGGGTGGGGCAGCGTTGCCACGTAGCTGATTTGGATCTGTTTGTACAAGAGACGAAACAGAGGTTTACGAAATTGCCCATCCTTCACCTCCGAGAGCTCGGAGACAACCGAGCAAGCACTCGCTCAGTAGTTGACTTACACCGCCATCGATCCCGGCGAAGAAAGCGAGTTCAATGTACAGTCGCTTCAGAATAAAATGTATGCCATTACCTTTCGGACAGACCTTGTATAGACGATATCTTAAAATGTCTTCCATGTTGCCCTTTATTAGGATTACGTTAGTAGCCCTTATAGTATAAGATGTTCTGTTAGGACATCTGTCCGTTAGTAAGTGGCTCGCCTGAGTTTGTAATGGAGTCAACCTGTTAATGTCTTCACTGACAATTCTGACTTTAGCAGTGACTGTCCATATCCCATTCATTCATGCGTGATCCTCTTTACTGCCTTTAACAGAGTTTATTTATTAAGACCTGAGTCAATTTTGTACACAAATATAATTATTCTAAGTCTTAAACAAGATAAAATGCTTCTTATCATGAAATATCATTTAATTAATTTCCCTTATTGAGCATTTTTTTGTTTGTTTTTGTAAACATGGGTCTTATGACTGATAAATCTACTTGCAGATTTCAAATAAGGTAGGTGCAGGGTGTTCTATTTTTTAATGACTTAATTTTCGTGAAACAAAGAACAAGACATGTGCGTTGCGGAGTACGCTTTTCCGCATGTATAAAAAAATGTGACAATGATGCAACTCACTTCTATTTTGTATCCAAGCTAAAAGAAATGAATGTTACAAAGTGGCGTATTTACCAGCACGTGCAGGTAATTACGCCAAGTCCAGGATACTGTTATAAACCTGTAATAAATCTTGCAACTGCTTACATCGTCTATATTATACAAACTCAAATGTTACTTCATAATATGGCTGAAGCAAAAAAATAGAATAACCAAAGTGCAAGACGAAGATAAAAAGATAAAATGTAAGAACAATAATCTCCAAAGTTGAAATGAAGTTCCAAACTGAGAAGTTTTAGTCCATAAGAAGATAAACAAACAGCGTCACTGTACTGTGAATTAAAAAAAAAAAAAAAAAAAAAACCTAGATCGATATCACATGAAACACCGTGAGACAAATGAAGACATGTTTGTCTTCTGCAGTCAGTACTGCACAAACCCTGGAGTATTTCGCTGCATTATACTGTGTATTGATTTAGTAGCCATGGAATCAGAAATACTGAAATTACACCTACAAAACAAAGTGTTCCTGGACGGACACGAAATAAGGAGTACATTGCTATAAACAATCGGCAATATTCTTGAGGCTACTAATAACGGATTCTTATCTCAATTGAAATAATAACGTCCTTCCACGGAACCTTCCCGAAGCAAACAACATTGCACAGCGTGGCGGTTTCAGCGCTGTCTCCCGGAGTATTCGTCAAATCGGACTTGTCCAAGACCGTGGTACATATTGGAGGCGCGTTTTAGCGGATTTCGTCGGAAATGTCCCAGCACTGAACACTTGGCGTATTTAGCTGCACTGGCGTATATACCTGCAGTTATCTTATTTATTTTAACATTACAACGCTTATGTCCTTCAAGCTAGAAAAGACATATTAATTGAAAATTAATGATTATGGAAGAATTGGTGGAATGAACATGTAGGAGAAACGGATGAACTTCGAAAAAATTAACGGACACAGTGTTATACTCACTTCGTCTAGGATCGCATCAAGGATCCGTCGCATCAGAAGTGATTACTCTGCCACTTAGTCAGTACGCTCTCCTATAAAGTTTAGAAAAAGTAGTTGAGAATAATTGAGCCCCATTGTAGTCCGCAAGAGGAAGCGAAAGAGAGCAGTGAATCTTCCCTGGAATTCAAATGAATAAATAATTTAATTAAAGTTTTCGGGCACAAGCAATGTATGTATTCTGAAATTTGATACTTTAATATTTTCTTTATTTCTTTATGTTTCCAACTTCTGTTGTAAAAATAATGTTATATAATAGTGTGTGGTCAGTAAAGTATAAAAGCACTTGCCATTGTGTTGAAAATGATGTTACGAATACCAGGATGATACCAAATAAAACGGTCCTTAACCGATTCCTCTTCACGTTCTTTTCCTTCCCCTATTCCGGGCTGAGTCTTTGTATGTCAATAGGCCTTTAATATTTGTATTTAAAAAGTCAAAAGACTACGAACTTCCCCTTTCTGCGAAAAATCCTGCGGACGCCCGTATTTGGGTCCTTACTTAAATAAAGGCTGATATTGTTCGCAAACTTAAGATTATTGCTCTAAAATATACATTAATACATATATTAAAAGGACTTCTACTCTAGGAAAGAGTTTGGCTGCAAAACTCATTTATTTTTAACATTTTAGTATGATATTGGTGGTCAGACAAGTACGCAGGAATTTATTTCGAGGAGTTCAAATTCAATATGATCATAAATTACATTAAAATTTATAAAACCATAAACAGTTAAGTTAAAACATAATCGACCAAAGTTAACTATCATTTGGAGGTGAAAACTAAACTGTTTAGAAATTTCAAAGTTGATTTACAGACGTGTTCAAATAATTAGACTCACGCTCGAAAAATGCAAAATTGATGTAGGAGTCCTAATTTCAGAGTTCTAGAACATTTAATTTAACGGTTAAACCACCAATATAGAATCTTTTATTTGTTTACTGTACAGCGGGGGACACTTCTAAATGGTACAGCCATATGAAGATTTACGGCTAAGGTGTACCATTTAGAAGTGTTCCTCGCTGTACAATTGAAGTGGTGATATCACCGTTGAACAGCAGATGGTATTAGTGAGGGGGAGAGGGGGGAATTCTGAAAGTGGTGTTTCAATTGTAGATAGCGATTGTGGTTCCTATCAACTAGTTACAGTCTGAAGTGTTGTGGTTGCTGTCGTAAGAAGTTAACAACATTCAAAGCGTTCAACAGTTCGAATGGGCGGGTTTAAAATGATCGTGACGTATTTCGTGTATTAATCTTTTATTCTGTATAGTCCTGTAATTGCAGCATAATGGGAAAAGCAAAAGACCTTTCTCCGAGTAAAATGGAAGTAAACAAAATACTTCTGGTGGAAATAAGATCTATACGGCAATACATTGCTAGTAGAGTTGGGATAGAACAAAAATCTGTGAGTAGAATCTCTGTTGAAATGAACAAGAGCCAAAATAGGGTTGGGAAGTGTGGGCGAAAAACAAAGCTATTGCTAAGAGGTATCAGAAAACTAAAATGATTGGCTATGGCTGAGTATGGCGCAGACATTTGGCCTGAAAGTGTTCGAAGGAATCTTTGTGCCGAGGGAATAAAAGCACACGGTCAAGAAAGAAAACAAAAATTAGAATCTACTCCAATCATGGCAAAGAAGCGCCTCGAATGGGCACGAGATCTAGAATATTGGACTGCTGACGATTGGAGAATTGTGTGTTTCATTGATAAATCATGTATTTTTGTGTCTGATGCATATTCACAATATATGCGACATTGACCTGGGAGGAATTCAAGTTGGAATGTCTTCAATAAACCGTGAAGCATCCTACTTCAGTCATGGTCTGGGCTGTGATCTCTGTCTTCGGGCCTGGAAGACTGATAGTAGAGAGGAAAATGAAGCACGACCAATACCTACAAGGTCTTCAAGAAGAACTGCTTTCCCAGACTGCACTCTGGTTTGATGACGCACAATTCATCTTTATGCATGATGGAGCCCAATGTCACCAGTCCAAAGCTGTGACAAAATTCCACTGGCGTCTCTGGCATGTAAATTTTTTTTTTTGGGGGGGGATATCAAAGAAAGTGATTTAAATGGTACTACCTAGCTCAACCTGTGTATTAAGTTTTTTATTCCATTTGTTACCTTTTTGCTTACCCTCACGGGCTCCCCAAGGTATATCAAGAACTCGATTACAATCGTTTCACAGCCTGAATATTATATTATTATTATTATTAATAATAATAATAATAATAATAATAATTATTATTATTATTATTATTATTATTATTATTATTATTATTATTATTATTATTTATATGATATTCTGTCGTTAGTTAATAAAATACTGAATATTTTGTATTTCAAAATGTTGGGGGGACGCGTCCTCCTCGCCCCCCCGCCAGAGACGCCCATGCAAAATTCTTCCAGGACAACGAAACTAGTGTTCTTCCGTGGCCAGACACTAGTCCTGATATGAAACCGATTGAAAACTTTTAGAGCTTCATGAAAGAAAAGCTAGAGAAGAAGCACATTAGAACTAAACTTTAATAGAACAAGGAGATCAACAATTTGTGGTATATCGATGTTGAATTGAAGGCAAAATGTGCTAAACTCGTACATTGGATGCCACAAAGGATAAAAAAAAACTTAATAAAGGGATTTCATAAGAAATATTAATCTTTGTGTCAGTGGTGGGAGAGTGGTTTGGTTTGGTTGGTCAGGGGGCACTGATGCGAGTTCTTGCCCCGGGCGACAACTAGTGTATTTACGTCGCTGAGTGTATGTCTTTGGTGGACGAGGCCCGGGTTCAATTCCAGGTGGGAGAGCATCAAACACATTACAGTGCTCTTTTAAAACCGTTATCTTGTCTTATATAGCGTAACCTCTAACAGAGAACGTAAATAGAAAATAAACAGGCATGGAGTGTCTTGAGACAGCAATGTAAAAGTACTTGGGCAAAGCGTTCGTAATTAAAGGTGCTTCTGCAACTATCATAATTATTTGATACATTGCATGTTTCGTGCATACTGTTAACAGTTCACAAAACAATATACCTGGCATTTGACATATACAAAATAGCAGACGTTTGCAGTCTAATGGAGATTCCATTTAGTATATTGTCGTGAAATTGGTGGTGAGTCTGTAGAAAGAGAATGGCATACAACAAAATTAATGAAAATCATAGTAAATAATACGACGTTGACTTCAGAAACTGAAAGTTGTTTTTACCATATTAAATAATATAAAAGTATTTAAAGGAGTGCTGTAGCTCAAAATAGTCTCAGTGCATTAGCTATAGTATCAATAGAGAAAACATGTAAAGATTAAACTTCAGAAGAGTTATTGACAAGTTGATTGCCCAAAACAACATCGGAACTGATTTCATATACGAGTGAAATGGATCATTTGTTTAGAATATAAATGAGTACTTCATATTATATATATATAACAATAGACATAACAATTATATATATATATATATATATATATATATATATATATATATATATATATATATATATATATATATATAATTTTCCTTATTTAGAATACTGAAAGAACTCTCGAATTATATATAATTTTCTATCGGCTGTGAATTACAAAAAAATTATGTCACGAGACGCCACTGCTATATGCGTAATGAAAATGACTTCATTCTCATATTACATAGAGGTAGAAAAGAACAGTTCGCTTCAGCCGTGATATTTTACCTTTCTTAATTTGGCAAGGACGATTTTTCCCATTTGTTTCAACCGAGCCATCGCATCGTTGCTGCCTACAAAAGTGAAGAAATTTATCTAGAGGGCACTGCATTAGTAAATCAGAGGGGGAGATGGAATTAGGATGGATTATCTTCTACTTTATATAAACATACGTGAGAATTAAATTTAAAATTCATGAATTAAAGTCACATAATCAGTAATTTTTTTCTCATTGTATAATACAATACTAACGGTATTGTGCGTGTGTTTGTGTTTATGTGTGTGTGTGTGTGTGTGCTGCAGAATATTTATCTCCTTCCGGAAGTTGCATTTATTTTACATCTTGCCGGAAGTCGCACTTGGTTGAATTGAAACTTGCTTTTTTAAAAAAAAGTCTTTTTTTCTTTCCTTCCCTTTGGCAAGGGAATATAATGCAGGGCTTTTTAGCATGCCAAATATGACCACAGTGTAGTATTGGTTCAATTGACAAAGGTCTTGCTGCAATCAGGAGCGGATCTAGAAGATAAAAACTGAGGGGGAAGTAGAACCCAGACTATGATAGGTATATTATGAGTTTACTATAAACTTTCAAAAATATATAAATATAAGCTTAAATTATGTTTGGAGTGACCTAGGCTGGTTGCAATTTAGAGTATGAATTGTTAATCGTTATTATTATTATTAATCAATATTTTAATATCAACAATATTAAGTGTCAGTCATATTGCTTTATGTTGCGCATCACTATAATTTAACAGAGAAGGAGAGACTGAATATTTATCAATAATTTGTTGTAATTTTACTGACAAATATTATGATTCAGGGCTCACTAGAATTTGGAAAGTTGAGAGTATTGCCAGATCTGAGTGTTTTCCTTAAGTTTATATCCTTCCGGCACATCTTAATTAAATCTTTTTGTTAAAGAAATTATACTCCTGGGGCCTTATTCTGTAACGATTGCATCAACGCAACTCAAAATCTGCATTTTTGTTTACGACAATAAACATAACAATTATAATTTATTTGTGTTTAATTTGCGTTGCGGTACGCTCTGCAATTTTTGTGAAGGCTGATTCGGAATAGGGCACCTCGAAATTTTTAAAATGATTGTATAAATTAGTGAAAAAAAAAGTTGTTTTGTTTCTCACTGTAGAACTACGATAAATTTCCAAACTATGAGAACTTAATATTGAAACTAGATGTAGTGACCAGTGGCGTATTTAGAGGGGGCTTCTGGGCTTAAGCCCCCCCCGAAATCTTACTTACTATAGTAAAAGTATATGAAATATCTTACAGAATTTTCACATTTTCAGGCAAAGCCCCCTCCCCGAAAATTAGCAAAGCCCCTCCCGAAACAACATCGTAAATACGCCACTGGTAGTGACCTATAACTTCCAGTTGTAATAAGGAGATACGGTCAGAAATTGAACTTATTCCTGAGACGCGGAACCGTTAAAAAAAAAAGTTTCTTAATATCTCTTACTATCTTTGCTATATGAAGGTTAATATTCAAACCGGAAGTGATAATAGATTTTCTACAACTTCCGGTTGCACTAGAGGAATAAAGTGAGAGATAAAATATATTCTTGCGGTAATGAATCCATTCAAGAACTGTTTGTTGCTATTTATTACCATTTTTCCCTTATGGCAATCAAAGTTGGAACCAGAAATTATTGATTTCTACTACTTCCGGTTTGAATTGAGGGTTAAAGGAGATGACAGAACACACATTTGGGACGAAAAAAATTGTTTTAAAAAACGTTTTTCACGATCTCTTATACTGTTTTTGCTCTACAAAAATTAATGTTGAATCAGAAGTAATAAACTTCTATTACTTCCGGTTTTAGTAGAAATAATAGGATGGAAATCAAATATACTTTTGAAACATTTAATCGATGATTGGAACTCCGAATCGATTCCAGAAAAATCGCATATCGGTATCTCGTACCATTTTCGCTCTCTGGAGATCTACAGGGTGTTTCAGAACAACACCGACAACATTTGTGAGGTGATTCCTGACACCAAAGTAAGACAAAAAGTATAGATCAACTTAGGTTCACAAATACTTTCTTTCGGAGTTATAGGCTGCCGAAAACATGAAAAAACGAATTTTAAAGGTCCAAAACTGTGGGGACCTACCGTAGTCGGGTCAAGACTTCACTTAGGAACTAATGTGTACCCTATCAAAAAATCATTGTTTCAGAAACCTAAAGTACTCGCGCAACAATTTTTATCCTTGAGTCCCATTTGGACAGGTCAAGAACAAAAGAATAAGCCCCGTCCTCGCAGGTAATCACACATGGGCTAAGCAGGTTTTCTTCCAGAAATTTGTGTTCATGTGTGTGTGGTGTGTGTGTGTGTGTGTGTCAGAGTATGAGGGCTCCACTGGGACATTATTTGCCAAAGTAAGTAATCTGGAAATAGTGATGTGTAATTGCAATTTTATAGGGATGCGTTCGAGTCGAGTCGAGACAGAATTTTCTTGACAAAATTCGAGTCGAGACACAGCTCTTCCAATAGAAAAATATATATTTTTCGAGTCGAGACGTCACTTTTATAGCACATTTTCGAGTCGAGACAGTTTCAAATCTTGTCTCGTGCGCAATTTAACTTATTTAGTTCAGGAGGGTCGGTAGGCTAACTCCTGGGATCCAAAGATTAAATGTGACACTGGGCTTTAGACACCTTACCAATTACACCACCACTACTCTAGGTAATCAAATAATTCTGCCAAAATATAGACAAATTTTCTTTTACTTGTTTATATTTATATTCGAACAATGTCTAAAATGGAAGAAGGTTGGAATTCTTTTTTTTTTTTAAATAATGTTTAAAAACTAATACAATGACTGCAACATTGGCCTAAACAAAATAATGCTTTATTCCTATTATAACATCCTAAAACACGTCGCTGCAACAAAGTTTCAAGGGGTCATGAAATAAGATGAGAGTATAAATGAAATTCATGGTTTCATTGCACATAAACATAAAGAAGAAACAATAAAATGCAATATCATCAAAATAACGACGGCAGAAGTCATTGCCAACGACAACAACGAAAAAGAATGCTGAAAACAACTACCATAATATGTTTTATAGTGATGCATCCAGAAACGAGCGCGTGCTTTCTTCTAAACAAATCATTGCATCAAGTGGAAGACACCAAAGAAGAGATTGATAAACAATTTTCTTTGAAGGTTACGAAGTTTGCTAGCAACGAATCCAATTGAGAAATCTTTAGGTCGTGTGCCTACAACATTCGTGACAAAAAGTGATAAATACTGCTTGTAGATACTACATTTGGAAGAATGTCAAAGTTAATAATAAGGAATTTATGTGCTTACGAGAATGAAAGACTGTCAGCATGTCAGTTAAAGCAGAATTCGGAATATACAGTGATTTGCATTTTGGCTGATTATCCAGAAGGACTTCTACGCGTAGACATACTACGCAGAAAAACATACTTTCAATTTAAAAGTCATTAAATAAGTAGGATATACATCTCATTGGACGAATCTCGGGAATTTCTAAAGTGACAGGATCAAGATGACCAAAACTTAAACAGCTTCAAGTAAAATGTGACAAATTGATCATCCTATACGTATCACATAAAATTGTATATCAGTTATTGCGATGTTGTATCTGTGTATGTAACATTACTATTATTATTATTTAAAGGAAAATTAGATTAAGTATAACCTTTGATAGCTTACTTAGTATCTAATAAATTATATTAGGAAACAGTTTCTTCTTTTATGAATTAATAATAAACCATTAAATGCTCAAACTCTAGACTCCAAACATACTAGGTTGCCGCGATGACTCAGTGCTAGAGTGTTCACCTCTCTTGCATGGAGTCTTTGATTCGATCCCAGCCCGTTCCAAGTGAGCTTTGTGGTGGACAAACACTGTGTTCGTGGGTTTTCTCGGGGTTCTCCCATTTCCTCCCACCTTCTTCATTCCACCATTTTCATTCATTTCTCATCATCACCGTCTCCTTTAGCCCACACAGCATAACCGTGGGACGTAAAACTTAACGATTTCATTTTTTTTAAAATATACTATTTTAATTTTTTTCCGTGTTGCGGCCATTAATGCCACCATTACGGCTTCAATCACGTTGACAGTGAGCGATTATAGGCTGGAAACCTGCCTCTTATGGCGTAGAATATGTTTTGAATATTCATCATGTTCACTGACTATCAGGGTTTGAAAGTAGCACAGTGCAGTGATTTTTCCTCTGTAAGGTGCTTTATGGCCAGTTGTGAAAAAGTTAGCCAGTAAAATTCTACTGTTAGATCTTATAATTTCTGAATTAATTGTCCAAATGTCTTCTAAAGATGTGTCATATAATTTTAAAAGAAGAGTTTTTAACTGTAATTTTGGGGAGTACCTTGGGTAATCGTCCAACTAAAATAGATTTTATTTTTAAAAGAAGAAGAAGAAAGAGGACAAATAATCTTCATTTTATAGATAAAATGAAGTAATGAGCTTTGTAATTTGTAGTGCCTGGCAACTATGGATTCAATTTGTACTCACACTAACAGGTCGATTCGATTCATTTCCGTTTTCTTCTTCCTTTTCTGTGATTAATTTCGTTGTTCTGCATAGAGAACAAGCGTAACTGCCTACAAGCCCTAATCGTTATCATGATTTTGTAATAAAGAATAAAGAATGAGCACTTCCGATTGCTTTTTTCCTGATCAATCACTTACACAATGCAAGACTGATCAGATACATGGTGCATGGACAATAAGCAACGCTATTGCGGTCATTGGAAGAAATGAAAAGATACAAATTGCACTCAATCAGGTGAACAGAGCTGGAATGTGGATGGCGTTCGTATGGAACACGCTCTCCACAATGGCAATGCATTCACAAAGTATTTAATACGTAAACATTGATACAGGGTTAGCAATTAGTGATCTGTGGCAGTGATGAATTTATAATGTATTGCGGGGCCAGGATAAAATAAGAACTATGTTTGGGGGGGGCCATTTTCCATGCTTCTCCCTTCCTGAAGCAATGAATGTGCATAAATCATGCATTTTGTGAATCATTGTTCTATTCCGTGTATCCTGATACTTATTTCATCTGTCTAGGACATTAAGGATCTGAGCTGCAAATATTTAATATGAAATCTCCAGTTTTCTAAAAATTGATGCTGCACCAACAGATTTACTTCGTAGAATGGGCTTGGTAATCAATAAATTGAAGAATATATATATATATATATATATATATATATATATATATATATATATATATATATATATATATATATATATATATATATATATATATATATGTATTGTTTAAAGTCAAGTGGATGGAACACCGTATTCTAATGGTTAGAACGTTGGACTCATGTCCCGTGGTTCCAGGTTCGATTCCTGGCCGACGCTTCCTAATTTTCGGCTTATACCTAACGTCGTGAGGCAAACTGGGAAGTCACGTGAATGAAAGACGTGACAGCTACTAGGTCTAGAAAGCTTCCGATACGCCGGTTAGCGATAGAGTGACGCAGCGTGCTGACCACGCGTTCGTCGCTAGGTTGGACGTAGTTCTACCAATCGCTAACAGATGGCGTTGAAGCAGCTTAGGTCCTCAAATGGGTTGTTACGCCAAGTGGTTTGGCTTGATTTGTTTAAAATCAAGTCTTTATCGGATACACGATTAAGTATCAAATTAAGTATGATAACCAGCTAAACTTGGCTACACACACACGGATTTTTCATTTTTATTTGTGGGCGAAATGAAACATTCGCGGGAAGCAATTTGGCCATCATTTGATGTAAAGTATATTCTCTTTACAAGAAATGAGTTGATTTTGAGTTTAACGTCCCGTTCAGCATCGAGGCTATATGAGACGTGGACCTACTGATTAACGTGGAATCCGAACCACATGAGCTCCCACCGGGAATCGAACTTTACAAGAAATGCTTGCCCCTGATATTATATTAAGTCGTTAATGAGGACACCATTGTCTCCGACTTCTAAGGAGATAAGTGTCCACCACATTTATCAGATAAATCTAATATTTATCCTAATTCCTACATTATTGACCATAGAGCAAGCATAACTTTCCTTGATCCCGCCCATTTTCGATAGAACTGTGTCTTAAGGTGGATCACTAGGTGTTCTCGGTGCTATGCTAAACGCTGCTTGAAGAGTCCAGCGTTGTCAGATAGTGTCGAGTGTTTACTGATGCCAAATAATAAAGGAAGTAATCATGGAATACTGCTTGGGTACTTACTGGAGAAATTAGTTTTCGACTCTTACCGCAATTCACAGTTAAGTTCCGCTCTACAACGCTAGAATTCAGGAATTTTCTTATTGTGACTACCACAGTAAACGTACAAATTTGGCAACAACGCATTATGGCGTTCTGCGCAAGTTTCTTCTTAAAATCTATTTCCTTAAATATAGATTAACATTCAAATAAAATGTGAAACATAACATGAAAAATGGTCAAACAATATATCTCTTTCATAATGAGAACGTTATTTTAAAATATTTTACACATACAAATAAACATTTCATAAAACTGAGCACTTCTTATAAGATCTAAAAGCAAGTGCCATCTTGTGTGCTCATTGTAAAACAAATATTTTCTTTTATTCGTCACCTTTTTTCGATATCAGAAGACACAACCAAATGAATCAGTGTCTTGTGTTCTAGCTGAAACATAACTCTATCTTATAATACAATATTTATAATATGTAACGTTTCATTAACCAGTAATTAAGGGAATGAGTTAAAAATAAGTATTGACTTCCGGGTGGTGATCCGGGAGAAGAACGTAAGGGAACCATAATAATGGTATTTCCATAGCAGAACAAACATTAGACTAGTTTTTGATTGAATGATACAGCAGAATAGACATTAGGCTTCCTTACTTTTTCTTCTTCTTCTTCTAAACTTTTCCCCCAGTTACCCGGGATTGGCTTTTTGGATCGCTGTCCTCCATCTCTTTCTATCTTGTGTCGTATCGACTGTAACACCACACTGCAGCACATCGCTTTTTACAAATCTCCTCTTCTTTGGTCGGCCTTGCGCTCATTTCCTATTCAATTATATAGGATCCACTCTCTAAATTACATATTCCGAAGGTTTTCTTACATGTCCAAACCATCGACGTCTACTTTCTTACAGTTTTTTTTTAACTACTAATCTCGGATTACTTCAATCTTAATTTTGTCCTGCGTCCTCCACACATCCAACGCAACATCTTCATTTACGCAAGATGCAACTTCTTCCTCTCTTCTTCGTCGTCCAACATTCTGCTCCGTATAATATAGCAAGTCTCACTTCTGTTTTGCAATATTTTCCTTTAAGGCGTGAGCTCCCTCGTGGCTAAGTGGTAAGCGTACGCACTTTTGACGTGGGAGACTCAAGTTCGATTCCCAGAATGAGCTCGTGTGTTCGGATCCCATGTTAAGCTGCAGGTTCACGTCTCATATAAATCGTCCAGTTCCAAGATGGTTCTTGTCCATTTACAGCAAATCGCATAAAACTTAGGAAAAATGTAAGATCTGCATATTTAGTAGAACTGGGAATACTTCAGTGTGTTCATGTGAAAAACTTGAACATCCTCAAATATTTCCAGTTCTACAAAACAAATCGATCCTACAGTTTGTCTCGGTTTTCTGGGATTTGATGTAAATGGACAAGAAGCGTTTTGGAATTGGACGACTCATATAGCCTCGCTGCTGAAAAGGACGCTAAACCCAAAATCAATCAAAAATGAAATCTTTAAGTTTTACGTCCCACGGTTATGCCGGTTAGGCTAAAGGAGACGGTGATGATGAGTAATGAATGAAATGGTGGAATGAAGAAAGTGGGAGGAAACGGGAGAACCCCGAGAAAACCCACGCACACGGTGTTTGTCCACCACAAAGTTCACTTGGCGGGGGCTGGGATCGAACCCGGGACCCCAAGCACCAGAGGTGAACGCTCTACCACTGAGCCACCGCGGCCCCCAAAATCAATCAAATAGGATTTAATTGGTTGACTATTGCCAATATTAAGACGTATTGGTTGTCTACGATTTTACAGCATTCCTGCCAGTTCTCTCCATTTTGTCCAACCCTTGCTAATTATGCTGCTTATATATTCTATTTCTGCATTTTCCTGTAGTATTAATTCCAAGTACTTGAATTTCTTTATCATTAGCACCTCTTCTTCGTCCAGTTGTTTTCTTGTATTTTCTATTGTATTTTTGTTACATAAGCTATGTAAATATTCTGTCTTGTTTTTACTAATTCCAAGTCCTTTGCTCTCCAGTGCTCCTCTCCAGGCAGGCAAAAATGAGTCGGAACTGATTAGCATCCTTAGGCCAGCTACACATTGATTAGAGGATAGGAAACCTCCAGTCGAGGTCCTGTGAGCAATTCAACAAAACCTCATCCGCATATTCGCTCGATCAGTGCTCCAGTCAATCCACTCGGGGCTCGGTCTCCGTATCCACTCTTTCCTTCCTCTGCTGCGGCCTAGCTGTCCTGCCTCTGGTCAATATATGGCCAACCTTAAAGAACTAAACGCAGTTCTTTTGGAACTAACGAATTCTACTACTATATAGGTCTACATATAATTAATACTTTCCTGTATTATTCATGTCTTTGCAGGCTTCTGAAGGACCAGAGAGAGTACATCGACAGACGAGGAGTGCATGTAGTTGTTGGGCATTACATGGGAGAGGACAATCAACAAACTAGCTCAGTTAATCTAACGAATGGTAAGTTACTACTGTTAATTTACCATATCAACCTGGAAAAAGCGTACCCCCTTAGATTGTATTCAAAATCGGCCATAATTTCATTAAATCGCTTGTTGATTAATTGATTTGGATTTTAGCATCTCGTTCAGCACCGAATAGTGTCTACTGTGAGCAATGCAACAAAATCTACAGCTCAACGTGAGATGCAAAGCAAATGAACTCCCACTCTTCTGCGCCGGAAATCGCTTATGTCAGACTCGTCATGTACAGTGGATTTGTACAAGTGAATGATGTGTATAGTGTAAATGAATATGAACCTAAATTTTTGTATGTACCATAAATAACATGAAGTAATTGAAGAACTGCCTCAAAGAACGCTGTATGACACATTTTAGTGACGAGAAAATGAAAACTGTAATATGCTTGCATATGCAACAATGCTCCGCGTAGAGTTTGCCATTATACTAGAACCATATTTTGGGAAATACAGAAACGAGTCGTTTTTGCTCGGCACAGCACGGCAAGAACCTGTGCTAAGATCGAGAAATGTTCGTGCGAGAAAATTCCGCACCAAACATTTTCGCCAGTTTTTTCACGAACAGACTGTTGTCATTTTCACAGTCTGCAAAACTACCTTTGTTGAAAAACACTCCAAGATGAGGATGATTTGCAAAGAACGGTGACCCAATTCTTTGCCTCAAAAACCGGTTACTTCTTTTAGCGGGGGATTCAATAGGCGGAGGCGGGTGGAAGAGTATTGTGGAATCCGATGTTAGACTATTTTCCTGACTAAACGTAGTGTCCCAGGTAAGTTATCATTCTTTTCCTCACGGTATAAGAATGGACGTCACTTTTGGGATGACCCTGAATATTCTACTGTACCGTTTGGGCTGTACACTCTTTATGCGCCCAATGTTAAATGAAAATGCAACGTTGTCATTTACCTGGACCCACAACATAAAGTGAATGGGGGCATGTTTGAAATGGGGGCTGGCCATCGACACGTTAGCGTAAAAGACAGTGACTTCATTCATTTATGTTGTGGGTTCAGGTAAATGGCAACGTTGTATTTTCATTTAACATTGGGCGCATGAAGAGTGTACAGCCCAAACGGCTCGTGAGATTAAAAAAAAAAAAAATCCTTCACTTTAGATTAAAAACATCATATTTGGAGCCGATTTCCCCTCTTACATTTTGTTGTAACTCTGATAATAACAGAGTTACCCTATATCAGGGGTCTTTTGAGACACCCTGTATTTTGTTATGTATTTCAAAGAACCGAATACCTTTCGAAAATCCACGGGCAATTGCTCCCCTCTTTCCCGCACTGCGGACGTCCATGTCTTCACGTGATCAGTTTTGAGAACACTGGAACATATTTATTATAACATATCTACTACTTTTTATATGCAAGGTAGAGAAAACTGTTTCCTGATTTTTTGATAATTGAAAAAGTTATATATCATTAATGTTTATAGGCCATTGATCTCTGTAACTGTTCATTCACTTCCCCATTCTATTTGTTCAGGTAGGAAGTTCAAAATGTCAGTACGTGTGCGTATGTTGATAAATGTGAATTGTATCTCGTACACAGGATGAAACAATTTACCCTTACATTGATACCAGTTTGTGCGTAAGCTTGCGTGAGTTTGTATAATGTTTGTGTGAATGTAAATACTACTTTGAATTAGAATATCTAACTTACTCAACCGTTTAAGAGACAAAGAAAATCCGCTGGATGCATCTCAATGAGTCTTTTAGAAAATCATGGTAACTTCGCACTAATAGGTTATACGTCCTATATTGTTAACAACTCTTACCGAAAGAAAAACCAAATTTTAGCATGAGTTGAACTATTCTCAATAATTTACTTTAATTTAATTAATATTTAAAGTGCTAAGAATTACATTTTATGGATAGTGCAAGGATTGCATGATTGCAACATAATTGCGGAAGTGTGTCCAGAAAAAGCTAATGTATTTAAAATCATTAGTTTGTCAGCAAACACTGTGACTCGAAGAGTATATGATATTGCAGAAAACATATTAACTGTCTGATAAAAATCGACACTTAGAGTGGTTTTCTTTGGCCGTGGATGAGTAAACAGGTCTCTCAGATACTCCTCAGGTGTTACTTTTTATTCGAGGGATAGATGAAATTTATAAAGTATATATGAAGAGCTTCTTGATCTTCATAGCTTTCCGTGCACGACCACTGGAGAAGATATTTTTACAGGGGTTGAAAATGCTTTCAGAAAAAAATCTTCAATGGAAAAAATTAAAGCGTATCACTAATGGTGGTGCAAAAACATAGGTGGTAAAAATAAAGATATCGTTGATCTCGTATCAAAGGCCATAGAAAATGATGGTGGTTCAAAAACATTAATCGTGCATTGCATCATTCTTAAACAACATTTGTGCAGAAAATGCTTGGATGTATCAGAAGTTTTAGAGCCAGTCATGTTAACTGTTAATTATATCAGATCACATGCGTTGAATTAGCGTCGATTCCGCGAGTTTATTGAAGAGATTAGAGAAAATTACTTACCATATGTATTATACTGTAGTATGTTGGCTTTAATTGCGAAAAAGTTCTACGCGATTTTTTTAAAGCTCCGAACAACAATCAAAATTCGCTTGCACGAAAAGAATCATCCTTTGGCCAAGCTACACAACAACAAGTGGTTTTGGAAGTTAGCATTTTATACTGATTTAACTAAACATATGAATGACCCTAATTTAAAACTGCAAGGAAAAAAACAGCTTCTGCGTGATTTACACTTAACATTAAGTCCTTTTGACAAAAAAATTCAATCCCAATTTTTTAAAAAAATGTTTAACGCATTTTAATAGAAGCCAAACATTCAATGAGCAAACTAAGACTCCATCAGGGGCGGATCCAGGACGGACTTATGGGGGGGGGGGTTGTAATGCTACTACTTACAGCTACTTTTAAGAGCTCCAAACTCTGGGATTAGTTTTTTATTTATATATAAAATAAGAAAGTTTCCCCTTCTGGGATATATACAAAAGAAAAAACATCTAAATTTGTCATTACTAGAATTTTACAAGACTCTTCTAGTCACAAGTTTAATCAGTTGCATAAAATTTCTCGTGATATTCTTTCCAGTTTCGGAACTACTTATTTCTGTGAAAAATCATTTTCCAAAATGAAATATACAAAAATGCTTACAGGTCAAAGTTAACTGGTGAGTATTTGAAGTCGCTGCTGGTGATTTCCACTAGTAGATTTGATGTAAAACTGCAAACAATTGTCAGTGGGAAGTTACAACTACATAAATCTCGTTAATCATAACTATAATGTTTAATTTAATTGTGAATTAGTTATGTATATCACTTATTGTAGGTTTTTTCAGTAAATCTCATATCTTTAAAATTATAGTTAAAATGTACGATTTCATTATGTATGTCGGATAGTGTGTTCGTTAATTGGTCTTATGAAAACATACGATTATTATTTTGAATGACTTACTTAGTAAATCTTACAATTTAATCAAAATAAACTAGTTTGAAGACCCCTGTTTAACGTATCCATAATTTGCAGTATTACGTTCGCGGTAAATTTCCGTGCATTTAATTTTCTCTGCATTTATTTTTAAACTCATGTTCGTGTAAGCATTTAATAACATCTGCATTTCTTTCTGTTGTCCTCATATCATGCGCGCCGACTACGTGGGTGCTCCGGGGCTCCGGCACCTATACAAATAATCTTGTGGGTGCGTTAACCTGTTTCTCTTGCGTTTGTCAGCCGTGGACAGGCCTAACTTATCCTTATAGTACCAGTATATTTTACTTTATCACAGCACAGCCCTTTATGACAGTGTTCATTAAAGATTTTAACTAAAATTAAGTCAATCAAATATCAAGACTTTCCTGAAAACATAGGCTAACACGTCCCGCCATTGATATGCACCCATATAAATTTTGGAAAGCCGGCGCCGTTGTCTATATTATTTCCTATCAATTGATACCCTCAACATAACATCAGCATGTATGCACTGTATATGTAAAAGTGACACTGTTAATAAGCAGATCATTGCTACCTATTGTTTCTTTGTCAGTTCCTAACGGTGACACGCAGACACCTGTTTACACACATACTACTTGTAATTTAGAGCTAAAACACATTCAGGTTATTTAGTACAATTGGTATGTTATTATAAAATCTTTCATCATTCTTTAAAAATAATTTACCATGATATTAGTACTCTAACACTTTCTTTTATTATAGCCACAGTAATTGCAATTGTATTTTTTTATCGATCCAACAATTTTGATACTTTTCTTTATGTTTTACTGCAATACATGTAATTGCGGTAAGTTTTCTCAATAGTGCAATAATCCACTGTATTCTTTTGGTTATATATATATATATATATATATATATATATATATATATATATATATATATATATATATATATATATATATATATATATATATATATATATATATATATATAGTTTCGCGATTTTTATTTTCAGAAATATTAAACACCAACGCTTACGATCCAAACCCTAGTGCAGGGAAAGATGGCCAACCAGTGGTTATCCCTCCTCATGAACTACGCAAAATGCAACAACTGTACCAAATCAACAGGTTTAATTTACTTGCGAGTGATCGAATTCCTCTCAACAGATCTCTTCCAGATGTTCGAAAGAAAAGGTAAGATGACATTTATTTTAAGATGCTTTCTGAGGCAGCTTGTTTCTTAAAAATAATATTTACAGAGAACATTATAATTTTATGTTACTCGGATTTGCCGAACACTCCTGGTTTCCCTAGCTACCCGGTGTCCAAAGTGTATTTTTCGGGACATCTAAATGTTTTAATTTTAAAACTTTTATATTACGTAACCAGACGTTTAGTTCTATATTATATATTAATATTTGGGTGGGTTAGTTATTTTTTAGACGGTGGAGGGGACGGTGGCTCAATGATAGAGCGCCTGGGGTCTCTGGTTCGATCCCCGGCCAAGGAAGTTTGTGGTGGACAATATCGTGTCCTTGGGGTACTCCCGTTTCTTCCCCCATTCTTATTCAATCAATCCTCCCATCATCATCATCGTTCACTTACCTTAATTATCCGTCTCCCTTAACCTAAAGGGCATAACTAGTTTCTCTTCTTCTTAATAATAATTTATAAAATTGTTATTTTCTCCCCTACCATTTATAACACCCTCTCATTCGTTTTCCGTTCGACCCAGCCAATACTCTTCATTCTTCTTCACACCCACATTTCGAAAGCTTCTATTCGTTTTTCATCACTTTTGCATATTGTCCATGTTTCTTTCTTATACAGTACAACACTCCACATGAAACATATTATTAGTCTTTTTCTCAATTCTTTATTCACCGTGTTCGTGGGCGGGAGTTCTTCTGTTACCTCCCACTTTCTTCATTCCACCATTTCACTCATCTCTCATCATCACCGTCTCCTTTAGCCCAACCGGCATAACCGTGGGACGTAAAACTTAAAGATTTCATTTCATTTTTTACAATTCTTTATTCAAGGTCCCACAAAATAGAATGTTCTTTCTCCTAAAGGGTTCTTTTCCCATTCCTTTCCTTGTTTTTATTTCACGTTTGCAATTCATATAATCACTAATAATACTACCAGATATCGAAAACTAGTCACCTGTTGTATTTTATCTTTGTAATATTTAATTTCATCCCATATTCTTCACAGCCCTTCCTTAGCTTTTCTAATATCTTATTGATTTTCTTTCTACATCGTGCAACACGCGCCATATCATCTGCAAACCGTATACTTATAATCATTCTTCCTTCTACCTAAATAACGTCTTCTTTATGTAGGCTCTTTTTCACTATCTCTTCTAGATAGATATTAAATAATATTGTCGAGATATACAACATTCCTGTCGAACTTCACTTCCTTTCCAATTGCACTCTCCTATGTCGTTTATTTTCATATTCTAACATTTATTTGTTGGTTCATATGTAAGAATCTTATGAGTCTTCGATCCTTCCATTACAACCCAACATTCTTTAGAACTCCCAACACTAATTCTCAGTTCAAGTGGTCAAAAGTATTTTCTAGATCAATAAATTCAAAATACACCTCTTTCTCTCTTTCTATAAACTTTTCACGATTATCCTTAATAATCCAATTGCATCTTTTGTGCCCTTACCTCTCCTAAACTTGAACTGTTCTTCCATAAAACCTTCTCTTCAGTATTCGAAGCATAGTTTTTGCTGCATGCAACATGAGACTAATAGTTCTATAGTCCTCATATCTCTCTGCGTTCTTAGCCAACGGTATCATGATCATCTTCAGGAAATTTTTTGGCCACTCTCCTGTTTTATATATTTCATTGCAGAGTCGGAACAATTCTTTCTTGTCCTTATCTCCCATATTCTTAATGATTTCGATTGGTATATTATCTACCCTGGTATGGGTCGGATTAAGGGGGGCTGTAGCCCCAGACCTCAAGGTGGACAGGGGCTTCCACTCTGATCAAAATCTCAACTGGCTACCTAAAAATAATCATAAAGATATAACCTCATCATAAAACAAAATATGGCCAAAAATATTAACCATATTCCCTTAACTTTCCCGCTGTACTTTCACAGAAATGTATTAGGCGAAGTCAGCAGGGGCCACATATTTTTTCTATCCTCAGGTCTCCAGATGGATTAATCCGGCCCTGACCTAGGTTGCCTTTCTATTCCTAATATTGGATATAGTTTATTCAAAATCTACTCGAAGAATATTAAACCGTTTATCATCCTTGTATACTTAATTTTCTACTTCAACGTCCATCCCTACTCTCATACAAGTCCTCAACATATCCCTTCTATCTTCCTAAGACTTCACTCCTCTCGCTGACTACCTTCCAATTCTTATTTTGCAGAGAACTTGAAAACAAGGTTGGTCCGACTAACCCTAAAGAAGAATGACACACGAACTTTGCTAGTTTGTAGTTCTCTGTTCTTTAAATAGGAGATAAAAACAATGGGGATTTTTCTCTTGATGTAATTCTTCCAGAATTACCTCGTATTCTATTCTTTGTAGGTGTGTAAGCAAGTACAAGAATTTAGAAGGCTTACCAACCACCAGCATTATTATTGTATTTCACAATGAAGCATGGTCCACCCTTCTAAGGACAGTTTACAGCGTGATCAATAGGTCACCGAGACAACTGTTGGAGGAAATTCTTCTCGTAGACGACGCCAGTGAGAGAGGTACGTGCAAAATTTAAACAATATGTTATAAAATTTATAGATACTCCTTGATCACATCCACACTTTACTTACGTTGGTTTCAAATACTTAAGAAACAGAAAGAAACAGTTTCTAGAAAGTTTATTATTACTTTCAAAATATTATTTAGTAGATATACCAAAATATCATTTGGTTATTGTTTTTAATGATCGTTCTACTCGGAAATCAAACATGATTACTAGTGGCTTTAAGGAATTGTGATAGCTCAAAGATAGTGTTAACTTCTGGCGCATATGGGGGGGGGGGGGGAGCGGTAACTTAATGATACAGTCCTCATCTCTGGTGCGAAGGGTCCTTGGTTTTATCCCAGGTTATGTATGTTTGTGGCGAATAATTTCGTGTCCGTGGGTTTTCTCGAGATTTTTCCGTTGCCTGCTACACATTCATCCCACTAATTCATTCATATCGTTCACTTTCATTGATTATCCATCTTATTTAGTTTTAAAAAATCTCCTTTAGGTAAAGCTATCAAATTTGCACTGACATGTAAATTTTCTAGATAGGGTGGTGCAGGTATAGTTACTACAAGATTTAATTTAAGTATGTGTACTTGAAATATTTCGGTAAATCATTCCTTTCTGGACATGCGAATTATGTCCTATAATCGTATATTTTATGTTCTTAATACTAGTAAGTCCAATGGTTTCCAATGTGAAGAATAAGAATACAATGAATTATAGCTTAGAATGCTTTTAGTTTTCATTGTAATTGGCATACTGTAACGTAGCTACTGTGTTGATAACTGTAAAATATGGCAATAGAACTGATTTTTTTTATTGTTGTTTTCTGCTTTAAATACAGAATTTTTGAAGAAACTTCTTGACGACTATGTCGCCCAACTGCCAGTTCCTACTCGAGTATTACGTTCTCCAGAAAGAATAGGACTAGTCAAAGCACGTCTTCTTGGAGCCAAGGAGGCAAAAGGGAAAGTTCTTACTTTTCTTGATGCACATTGCGAATGCACAATAGGTAAGATAATAATAAAATAATCTACACTGTGATATTCTTTCACGTACTTGGTTCACTTTCGAACAGAAGGTGGATTTAGGGTTGTCAGACGTCCCTTATATACAAAATTGTCCTGTATTTTAAAATCTAATTTTCTATCCTGCATTAAGATTGTACAAGATTCACATTTGTCTTGTATTTGCTTACTAGTACCTGGTGTTCAAATGTTTTAAGACATAACTATACGTTACAAAAGGAGCAGTTGCTGAGAAACTCCAAATCTGCAGTTAAATAGGCTTATGAAGACCGTTTTTAAATATCAATTGGTATTAGGAAGGGCCTTATGAAGTTCATGAAGTACTTATTAATCAAAACAGTCAAGTAATTAAATGAATGACACCAGACAAGAAACAAAAAGAGACTTGTTGAAAATTTCCTTCCCCAAATTACTGTAGTTGATTCTTACTAATTGTGAGATAATAAAAACGAATTGGACCTCACAAATCTTTTGTTAGCTACTACTTTTTTTGAGAAACAAGTATTATGATGTAGCATTGAATGTCAGTACTTTGTATTATATATTTCCTTGGTACATTTCTCCAGTGCAGCAATAGAATTCTACTACTAAATGATTGTATTGCAGTAAAAACTTACCTAACTATTACAAATGCACATGTCATGACTATAAACTGAAAAAAAAGTACATGAAAGTACTATGGAGCAAAAGCGTTGAGTTTAATTCACGTGAGAGTCTTCCCTTGGACTTCTTCAGTGTGGAAACAGAATACTACCAAACGTTTGTATAGCACTAAATACATTACGAAATAAAGGATGGCATACCTAACTATTACAAATGTACGTTTTATGAATATAAAATGAAAAATATTTGCATAAGAAAAATCTGTAATATGATTATCTTTTCTTCTAATTTTTGTAGCTAGTCCGTATTTATCTACTTCATTGTCTTCCTCTATTTTTTCCCCATCATTGAAGCCTTCCAATATAATTCTCCTGCCTCTGTTTTCTCACTTACTATCAGTTATTTCTATTTTATCATAATTGTTTTTACTTCAGTTGTTTACATTGTGTTCAGTGCTCATGTCTATGTCAGAAGCATATTATTCTCTTTTCCCATACCATCACAACCCTGTCACTGATAAACTCTACTTTAGTTGCCTTCAGGTACTTATTCAGAAATAATCCCACACAACTACGACGTCTTTATTATTGAATAACTAAAACATCCTTATTCCACTTCAAAATTTCCTATCATCTTTTCAAGCAAGTTCACAAATTTCTATCAGTTCTAGGTTAGTTTTCTCGTCTTTTCTTTTGATATATTTCAAAATTTCTTCCTATATTAAAAAGTAGGGAGAATATTTCATTCAATTTCAATAATATTTTATGTAACATTTCATCTTCGCACAGCGGAAAATATATCTTCTAATTTGTAAACTTTAAGTGATTTTTCTAATGTTTTCAACAATGCTATCTGACAACAGTTCTGAAGAAAAACCATGTAATCATCGAATTGAAACTAAGCAACATTTCTCGAATTTTCAGTGCATTATACATCTCTTATATGTTTTTTCCAGATTGTGTTAATGGTAATAACAGATTGAAATATATTATATCTCGAATTGCTATTTGAGATTATAGTTGTTAACGAGAAAACGAGATAAAGTAGACAGTTTTGGTTTTCTTACAGGTTGGCTGGAGGGCCTTCTGACGCGTATAGCTGAAGACAGAACAAAGGTTGTGTGTCCAGTAATTGATATTATTAGTGATGATACATTTGCATATATTAGAAGCTTCGAACTTCACTGGGGTGCTTTCAATTGGGAACTACATTTTAGATGGTATACACTTGGGAGTACGGAGATGAAGAGAAGAAAACAGGATATTACGGAACCCTTTAGGTATATTTTCTTTAATTCAGAATAACAAATCATGATTTGGTTGTGAGTTTCTGCTTGAAAATCATCTTGAACTATTTCATAAATTTCTTTTCAATATTCCTCTTTCTTTACGATAAATAGGAATGGGAACAAAGAGCAACGAGTCTACAGTTGCTTTAAAATTATGTATGTACTTCGGTATCTATACAAAGGGCGCCCAAAAGGTTTTGCACGATAGGCCATGACTTTTTAAATAATAGCACTAGGACCATGAAATTTTGTATGCATGTTTTTGTGTTCTTTGTGTACATACCCATTTATTCAATTTATCTTCCATCTGTTGTGACACATTTAGACTGCCGTTCTTTCCATGCCATAAATGCATTTCGGTAAAACCCCGAACGCTGACTATTACACCTGTTTCACATACGCAATGAGTTCTTAGTCACTGGCAAACTGCCTACCGCAAAGATAGGCCTACAGATGACCAAACAGAGAGAAATTAGATGGGGCCAGGCCCGAACTATATAGGGATTGTGGGACCACTTCCCATTTCATACTTCTGATTTTCTGTTGTGAGATTGGCGGAGTGAGTTTGCTTCCTGTTCACTTGTGAGCAGTTGTGACACTCAGCGGGCACAAAATGTTCTGTAAGACTGTATTAATGTTAGAATTACCCACAGATAACCCAGTCGCTTCAACAATCGGACGTGTCTTTACACATTTGCCATTCCTTGTGAGTTGATTAATGTGATCACTGAACTTGATGGGCCGGACCGTGGTTGGTCCAGTAGACTGACATCAGCACTATGAAACCTTTGTACCCATCGATGGATTTTGCTGTGATCCAATGTCTCATTTTCATACACAGGAAACAATTTGCGTCCAATACTACTAAGTGAATGTGGCTACGTAATCGCTGGTCTTGTACAGGAATTCAGTAACCAAACGTTGGCGAGAGCGACTGTTTACCTCCTTCTTCTTTGTGGGCACATAAGGATGAAAATTTGTTATACAGCTTCAGCATAAAGAATACAAGGACATGCACAAAAAAATTATAGTGCTATAGGGGAGCCAGCAAGAGAAGGTCTCTGACAGCTCGCAGTGACGTTGCCACTACTCACGTGTCAATGCTTTTTACGGTGCATCTATCATGGCAATTTAATTAATGGTGTAAGACAGAGTGACCGTGATTGGTAACACTAGTACCAAAGTAGAGCCTGCATTGTCCGTCGCGTGTGGTAAGGAATGTCAGAGACCATCTCTTGTTGGCTATGCTATAGTGCTAATCATTAAAAAAAAAAGTTATGTCTCATTGTGCAAAACTATTTGAGCGCTCTGTATGTACGTATATATATACTAAAGTCAGGTTCTATCACAATTTGACAGAGCCTTGTAAGTTGGAAAATGTATTCACAACTTAATTTTGTAACTTGTTACTACTTTTGTTAACATTGTAACAATGATGCAAACTTAACTTCCTAAGGTGGTAACTTGTTTAAGATTAAACTTTATTATTTTTAATTTTTATTATTTTTATGGAATGTTAAGATGCATGTAGGATGTTACTTTAATTAGTGAGCTTTTGTAGAAATTGTTATGTATGAAAGCAATAATACGAACATAGTTTGCATGAGTATTGAAATGAAATGAAATATTGCAGTTTAATATCCCACGATTATGCCTATTAAGCTCAGGGAGATGATAATTAAGGCAAGTGAATGATGACGGAAGAATTCATGGAATGAGAATGCAGAAGGAAATGGGAGTACTCCGACAAAACTCACGGACACTATGTTGTCCACCACAACTTACGTGGCCGTGGATCGAACCAGAGACTCTACGCACCAAAGCTAAGCGCTCTACCACTGAGCAACCGTGGCCCCTATTTTCATGACTATTGTATAAAGAAAATACATTATGCATATAAACACATAAGTATATGATATATGTAGGTAGAGAGATCCATCGTAGAGGCACTGTAAAACTTTACAATCAGTATATAGTAGATAGATAGATCAAATAATTTAGAGAATAGATTCTATAGAGTGTCGATAAAATATATTTAATGTGCAAATACAAAACAAACAAGTAGTAGGACAATTTATTTTCGTTAAATGCAGTTTGTACTTTGTTCTTTGTTCTATACTGTGTGCAATAAATTAACTGTTATCCCTTGCAGGACCCCTGTCATGGCTGGAGGATTATTTTCCATCGATAAAGATTACTTCTACGAACTTGGGAGTTACGATGAACAAATGGACATCTGGGGTGGCGAAAATTTAGAAATTTCGTTTAGGGTGAGTAGTATCATGAAAAAAGATCCCTGTTCCAACACGGGTTTGTTTTATTGCGAATCCAATAATGCAAATGTTACTGTTCAATTGGTTTAAGTCTATATGCCAAGGCATACGCATTGAAAATCTTTTAAAAACACTACAAAATAGACTAAAAATTAGACAAAACGGTTCTTACCTATTAAAATGTTATTTATATTAGTGTGTTGTTACAGTGAATATGACACAACATAAGGACAGCAATAAAAAAACTGATCCCAGCTAACGATTAACGAAGGAAACGGCTTGAGAGAAGAAGAAAAAGCTATTTTACAAAAGGACTACATCAGTTTCGCTCACTGAATACGACAAAATTTACATCCAAACATTCAATGCTTTTAATGTAGGATAAACATTTTTTTCTTCAGTAAAACATTACTTCCGTAAATATATTTCATAATACGTGTAAATATGCATTTTTTTAAACAAGCCAGTTGAATATCCTATGTACTTGTATATTTTTTTCTCTTACATTGAAGGTTTGGCAATGTGGAGGCAGCATTGAGATTGTACCTTGTTCACATGTAGGACATCTGTTCCGCAAATCTTCACCATACTCGTTTCCTCGACCAGGTGGAGTAGGAGAAGTGCTGTACGCTAATCTTGCACGAGTTGCTCTTACGTGGATGGATGACTGGAAAGAATTCTTCTTCAAATTTAATCCTGGTCAGTTACGAGTTGTTTTGCATTTAATATAACGTAATCTGTATTTAACTATATGTAATAATCATTATATTAATAATAAGTTACCATGAATATGTGAAATATTAAAAGCTTACACTTCTTTTATTTCAAAAGATGACTACTGGAAACCATCACATCACAAATATATGTCAAATATATTTCTTCGTGACATCAACTATATATCTTCACGACAACCACCCTTATGAATAATAATCTTTTTTCTTGACAACCTAATCAACAAACTTTTTCTTTTTCAATATACATATTTCTGCTCAATTATTGCGCTTCTGATCATATTCATAAAACAGGTACAGATTGATAATATTATTACATCATTATGATCGTATATCGTTATACAGTATTGGCTCTTTTCTACTTTCCCGTGCCATTACCTCTGTACGGATATTCATATTATGTCAATATTGTATGTTTTATGTACAAAAGTGTGATTGCAATAAAAGTGAGGGAAGGAGTTTAGGTTTTAGTATACATGAATTAGCACGAGATAATGAACTAGGATGGTCTGAATGGAGATCATGAATTGGCATGAGATAATGAACTAGGATGGCCTGAATGGAGATCATGAATTGGCATGAGATAATGAACTAGGATGATCTGAATGGAGACCATGAATTAGCATGAGATAATGAACTAGGATGATCTGAATGGAGACCATGAATTAGCATTAGATAATGAACTAGGATGATCTGAATGGAGACCATGAATTAGCATGACATAATGAACTAGGATGATCCGAATGGAGATCACTCATAATAGATATGTGTAGACTGTATTCAGCGTTCTTTTGATTTAAATAAGAATAATTAACTTTTATTTGTTAGTATTATATACAAATAAAATATGTGATGTGCTGAATACGAGTAGGGTAAATGCGTCATAGTCATTCATCTCCCAGTAGTCTGTCATTTAGCACTTAGAAGTATATAAAGCAAGCAAATCGTATCTTCTCAAGAATTGCTGACAAAAAACTAAAATCGAGTTCCTTTAGTCATCTTCAGAAGTTCTGTTTTGATATACCTAAATACCTATATGTACTATCTGGTGGAATAAGAATGTATTTTCGCGAATGAGACTTGTATTACATCAGTGTAAAGTGCATAAGTTTTAACTACTAGCTCTAATAAACTGCTTTTTCTAGTTCACGTATATATATATATATATATATATATATATATATATATATATATATTATATATATATATATATATATATATATATATATATATATATATATATATATATATATATATATATATATATAGGTATACACTAGATAAAATGGGCTTCAATCCTGCTTTACACTGGATAAAACGGCAAAATATGGTTTATCCCCTCCCTTGATCATATCCTGGATCTGCCCCTATATATATATATATATATATATATATATATATATATATATATTTGGTCTAGGAATTAATTCGTGCGGTTGGTACGCACACATTGAAGCTGTAGTACAAACACAAAATACATAAATACCTTAAGAAAAATATTGTCCATCGCTAGCCACCACTTTTGCCCATCTGTCAGGCAATGTACGGATTCCGTGGCGAAAGAAGTCCTCATCCTTGGAAGCGATCCAGTCAGAGACCCATGTTTCGATATCTTCGGAAGAAGTAAACCGCTGTCCAATCAAATCGTTGTTCATGCAATCGAACAAGTAATAGTCCGAAGGAGCAACGTCTGGTGAATACGGCGGGTGGGGTAAAACTTCCCATCCGACATTTTCTAAATAGGTTTTGACCGGTTTTGCGACATGTGGGCGAGCGTTATCATGTTGAACAATAAGTTTATCATGTCTGTTCTCCCATTCTGGTCGTGTTCTGGCCAGAGCTTGCTTCAAACGCATTAATTGTCGTCGATAACGTTCTCCATTCATAGTTTCACCCGGTTGCAGCAGCTCATAGTACACCACACCTTTCATATCCCACCATATGCACAGCATAACCTTTGCACAGTGAATATCTCGTTTTGGTTGTGATGGACCTGGTTCACCTGGTTTCACCCAGGCCTTTTTTTCGTTTAGGGTTCTCGTAATGGATCCACTTCTCATCACCCGTAATAATTCGATGCAGAAACCCCTTTGTGCTCTGTCGTTGAAGCAGCAATTCGCAAATGGTTTTTCGTCTTTCAACGTCTCTGTCTTTCAATTCATGTGGAACCCAATGTGACATCTTTTGAATCATTCCCATGGCTTTCAAGCGTTTGGAGACTGTTGTTTGATCAACGTTTAATGCTGCTGCAAGTTGTTCCTGCGTTTGACACGAATCCTGCTCGAGCAATGCTGTCAATTCTTCGTCTTGAAATTTTTTTGGCTGTCCAGCTCGCTCTTGGTCTGCCAAGCCGAAATCACCACTTCTAAACCGTGCAAACCACTTCTGACACGTTCGCTCAGCTAGAGCATGGTCACCATACACTTCCACCAAAATACGATGACTTTCAGTCGCACTTTTCTGCATGTTAAAGTAATGCAGCAGTACACCCCGCAAAAACACTTTATCAGGCACAAATTGCGCCATGTTCACTTAACTACAAACTGGTGTTGTTGACGCTTTAATCCACTGCCCTATACTACGAACGATACGCGATGACAAGGGTTTGCAACACATGTGTGGATACACGGAACTGTGGGACGCTCCGTTCGTTGCGCCATCTCTTGTCCACCCGCACGAATTAATTCCTAGACCAAATATATATATATATATATATATATATATATATATATATATATATATATATATATAGGTATACACTAGATAAAATGGGCTTCAATCCTGCTTTACACTGGATAAAACGGCAAAATATGGTTTATCCCCTCCCTTGATCATATCCTGGATCTGCCCCTATATATATATATATATGTATATATATATATGTATGTATATATATACGTAACGGCATTCCATTAATATATATAAGTTATTGTTAAATGTACATGACATAATATATTACTAAGCAATAAGGGACTCCGACTACTGGGTTTGTACCTTTTCGTAATGGTGAAATATTCTTCATGAGTGAGTGAATAACTAAATCTCGCAGCTAGAGATGTTACATAGTTACATTAGAATTTTTCTTCCTTCTAAATACACACTGTAATTAGATGTTATATATATATTAACTTTATAATAAATAAATAAATAAATAGCTTGCTACTGGCGCATTTACGTTATCATTACTTATTCAATTTTTTTTATTACTATATTTAATGTGTAGTATATAGGTAACTTTAAAAAATACATCGTAAAAAGTATAATTTTTATACAAAATGTATGCATATAATTCAAAGAACCAGCATCTTCATAAACGCAAAAGAATCATAACTTAGGAAAATCAGCTTGAGTAATTCATTAATTGATAGAATTATCAGTCTGAATGATCAAAAATTATTAATTTTTCTTATTTTAACGTTTGCATGTAATTTTATTTAATTTTAACACTATATATATCGAAAATATATTTATATAAGTAATAATGAACGTTTGTCAGTCAATTCCTCATAAACCATTACATCGAGTTTGTTGATTTTTGATACATAAGTGCACCATGGCTTAACTTAGGACTTTATAATAATAGTCTTCCTCAAGGAAGGAAACGCACCTAGCAACGACATTCCAATTGTAACATATGGGATAAAATTTAACGACAATGGGTTCATTTTGTTTATTTGAATAGCATAGCAACCAGTTTTCTTTTAATTTTTAAACACATTTAAACTTTATTTCTAAAATCTTAACGCCACTGATTATAACTGTCTGCAATGATGATTCTTTTATATACGCAACTACAAGAAAAAGTAAGAAAGTAATAGTGTTGGGAGTTTGTACTGGCGAGTTCAAGCGGAAAGTGCTGTAAAATTATTACTAATAAGAGTTTATACTGGCGAGTTCAAGCGGAAAGTACTGTAAAAATATTACTAATAAGAGTTTGTACTGGCGAGTTCAAGCGGAAAGTGCTGTAAAAATATTACTAATAAGAGTTTGTACTGGCGAGTTCAAGTGGAAAGTGCTGTAAAAATGGCAAGAGAACAATCATTGAAATACGTACCCTAGGTGGGAAATGAAGTTCAAATATTGTGCACAAGTCAATGTTTTCTTTCTTTCTTTCTTTTCTTTTCTTTTTTCTTTTTTTTTTTTTTTTTGATCAATTAAGTAAGACTCATACCTTTATAAGATATCTTGCATGGATTTTCTGTTTATTTCTGCTAAAATCGTCGAAATTTCGCATTTGAATTAAACTGCGGTTACCTGTTGTACGTTTTTCCTATATTCTTTTCTTTCTCAAACACACCCTTCTTTCTCTACTTCTTCTTCCCTCGAACTCTTATTAGTAATATTTTACAGAGAATCTTTTTCTCTTTACTTTATGCCCCTCTTCATTGAGAGAGTTCTAATTACCAGAAATTTATGGAAACACTGTCGTCCTGGGTGTCTACACTGGTGGTAGTTGACTGAGCTATAGCGCTTTTTGCCACGTTTTACTACCAAGATTGGTCAACAAGAAACAAACAAGCCACAGTAGCTCGGTAATGGTACGCACTAGAGAAATAACATTCCATAGATTCCTTTGATCCTTTGGAAATGTCACTCATATGATCGACTTACTTCCCTGCACTGCAGCCATTTTTGTTTCCGTGACTCATAGCCTTCCGTGAATCTACGTTTGTAAAACTTTTGAGTGTGGTCATCGTATCACTTTTTCACACATGCAATAAGCTCGTTGCCGTCTCAAAACTGTTTTCCATGCAGACGAGTCTTAAGTTGTCCAAACAGATAGAAATCCGATAGTGCTAGGTCGGGGCTGTATGGAGGTTGTGGCACTAATATCCATCGCAGTTTGACAATCTTCTGAGCACATTCTTCCTGATTTGCATCATCTCCTTGGACAGAAGCTGTGAAACCAAGTGATTAATTTTTTTCTGTATCCCAATCGTTGAATTAGTGCTAATACAAACTCTTTTTCGATATCTGCGTGCTCTGTAGTATGTCTCGTGGTGATACATTTGTCTTTGGATGGGTTCCTCAATGACTGGTGCATTTTCATCGGTGGTGACGGTTGACGCTGTACTTGATCGTGGCTAGTTCTGACTTCTGCAATCACAGCGCCGAAACCTTTGAAGCCATCAACACACACATTGCAACTTCGAATCATTGCATTTTTCCTCCACAGCTTACCGTGAATCGATGTTGCTGAGTTATGCCCAGATTTATAGAGGAATCCCATCATCGGATGTTGGCGTAGTAGGGTGCCATATTTCATTCATGGTGTCTTATCTGCAAGAACATGAACTAAAAATTAGGATGCTTCTACCTACAAATTTTCATTTCTCTAGTGATTACCATTATCGAGCTACGGTGGATTGTGTTACTTTTTTAACCAACCTTCGTAATTATTTTGTTACGGAAGTGGATTCACACAAGTGAAATTACAGGTTATTACATTATTCTTCATAAGTAATATTTGCAACTAGTTGCTGGTGGCTAAACTAGTTTTTATTTTTATTATTATTATTATTATTATTATTATTATTATTGAACAGATTTTGTATCATGTTCTAGTACTCGTATTTTTTAAAAAGTCCTTTCTTTCACGTAAGAATATTTTTAAAAATAAATATATTAAGGTTGGTGTAAAGGGACAAGTTTCGCCGATAGATGTCACTACGGTCTTCGTATCTCTCTTATGTATTTTTTACCTTTCACGAAAATTCACGATTTCTCTTACAAATTTCAAGCAAGAGACATCAGATTTGTAGAGAAGGAACTTTATAACCTATCGAAGGCAACAATCCGTGCCGACTTTTTTTTTTTATTTAGAACTTTCTTCATTGTTGAAACAGGTCCACTGTTAAAGGTTTAGATATCCATTTCAATAATCAATCTATTTTAACAATGAAGAAAAATCTAAATAAAAAATCGGCACAGATTTTTGCCTTTGATAGGTTACGAAGTTCCTCCTCTAAAAATTTGATGTCTCTTGGTTGAAATTTGTAAGAGAAATCGTGAATTGTCGTGAAAGGTAAAAAATACATAAGAGAGGTACGAAGACTGTAGTGAAATCTATCGACAAAACTTGTCCCTTTAAACGAACCTTAATTCAAAATTATTCATGAAAATGGTTAACAATAGGTTTAATATTTTAATTTATACTGAAATGTATAAATTGTATTTCCTGCTTTTCTATTAACAGAAGCTGCTAGATTACGGGACAAACAAGCAATACGTTCTCGATTAGAGTTGAGACAAAGGCTACAATGTAAATCATTTGAATGGTACTTGGATAATATATGGCCTGAACATTTCCTACCCAAGGATGATAGATTCTTCGGACGGGTAATTATTATATTTTCATTGATAGGAACTTGTCATCAATGGAACTAGTTTAAGGAAAGTAAACTGATAATTGTAAACGTCATTACTATAAATATATTTTGTTTGGATTTTTGATGTGTGCATAGTGAAGGGCAAGCTTAACAAATATATTTTTAATCATATATCAAATTTATATATGTAACCTAAATATTATATTAGTGTAATTACAATGTATTTAATTCGTATAGTTATTTTTTAAACATTAGATATCAAGTTAATTATTCTGATATTGTTATATTTCAATTTTGTGAAATTTTAGTTGCAAAACTGAATACTGCTTCATTTTAGGTATATTTTCTTGCAATCTGGTATAAGATTTTAGACACTTGAGTGAAGATAAAGGTTAGTGACCTACAGCATCAAAGATTGCCATCGTATAATATCTAGGAAGTACTATAAACAAGATATTTCCAGTGCATTGTAGATATTCTAGCAATAGATTCTAAGAGTAAGAAAATAAATATTAAGAATGAACCGACAGAAAGTCGCTGAGTAAACTTTTGTTTAACTCTCACACTTCGATACGAAATTTAAGATATAATAAGTGTGAAATGTTTCCTTCGATCAGGATTTTCACACTTCTACAGGAACCGTTACCTCTATATTGTGTGTGGTCCAACGACTTAAGCTGGCTAGTCTGGCACAGTATTATCCAATACTATCAGGGAATATTTCAGTAGAGTTGTTCAGTATAGTTTTATATGAGAAGGTGCCAACCTGAAGGGTACGTGTCACCAAAAGTTTCAACTTGAGATTTCACTTGGAGATTATTTTTAGTTTGGATATCTATCGAAAAAATACACAGTTTTAATCCGAAAAATACTTATTCCTGTATTTTACGGTGTGAAAAATTGTAGTTTGTATATAATCCTATCATGGACATAGATATTTTCTTCGTGAATGTCGTTCATCTTAGTTTTGGATCTGATTGCCTTACATAAAAGTACAATTTAACGAAAGTAAATCACTTTTAATGAGTAACAATGAGACAATTTCGACAATGGCCGAAACTGTTATATTATTATTCATTAAAAATGATTTGCTTTGGCCAAGATTTTACTTTTATTTTTTTCGTATATTGCCAGAAACTCTCTTGAACGCAGCTCCTCATATGTAATAGTAATTTTCCTTCTTTATTTGCTCTTGCAATTTTGTTGATATTTCATTATGTACAATGTCAAAATTTAGACCTCGTAAACTGAAAGACATGTCTCCTCATACAACCTCAAAAAGTATATGAGTTTGAATAAAAAATGACAAATTCTACTCATCATACGTAACCAATCTCTAATATAGTAAATGCTTTATTTATTTTTAGGTTAAAAATAAGAAATCTGGGAAATGTCTCCAAAAACCAGGAGGCAAAGGTAGCTTGAACCAACCAATGGGTCCTGCTTCGTTGTCCGGTTGCACGTTTGAGCCAATACTTGCTCAAATGTTTGTGCACACTCCTAAAGGGTACCTGATGACAGACGAGTCAGTCTGTTTAGACGCACCAGAAAATGACGTCACTTCTAAACAACCGAAAGTTCGAATTATGGCATGCCATGACATTGACAGACAGCGATGGGTTTATAATAATCAGGTAACAAACCTAGTCTTTAAATATTCGCAATATAAATCAATATGATAGGAAATAATCAGGTTGTTCAAACACAAATTTGTTTTAAATTCATCTCATTTTGTTTTGTTGAAAAGATAACAATAGTTTTATAGAGCTTCATGAGAGTATTTTTTATTTTTTCGTTTTCTAACATTAATTTGTCTTATATTTTCTTGAATGATCAAGTTTTCCGTTGATTTACAAATGTCATAATGAAAGAGTGGATTGTAATTTTTATTTAAATTTCTGAAAGAAGAAACCTTAAATGAGAAACGAATGGAACGAAATAATCACGTAAGGAAACAGATCTGCATTAAATGTGGAATCTATTTTGGCTTATATAGATTTAAAGTTAGTAGTAGACATGCATTTGAGACCTTAAGTAGAGATTTTGAAACCTCACTTTTCTTGATAAGGGAAGCTGTGAAATTATCTAACTCATCAATTAAAACAATATGGCCAATCAATTTACGACCACGTATGGGTGTAATATTGATATTCCTTATATCCAATTATCGTTCTAATGTTGTTGCAATTAACGTTCGGAACATCCACTCTATGCCTATAAACATTATGGACTTAAATCGGACATCCCTGGATATCCACCGAAAGTTTTGTCCTGTGAGAATATTATATATTTCAATTAATAGTATTGGTAATAAACCCGTCAAGAATATCTGCTATTTTAATTTTTCATGTGTGGATTTATTTAAATTTTTATTGCGTACTGGAATAAATTGTACGAAACCAATTAAAAATTATTGTAGATATAACACATGATAGATGATGACTTCTCCTTAAGTGCGTACCAATAAGTTTTTAAAGAAAGAACATATGGTAGCAAAGTCAATATGAAAAAAAGTTGTTAGGCTATATCGTCCTCCTCGTGACCAAAAAGCGTATCTCAAAAATTACCAAACGTGAGAAGACAGACAGACATATCTCAAAATATACCCCTTTGTTGCAAGACAATTTAGTTATTCCTGAAACACGCCCATCACTAAATAAGCTATATCTCAGCTAATAAACTTTCCTGAGTCACGTAGCACGTTATAGCGATGATCTTATCTCACTTTTAGTAATTTTTGAGATATTTCGCTTTGTCGCGAAAGAGACATATTAAGAAAACCAAATAAAGCGTTACTATTAGTATTATTAAATTCAGATATTTATATGTGGCAAATTAATTTTATTCAGCTAAATTCTTATTATTACTATCTATTTTCTATGCTACTTCAGACGAAGACTTTAGTGCACTTTTCAACTGGTATGTGCCTTGACCTCCCGCAAAGTTCTTCCGATTCGGAGGGTCTGGTAATAAGTTCATGTTCCGGAAACCCAAGCCAACAATGGGATATGGATCGTATTCCTTGGAAGTGAGCTGTAAATTATTCTACAGGGTGAAAAGAAAATCGTCTATATTTTGTAGGTTTGAGAAGTGCCAATACGCAGCGAGCTGGTCTCAGCATTTGATGTAAGACTACCGGTAATTTGTGATGATGCGCGCGGTTTCAAATATGTTTACAAATTCCTGTGAATTAAAGACATTGTATATTGATTGCTGTGATAATATACGGTTAAGACAAGATGTACAAATTTACATGTTATTTTTAATTAAAAAAACGTGGTTTACAATAACTAATAACGAGCTTGCAGTTTTATTGTGTATATATATAAAACGCTCTTACATTTTATACTGAAACCAAGATAGGATAAAGTTGAAAACACTTTTAAACTGATTCAACAGAAGAGTCCAAGGAAAGAACGTATTAAGTTTAATTTTTCATATTTTGAAGTATAAAATGCTAATTATACATGTATGAGAATGTAATTTTACGTTTTTTTTTAAATATAATTATAAACGAAAAATGTTAATACGGTAATCATAAAAAAGTTGGATCAAGAAAAACATACAGTGCAGAACATGTCAAGCGCTAATTTTACATGGAAGTATTGTTATCTTTAAGTAAAAATAAAATTTATATATCAGCATTTAAGTTGTGCAATGTTTAAGAAGATATTACTATGACTAAGTCTACTTAATATATCAAGAAGAGTATTTGATAATTTTGTTCTTTTTCATTTAATAGAATCTTTATAGCATTGATAATAATTTGTTAAATCTATAGTAATCATCATTGCAAACAATGCCGACAGAAAGTCGAATATTTTGTAGCACGGTATTAAAGTATTTATTTAATAAACATGTCAGTCATATAATTTCTTTTCTAGTACTTTTACGTACAAAGTGCAATAGTACTACAAGATATACGTATGAGAACGCTTAAATGAGGAGAACTGACTATGATTTTCATTTTCTAGTGATGAAAGGACTGAAAGAAATCTTGCATCGTTAAAAAAATCGAATTTGAAATTTTCATGATTTTATACATTCCATAATTCCTATATGCCAAAACAATTTTTGGATGTCTCGTCATATATTTGTCCGTCCTTATATGCTGAACTGTAGAGGCTCTACCGTTCAATATATCGAGACTAAATTTCAAACTTATTTAGTACAGGATACGAAGTGAAAGTTGATTTTTATTAGAAAGCGACATTAATGATTTTATTCATATTTCATAAATAAATATTTGATTAGTACGTTTACACAATGAATGCATCATGATTCAATTAAACAAAAATGGGAGAAAAAAGTGCGATGGTCCGCACTTTTTATTGCTAAGCATGCATTTGCAATCTACGGAGAATATGTTTACAACAACTATAACACAAGAAATTATTGTTTTTATTTTCAATCAGATTTTAACATTTGAATAGCAAACTTGGAGACAGTTGTAACTATTTCTGTAAGTCATGACTTGTTTTTCTTGATATTGAAATCTCACATCGAATAACGCTGTAACTGTCAAAACTAAACTATAATAATTTCTAGAAAGGAACAATTAGCATAGCTTTGTTACTACAATAAAAAGACATATTATAAGGATAATATCAAACTTTTAATATTGTTGTATTCATTATTTAAATTAATACGCGAAAAACATGTCTCTATAATTCCTTCAAAGTTACAAATTTCATAAAATATCAACTAGCTAGTAAGAGATTTTTTTTTTCGATCGAATATGATTTTAGCAAATATTTAAAGGAATATAACGGAAACAAACCCAACTTTTTGTTGTGAATTGTGTGTTCACTCTTTCCTGACTATATGGAGTAGGAAGGAGCAATTGGTCATAAAGACAAGAGGTTTTTACTTTTCTATGCTTTGTAGAATTTATTTTCTATATATCAATTGCCTAATGAAGTGATTTTCTTTAGGAAAGTGTGAAAGATAAGACCGTACAATACTGTATGAATTATGCAATTGTAGCATAAAATCGAAGTATCAATGCTGAAGAGGTACTTACGTTTAAAATGTGTACGTCATCGAAAAATATCATTGATAACGCTATATTTAAAATCTGGCCTATCTTTTTAAATAGTGAATAAGTCCTGATAGCTCTTTAAAAAACCGTGAGCTAAGATTCTAGCGTATGTTTGCTTAATGATTCAAGTTTTGAAGAATGTGTTTGATTTTGTTAATTTGCTTCAAAAGTGTATTTTAGGTGAAATATTTAAAGCATTTATTGTAGTAAAAAGGATTATGATCAATTATGTGAAGCCTTGCTTTTTTTTATCAGGCTATTCCCAAGATGGGTCCTACTACCGTCCTTTTCTTCACGGTATTGAAATGTTCGTATATTTCTGATTTACATGAAGTGTTTACATTTAGGCTCTGTTTCAGACAATGATGCAGATGTTATAAATAATTAAAACATATATGGGCCATCAAAAGAGAAGTAGTAGTGCATTTTAGTAAGATTATGGAAAAAGAAATGGTATTAGATTCAGAAAGGTTTGGTGCTATTACTGTTTGTGTATAGAAAAAAAAATCATTTTTAGTAACTGTGAAGCCGATTTAAAAAGTGTTATTTGTAATTTTTATTTAGAAATAAACCATTTGTCTTTTTCAACGATATTTCTTTTTTTCAGTTTTTGTATTACGTAACATATTTATGTAATATCCCCTCGTACTATTCCAGCATAAAGGGATTATGTTAATGTGAACAGTGTACTTAAGATTAACAAAGGAAATTGTTAGTTACCAATATATCCTCCCGTGGGAAAATTAAATATTCTCCAAACGTATCGGAACAAGCTAGTACCGTCTTCAGTAACAAGATAACAAGATTAAAAATGGATGAGAGAAATTGGTATGGGAAAAGGAATACCAAAATAAATATAACATAAGAGATGGGTACTAGGAATGATGAGCACTGCACAGTGAACGAAGGAAAAAAAAAAAAAAGAGTTGGAAGATGCGCGATGTCTATGCTACGTCACTGTTGGCAGATCCAAAGTAAACATCAAAGGTAGATAACCAGATTTTATCAATGTTGCCAGAATTCAGATTTAAAGCCTGTTTATATTTATGAATAATGAATGCTTCTTTAATTTCCCGATGTTTTTCTGAACTATCACAACCTGTTTTATATTATGTGTATGTTGTTTTAGGTGAAGTGACAATCCCGACATACCCTCCTCTTGTGACTTTTTTATTGTCTAATATGTACTCTAATTTGGGTGCTAATATTGCTTTTGGTGACCTATATATGAAGAGTCACATTCACACTGAGCACGATGAATACTTGACTGACTTAATGGATCAACAAAATAACTTTTGAAGCCGATGAGACGTTTCTCTAAACTTCTCGGGGGGATATTAGAAGCAGATATGTTATGCTTGGCAAGAATACGTTGAATTTTTGTCGTTAATTGTTGAAAGTAAGGAATTCCTACTCAAGTTTTTGTTTCTTTGGTAATAACTTCTTTTGGGGGTTTGCACCGATCTACATGTTCGATTAAACCATTTTTGTAAGGTACACAACTTATAACCATTCTTTTGTCCTATCTGATATAAAAACTGTATTTCATCATTGAGATCACTTGGACAATCACAAATTAATAAGGCCGTACAAACGAAATTCTTCCGAATATTGGCCTTGTACAGTGGTGGATGGGCTGACCGTTGATGTATGTTAAGTAGTATTGACTGCAGTGGGTTTTCGGTATACTTTTGTTATAAATTTATTGTTCGATCAGGTAAATTAGATTCACGCTCGAGAGTGAACTTGACCTAAGATGCTGATTATTGAACTGTTCAAATATTTGTAAAAGAACATTTTCATCACGTACTAATAGTAAAATGTCATCGGCATAACGATAATATCTAATATACTTAAATGTATCCTCTTTTAAAATAGACGTTTCTCTCTGATTTAAAACTATGTTGGACAGTATTGTAGATAGTGTTTTCCCCATTGCTAGACCGTCATTCTGGGAAAAGTTATGGGTTTCAAATTGAAATATTGGTTATTAAACAGATCTGAAGCAGTTGTAATAGAAAATGAGTTTCGTAGGTAGGTGTACCAGTTTGCAATAACCAAGATCGTGTGCTATTGATAGTAAGTTCCAACGGTATGGGCGGATCCTTTACAGCGTCTATGGATGCAAGCAAAATATCATTAGCATTTACAAGTGATGATAACTGATGTTAACATCAAGACAATTTTTTACAACATATTTGAAACCACTGTTGTACTGATGAAAGTTTTTTGTGTAGCCATTTGGATAGTAAGCTGCATGGCTGAAACCTGATATGATCGGACGAAGGCTAATGTCAGGCTTTGCACTTTTGGAAGGGCATAAATAATGAGGCAAGGTGCATGTATTTTTATCTTTTTTTTCAGAGTCAGTCAACAGTCAATTATCGACTGGACCGTTTTTATAAACCTGTAGCAATGGACTGCGCGAATGTGGAACAAAATTACATTTCTCAGCTATTTTTAAAATGCCGAAGCGTATCTCTGTTTTGACATAATTACATGTTGGGTTCCTTCGTCAGCCTTTAGACACCAAATTTCATGTTTGTTAAGAAATTTTCTAAATTCTATAATAAGCCCTTGTACATAACCTGATTTTTAATATGGACCTATTTTTCTGTGTGAATATAAGAATGAGTTGATATTCGTTAACATTCATTTCTAATAGACTACACAGAATTAATATCGGGTACAAGGTCAACAGCTTTTTCAACGGAACAGATTATCTTTTCTAATGGAATGGAAAGCAGAAGATAGCTGAATTTTAAGCCTAATCTAAAAATCTGATAAAATTTCTTCGGAATGTCAATATCAGTAAGATTAACGAACTGGATTTAGGATTTAGATTTCTGGGCTTTCGGCATCTATGGCTATTTATCCCGTCACGTTTGAGGGATGACGTCCCTCGACGAGTACACTATCCAGGGAAAGGGAAGGAAGGAAGTGGCCTGGGACCTATGAGTTAGGTTCCACCCTGGAAAACCTCATTCCGGGTAGCTGTCTGAAAAAAGCGTTTTACAGTTTTTCGACCTAGTGCCCCCACCGGGAATCGAACCCGGGACCGCTCGCACCGAAAGCGAGAGAGTTAGCGACTACGCTACACGGGGCCACTGGGATTAACAAACAATTCTACGGGAAGGCCTGAGTCTGGTTTTGTCGGTTTGCGTTTATTAGTAACAAGAACACCACCCAAATGAGTGATTTTTCTTTCCAGGTGTGCAAATTTAATTTTGTACTTCATTCGTAACGAAGAATGCAGTCTGTTTTGTAAAATCTATACGTATAACGGATCAGTATGAAAGGTTAAGGACAACCACATCTGATAGCACTATTAAGCCTGTTTACTAAAAAATATTTTAATCTAATTATCTGATTTAGTGTTGTACTCTAAATTTAAGGTTATCGGAATTAAATTATTTACCCATCTTTTGCTGGTGAATATGTTTAGCAAGTTCCTTTTTAGAAAGCTTAGAACAAACATTTGAACTGATTTCGACATTAAGGAAATTTACTCCTCAGCTAAACTTCGTCCAAAATCTAATTTATCTCTTGGATGTTTTGCGGGAGACGCATTTTAGGTAAAAAGTCTTCAAATTCTAAATTTTACGATCCTAAGTCATGTTTTCGAAGTTCTCGTGTCATATTTTTTCTCACACTCGACTCTAGCCATAGGAACTAAATACGCGGTTCTGATTGGTTGAAGTTATACGTTTCTCGCCACGTAGCATACATATAGCAGAAATCAAACGTGCTGCTGTCGGTTCTCGTGGCCTAGTATTCTAGCACAACGGATTAGTGATAATAATCGCTTTTGGCGTGGGTTCAAACTCCGCCCAAGGAAAGTTATTTTTTTTTTTTTTTTTTTTTTAATTTTCATTAAAATAAGATGAAAATAATAATCAAAAAAGTGAATTAGTTACGTTATGCGTGCAGTTTTGCTATACGAATCTGTAGTAGTAGTAATGGGAACGGGTTAGAAGCCCCGCAGGACTCGTTTTGTTCCACCTTGACCCCCATGATATAAATTTAGAAGCTTAAAACAGATTGTATTTTCTATTTTCCATTCTTCTAAATTGTAAATCCAGAGAGATTACGTTAGAACTGAACTCATCGCAAATCATTTCGATCCAGTTAGAACAACCAAATTGCTGTTTAGTGGCTATTGCGGAATCATCATCAGATATAACTGAAGAGTCTCTATATTGCCCTTCAGCTACGAAGGAGGAAATTCAGGACTTTGTCTTGAAAACGACGGATCTTAATTTGGACTGGCAGAATAAATTATTTTCTTCATTAGTGAAGTATCGTTCTCTCTTCACAGAAAATTCAAGAGTCATGGAAGTTCCTCTGTAGTCTGTCTCTGTTATTCCACCATACGTCTATTGGGGCATGTTACTCCACCAACTGAATAACTACACCACGCTGATTACCAGTACCACTATACGGGTTACATTTGCAAGAAAAGATGGTGATTATTTATTACTAAATTTACTTTCACTGATTACTTTGTTGTAAAAACTGTATCTTATTTCAACTATCAAATGCCGGAATTTATTCAAATAAAACCATACTTACTCTTAGAAACTTGATTTAAGCATTTCAAGAGAAAATATCCCGGCTTACTCTGTTTACTCTTAGTTGGATGATTCTGAAAAGCAATTGCTTTATAATGGAGTTTAATACCTATCATTTTATAGCTCATCAGAAATCGAATTTGGAATCGTGCACGCCAATGCTAAACGTGTGTACCAATCAGCTACACCGAAAGCACATCTTAACATGAATACATTTTGCAAATAATAATAATAATAATAATAATAATAATAATAATAATAATAATAATAATAATAATAATAATAATAATAATAATAATAATAATAATAATAATACACTCCAAGTAATTGCTTTTAACTTTCTAAGTCGTGACTTCCCACACACACACTTTTAAAATTCCAAAAAGATATGATTCGGCAACACTCAGTTTGCAGTGTTTGTAGACATCAACGTCATACATCCCTGGGGCAGCTTGTTATTTTATACAGCTTCACCAACAGATTTGAGTATATGGTTTTCGAAGAGGAAGATATATATCAAATTTTCTTAAACAAAAATGTAAGCCTGTAAACAGAGATTATGCTCAAATTTTGAAAATTTTTATATTTTTAATTTTTTTTTTTCAAATACTGAAAGAAGTGATTTCAGCGTTTTATAACTATTTTCATCAAATACACTTTCACTTTTATTTATTTAATAAGAAGTTTGTTAGAGCTGAACTCTATGTTGTGAGAACAAAATAATAAGACAGTTTAGCTCGTATTTTTACAAAGTATAATAAAAAAATTTAGCAAAATATGATTTATTTCCATTTTCCTAACAAAGAAGCTAGCAAAACTTAAAAACAATATATATGTATGTACGTCTACAAGGTAATAATGCTTCATTCAAATTACACACTTTCTAATAAACGTAAATAATTTATTTTCTTTCTTTCCTCACAAAATAAACATTTCGCAGGTTTCTTCCGTTTCTCTCATTGTATACTTCGTTATATCAAATGCAGAACGTATAATATATATTTGTTTCACCAAGTACAGCCGTCTTTTCGCAAAATACACGGCACTTTTCGATTTAGTCAGTCTCTTTAACACAGGCTATACGAACGTTTACCGTTCCCCATCCTTTTCCACTTCTATCTGTGGACGTATTTCTTGAGTATACTTCCCTTCACTTTCAGTTCGGTGTGATCTTTCGCTACGATGGTATCATTCCTTGCGCTCGCTTTCTATTGTAAAATGTTTTGCGACCGTGGTTGGCTCGTGAAGACTTCTGGGCTTCTTTCCGTTGTCGGTTGATCTGTACATTCTTCTCTTGGCCCTGGCCTTTTGGTTTTCCTGTTGGAAGATACAAAACTGTCATAAGAATTGATCAGGCATAATTAAATTCCACACTTATTTTTATACTATGGCTCACCTTACATTAGGCTGTTTGATTGCCTCAAAATGACTGGCCAAAAATAGCAGAGATAATGTAACCTACATTGCATTACAGAGCAAAAAAATTTGTTATGAAGATCATTTCAAAATCGTTTGCAAGTTTACATGCAATAGATGTCAGTAACTTGTATACTTTTATCTTCATGGTTATTCCCATGTGAACAACCATCTTGAAAATTTCTTCAAAAATTGGCTGGAGTTAACCTAATCTAGTCACGCGTTTTTCACGTTCAAGAAACTAGGTGTTTCTATGAACTGGATGCGCAATGATAGATGTTAGATACAGAGGAAACCAAGATCTACGATAATGCTACAGACCTGAGTTTGATCCCTTAGATCATTAGAGAAATTCTAACAAATTTCGACACACTGAATGCAACTAATTAATTTTACCATCCTTCTATATAGACTTGATATTTTTCAGTTAATATTCACAAATATCTTATTCTCGACCTCCCGCTCTTTCTTTCATACTGAAAATGAAATTTCCAGTTCTAAGATAATACCCTGTAGGCTAAAGAAGACTGTAATAATGATGGTGGAATACGGATATTAGAGGAAACTCTGAATGTCCCCTAACTCCTCCAGAATGGCGTTGTTCATATTATATGGGAATTAATCAGTGATTCTTTTACCACCGATCTCTGTGATTTTCTCCTTTTTTATAATTACTGTGTATTACATTATATATATATATATATATATATATATATATATATATATATATATATATATATATATATATATATATAAAATTCGCCTGCTTATTTCAAGAGTGGCATAACTCAAAAATCGCCCTTATTCACTTATGGGCAGAAAATGAAAGCTAATCTTGATGTATATCTCTGGTAAAAATTTCACAGATGTGCTTCCAAAACTGGGCGCTAGAGAGCACTTTGTGTCGTTTTTGCGTCCATTTGTTTTCATTGCGTTTCGAAACTTCCAAACGCTTCTTCTGAAAAGTTAGGAATTTTGAGTTATGTCACTCTTATAATAAAAAGGTGATATATATGCAAACATTGTGCACTGTTTTCTTAAAGAATGCATACATATATAAACACTATGAAGAGTGTGGGTTTCTTGAAGTCTATAAATTCTCATCAAATACGAAAAGTAAATGTAATAATAATAATAATAATAATAATAATAATAATAATAATAATAATAATAATAATAATAATAATAATAATAATAATAATAATAATAATAATAAAGGAGCTTCTATCCTATCGCAACTCTCCTCTTTCCCTGAAAACAACTAAAAAATATTTGGGATTTGTTTTGTGGCTGCTTTTATGCATATTACCTCATAGATACACTTTACGTATCATATTGCTTTGACAGTCACTGTAAACTTTAAAAGTCAAGGTAAGTTATCTGATACATCATTAAAAAGATCACGGGAAAAACAAAACTTGTGCGGCATCGTTTACGAAATGCCTATCATTTAACTATGTAGTGCTTGCATAATCAGATAAAACGTTCAATATTATAAGTCATTAACGGGCGGGCATAAAAAGAATGAAATGAGATAGGAAAATGTCACAAAATGTATCGAATAGAGCGTTCTCCTTGCCACACAGCCAATCAAGGGCTTCTGGGAGGTCACTTGAAAATTTAATTGAAAAGTATGCAACCTGACACATCACTGAAAAGATAAAAAGATAATGGAGAATAAACCAGTTCTGCAGGAAAAACAATAATAATAATTATTTAAAACCCGACATAAATAAATCTCGAATAATGCAGTTTTGCTTAGCGCAGAAGCATTTTCGAACCAACTAACCGTATTACGCTATATATATATATATATATGTCTAGCAGTTCATATAGGTACTCAAGAAACTGAAAAAGCTATCACATTAACTTACCAGCAACATCTTTCGGTGGGAAATTGGGTCTCCGTCTGTTTTGTGACTCCCACTTCTGTTGCCTTCTTTGTTCCGCTCTTTCGCGAAGAACGGCTGGGTTTTGTACAAATTCATCTTTCGGCTTCGAGTCTTCCGTTCTCTCTTCTTCTTCCTCTTCGTCTTCAGCACTCTCCTCCTCTTTTTCCGCAACATCACGTTCTTTGTTCCTGCAATATCAGACATAAAACTAGTAAAACCAGACAGAACGGTTCAGGAATTCTCTCTCAATATACGGTACTGCATTAACTGATTTCTTTATTTTGCTGTACTGTCTTACAAATGAATTTAATATAATGTCTAAGTCAATTCCGTAAATTACTGAACAATTTACATATAAAAAATCATCAATCGAATTTACAGTGTGTTTGAAAACAACACCGACAATGTTTGGGAGGTAATTCCTAACACCAAAATAAGACAAAAGGTATAGACAAACCTGAGTGTAGAAATGTTTCCTATCGGCGCAATGACCAGCCGAAAATTTGTTTCGAAAAAATGTAAAACCAGCCATAACTCGAGAAGAAAATGTCTGGTTAAAGGGAATGTATGTAATTTTTAGTCATAGATTCCATTAATGCACAAATTGGATATGGTGCAGGAACGGCGCAAGAGTGACCCGAAAGAAACTATAGAATTCCTTGGGTATTTTATCAAAAATTGATCAAGGAAAATAAGTGACATTCAAGTACAATGTTTTAATGAGCAATATCATTGTATAGGATGGACACAAAGTCCCGTCATTCCCTTAAGTATAAAATAAACTATTTAAACTGTAATTATATAAACTGTGAACGGAATTATAGTGTATTTCTTTCATATTTCAGGTATAAACAACGACTGATACAAGTGACTATCCACTGAAGAACGCATCGTCACAAGCACTTTGGTTCACGAGAGGACCAGAACAAGGAAAACGTTGGAGCAGGTGCGTATGGATTTCCAGATAAAATTGGACGAGAGCCATTTCTAAAGAGAACACTTCTGCATTGGGAATAGAAATTGTTTTCTACCGGTTAAGGATAAACCACAAAGTGGCAGACCATCAACAAGAGAGGAACAATGCAAAAAAACTCGCAAGTTAGTGGAAAGGTCACCAACTCGCAAACGGTCCCGGAACTTGGTATACCCTGGTCAACTCTACGCAAACCTATGAAACATGACTCAATTATAACCATATCGACCGAAATTTCAAGAATTGGCTGAAAATCATTTAAACGAAGGAAGGAAATATGTAACGCACTCTGCAGGTGTCTGACACGTGGAACGTGGAAAAGATATTTTCAGTGATGAATGTGCCACATACCAAAGTTTCCGAGCAAGAAATGTTGTCTTCTGGTCACAGGTAAACCATTATTTCTATGAGGAGACTTAGAAGAACTCTCCCCATGTCACAATATGGACTGGTGTGGACAGCAAATTTAAGGTTCAGATTTTTTTGATGAACCTGTTAATCAACACCGATATCTTGACATGCTAAGAAGCTGGTTCATTTCCCTTCTGGAAAGCCAAGGGGACATGTTGGTTTCAACAAGATGAAGCACCTCTTCATTTTGCCACTCGAGAATATTTCAATGAGGTGTTTTCACGACACTGGATTGGCCACGAATTGCCTTCATTATCTGCTTCACTTGACCGAACCTCTCGAAGTCCAGATTCACGACCTGTGACAATTCACTCTGGAGATTCATCAAGAATATTGTTGAAGCACAGTGTTATGCTACCATACATAAATTGAAAGAAACTGTGAGACTTGCTTTCAGACTAGTTACTCCAGCAATGCTGAGAAGAATGTCCTACAGAACCTGGCAACGTATTATTTTGTGTTCAGAGCACGATGGAACCAAACTGATCTGTTAGACATTTAGACATTAAAGCAACAGGTATTTGTCACACATAAAACTCAATCAATAACGTGAACATCTATAGTAATAATTAAGGTTTGCATAGTTCGAATATTTAATACTTCAAAGGGGGTGAGGAATCTTATCCCGAAACTTACTGTCTCGCTTCGTTATTGCATCTTACCTGCGGAAGAGCTGTTCTTCGCTAGGTTCCGTAACACATACGCCAATATCTTCATATGTGTCATCGAGTTCATCATCATATTCCCATTTATCATACATGCTGCCATCAGTATCTATGATGCCAAACCGTGAATACATATCCCTAAACTCTTCTAATCCTGACTTGTCATTTAACAAATCCGTCATTGTTTTATGCTTCGGTTTCCTAGAATGAAAAATTATTTCACTGCAATGCAACCAGAAATATCACTGAAATACAATATATATTCAGAACCATTTCAGCTATTATATATGAAGGACTGATTTGGATAAGGGACTTCGTACCATTTTCTTAAAAATTCATTTTTTTCCCATTTATTTGTATAGTGAATAATGACTATGATGAATTCACATTTAGATACAGCTTATCACAGAATACAACATGATGATATAAACTTATATTCACATAAACCAATCACGTGGTTCGGATTCCACGTTAATCAGTAGGTCCATGTCTCATATAGCCTCGCTGCTGAACGGGTCGTTAAACTCAAAATGAACTCAACTCACATAGACCTAGTAAGAACAAAATCTGTAAAAGATGGAACAAAAACTAAAGAAATTGATTATTTTAATAAAACTCTCCTATAATATTTCAAATTTTTCATATGAGTCCTTATTAAAATCAACCCTTCACATACCCTTATTGATTCATTGATTGCGGTTTCACAACTCATTTCAACACTATGACTATGTAAAACGTGTAGATCCAATTTAATAAGGGATCCGAATTACTGAAATCGAATCCGTGACTCCAATATTAAATGGGAGAATATTAACCATTTAGCCATGACATACTGAAATAATTAGTGGATAGACTAAAGACAGTTTTCTTGGAAGTTCATGAATCAGAAAACTGTTTCGAAGGAGATCGGCTAATCTAGTTAAGTAACTATCACTAGTAAATTAAGAAGCAAACCTTCCTGAAATTACACAAGAAAATATAATGGAGTTTAGATAATCACTCCTTTTTAGAGACTAAGGTTAAATACTGCGCTAACGCCAAAATGCTATACACCATAAAACTCGAAGATAACGAGAAATATTGGTGCAACGAAGAGACAGGGACTCGCAAATACCTTATACATTCAATGTAAATTATTTAATAGAAAACGTCTGGAACTTCTAAAACCATCAACTTTTGGTTGATTTTTATTTTAGCGCCCCTTTCAGCAGCGAGGCTATATGTGACATGAACCTACAGCTTAACGTGGAATCTGAACGATGAGCTCCCGCCGGGAATCAAATCCGGGTCTCCCACGCCAAAGGCGCGTACGTTAAAGGCTTGGCCACGAGAGAGTTTTGCATCAATTTTTGAATATGGAACATATAGCATGAAAAAAATTCTAGCCTCTAATAAATGGGAAATTGTACATCTGACATTTTTAAAAATGAATGGCTTGTATTCCACTAGAAAGAAAGAGACGAGTATTTTTATTAACATTATCCTTAAACGTTATATCTAATGTTAAAATAATCCAATTTAATTGATTTCAATTTTATCCTTTTCAAAAATGTTTATTTTAGTAAAGAAATATTTTGGTTCATCACAAAGGTTTTTATCATAGTCGATTATACGAAACCCGTAAGTTTACAAGGAAAAACATGAAGGACAATACTAGAACATAGGCGAATTAGATTATTAAGTCTAAACTTATAAATAATTAAAGTATCTATTGAAGCTTTTTTGGCGACTTATTGTGAACAGTACAACGAGATACTTTGTATAAATTGATAATTACTTGTATTTTTGGGCAGAAAGTGCTTCTACATAAGCACTATACCAGATATAATGTTAATTTAATAATAACAAAAGAAGAATGTTTTTAATATATGTAAGAAACATACATTATAGTATAATTAGTTGCTATGTTGTTGTTGATAGATACCTAACAAACATGTACGATTGCAATACAGTCTATGTACATATTCGTTCAAAGAGAATCAACGAATAAAATTGTTTAAAACGTATCATCGTTTTGTAATTTCAATATAAAAGGTGAGAATACTAGTAAATGTAATCACGGAAGATATTTTAATGTGTAAACAAATACTACCACTCAAGATCTACTTATATTATTAGCCGAACCAGGTTGATGACTACCTTTGGTGAGTCGTTGTAAAAATTTTGGTTTACCTCACCCGGGACCTCTTGTAAATTCATATCCCGAAGTAAAGTAAGGGTGAATTTACTTCTGTACTAAGGTTAATGACTACAAACTTGACAAGACTTAGAAGTGGTAGAATAATCACAAGAAAAATGAACGGTGAGGCAATGGAGAAAGGAACCAGTGATAGTGATAACGGTGAACGAAGTGTAGTACCAGGAATGACATTAGAAGATCGAATTTTATTAGTCTTACAGCGGCAAGAACAAAGCCGAAAAGACGATATGGAAGCCATGAAGCAGGAATTAAAACAGACGATGGAGCAGAAGTCCGAGGAATCCAACAGACAATATGAAGAATTAAAGCAGACGATGGAGCAGAAGTCCGAGGAATCCAACAAACAATATGAGGAATTAAGTAGACGAATGGAGCAGAAGTCAGAAGAGACGAAACAATTTATTATTCAGGCAATGAATGACATCACCTCGCAGTTTGATGAAAAGTTAAAAAGAATATCTGAGGATTGCCAGGATAATCAAAACCATCTAATCCAAGAAGTCAGTGGTGTAAAAAGGGATTTGGAAGTAATAGAATCTTCTGTACAGCAACAAAAGATACAGGTCACGGATAACTCCAACCAGATACGTGTGAATACACAGTTGATAGCTACCTTACAAGAGAAAATCAGGACACTACAGATTAAGGACAACACATACCACAACAACATGGATAATGATCGTGTAGAATTCCCTTGTTCACAAGAGATGACTTCGCCTTCACCCGTAACTGATGAGGACATTATTTTGGAAGAAATTCATCCGAGGAGTACAGACGGGCGGAAAAAAGATGGTGCAACTACACATCACGCCATAGGTAGGAATTGTCACTCAACAAGAACACGGAATGATAAAAGGAAGGTAAAGTTAAGCGTAAAGATGAGTGAAATACGTGCTATGAGTAAGTTCAGTGGTAAATGTAATGAGAATGCTACTTCTTTCCTAGAAAAATTTCAGGACGAGTGCAATATAATGTGTATAGATAGATCACAATATATGAAACTAATCCCTCATTTATTACTCCCACCATGTTCTTTATGGTTTAAAGCAGTACGAGATCACGTTAGTACGTATGAGGAATTCAAAGCAGCGCTAATCGCAAATTACGAAAATGACTTTTTGCTTGCAAATAGAGATGCCACGATTAGAAACCAACATTTCAATCCTCGTTTGCACAAATCTATTGTCGAGTTTGTTGTAAATACATACAACGAATTAAAAGTCGTAAATCCATTGCAATCGGAATCTAGAATCATAGCATCAATTCGAAATTTGTTACCGTTTAAGTTACAACAGATCCTGTTTTCTACCCAGTGTATGAGTTTTAACCATTTATTAATGCTTGTTCAATGTTATGAAACTCAATACCATGCTCTGAATCAACAAGCAGGAATAGGCAAAAGTAAAAATAATTCAGATCATTTTGTACCTGTTCGGAATCTAAATATCCGTAGTGTGAACGATACGGAACACAACCTAAACCGAGTAAATTCAAGCAATCAGAACGAGCAAAATAGGCAGAGCTATGTAGGGAATCCGCCTAACCTAATTAGTCGTGGCAATCCTTATGTAAGACCATATACCCAAAATAGGTTCAGAAATAGACGAAATACATGGCGAAATTCCAGGAATACAGTAAACTACGTGGATAGACGTAATCGGGGGTTAAGAGATGGCACTTCGCATCAAAATCCAGATATTGATGCAATTCCTGTACAGAACAGTAATACGGGACATAATCATGATTGTGATGTACAATGTACTTTATTGGAACCATACACGAGTATGAATTTAAACTAATTGCAGCTGATGTGGTAGGGGTTAAACCCATATCAGCTATAGATTCTCATGAACATTTATCTTCAAATTTATGCGATAACGTCAAACTCATGTCAGCTATTGATTCTTATGAACATTTATCTTCCAACTTACATGTTCATGTTAATGATGAAAACGACCTTTTACATGACGTATCTGTAAATAATTATTCGGAAATAGCAGTTAATAGATGTCAGTACCAATTTATGCCTGTAGTAAATCGTTATTGGTCCAAAGATGATACTGTCAATGATGGTTTTGATGTTGAAGAAAATTTTGTATTTTTAAAATCATACAGTACAGCTAAAATACCTGTCAAAATCAATGGGTTAAACACAGAAGCTTTACTTGACACAGGAGCAAACGCCTCTTTATTATCATATTCGCTATGGAAAGCAATTACTAGCAATTATTCGAATCCTAAGTTACAAAAGGCTGAGAATCTTATTATAGTTGATTTTACCGGTAAACATAAAAAGAGAGTAGCTGGAATTACTCGTGTGACAATAGCTATTCAAGGTTTTGAAATATCAATCCCTATTCTAGTAATAAAGGAACTGAATGAAAAATTAATTATGGGTTTAGATTTATTATCTCAATTGCGTGTCATGCTCGATTTTAGAAACCAAACGTTGACTATACCTGGCATACCTCAGGAAATCGTTCAGAAACTGCTTCCAAAATTAGATGATATTGCTTGTCAATATAATAATGTTCCTTATGTATTGAATAATGTTTCTGTTAGTTCAGAAAGTGGTAAATTAAATGATCAACGAACGAAAGACACACAAAATTTGATGGATTCAAAAGACGATGTATTGTTTTCTGAGCGTGTTAAGTCACTCGAAAGTAGTCTTGATTTTACAGATAATACAGTAAAAGCTGACTTTAAGGATATCCTATACAAACATAAAAATGTCTTTTCAGAACGTCCTGGGCGTTGCAAGGATTTTGTTTATTCTTTTAAGGTTAAAACAGACAAACCCATTGTAACCAAGCCTTATATAATTCCATATAGATACAGGGAAAATGTACATAACGGTTCTGATTTGATTTTCCCTGTGGAACGACATTTTGATGTCAAGTTAGAAGATTCAACAATCGTAGATTCTTCCAATTTAGTGAATATGGTAAAAATCCGAAGACATAACAAATTTTTGAAACGTAATTCTCAAGTAGAGTCTTTGCAAGAAGGAAAATATCGGATCAAGGTCAATGACTTAGTTTTTGTTAAACAACATCCACAAAGTAATATGTTGTTAAAGAAGATTTACAAATTTTGTGACATTTTCTCAGGTCCTTATTTATGTTTTAAGGAAATAAACCCTAAAGTTTTTGAATTGTTGAACGCTAAAACGGGTACGTCAATTGGACTTCGTAATATAGATGAGTTGAAGGTTTGGAAACCTACCCAGTATACAAAAGAAAAATGGATGCGTCTAGTGAAAAAGTTAGTCGCGCCTGACATTCTTGCTCAAATACATAAGAATGAAGGAGACTAAGAAAAAAAAATAAAAAATAAAAGGGTATCTTCTGTTTGTGTAGAAATAGATTTATTTTCTTCCTTTTGTTCGCTCGAACGTAGGTTGCGTTTAATTCTTGATTTTTATTCAATTTAATTTTCTTTGATTTTCATTAACCAACGATAATTTTCCAATGATTTTAATTCTTTCTTATTAATGTGAAGGATTATAATTTAATTCATGATTGATTAAACACAAAAATTGTTTACATTATATTAATTTGTGTTGAAACTTTATTGTCAAAAATAAGTGTTAATGGAATAAAAGATTTAGTATAAATGTATTCATGTAAAGGAAACTAAATAATGTTATATATACATACGAGGGTCGATCAAAATGTATAGGACATAATTAATGGAATATTGTTCTTATGAAGGGACCAGTGGTTCTTAAATATAAAAACCAAGCTCCCTTGTAACTTTTATATTCAGTCCCATCGTCGGGCGACATTTTTATACAACGAGATACTTTGTATAAATTGATAATTACTTGCATTTTTGGGCAGAAAGTGCTTCTACATAAGCACTATACCAGATATAATGTTAATTTAATAATAACAAAAGAAGAATGTTTTTAATATATGTAAGAAACATACATTATAGTATAATTAGTTGCTATGTTGTTGTTGATAGATACCTAACAAACATGTACGATTGCAATACAGTCTATGTACATATTCGTTCAAAGAGAATCAACGAATAAAATTGTTTAAAACGTATCATCGTTTTGTAATTTCAATATAAAAGGTGAGAATACTAGTAAATGTAATCACGGAAGATATTTTAATGTGTAAACAAATACTACCACTCAAGATCTACTTATATTATTAGCCGAACCAGGTTGATGACTACCTTTGGTGAGTCGTTGTAACAGGTCTTCTCGGGCTAGCAGCCAGGTAAATACTGTTATATCTTGCGACGTTTCGAGGGCTGACATCGTCCTCATCTTCAGGCGAATATGATGGTGCAATAGAGTGTATGGAATATATATATACTTTATGTATGTGTGATTGGACTCTTCTGATTGGTGGTTGAAATGGCGGGATATGATTGGTGTCCATGTTTGACTCAGTTGGAATCCTGTTTCTGTTAAGGTTTGTTTTTCTTGTGTGATTGCAACAGCTTCTTTTATCCTTCTGTCCCAAACTCTTCAGCATTTTGGTATTATTTTGGTATCTGTGAATAAAATCTTGTGTTTGTTGCTATGTTCAGCCAGTCCGGATTTTTCTGGTTGGTTTAGTCTGATGTAACTGCTGTGTTCTTTGCATCTGGCTTCAATGGTTCGTCCCATTTGTTCAATATATAACTTACCACATTGCGGTAAGCTCCAGGAGTTCGGGGGCCCAGGTCGTCTTTGGTTGGTCGTATTCAGTTTTTTTTTTTTTTTTTTTAAATTTTTGCTGGAGGTTTGTGTATTGTCCTGATGTTGTACCTGGCGAATAGTCTGCTGAGCTTTCCAGAAGTGTTCCCGGTGTATGAGAGGCAGATTGTGTTCTTCCGTTCTTCATTCATAGTTCCTTCTGTACTTTTGTCCTTGTTGTTAGTGTCCTTCGTTCTGGTTCTTTTCAGGGCCATATTTATATCTCTCAATGAGTATGCATTCTGAAACATGGTGGTGCGAAGGTGATTAAGTTCCTCTGTTAAACAATCCTTGTCGGAGATGGAGAATGCTCCAAGGTGTTGAGAACTCCAAGCCGTTGAGCTTTGTGATGGAAACTGTTTGCGTTCAGATACAAATCTCTACGTGTTGGTTTCCTGTATACCCTATGGCCTAGGCTGCCATCCGGTCGTCTGTATATCATGATGTCAAGAAATAGTAGACGTCCTTCTTGTTCAACTTCCATCGTGAATTTAATATTCGGATGCTGGTTATTGAGATGTTGCAGGAATTCCTGTAAGGAGTTGCGCCCATGTGGCCAGATGGTGAAGGTGTCATCAACATATCTATAGAAATATGTGGGTGCAAGTGGTGCTTTCTTCAGTGTTTCATGTTTAAAGTGCTCTATATAAAAATTGGCTACTGCAGGTAAGAGTGGAGAACCCATGAAGGTTCTCATTATAAATATTTACTTCTCAATGAGGTATTGAAGAATATAATTTATAATTTTCTTCAACTTAAGGTGATAGCTATTACTATAAAAAAAATCAACAGACTCATCATCACAAAAAGCGAAATCTAGTCACTGAATTTTATCCATCCAACTCAACACTGTTTGATTTCCCACTATTACCCACTTCTTTACATTTATTATCTTGGTGTACCATACCGTCCCACTCTGAACGTTTTCCCCATTAGAACTCTCGTGTAAAGAACTATCATTTCACGTATTTTTTTTTTATTATTCTCTCGAAATACTGACCATATTATGAATAGTTTTTTTTTTTCTACTTTGGAAATACGATCAAAAATACTATTTTTGAGATGATCCTCATTACTAAGTAATATCTCTGCATGTTAATTCTCACGTTACAAAATTTGAGAATATTGTTTAATAATGTTCAACAACACAGACTATTTTAGGCACTAGGATATATTTAAATTCTATATACAGGGTGGCCCATTTTAATCTTTCCACGAAGATATCTCGAGAACGTTTGAACGTAAATGAACCAAACAAAAACTCAAAGAGAAAATGTTATGGGGCACATCGAACGATGTTATCGTAGTGCCCACAGGACCGCCCTTCATTGGGGCCCACTTTAAAATTTTAAATGGAAACATGGGGCAAGTGATACATCGTTCGATAAATCTTTAAAAACTTAACAGCGTTGTGGTAAAAGATTTTTCATATGGGCTACCGTATTCAAAATGGCCGCCAAGACATGTGCATGTATCAGATAAAACGTTCAGTACCATTAATATGAAAACAGTTGAAAATAAATGAACCAAACAAAAACTCAAATAGGAAATGTTATGGGGCACATCGAATGATGATATTGTGGTTCCCCCCAGGGCCGCCCTTCATGAGGGCCCAGGGTCCAACTTTAAAATTTTAAATAGAAACATGGGGCGATTGATATCTCGTTTGATAGATTTTTAAAAACTAAACAGTGTTGTGGCAAAAGATTTTTCATATGGGTCACCATATTCAAAATGGCTACCAAGACATGGTGCTTGTACCAGATAAAGCGTCCAGTAACTACTAATATGAAAACGGTTGAACATAAATGAACCGAACAAAAACTGAAATAAGAAATGCCATGAGATACATTGAGTGATATTGTCACGATGTCCCCCAGGGCCGACCTTCATGGGGGCTCAAAGCTCAACTTCAAAATTTTAAATGGAAATATGGGGCGAGTGATACCTGCATCATTCTCGAGTTATGGAATGGTAAATACCCTCTATGATTTCCTATACAAGTTTTATTCTGTTCATTTATCTCCAACCGTTTTCATATTAGTGGTACTGGACGTTTTATCTGATACAAGCACAACGTCTTGGCGGCTATTTTCAATATGGTGACCCATATGAAAAATATTTTACAACAACGCTGTTTAGTTTTGAAAGATCTATCGAACGAGGTATCACACGCCCCATGTTTCCATTTAAAATTTTAAAGTTGGGCTCTGGGTTCCCATGAAGGGCGACCCTGGGAGGCACCACAACAACACCATTCGATGTGCTCCGTGGCATTTCCTATTAGAGTTTTTGTTTGGTTCATTTATGTTCAACCGTTTCTGAGATATTTCCGTGAAAAGATTACAATGGGTCACTCTGTATATATATTAAAGCTCTCTGAAAAATTGGACTTACATATACATTATAATGAAAACAACTTTAAGAACAGTTCTATGAAAAAAAAATACAAAATATCCAAACACCGTAACAAGTAATAAAAAATCATATTGAGACGTCCTCGAAATACTGAGGAAGCTGCGCCACACAGAAAATATACGGAAGATTCAAAGGTTCCGACGCGTACGGCGGAGAAGAACCGCACCCCTAATCATAACTTCGTTTGTTGTGTTTACATCTTTCTTTAGTATTTTGCTAATGTGTGAGAAATTACCTACCATAATTTAAAGGTTGTTTAGTCAATACTGTATGCGTATTCAACATATGGTTAAGTACCACAGCTTCATGAAAAAGAGTATTACAGGACAAGTAACCATGAAAAGGATTGGAACATTAGGACACTTCGTGCTTCCCTGAATGAAGAGTTTCCAAATCACTACACGAGTTGTTGTACTTCAACATTCTATCCTCATGTCTCTCAGGATGTCAAGACCTTATTACACTCGTCAATTATCTGTCGGGAAATATCAAACAGACAAAAATGTTTCGTTCCACGTTACCGAAAGGAATGGAGACATTTTGCTTATAAGGAATACGATAATACATATGTACTCTTAGACGAATCACTGGACCAATGACTGTCAGGAATACAGTGACTTATATCCTATCTCGTATCTTTAATGCTTGCACTTATATATTGGGTGTTCTAAAAATGGCGTCCACGGACCACAGAACACGGCCAAAATAAAGCGAAAATGTAATATGATGGTTTGCCCTGCAGGGTCTCCTTCAGCCGCTATGAAGAATAAAAATTTCACAATGTGGCAACTTTGCAGATTAACTTGAAGCCATTAACATTACTCTACGGATACAACAAGTAGTTAAATCGATTGCTATGCTAGAAAGTGATACTAGTGTCAATCAATATTGACTTTAGCTGCCATCTGGAAAGAATTGATGTAACTATTTGATAGATTGGTAGATCTCATCTGTGGTTTTTTTTATTTGCCACATAGTGCAATTTGAGTCTCCAGACGAGGACTCGTAAGGTATGCAAAAATATCTATTTTTTGCTTTATTTTGACTTGTAGAATAATGTTCTGTGGTCCGTGGGCACCATTTTTAGAACATGCGATATATGTTAACAAACAACATCCAAAAAAGCATTTTAAAGCATCTACCAATTCTTTTCAAACGCTCTTCTTCATTCACTCATATCCACAGAATAAAACTTACATCCTACCTTTGAGTCTTCTGAATGTATCAATATCATCGCAACCCACGATATTAAAACCCTTTACACATTCACTCACAGAACATTTACTTACACTGGCAGAACATTTACTTACTTCTTTCCTTTGTGTATTCTGGATGTATCAATATCATCGCGACTCATGATATCAAATTCATCACCATCGAACACGTTCAGTCTTGGTGGAATGTATCCATTTTCTAGTTCCTAAAATCACAGAAAAAATATTTTGAAGTGTGACTATTTTACATATACAGATCCTAACCAATTTAATGGAAATATCTGCAAAAAGTACAATCTACTACATGAATATGGCATTAAACTACTTATTGCCCTCAGAATAATTCTGATAATGAGACGTAGAATGAAGTCATAGAGGTCGCAAATGGTAGAAAGTGGAATACTATTCTAATTCGCGTGCAGTGTAACATTACTCAGTTCCATGAGAGAGGATGGGGGCGGAAACCCAAGAGGGATTCGTGTTTCCAAAACTGATCACAGATGTTTAATTATGGTCAGGTTTGGGGATTAGGACGCCAGGGCAGGTGTTTAACTTTATCTCAACGTTCCTCAAACCACGCTGCAAGAGCTCCAGTTGTGAATGGGTGCATTATCACCCTGAAATACAGCATCTCTCTTCGGAACAAATATCAGGACCTTACGTTCCCCTAAAATGGCGACCTAACCACGGGCAGTGACGCGATCGGTAAGATCAAGCACGAGACTCACTGAAAACTAGGATATTGTGTCCCTCAAGGCAACAAAGCAGTTGCCAAGTTTCACAGTTGGGCGAAAATATTGCGGATCTGTGGGTTTGCAATAAGGTGAATAATGACTCATCCGACCATATCACACGTTTCCAGTTATCGGAAGTCCATGCTGCACATTCGCGGCACCATTGGCATCGTGCTAAAGCGTGATATTACATCAGCAGTTTCATCTGCACAATCCAACCTTGTATATGTATGTCATGTAACTCGCGGAGGATTGTGATTGTCGGCACAGGTTGTTCCAGTTCCTCTGTCACTTGCACCTCAAATGTACAACAGTTCTAAGTGACAATTCCCTTTAAGGCTCGGCAGGTCCTGTCAATGAGGGTTTTTATTCTAAGAATTAACCCCTTGCGTTCCAGTAAGATCCATGTGGATATCATGAAAATGTATCCTTTTATTAAAGGTCGTATTAATCCTGGAGATGATGAAATATTTTAGTGGATGCAAGGCACGAGTTAATTCTACTATTTCTTCTTAGGTGACAGCACTCTACTGACAGAAAAGAAAAAATGTTTTGTTTCAGTAGATGGCAGACCTAAGGGAGCCATTATTATTATTATTATTATTATTATTATTATTATTATTATTTGACGATAAACAATTGGCAACTTCGATATCGTATTTTAAGATCGGAAAAAAGAAACAAACAAAAAAAAAAAAAAAAAAAAAAAACTTTGTCTTTGATCTCCGATCAGAGGTCAACCTGAAGCAGCATAAAATCCCTTCAGAATCAAAATTTCAATTTTTCAGTCCAAATGTTCCACAATGCTTTTTTTTTTTTTTAAATCAGTAATGTGAATGCCATCCTCGCGCTTGCACAATAACTATGTCCTATATAACGGTCCAGACTGTCTTTTAACAGTAAATAAACCTGGTATTACAGCACGCACATAGGAAAATGACAACTGGAATGCAAGGGGTTAAGAATAAATTGATTTTAAAACCTTTATTATTATTATTTATAATACTTTTCTGTTCTTCACCGAGGCCATCATCACCTTCCACACCGTCCCTTGTGAGACACCCAACACACTTGCAACTTTCGTCACGCTTGCACTATAAAATGGAGGGCTAGCAATTTTTCCCCTTTTAAATCAGAGAGGTCAACTATTTTACACTCAGTTCACTGCACACTGCCGTTCAAATGCTCCTCAAGTAGACGTAGTTTGCTCTAACACACCACTACCAATACCCTAGCGCTTCGGTCGCCGTCTAACTGTTGTCTACCCAGACATTTGACGTGTTCCCATTAAATTATTATTTAATTAAAGTATTCATACATCACATTACCAATAGAATAACAGAACTTATTATAGGATGCGGAAATTAATTATACTTATTTGTTTTGTTCTGTGAAGATAAAAACGTAGAACTTTGTTATTACCTTCAAATGTTTTTATTGACTTAAGCATTTTAGAATAAAGAAACGATATTCGAAAACAGAAGAAAATCAGAAGAAATCATATTCCATTTACATTTTTACTTTCTAATTTTGACTTATTTTTGAAGTTTTCTTAATTTCGTCTACACCCTGAGGATGCGCCGCTTTTCTGTTTGAGAAGCTTCGATGAAACAAGAATACTTTTACGGAACAAAACAGATTAGTGTCATTATAAAGATCAAATTTGCCTATTGAAGTAAAGCGTACACAATGAGAGTAACTTACAAATTTAAAATTAAGCTAACACAGTATAATCTTTCTTACTCTCGACTTTAATATTCGTTCATTTTTCTTCCGCTTTAAATCCAATCACTACTACCAAGTACTCTAATTTTCTTATTTTAAAGTAAAAATTTCAATTCAATTTATTACACAAGCACGTCAGTAGTGTCTTAAAAGTGGTGTCTTAAAATTGATAAACTAAGTACAGTTATTACCTTTTCCTTTTTGGTCCTCGGCATGTTTCTGTCCAATGAATTTAACTTTTCTGGTAGTGTACTTTCCAAAATGGCGTTTATTACGCTCTCTCCTTGATAATTATAGTATTCTAAGCATTGCTATAAAAGAGAACAAATAAGGACGATTCAAAACACAAATATTAAGTCTGTTACACAATGATACAACTAAATATGGCTAAATCAAAATCCTGTCTCCAATTTCTGTTAAGGCTGTATCCCGCCTCACGTTCTATTCTATTGTTATTTTTTCTTTTAAGAAAAAGGGCATATAAAAGACTTCTTAAAAACAAGAGCACCTCTTTCTTTCTGTGTAGCCATCTTAATGGTGTTTTCTTTATGTCAGCACGAAATAAGACACTTTGCTGGATTAAGTAAAGCAAAAATAAACACACTATACATGTCATCTACAAGTAATGTTAACAACTGTTAATATTTCATTTTAAATATGGAACTGTTAATTTAGTACCTCTATAAAGCCATCTCCCAACTCCGGAAATATATCCTTCACTTCCGTGATAAGAGATTCCAAATGGATTCCAGTAACTTTGGCACTTGCGGCGGCTCCTTCGGTATCATATTCATCTTCAGGTTGCGGCTTCGAAGAGTTTGTATTCTGTTTCGAAATAAAAATATTTAAGATGAAAGGAATGCACTCGAACGATCTATGTACAAACTTGGTTACTTTTGTTTTAATTGTTTTATATTTTTGTTTCTATATAGTTTTTCATTAAATATGGGGGATACTGTTTACCATTTTCAAAATGAACAATTTAAGTATTTATTTTAACATCCTGAGATTAAACAAACAAATTAACCGAATGAAACAGTTAACACCAAAATTATCGGAATAATAAACAACCCTACAAGTTTTACCTTCTCGCTATTATCTATAAAATATTGTCAATCACAATCTAGTACATCAACATTCTACTCTTACAAGTAAGTTTCGCCCGTATTAAAAGACTACGTAACTTCACACTACCAGAGCACTTGACTTTAGGCGTTTTGGAACTCAATAATGCCACGTTCTATGACAAAAATCTCTCCAACGTTTGTCGAATATCCCTCATATTGAAAGAAATATATATATATATATATATATATATATATATATATATATATATATATATATATATATATCCGTGTGTTCAGTGTAAAGGGGAAAAAATGACATCATATTTAATACTGGTGATGACTTTAGGAGGAGGCCAGGAGTCATATTCCCGATTGTGCTCAATGTGGATTACTAGTATTTTTGCAGTACTACTTTTACCTCCCTTGTATTTAAAGTCTTCCTTGGTTGTGGACTAAAATACTTTCTACCAATATGCAACCAAAAAATTGGAATTCAGGTATCTTTGCTGGCGTGGAGAAAAACAGAGACAGACAGAAGAAGTTGAGGTGGCGATTTCTCTTTTCGAAGTGATTGATGATATGTTAAACACTACTTTGACTCCTTTACACTGATTCCTTCAAATTCTGCTACACAAGACTAGGTACTTCTAAGAAATTCTGCGTAATATGTGAAATTCCCCTAAAATATGACCAAACATGTGCTTTTATATCACTTTGGGCCCAAATATAATCTGCAACTAAAATATGGCTCGAATATGCATTCATGTGACAAATAAAACCCACATTTTCGTGTTGATAATGTCGCAAATGTGTTTATATTTAATTAGACGTGTATCAAAAATGTCATGTCATGAAAATCTACTTATAACAAATACGAAAAAAAAAAAAAAAAAAAAAAGCAGCAACCTGCTCAATCATTTTAAAAATATTTATAATCTTACCTTAAGCTGTAGTGCTTCTATGCTTGAGGAACTGGGTTTATTTTGCTTTCTATGGATCTTTGGTTTATGCGTATCATTTAAATCATTATAATATGACAATACTGCTTGAAGGATGAACTCACATTTTTCGGTGTATCTAACGAGGATTAAGGAAAACATTAGTGAAAGGTTACTTCCGAAGAAAATGGTCACAGGTGTCACATGATATACAAGTCATATTACAAAATCGGGCAAAAAAGCCACTGGACACACACGCCACTGGTTACAGGCCAAGACCAATAGTACAGACACTGGGGGCACATTTGCGCAGTGGCAACACACATACCGTACCTATTAGTTTTTAAGTCTTTCTAATCATTGGGAAGTATTCTGTGATTGAGGTTTTATTATTAGACTAGTAAAAGTGAAGGGGAGGGACCAGTTTACATTAGCATTTCCACTTGGTGTCGTTCCGCTGCATAAAGAAATGCATTTGTATTAGCTGGTCACTTAACGACAGAACGAAACTGGAGGGCAAGCACTATAGTGCGGGAGTGCATCAATAAAAGAAGCCGCATTGGCCACAATTGGTATTTGCAATGTGTCTGCGTAGGAATACGATTTAGCAATACTAATTTAAACGTGGCTCAATGTAGGAAGTTGCTAACAAGCTTTTATGACATTTTTAGATTTCTATAGAACAGTGAGTTGTTGTTATACGGAGGCACCCGAATTCTATATTTATACAGCACTGTAGGAGTAAACATGATGAGTCGCTAATAGAATAAATCTTTCTACGGTATTAGATTATTTCTGCAAAGAAACAATAGCACTCTGGCAATACTGAATATATGTGTCTCCCCTTTTCGTCTATGACTGCAGCGCCAATGGCTAGTGGCTTATCTGACCAACTTAGAACTCTATTGCGTGATGTGGCAGCTATACGCGTAACCGAGCGTGGATCTAGCTTCCGACTTCTTGTGATAGGTGTGGCTGCAGCAGTGACCGATGATGCCTATGACCAATGGCTTTTATGACCGATTTTGTGATGTGGCGCCTGTGACCTAGACTCATTTCTGAATGTCTTTTTGGTTTGTGTTATTTTGTACAAATAACGATGAATGAGCATGATTCTCATGAGTGTAAATTCTGTCCATAGGTATTCTGACTTTTCCAGATTATTATTCACAAATTCCTCCCTCTCTCTGTTTTGGCATTAAATTATTATATCTACTTGCACACTGAAACTGACAAATCCTTTTAAATACTATGATCCTTAACTAATGGTAAAAGTCCACATTTAACAACTGCTTAAAATTACCATGTTCCAATTTACTATTACAGGACTTTGACATATATACGTACAATCATAACAAAGCCTAGAGTAATTTCAATTTTATATACCCAACTTTTAAACTTCTGATTTTATTTTTTATTTATTTTTACACAAATGCTCTAAAGTATTTTCTAAGTCGTAATAAAATTAACTTTAACACTAGAAATACATAAGTGAACAATTTCATGGATTTTCTTAGTGCAAAAATAGACCTATAATATATAGGGTGGTCCAAAAGTAGGTATTAAGTACTGTACTGATCAGCTCATTGCATTTTATATAATTTCTTATTTTTATCCATCAGATAGACTTAGTTTCTTTATTATTTGTTCTTAATGTGTTTTTACTTATATCTTAAGCTCGGAAGAGCTGAAGCAAATAAATCATAAACTAGAATGTTATGCTTGATCAATGCAGGGGTGTATTCCTACTTTTGAGTGACCCTGTATTTTCTGAGTAGATATTTCAAATATTCAAGTTGCAAGATTCGTCACTTCTTTTATAAACATTTATTAAAAAGCAATGTTTGCTGTAAGAAAACAAAGTAACTAAATAAATAAAAGCTACATCTTTGGGTACGGATGAAACTACACCGTCACTTTTGCAGTTTATTAATTTTTCATGTAATTTCCTAACTGTAGATATTCCAAGATTGTAGAAATTATTGGCATTAGTATATATGTATGATTTTAGTATGTAAGGTACGTAAGATTTCGCCTAACAAAAGAACAATAGCAAAGTTAAAAAAAAATAGCAAAGTTACAGCGTAGAGAGGGGAGGAATTATTCGGCAGCACATGTTAATGCTTGTCACATCAAGCCATGTCAACTATCTTCAAATATTATGTGCTCACGTGAGGACAAGCCAGTGGACAATGTTTCTATTATGTTCGAAAATTTTATTTCATGCACTAATAAAACTATTGCTGGAATCTAGAAAGTGGTCCTGTACTCCAGTCTTTTGGAGGCAAGATGGAACAACTTGCATGGTGGTCTAGGCATCCACTAACTGCACTGGATTCAAAAGCTGGCGCCGTCATTTGTTCTTTAGTACAAATCATAATCGTAATTTTCTGACTCGAGCACTCGCCCTTGTTCAAAAAGTTGCATTGTTGCTTTCCTTACAAGATTAACGCCCTCTTTCACAACCGAGGCTAAATAAGCTGTAGGTTTATAGCTTAATATGCGATGTGAAACAAGGCAATTACTGGAATCAAACCTGAATCTTCAGTAAAAAAAAAAGTCGGAAATACTTATAGTTTAGCTTTTGTTATGAAAAGTACGTTGTGCACAACTTTATTAAACTACATACTGAATTTCACAAGTTTCCATACGTTGCCGATATTCAATCAGTTCGCAAAAAGAAGAGGAGCCAACAAACTATCGAACCTACAGGAATGATTCAGTGTTTTCAAGAATTGTGTTCAGGGACTCCTGAAAACTTCCTACCATATATTTTTTTAAAATATCATAATGTTATGCTCCAAGGATAGGGATCCATCACAAAGCCACTTGACGCGAGCTGACATAGAATCAGGAACCCACACACTAAAGGAGGGTGGATCCGGCTCTGACCACCAATAATAATAATAATAATAATTAGTGAACAATCGCGGCTCTGACTTCCAATCATTAGTTTTCAATTTTAAGAGATTTATAACTAGAGTAAATATACCTGTACGTAACAAGGAATTATTATTATTATTATTATTATTATTATTATTATTATTAATACCAATACCCCTAGATGCTATATTTGAATTCTGCACACTCAATATTACTTTTGTTTTCCTTACTTTGTTGTTAAGATCAAAGGATACAAATCAGAATATAGTTGACTGATCAAGTCAAAATCCACTTCTACAGGATATTTGGAATGATAATCACAGATAAAAGTCTTCTCCGATAAACAATCACCAAGCAGCGTCAAATAATCATCCACTTCTTTGCTGTGGCCTTCCGAGCTTTCATTTCTGAGAAACAAAATGGGAAATAAACAATTCTTAAGACTACACTATCACTTAAACTTTTATATAACTTTGTATATAAATAAATAAATTAATAATAATAAAACTTGGGGAAACAATAACCAAGAATATTTATACACATTGTTTAATTTGGTTATCTATGCTAATTACAAAAAAAAGTAACTTACTGAGTATGGCTTAGACTAAGCTACCGAAATAAAATTTAAACCTGGAACTTAAGAGCTACTCATCTTGCTTTTCTGTATACTGTCAAGGCTTAGTTCATAAAGTCATATTAAACGTTGCATTCTCGCTGACTGGGGAGAGCACTTTCAAGACTGATACGAAAAATGGATTTTAATGGGAATAGAATGGATGGAAATTTATTACATAGGAAATAATTAAAAGCCAAACATATTTATATTGTTATCTACCGCGTGCTTATGTATACAAACAATACCGTGTACTCTTGTTTGTAAACATTACCACATGGGATTACCACGAGCAGCAGACAACGGACCACCGGCACCTCCTACGAAGCACATAATGACAGAACAGCAGCAGCTCCACCGCCGCTCTGGACGCCTATAAATTCGGAAGCAACCACTGGACAAGTACCATTCACTGGTGTCCCTCCTACTGCATGCCTTGGAGCGTTAGGAGTATCCTACTCCCAAGGCCTCTAGTTTGCTTCGGGACTCTTGGTTATTCCTTTCCTCCTGGCGTAACCTGCTTCGGGACTCTGTTGGGATTCCTGCCTCAGTTGCTTAGCCTGCTTTGGGGCTCTGACTTCTCCCTCACTGCTTGCTTCGGAGCACTGGGGTTTCCTATGCTACTTTGCTTAGCCTGCTTCGAGGCTCTGTGGAGATCCTGTTCTCGGCCACACGGTCAATTACTACCTAATTTCAACCTGATAAATTAGAGGAAGGTACTTTTGTAGTATTTTCTGTAAATACTGTTATATAGTGAATTTTTATAAATAAACCGGTAGTGGGCGTCGATTCCGAACCTTGCTTTTATTACCTAGCTACAATATTAATAAACAGTATAATTTCTTGTAGTTTTACAAAGTGCGACACTTAAGGATGTAAGAAACAAAGATTTAAGAAATGTATACGCTGAAGCCTCAAAGAACTTAAGTGTTTAAAAGTGTACATATATTAATGTTTCCAGTTATTACCAATGTTAATTAATTTCCATCCATCCTTTTTCCTCTAAAACAACTTTTCTTAATTAGTTACTTAGTTTCTGAACTTAGTTCTTCAATTTTTGTTGAAAATGCTTGCCCCATACAGCGAAAATGTGATGTTTAGTATTATTATTTTTAAAAAAGAATTCCGTAACAGGATAGAGAAGATACGAGTACAATACTAATATTAACATTCATTCTGTTAAAAGCTGGACTTTTTATGATTTTAATTTGAACTAGCCGATGTGCCCGTTCCTTGCCCGGTAAAAATGAAATGACATCTTTAAGTTTTACGTCCCACGGATACGCCGGTTAGACTAAGGGAGACGGTGATGATGAGAGATGAGTGAAATGATGGAATGAAGAAAGTGAGAGGAAACGGGAGAACCCCAAGAAAACCCACGAGCACGGTGTTTGTCCATCACAAAGTCCACACGGCATGAGAGGGGATCGAACCAGGGACTCCAAGCACCGGAGGTGAACGCTCTATCACTGAACCACCGCACCCCCCTTGCCCGGTAAAGTTTAATTCAAAACATAATATTACCGTTAGTTTCGGGCACCACTCGGAACACTTTACTTGTTCCATTCACTCACTATTCCATTTGAATACAGCAATGGAAGAAAACCCCTTTAGGCTAAGGGAGACTATGATTAAAGCATGGGAAAGATGATGGTAGAATTGGTGGAATGAGATGTGGGAGGAAACGAGAGTATTCCGAGAAAACCCACGGCCACGATATTGTCCGCCACAAACTTACTTGGCTGGGGATTGAACCAGGGACCCCAGGTACCAGAGGTAAGCGCTCTACCACTGAGTCACCGTGTCTCCTCAATTTATTTTGTGACAGTAACAGCTTTCAAGACAAAGTATTGGGTGAGTACGTTATGTTTTAAAATGACCTGCAACAGATAAAGTGAAATATACATATCCGTCGGGTCCACGAAACTCAAACTCGAGTTCGAATCCACTACAGTTCCTTGACCCCCTCTTCCCAAGTCGCCTCTATATGATGATTACCAACGTTGAGATCTAGCTAATTCGCTTTCTCGTATCTAAAAACAGGAGATTTATCCCTATTTTACGGAAAGCATTAGGAACTTAAAAGAATAAAACGAAAATAAATAAATTATTTGCCAGCCAAAATTGACACAAATTCAATATTCAATTCCTAAAAATTTGCACAGAGGATGGATAAGGAGAGAAATTCACGTATCATTATGTAACAGCAAGTTCTCTGTTGCTGCGCCGAGGATGGGAGTAGGAATGCTCCGAAACTGTACGCAAAAGTTTATCTTTATCAGATGTTTCAAGTAGGGGAATTCTTTTATTACTTTAAATGTATTTGTATGTAAAATTTTTAAGGTCAACGTATCATAATCACTACGCTAAAACTGAGGTATTAAATTACAAACTTGGTATGTAGATATCATTCAATAAAATAAAAACCAAGTCAAATCCAAGCTGATGTTGGAAGCTATGTAGGCAGTTGATAAATTTTGCCAATTTCTATCAATATATTTAAACAACCTTGACTTCTTTATAAAACAACAGGCATTCATTCAAGTAGAAATATATAATTTGTTTTCATTTCGTATGTTTAGGCTTAACATCCTTATGAATTACCAAGGTTATCACGGAGAAGACTTTCGCTTGGAGGGGCACCTCGAATCGCTACTTGGTTTACACTTGAAAGATGGGTTGTGGTTAGACCGAGAACTGAACCCGGGACCCCTTGATTAAAAGGTGAAAAGTAGATAAACGTAATGCGGAAGGTTTGATATGTAGAAACGACACTATGAAGTTCACACGATTTAAAGCTTTTTTTTTTTTTTTGTTTAAACCAGTCAACCCTGAGTTAAACTAAGAAACAACTGCAATTCTAAACAAATACTTGGTTAGTGTGAAATTTTTGTCCGAAACTCTATAAAGAAAAACACTTTCACTGCACAAATTATTATTATTATTATAGAAATTTACTTACCGTTTTTCGACTATGCAATTAATACTGCTAGACAAAATTAGTCGGAAAGTCTTGATAAAAAACGACCGTGCTTTATTTAATTTGTACGTGAGCTCCTCTTGCTTTGAAGATTCAGTCTCTCCTTTCTTTTTCAAATGTTCTATATGTTTATACAACTCTGGCACAACATTTTCATAAAATGTGGCTATCCTAAAAAACAAATATGGAATATAATTATTTAAGTTAATTGAGGATATAAATGGAACATAAAAACCAGTAAGAGCAAAATAACGATGAAATGATACAGAAAAATATCTTCACAGAACTAGCGGAAACTCGAATTACAGTCGTTCGCCTGCCGGACGGTGTTCTAGTTCAACTCCTACTTACCTATCTATCTGCTGACAATATGTAGAAATAATCTTACAATAGTGGATATTTTAATTAGACAATCACGTTGGCCGCCATGTGCATAATTCTGATGCACAAATAGTGGGGTGCAAAATACCCCCAAAATTTGGCTTGGCGGCTAACGTGTTAACATATTGTATATACAATTACAAAATACAGGGTGATTCAAAACAGGGAAATTTTGAAAATTACATAATTTTATGAAAATTAAAAAAAAAAAATATTTATCTCATTTAATAGTAAAAATAATGCGCTTTTTTATGGATACCGGTTACTATTTGTACCAAAATGTTCACCACCCTATCATCTCGCTACGACGTACTGCTCTCGAAATATAGCTCCTTAAATCTCCCGTAATCGGAACTTTTTGAGCCAATAGTATCACGAAAGAATGCAAGCAAGATAGACAGACACACTCAGAGAGAGCGAGCGAGCGAGCAATAAATTGTACTGTATGCATTCTAAAATGGCATTATTTAAATTTTGAGTCACTCTGTAGTATGTGGGTCCCTGTTAGAAGAAATCAAACCATAATAGATATCGTCTGCTAGTTAACAGGGTATTTCTTTCATATATACAATAAATAAATAAATAAAATAAATAAACTGTTCGAACACAATAAAAATAATCAATTGTATTATTGGCAACAAACTATATATATATATTTTCTACGCCACAAAAATTGGTTTTCTCGAAAACTAAGCATTAGAATTAACTCTCAATCGCATCAATACATTTAGCTCGAAGTGATCTGTCGATTGGTATGCCTTATCTCCGGACAATATTATAGTTAAAACATTTTTTTTTTTTTTAATTTTTAGGAGGTTATATCTCATTAACCAAATTGTGCAGTATCGTCTTGCTACAGTCACAATCAGAAGCTTGATGGATGTATACTTCAGTACCACTTTCATTTTAATAGATGACCTGTTTATCGTACAGCACCAATTTTCAGATTTAGAAAAAAATATTCTTAACTATATATAAAACTACAGAGCTGACAAATTATTGAGCACTTCCTGTAGGGCTACAATGATTAAATTTGGCATGATTGTAGCTTTCCTGAACTAACCCATAGGAAAGTTGCCAAAAGTCAATATATTTAATTTTTAGGGGGTCTAAAGAGGAGATGAAAGAAATCCCCATGTTATTTAAATGGGCCTTTTTTTAGACATATAATCTCATGTTTTAGGTACTTAGAATTGGAATAAAAACTTGAAATTCGGAATGCTTGTATGTTTCCATTAGCATTACTTAAGTAAATCAGTAAAAATTAAAAAATCCAACTTTAGAGTAGTTTTATGGAGAACTGAAAAATCTTTCTCATGTTATTTATATGGAACACCTTTTACACCCCCAAATTATTGAGCACTTCCTGTAGGGCTACAATGATTAAATTTGGCATGATTGTAGCTTTCCGGGACAACCACAGGAAAATTGCCAAAAAAAGAATGTTTAACTTCTAGGGGGTCTATCTAAAAAGAGGATGAAGAATTTCTCCATGTTATTTAAAAGGGCCTTTTTTGGACCTATAATCTCATGTTTTTGATACTTAGAATTGGAATAAAAACTTGAAATTCGGTATGCTTGTACGTTTTCGTTAGCGTTACCTAAGTGAATCATCAGAAATGAAAATTTCCAACCGTAGAGTGGTTTTATGGAAAACTGAAAAATCTTTCCCATGTTATTTATATGGGACGTCTTCTACACCCCAAAATGTTGTAGGCACTTCCGGCAGGATTAGAATGATGAAATTTGGCATGATTGTAGCCTTCCAGGACTAACCGACAGGAATATTGCCAAAAGTGAATATTTTTAATTTTTAAGGAGTATAAAGGGGGATGAAGAAATTCCCATGCTATTTAAATGGGCATTTTCTTGGAATACAAAATCTTATCTTAAGCTTAAAAAGGAAAAGAAACGAAAGAATCGTGGGTTGAAGGGGTGCGAGGCCGTAGGCGGGCAAAGACAGTGTGTGGGGGCGAAGCAGATTTAGAAAATGTGAAGAGCAAGTTCACGAAATTCACTGTTGATGCAATAGTCGATAGATAAGAAATGCGAGGCCGTAGGCCGGACAGACTCGGGGGTCTGGGGGCGGAACCCCCAGCTAGTCAAAGCCTAGTCTATATATTAAAATGCTAGGTTTATATGTTTGTCTCCAATTCTTTCGACAATGAGATCTCGAAAACCACAAGTGCTACAAACGTGCTGTTTTCGCTGGTCGATACCAAATTTTGTGTAGACTGTCCACTTCTAATTGAATACTTTTCTTAAAAAGTGGCTGTTATTTCTTTATTACATTTTTAGGGGTACACTAGAAGTGTTGAAATATTAAACAAAGTAAAGCATCATATCCTATGAGTTATACATTCGAACACATAACTGTATATGGAGGTTGTATATCTCTCAGGCGATTGTTTCATGGCCAAGTGATAATGAAAACTGAAGAATAACTATTTCTCCAGTCTACGAGTAAGATGAATCTTTATTGTTTGGAGTGTCTTGTCCAATAAACACCATATATCACTGACATTATATTTAATGGTGTATGAAATGTATTTGCTTATTACATGCTGCATACAAGAAGAAAGAAAACACTGATCATACATGAATTGAGGAACTCCAATCGGAAGTAGGCTCAATGTTGCAAACGGTACGGGATATTGAAAAATTATAGAAAAGTCTCCCCTTTATAGTATCCTTGCCGATTTTTATCAAGACGTCTTTCACTTGTGTCTGTAAAGGGACATGTACAGATGTTGTAAAGAATGACAAGGAGATTCATGCTCATATGTGAATGATGCGCTGTGTAGAGAGCGCAGGTTTAGCTAATTTTCTCAAAAGACTACTCGTGAGAATTTACACTCACTGTTATCATTTTGTCAACCTCAATTAAACATATCGATTGGAATACGAGGAGGTATCGTAAAGTTTTAATTATCACCAGTAAGTTATTAAGATAGGATGATGAAATTTTGTCAGTGTTATGTTTGATTTTTATGCGCATGATCTTAAGGAAATTACCTCCTAATGATTGTTATTTTTTTACAGGGTGTGCCAAAAGTGACCAAAGTATAAGATGGATAAGATTAAGGCTCGCAGTGTGATCTTTCTGATCAGATGTTAATGCTGTTAAAAGAGGATTTTTTCGATTGTCTGGTAATCATGGATGAAACGTGGATATATCAGTATGATCCGGAGACCAAAACCATAGGCATGCACTGGAAGCATGCCGATTTCTCCCTCCCAAAAAGTCAAAGGTGAAAAGGTCAGGCGGGAAGGTTATGCTGTCCGTTTTTTGGGATTCTCGTGGGGTAATCCTCACAGATTATCTTGCAAAAAGACAAACCGTCACTGGGAAGTACACAGCAATCTCCTGGACAAATTGTGCGATGCTCTGAAAACGAAACGCCGCGGCATGCTTTCGAAAGGCATTCTTCTCCTAGCTGACAATGCACCAGCTCATTCATCTCAAGTTGCTGTTGACAAAGCAAGGGCGTTTTAACTTCCAGGTATTGCAGCATCCGCCTTATTCTCCCGACCTCCATCCAGTGCCTTTTTCTTGCTTCCTCAAATGAATCCGTTGCGTGGTCGCCATTTTGACAACACAGATGACGTCATTCATAAGGTGGAATACTGGTTTAAAGCACAATCTGCAGATTTCTACAATGACGATAGTCGTGAAGTGACTGAACGCTGCGAAATGTGTAAATCTGGGTGACGATTACACAGAGAGAGGTTAACAACTACAAATCACAACAATCCCTGTATCTTGATTTTTTTCACTATGATAATTAAAACTTTAAGATACCGCCTCGTATGTCTCATCTTTGGACATCTTCCCGATAAACGTTAATAATGCTGCAGAATTAAAACTATTGCAATCTAACTGCATTTAGTGCGGGTTCAAATAATTTAAATAATACTGTATTTCCAAAAGGTTGAAAGATCCCTTAGGAGCTGCATTTTCATACACTACCAACAGACGACTGGTCAATATCAGTCTAAGAAAGGAAATGTCACAACGCATTAAAATTGGTCTCACTGTTTTAGTTTTTGTGTTTAATAGATCAGCTCCCCGGCATATGGGAAGTAAGAGTTTGAATAACCGCTATCCTAGCTCTACGACTTTTGTGCTCTTGTGAGCCGGAATATCACTGCAATGAATTTTGTTGTCTTGTTCCTTGTTCTATTATAGGAAACACTCACTATGTCAATTCAACATTTGTAAGATTTGTATCAAATCACTTTCTTAAGAGTGTCACGGCTGCTTCTTTTTTCTTTTTGTGTGTTTTAACATATAAATTCAATATCAGTCACCACTCATTTTTCTGTAAAATAAAGTAGTTCGATGGTAACAGTTATTTTCTTATGAATTGTGATATATATACATATACACTTTCTCTTGTCAACTTACATTGGATTTTACTTCAATTCTCTGCCGACTTCTATATTTTGTTCACAATTAATTTTTCTTTTAGTACACATCTTCCCTAACAGTAAGATTTTACACTGGCCGTAAAGATTAATGTTGCCACGTTAATTGCAGGGTTGTGAGACTCTTGTGACATATCAATTACTAGCTTCCAGGCCTGTACGAGAGTTTCAAGTTCTGAAAATAAATATAAGTTTAAATTAATGTGTATTTTTCATTCCTCTAAATATTACGTTATCTCATCGGTGATCTAAGTTCCCCTTGTTTAAATTGAGTTTCAGATTTATAGTTCTGGTGAAGAATGATTCGAAAAACATTCCTTTCCGTGTTTTTCGAGCACAGACATAGAACTTTTACCCGGTCAACTTTGTGACCTATTTCTTGTAGGTGTCTAGACAGGTCTGATGGGAAGTCACCTCTTGCGTCTCTAATGTGTTCTTTAATCCTTGTCTTGATATTCCATTTTGTCATTCCTATGTTATGTTCATCGCAAATGCAATTCTCGGCGTAAATTCCTGTTGAAGACAACTCTTTTCTGTAGTCATTTTAGTATACTGAAAGAGAATTTTCAAAACTTGTTCCTGGTTTAACTGAAAATTAAATAGCAAAATCGTTGCCTATTTTTCTTATTTTTTCTGATATACACGGGCAAAGAGATATACACTTATTTTCCATTTTAATTTTGTTAATCGGTTTTCTATAGTATTTCCATGCTGCTTTTTTTTACCATTCTATAATTCTCTAAGAAAGTGATTCGATATAGAACTTACAAGAGTTGAATGGAGATAGTGAATGTTTCGGAATACTCGAGACTATTTTCCCCTTTTACAGGACTAGGAATAAAAAATGTAACAGTGATATTCCAGCTCATATTTTAGAGGCACGAGTACATAGCCACAGACAGGGCCTAAATATTAAGAAAGACGAATTCTTAAATAGGAGCACCGTTTCGGGGTACAATGTAAGATTTCAATTAATCTGTGTACAGTTTATCAATTCTCAGAAGAGGATAATAAGCGCAATAATCTACTTAATTTAGACTCCAAGTGTTGAAGTTATTCTTTCTCCCAAATATAACAAGAAAAATATGAATTAAACACCGGTTCAAGAATCCAGAGAACAGGTCTACATGAATGAACAAACAGGTTTCTGAAATATAGCAGCAAAATAATACTACCCGACGCACCACAGATAATAATAGTTGCTCTTTTATATAAATTACCACGTTAAAATGTATATACTAATGCCCCAAAGTAGAACGCTTTTAAACTTTCTGCCACGACTTATGAAAAATCCAAAAACTTTCTGTAAGCATTTTAGTAATGGCGTAGTAAAATTATAAGATAAAACTTTGAAGCGGATAAAAGCAAAGATGATTTTGCAATTCTATTTTTTTAAAGTTTCTTTTTACTTAGACGTTCTTTATTTATGGAGAAATATACAGGAAGCTTATAGGACTGTATAATAACTGAATAAGTAAATAACCAAGAAATCCCACTTATATTTATTCAAAAAGATTTATAGGCACTTACTTTGAGTTATTATTATTATTTTACATCTTAAAACACGGCGATGAATCATTTAAGTCTAATTGAATCCTTCTTACAACTTTGAATGTCACCTCTTTAGACTAATTTGTCACCAGAAAAAGGCTTGAAATGGTTGTGGTATTGACTACCATATTCCTGACATAAAGTCACTTTCAAAAATTTCCTGTTTACCTTGTAACCAGCAGGTGATCCATTTATTTGGATGTAAGCCAACATATCAGTTGTGCCAATCTCTTCAAACGAAAAATTACTGGCTGCAGGACGGTAAGTCATAATATTGCGAATTAGAGACCCACTCCCCCCCCCCCCGTTTTCACAAATTGTCCTGAGGTAGCCATTTGCTAAGTATCACAATCAGGTTATAACCACGTCGGCAGAGCTACCAAGCAATGAGCAATGGCTCAGCAAGCACCCTACCAACGGACAGGACAGCTGTCTGCTAGGGTCACAAATCGGCTGCATCCACTATAGCGTTCCTATTGCCCACTGTACGTATATCTTTCTCTTCTCTTTAACGTCTCTCAAGTTTACTGCTATATTATCACGACTATCAAACATTGAACTGTTCTGAATCGAGGCAGTTTTATTTACAGAGAAGAAAATCTTTCTGCAATCATAATTTTTATTTACAGAGTAGACAATCTTTCTGAGGCAATAATTTTCGTCTAGAGGTTAGTCCATTTTTCTGCTGCCCGCATTTTCTTGCTACGACATTGTCACACTGTCATCTTTTGTTGTGCTTTGGGGTATTGATGCATCATCACAATGGAAATTGTAAGTGAATTTACCTTCTAAACTTACACTTCCGCACACAGAAATTTAGATAATTAAATATAATTTTTTACAGAATAAGTATTATAGTGTTTTTTTTTTTTTTTTTAAGTCATGACTCCAATTATTTTAACCAAATAAAATTAGTGACACTGCTGTAAAAAATTCGGTTATCTCTGCTATTATTATTATTTCTTATGTACTGCAAATGTATAATTTAACGAACTAGTGCATTTATACTGACTTGCTTTACCCAGATGCACTAAAATGATTCCATATAGTCTACTATATAATAGATATAACAGAAAATCTACTCACTTTAGTTCAAAACACTGTTTATGGAAGATCTCTGCTGCAGGGTTATAGACGTCTAAGAAAGCACTTAATGAACAAGATATATCCAAGATATATGATGTAATATCCTTTAGTGCAATCGCCGAGATATCAGATTGAGCTTTAAAAGATTCTATTCGTTCCTCCACCGATTGCAATGCCTAGAAAATAACGAAAAAATAAATATAAATAAAACATAGATTTTTTAAATATTTGTTTCTTTTGCATGATTTCAAATTCATCAAAATAGTTTAAATATACAAAAATAAATTTACATTATGAAATACAACCATTCTGCTTTGACAAAACTCCTATCATAAGAGAATTCTTACTTAAATTGCTCTATTGATGTTCCAGAATTTTTGTCATGTGGTGGTACTATCAGGTTATCTAAAAAATATTGAACTTTTGAGGTCAAAATTAAGAGTACATTTATTGTGATTTGAAAATAAAATTATGAAACCACATATTCACCACTTTGTTTAATAACCTTCTGCCATTTTCCGGAAACACCATAACCCCATCCCTATAGAACTTCTAAGCTTTCTGGTCAAAAAAATTGACACATAGTTTTCACAAGTCTTTTCTGAAACTAACTTAACATCACTCAAAGAGTTCTGTAATGCAATTCCGAAACTAATGAAACGATTCAGGCTATATACTGGATGCACTAAAACTTTCCAGCCAAATTCTTGAATTTCTGATGTTTCATTAAAGATATAAGGGGTCTAACGTTGCCAGCATGGTATATGCCTTCTTTTGACATCTTAAAGCCATATCATTTAGTAGTTACGAAATTAATAAGCGGTTTATTTGTTGTGGTTTCTGAGATTGATGTTAGATAAGTGAAATCTAACAGATGAATGGTGCTTGGTTATGTCTTACAGATTAAAGGACAATAAATGACAAAATAAATCAGAGCAGATAGCAATAAACACTAGTGGAATAATTCTAAAATGAAAGATATAAGAGGTTACCTTCGGATAAACTGGCAACCAGTACAAACTCACACGGAGTAAGATCTATAAACAAGAAACTGCTTGCGCAAGAGACATATCACTATGTTCCGTATGAATAGACAAACTCAGTCCTGAATATCACAGCAACAGATCTTAAATTATGAGCCTTCCTCACCAGCACATGCATTACCTTAATATATTGCACAATATCGATATGATCTCCATGTTACATGTCAGTTACGAAGAAATAATTTTCGAATATGTTTATTTAGGATTGAAAAGTTTCCAACCTACCTTGGGAAGATATGAAACCATCGCCTCGGTATCATCTATGTACTTCGGTTGTTCTCTGAATACATGCGCTATCATCTTGCTAAGAAGTGATCTGTTTTCATTGCCATATAGTACACACAGATCCATTAACGACGGAATATCGAGCAGGAAATTATCATAAATAAATTCCGCATGAGTTGTTGGAGTGATGAAATCAGTCTGTAAATAAAAAGTCAAGCAAACAAATTATTGCATCATGCATAAACGGATCTAGTAAAGTAAAACATATTCTTTCAAAGAATCTGGTACAATAAAACCTATTCCTTACAAGGATCTCGTACGGTGTGTATCAGTAAAAGAACACAATGCCATTCTTAACTTTCGGATTACCGTCTGAGGAAGGTGCGAGAACTCATTGAATGTAATCGGAAATTAGTTTCTCTTTGCAGTAGAAACGTGACTGGCAAGTTCTGATTTACTATTCTATTAAAATAGGTAATTGAAAAACTGTCAAATTTTCGTTAAACTCCGTGACTGACAGCTTATTCCTCAAACAAAGTGCTAATAGCGGAAGGTTAATGAAAATTAAGTGAAACAATCATTTATGGATACCAATTGATGCACGTTTATAATAATGTATAAACGTAATGTTTTATTTCCTGTATCTAATATATAATGTTATTAATTGTACTGTTTCGGTGCTTCCTAACATCTTTCTCAGCAGATCTGGGCAACTCACATGAACTCATCTCACTTCTTGGAATTTTACGAGGGTAGTTTAATAAGTAACTTGGTTTGATATTAAAAAGAACAATTTGAGATTTTTAACACACTTTATTTTTCGACAGTCCCCTCGACGTCAACGTACTTGTTTCAACGTTTCTCGAACTTCGCCATTTCTTCACGAATTTACTTCTTGTATGACCCATTCAATTGATTCAAAATATCGCCCTACCTGGAAAGTTTGGAGTTTCAGAAATAGATGGTAGCCCAAGGGAGCTATGTCTGATAAATAAACAGGGTGTGCAAGCAATTCAAATGCAGCTCTTTCAATTTTTGCTCAGCAACATGGCTTTTTCTACGTTCCATGTTCTAGAGTGACTAAACGCGGCACTCATCTTGCGCAAGTTTTTAAAGTGTAATTCATTGTACAACATGAAGGGAACCTTCTCAGTTGGGATGCTTGCAGCTTCTGCTGACTTACGCACTTTCATTGTGTGTCGGCTGAAACCAAACCACGAACAGTGATTTCAGGTGTCATACCTGATTTCGGAGCTAAAGGAAGGAGTGCATCTTTCATTCATTTATCCAAAGTCGAACAACTTCACAGAAAGGACAGGTAAAAATCCTTTCATGAATTTCCTTCACTGTTTCCGCTAAAAAAAACACGAATTCCAATTTATCCTCTTCTCATTGTTACTCGAAATACTTCTGTTGAACCACCTGTCAAACAAAGAATTACTATTAGAATTACTTGAGAACTCAGCTTACTTATTCATAGAAAGGAAATTTTATGGCTACAGACACATGACGTTAGTGCCACCTATTAGAATGTGAACCAAGTTACTCATCAAACTGCCCTCGTATTTTGCATTAGTTCGTGTGCCCGGTAAACAATGATACGGTTTAAAAAAATGTAATATGAGAATATATTTCTTGCATTAGAATCCTCTTCTTTTGCAAGTCCCAGTACTGTAAAAGAAAGTTAGGTGAAGGCTTTTATGAAAACTTAAATCTGCCCTAGTTTGTGGAAATTTTGATCACTTTCTAATGACAACTCACTGAAGATGCTATTAATATAATGTTAAACTTCGAGTGTTACTGGGCACAGTCGTGGAAATGAGTTACCCAGATCTGTTAAAAAGGTGTCCAGAAACACTGAAACACAGCAGCAAAAGCACATTAAAATATTATATGAAATCCTGTCTAGAAAGCCAGAAATACTAGCTATGGGAATCGCTATGCTTATTACATATCACCCAATTAAGGACAGTCTGTTAGGTCGTACGGTTCATGAGCTGTGACACGAGGAATTAATTTTATTACTTTTATACCATAAATCCCCACTTGAAACTCGAACATAGACTATTGCGTTTTTTGCTTTATTTCATTTGTTCCTTTTTTCTTACTTATCGATATTATTTATTTCCTGACTGTTCTATTATGCACAAACACACACACATACTATAGTCCACGTCACCCGAATTGGCGTGTGGCATCAGCCAATAATATGATTATATTATTAAGTTTAGGAACAAAAATATTAATTTTTCAATTATAATGCGGATGTGTCACTGTTCTAGCAATTTTGCAATCTATACAGGGATTACGCATAATAGGGATTGGCAACTCTGCACCATGATAACGAGCAGAAACTGGAGAATGTTAATCCTGAGCACTTGGTTAAATACACACCATAATTATGGTTAATTTTAATACTGTATATACTGGAATTTTATAGTTGAATGAAGTGAAATGAAATCTCGGGATTCTAACGTCCCACGGTTATGCTAAAGGTTAAAGGAGATGGTGATGATGAGAAATCAATGAAATGATAGAATGAAGAAAGTTGGAGGAAATGGGAGAACCCCGAGAAAACTCAAGCGCACAGTGTTTGTTCATCCCAAAGTTCACTTGGCCTGAGCGGGGATCGAACCAGGGACCCCATGTACCAGAGATGAATGCTCTATCATTGAGCCACCGCGGCTCCAAATTTTATAGTTATAGGTCAAGAACAGAACTTATCAGTGCTTTAGCAGGAGTTAAGATTATAGTCTAAATATGTGGAAGAGAGAAGAAATAGGAAATGTAAATCCATACAAACTTCATTAGCATTTTCTAAGTTAGTGTGTGTTCAGATAAAGACATCAGAAAGTGGTGATGTCCAAATTACCCACACAAAATTACAAATAATACACATGAGAGAGGTAAATTTATCTTATATATATATATATATATATATCAAAGCGCGTACAAGGATATAAGGTAAGAAAAGCTTAACCAATAAAAAATAATTAGGCTTTTTCCCCTTCCATCAGAAAAGAAGAAATAGCGACCGTCACAGAATACCGCATTTGGGCGAATGTAGGCCGCACTTAAACTTTTGACACAAGATTATAGAAAAAAGTAAATCTCGAATATAGGCAGCGGTACTAAATTTAATAGGCAGCGGTTCAATTAAACAGTACTTTGAGATGCGACTCTCTCCCTTCCCTTCTTTAACTCTCGCATAACTAAGGGTGACTCATTAAGGTGACCTTCTTTGTGATAGTGACTGAGCAACATTCTCGATCTACTAGTGAGGGTGAAGAATCAGACGCTTATGATGCTGAAATGCTGGGAAGTGATTGTGCGTGATTTGGGTGGATATAAACAGACACAGTTTTGCGAAACAAAGTCGTTTTTCTTATTTCAAGAACAGCTACTGTATATAAATATTCCGTATATATTATATACTGTATAACAAAGATACGTATTCCTGTTAATAAAACTATTAAGTATACAAGTGATTTTTGTGCCAGTATAAGGTGTTGCCGGTACCCAATGAAGGAGGCATTTTTTGCATACAAGGTATGTTTTTTTGCTATTTTCTTTTAAAGTCTTTGATGGTTTACAAACGTAATTGCAGTAACTTGTAATAGCATTAATTTCAACCCACAACATAGATGTACACTCATGTCCAAAATTATTGTCGCATGTCTATAAATATGTTGTTGTAGGAATATAATTTGATAACGATTTCGCTAGGTATTTCTTATAATGTTAGTATGTGTGTAATCGGCAAAGACATGTATGTGGCAAATTTCATGTCAAAAGGGCAGTAAATAAGAACAATAAAACGAAAATAAAATTTTCCTGTCCATTTAGCAACATTTTATGTTATTCATTATAATTTTCGTATTTATAATTCTTTTCCTATGAAATTTATCACAAATATACATTTCCCGATTACACACACAGTATCAGTATTAAAAGTACCCTGCAAAATCATTATCTAATTATACTCTTACAAGAAGACAGTTATAGATATGCGACAAAAATTTTGGACATGAGTGTACATGTCATTTTGGAATTTACGATTTACGATCCGAGCAGATAAATCTCGATTATAGGCCGCACCATGATTTTTCAAGCTAAAATTTAGGGTAAAAGTGCGACCTATATTCGCGAAAATACGGTATTCACGAGGTAGCAACAGGGTAACACGTGCTCCTCCAAACATCAGTTCTTTTTTTTTTTTTTTATTTTGCTCCCAGTATAATGTTTATATTCATTTCAAACACTGTTACCTTCGACTCTTTAGGCGTAGCCAGACGTAAATATACCAAGAATACCAAATGGTGGACTTTTTCAAGACTTTGTTGCATCTCCTCATCCTCCGGGAACTCGTCCTCATTGAAGGCACGAGGGGCTTCTTGTAAATATGATGTAAGGAAGGTGATTACACGGGTTTCGAACAGAAACTGTGACCAAAATCTACAATACACACACATTATAAGTAATTATTCATTAAAAGATCAAAAACACTAAAAAATACCCTTAGAATATATTCAACTTCTAACAGGAAACTTCTGTTAGTAACTATAGCTTGGGAAAAGTTTTATATTAACTTGAAACAATATGATACACGAAAACGTTCTTACTTTGTATCCGAGGAGCTTTTTTTAAAAAAGTAAACTTTTCAAATCATTTTCATGTTTGCTGAGATCTCTAACAGTGTCTCCTATTTGCTGCTATACTATTGATATGCTACATTGACTTGATCCCTAGTCTTCCGTTGCAAGCGCTGCTATCGGCTGAAGGAAATCCACTCGCTTTCTCTCGCTTAGCAACAGCTGAACCCTTATTGGCTCAACGCGTGGGTGTGTGAGGGTGTGAGCGTTAGTTCGCATTTTTGCCACGGCTCAAGACATTTGGCAGCACAATAGTGACATTGGAAAGACTTCTGTCTATCTGTAGACATTTTTATGAAAGATAAAGTATATGAAATCTTCACTTCACAAAACGTACTGAACCCTGTGTAGTTCTTGCAATATTTGAAGGTTGTTATATACTTTACTTGTTCGTAAGAAAGTTAGTGTAGCGTTCTTAATAACGTTGATCTATTTGTGTGTCTGTTGACGTGCAAATGATGAATGTAAACTCAGAAATTCTGTAAACACGTTAAAGCTAAAGCGAAATTGTCTTCTGAAGTTTATCAATGAGCTGGTTAGCAATGGAAAAAAAAAAAGAACTATGTGCGAGAATTTAGCTTTTATCCGGGCCCGACTAGTAGTTTCTTGAACTTGAGGGGACTGATAATGCCGCAGAAAATGAAAGGTAAGAACGCTTTTATATCTAAGTTATTCAATATGCAACCTATAGCTACAATTAGTAATTACAATACGGTATAATTTACAGCAGACAATTTTACAGTACAACTGTTAAAATTATTGATATTTAAACCTTAGAAATATATTAGAAAGTATTATATCTCGTAACAACTTTACACACTTACACCTATTCTGGTGAATATCATCTTGTTTCACACGTTAACGTGAGTTACTTGGGTGAACTAAAATTACTACACATGCAATACAATTTAACACACAAAACTATTTCAAATATAGGCTGCAGTAAAAAGAACATTCTCAGCACACATTTCTTTTCAATTTACTTTATTTATTTTCTACTAACTTTTATTCCTGGGATATAAATCATTTCTATACTCTCACGATAAAATTTCTACGTAAGTTGTCCACAAATTTATAATTCACGAGAAAAATTTTAGCGAATAAAAATTAGCTCCAATGATTTTTGCTTTTGTAATTGCCCTCGAACATATGAAAACGCATGCAATTTTTTCCAAAGAGAATTTTTCAGTTTTGTTCGAGTTTAAAGGCGATTTTTATCTCTAATGCTATATTAAATATAGACTTACTCTGTAACCTGCGACCCAAACTACAGTAACTTCTTATTGATAATCTAACTAGTCTCTCGCACCACAGGTTAGGACACTATATTATTTACCTACAAGGAATTCTCACTAAAAAAGAAATTTTTTGGTATAGTACATTCATCATGTTTCTTTCAACCTACTTTTAGTACTTTCTTCATGAAAAAAGACTCATTTCTGGAAATCAACAAAGACATCAATCCTAAAGTTTTTCTCTTTCTTTTCTTTCTTATATATATCTATATTTTTATATCAAAACCAAACGAAATTAACCTCAATATTGCATGATATTTTCTGCAGTGTCTTCTCGTGGCTGAGTGACTAATGCGCACGTTTCTGGATCCATTTCTCTGTGAAGGCATTTGACCCAGATTTAAAATACTGCTCAGAAACGTTGCGTTTTCACTTAACATTGTGGGCATAAAGTATATACATCCCAAATGGCTCGTACGATCTAAAAAAAAATTCCTGCACTTTAGATGGAAAACATTATATGTGGAGACGGTTTCCTCTCTTACATTTTATTGTAACTCTGATAATAACAGTTACCGTATGTCAGGGGACTTTTGAGACACCCTATACAAATCTAAAATATCAATATTTCCTGATATATACTGAACATCTAATACTACACTAAATCTTTCAATCTATCTTGCTTTACTTGTATTGGGGTAAACGAAGCAGCCAGTTTAAGTCATCTTGGATGAATTCCATTCTCTGCAGCCAGTCTTCCTTGGCTCCTAACTCGAAACTACCATCCTTCTGTGGAACTGGTGGTGGAATGTAGCATACATACATCCTTTCTTCCAGGAACCCAATATGCTAAGAATATACAGAACGTTAATTAATGCAGTTTGCCATTATCACATGATAAACATTTACATATAAGCCTTTCTGTCTCACTCATACACGCTAAAAAAAAGCAGCATATTTAAGGAGAAAATCGATTACGAGGCATGATTACTTTTTACATTTTCCTAATATTGTCAAAAATTGACGGCGTTTATGATATTACGCTGGAAAAGAGTGGGAGAGCGTATCATATACAGAGGGAAGAAAAATATTAAAACAAGTAAACAAAATTTGAAGCATTTGGACTACAATATAGAAAAGAATAAATACCATGGCTGCCCAAGTAGTCAGAATACACTAACAAACTTCTCGAAGGGAAAGAATAGGTAATATGAGGAAAGAACTACTAGCAATACATCACCTACGTGGCACTTCGAGACAAAACGTTTCAACCTTAAAGATATGGATAAAAATTATTCATTCTTATGTAAAATGTACAAATGTGAACACCGTGTGTGCACATAGGTTTTTTTTTTTATTTTTTTATTTTTTTTTTTAAATACACACTTCTAAACTTACTTTGTCCCCCGACCAAGTTAAAAGATTGTAAGCCAAGACCCATCTTGTCGGAAACATTCCGTGTTCCACCGTGATTAGTTTAATTATGATAAATCTATAATTGTTATTTCGATTCTGTACCGATTGATACCGATCCTAGACTTGAATCCTTAATAATTAAAAAGTGCACACATGTAAATCGATAAAGACAATTCTGTATCTATAATCAGACATATTCCTAACGTTGAAACTATTTCCAGTACCACTACAACTATAACAAACATTTACTTAATGACAGTAGATAAATTAAACAAAAATTTACAAAAAACAAACAACAAGAAATACCCGACGTTAACATAAAATGGTGAAACAAAATGCAAAAAGAGAAACTGAGTCTCTTTCTTTCTTTGCAGTTTACTGAATATGCATATGATATAATCGACAGTCGGCTCCCAAGCTCAAACTTCTTTTTTCTTTTCTTTTAAACAAACAATCAAAAATCCATTGATCATACACAATGAAACTGAATTATTAATATCTCGCGTTTACAGAAGAAAAATTGATACATTCAAAATAACAATGACATAACAAATAGCGCTGAGAATTGGAAGCAAGGAATATTCTGAGAAAACTCACGCATATAGTATTTGTGTATGTGTGTATATGAAGTGACTGGAATACAATTCGCACGCATGTGCTCGAACGTAATCGTTCTAATAGAAGCCAAACCTTTGCGTTCACCAAATGTGTAAATACGACCGAGAAATAACTAACGTTAATAACTTTTAATTGATATTTGTTTCACACATTTCAAAGAAATTAAGATTCTAACTTCTATATATCATGTCATTCCTTACCGAAAGAGCTTTTTACGATTCAAGTTAATAGTTTCTATTGTATACACTCTAAATACACTTATCGAAATTTTGGTTTGGATTGGTACCTTTCAGTCCGGCTGTCTAAGAAATGCGTTAACCTACTTAAATACGAATCAGATTATCCCTCCTCTGCTTGTCTAGTGGCTAGCGCACGCACCTTCGATGAACCGGGTCCCAGGTTGAATTCTATTTTGGAGAGCTTGATATTTGAGTACATTCCGGTGGTTTATATTTCACCTTAAACTGTAAGTAAATGTCTCATATAGCCTTGGTGGTAAAAAAGAGAGACCTAACGTCAACCAAAGAATCAAATAAACTTTGTGGTTAACCGTACAGCCAATAGAAAGTCTGGAAACACTCCGGTGTCAAGTCACACATGAATAATGCTGAACTCCATAGGCCGATTAGTACTGATAGATTACACGCAAAACACTGGTGAAAATTAGTCACGCCAATTATTACATACTACTCTTTGATTCTAGCATGTACAATAAGCAGTGAAAGGGCAACAAGTCTAGTGTGGCAAAGATTAGGGCAACATCATAAAACTGCCGCGCTCGACATTAGCAATGGATAGTGTCAGCACTGTCAAATTGATGGGAAAAAAAAGCTACTTTCATGGGGAAATTGCTTAGAGAATGTATTCATAGGGAACACTTTCATAGGCAAGTTCCCGTTCTGTTAAGACTGAGAAAAAGACCTAGGAACACAGTAAAAAGACACCCAGATTTTGCGGGACAATCATACATTTTACGACAATGTCTCTCCTCCAGTGCTTTGAAAATAAAAATTGATATATTAATACTATATCAGATAACTTATGTGAAAACTCAATATATATGTTGAGTATTTATCTATTTAACACATTCTTCTTAACAGTGAGCGACATCGCGTGCAATTATTGTATATACACTGAGTTTCACAACATCGGCATAAGGTATGCATCAATGCAACAATTTTGTACTAGTAGAGTGTTTCTCTATCATATTTGCGAGGTAATTCTACTCATTAAAATAAAGTTGAAAAGTTTATATCAAGAAAAATCGGAATCGATATCACTCTTGAGCTATGGATTTCATACTATGTGGAAAAATAATCTTTAGAATACAGCTTGAAGGAAGGAAGAAAATAACTTATTTTCTTCTATCATGTGTATCGTAAACCTCCGAAGTTCCAGCATATATCAAAACAAAATTGAGGTCATGTGTTATATCTCTCTTACACACACTTGCTGAGTTACCTAAGAAATGGTATGACTTTTCTGATAAATAACCTTGTTAGTATTTCCAGCTACTTTTTAAAGAAGTGTATTAACATTCAGGTAAGCTATGAACTAAATTAATATGTAAACTGAAAATTAACCAAAAAATCAATTTAGATTACATCTTTTTACCAACAGCATTTGTTGCCACAAAGTTATCTCGGAGATGAATGTTACGAGTATGTCTGTTTCAGTTTTTAGGAATCTCATGTACTTAACTTTTGGTCGTGGTGAAATCAAGTTGCAATGTATTTGTAAAAAATAATGTTTCCGTATACGAATTTCGAATGGACTAATGTGATGTGAAATATATTGCTATGTGAAATTAATCCAAGGTAAATTATTCGTGTCCGTAGGTATGTTAAGTGACATTTTTTTAAAAATGTGAAAACAAGCAGTGACATGCTGCAACCAGTTTTACGAAATTTTAATGGAGAGAGGTCGAAAATAGGCCGAAAAGGCTGTTACATTTAAGGGTCTTCACTACAGCGAAATTAAACTACCGCTAATTTTAGTTTTTTTCTGTAATATCTTCAAAACAAATAAAAATATTCGAAAAGCAGAAACGTAGTGAACTAGACAGTACGATTTTGCATGTGATACCTTTACCACAATTCACCTATCTGCTTTTGGTATGCCGCTATTTACAGAACCCGCAAAAAATGCTAAATCTATCTGCGGTTGCAAATCGAAAGCAGATAGAGTTGTGATAACGGTATCACATGCAAAATAGTATTATCTAGTTCACTACGTTTCTGCTTTTCGAATATTTTTATTTGTTTTGAAGATATTACAGAAAAACTCTAAAATTAGCGGTAGTTTAATTTCGCTGTAGTGAAGACCCTTAAGTCTCCAATTGAAATCCTTTACAGGGCTGCTTTCCACTTTTGCTATATTTTTGAATTCAACGTCCATTTCGGTACAGATTATATGAGGCATCATCTTTTCAATTGGTGATCAAGATAAGAGGTAAGTAAGAAAATGGTATTCAGATGCTGCAAATATCAATTTTTGAGTCTGAAGGAAGTAAGTACAATTGTAAAGATCATTTCCAAAAGAAAGGCTTCTCCACATATTTTATCTCGTTTCAGATAGCAGAAACTGCGGGAAAAAAAAAAAAAAAACTAAACTTGGAACAAGGCTATGTCAATTTTTGCTCGAAATGGACTTGGCAGGTTTCGGAAATGACCCTCACACTTATGTAGCTACGTCACACTGAGGTTGTATATTATTATAATTGGTACGACGCAATTAATTTATCTTGCTCAAAACTTCAGAATGCATGGTAGGCAACTTGCACACACTACTGAAGCTGATCGACTTACTTCGAAATTATAAGCAAAGATGTAGAAGAGTTAGTAAATACTGGTCAGGGAAATTTACTAGCAGGGGTACTTCCAAGCTTGTTTTCCGCATATTAACTTGAGTAATTATGCAATCCTACCTTAAAACATTACCAGGAGATTGGGAATGTGGTCGTCCACGGTCATCTGCACGTGCACGGAATTGTGATGTCACACTCCTTGTTCGAGGGGGGCAGGGAAAAAAGGAAGAAGCGACAGACATATGTGTGACCGACAAAGCATCCGTTGTAGAGACACTAGCCAACACAGGATGGGATAGAATGGACCAGGGGAGCATTGATAGGGTCTTCTCGAATATACCACAAATGTGAAGGATTTCTACGTTTGTAGTAGACTAAGAAGGTACTGTACAGCAGCTCCTGTACAGCAGCTGGACATTTGTTTTTTATTTTCCTCCTCTATCTCCAGAATGGTACGTTTGTGTTTGTATGTTGCATTTTCACCGGTCGAGGCGTTACAATGCACACAGTATTGTATCTTTTTACTTATACTTTTTTTCTTTGTTTTGGCAACACACCTAGAAGCGTGAGTTTTACCACACTGTTTGCTGTATTATTGTGCTTAATTTCACAAAGAATAATTTGGTTCAAATACATTATAAAAATATCTTGACAAACAAAATCTTTAAATTTAATTTATTTACTTACCAAAGCTGCAACATTTTTCTTGATACCATCCTTCTCTACACTAATTTTCCTCCTCTCCAAAGGGACAGGTTCAGTGTTCTGTAAAGAACGAATTTTATATATATATATATATATATATATATATATATATATATATATATATATATATATATATATATATATACTGTTTGAACTGTATACACATACACACATATGCGTTCAAATATATGTATTATTATTTTGAGTTTAATGTCCCACGATTATGCATCGTGGCTAAGGGATATGGTGATAATGAGATGAATAATAATGGTGGAATGAAGAGTGGGAGAAAATGGCAGAACTCCGAGAAAACTCATGCACACACGGTGTTTGTTCATCACCTGGGAACTGGTATCGAACCACGTACCCTACGCACCAGAGGTGAGCGCGCGGCCACCGCGCCACACGGATTAAGACATTAGTTTGTTCATGTATAATGAATATAGTCTTATGATCAACTTGAATTAGGTGAAGTATTCTTCCATTAATGATGCTGATTATGTGATTATTTTGATAGGTGTTGTTGTGAAGAACATTTTGCATTCAAATTTGGCACCAGTGGCACATTTAATATGCAATATATTACATATTATGGCTGCGTATTTTTATTAATATATACCAGGCTGCGACAATTTCGATACCTTTAATAAGACTCTGATGTCTTCATCGAAGCACATGTCACCTAGAAATCAAATATCAAGTTCACTATGTACATTTCAGTTATTCGATTCTTATTCCAATTATAGAATGAAATCACTTACTTCACGTTGCAAGAATATTTTTTTTTATTTTATGTGGGTAAGTGATTAACTTAAGTATCAGTAATAAATCCAATGTTAGTGTTTGGATATTCTTGCAGTGTGCCATTATGTAATTCGATTCTATATCTGGAAAAGGAACCCAATAACTGAAATATAGGTGATCAACTTGAATTTGAATTCTAGAAGATGTGTGCTTAAAGACATCTGAGGTTTATTAAAGGTGTCGAAATTATCGCAGCCTGCCACGTAAACAAGAAAAATACGCAAGGTATGTTGATTTTATTTCTTTTATTACGAGAAAATCTTGATTTTATTTTGAACTAACGATGAACTTTAATGTTACCAGCTGCTACGATGGAATAAACAGACAGAAATGTTTACATTTTTCAAATCAATTAACTGAACAGTTAAAATGAAATTTCAACTTGTTGCGTTGATGTATCGATTGTTTTCTTTGCACAAACACAAAATGAGATAAAGAAAACCTCAAGAGGGTGCATTGGTTACAGCTAGTATATCAGGTACTCTTGACTTTTGCGCTCAAGATGGTGTTAGTGTCCCAAATCTCACGATATATATATATACACATTGCAGCGGGTCAGGTCTAACATCATTCAAAACCTGACAGCTGATGTTAGCAGATCTGCAAAAGTGCTGGAATTCTTATAATAAGACGTAAAGTGTTGTGTCGTGAAGATGAGTAAACTTTCCGGAAAACTGAGTTACATTTTACGATTTTATTTCGATAAAGACGCAAATGCTGCGCAGGCCAGTGAAGAAATTTGTGCTGTTTATAGGCAAGATACGTTATCAAAAGTAAGAGCCGAAAGATGGATCAGTTGCTTTCATTGTGGATACTTCAACGTCCATGATGCTCCTCTCAGTTGGTGGCCAATCACAGCAAAAATGGATGATATTCTGGCAAAAGCTGACACAGACAGACATGTAAGCAGTCCTAAACATCCATTACTAGAGGTCAACTCATTTGGAGAAAGCTGGCTTGGCTTCAGAAAGAAGTTCGATATTTGTGTATAACATGATCTGACTCAAAAACATTAACTAGATCTAAATTATATCTGCGAATTTCTACTGAAACATAATTAACTCAATCTATTTCTGAAGCGGTTGATTTCAAGTGATGAAAAATGGATAATCCACAACAACAATGTGCGAAAAACGATCGTGCTCGAAGCGAGAAGCTCCACAGTCTGTAGCACAGCCTACACTGATGCCCAGGAAGGTAGTGCTATGCGTTTGATGGAAGTGGAAGGGTATCGTACATCACGAACTGCTGCCCTTGGGCAGAATGATAGAGTACGCTGACAACGCAAAACAGCATACATTTAACTGTCAGTCAGAAATTGAGATAATCTGGATGGGAGTTTTTAATGCTTCGATCATACAGCCCGGACTTGACACAATCAGACTATCACTTGTTTTGTTCTGCAGACCTTATTGAATGGTATTCAGTTAGTTTCAAAAGAGGCCTTTGAAAATCATGTCCCAATTTTTTGACCAAAAACCACAGAAGTTTTATACTGACGGGATTATAATGTTGCTAGAAAATTTGCAGGTCATGGAACAACATGGTGCATATGTGGCTTTATAATGTTATCTTCACCAATTTTGACCTCCAACTGATAGATTAAAAGCTTTGAATTAATATAAGAGGGAGATTGGCAAGATGTGTTAAGATGGTTAATATTGGCGATATGAAAACAGATTAAAAGAAGAAAGAATTGCATTCACTGTGCATGTTATGTTCGTTGATATGACTTTTACAGGAGTATACTAAGTATTTGTTTGTTTTACCTAAATTTTATGTATATGTTTATATTGATGGCATTTTGAGCGAAAATCATATTTGGTATTAAAGTACAAGCCCAGTGGTACATTTTGATAATGATTTATTTGCAGAATTGATTTATAATTTATATAAGAGAATGTTTATATGTAGTTAGGCCTATTTAGTAAGCCTAACACTATATGGAAAGTTCTCGTTCAAACATCTATTACAGCACGCATAAGAAATTTTGTACATATTAACATTGGGGCAGTCGTACCTGAAACAGACTAGTTACGTTTTCAAAAAAAATATGATTCGGCTCATTACAATTGATGTGGTGGCGCAAGTTTATTTAAGGCGCACAAACTTAAATTCAGTCAAGGCGAAAAAATAATGGTCAAGTGCATAAGTAAAGTTATAGATGGAAATAGAATGTGGTAGAAAAAGCATGTGCAGAGATCGGAGATTATGCGCAGATGGAATTGTGAGCTAAGTGATCAAAATGGAGCTTTGTGCTCATGTGAAAGAGAAGTTTAATGCTCAGAAGTTTAAAGGGAGATGTGTGCTCAAGGAGCTTAGTGCTCAGAAGTTTAACGGAGCTGTGTGCTCAGAAGCTTTAAGGGAGCTGTATGCTCAGGGAGCTTAGTGCTCAGAATTTTATATGGAGCTGTATGCTCAAGGAGCTTAGTGCTCATAAGCTTAAAGGGAGCTGTGAGCTGAGGGAGCTTAGTGCTCAGAGGTTTATATGGAGCTGTGCGCTGAGGGATCTTGGTGCTCAACAGGAGCTGTGTGCTCAGGGAACTTAGTGCTCACAATTGGTATGGAAAGGTGAATAACCAAGAAGGAAGGCAGTGAAGAGGTCCAAGGAAGAACGAAGGAAAGAGGTACAAAACATTCTTTTGCGGAAACCGGGGGAAGATGTTGGGAGATTGGCAAGATGTGTTAAGTGGGTTAGTATTGGCGACACGAAAACAGATTAAAAGAAGAAAGAATTGCATTCACTGTGCATGTTATGTTCGTTGATATGACTTTTACAGGAGTATACTAAGTATTTGTTTGTTTTACCTAAATTTTATGTATATGTTTATATTGATGGCATTTTGAACGAAAATCATATTTGGTATTAAAGTACAAGCCCAGTGGCACATTTTGATAATGATTTATTTGCAGAATTGATTTATAATTTATATAAGAGAATGTTTATATGTAGTTAGGCCTATTTAGTAAGCCTAACACTATATGGAAAGTTCTCGTTCAAACATCTATTACAGCACGCACAAGAAATTTTGTACATATAACAATTAATAATCAAAAACTTCACAAGGATATAGATTATTAATACAACAAATTAAAACCTCAATACGCCCATAAAACTTTCATCAGTAAAGCTGCTTTAACAATCTGTTTTTACATTGAACTATCGTGTCATTATTTTAAAAAAGATCATATATGTATATTAGGGTGGTCCTTAATTTTCGATTTCCGAATTTCTTTGATCCCAACTCCTAAATTGGTTCCATGTCGGACCAAATTAATCTTTATAATAAAAAAAAAAAAAAAAAAAAAAAAAAAAAAAAAAAAAGCTCAATCGAAGAATATTTAACCGACCCCCAAGCGACCTGAACAATGCATTTACAATATATATTATATGGCAAAAGTTTGTAATAAACTCTTGTAACTTAAAAATGGCTGAGGGAAAGGAATCATATCTTGGATAGAGGTTGTATAAGTAGATCCATACCTGATACTGAGTAGTGACCGAGATGAGGCATATCTTTACGTCCACCATCTTGGATTCGGGAACAAAATTTTAAATAGAAATGATCTCGTATGATATATCATTTTGAGGTAGCTTTTGACGACAAACAGAGATCTACCTTTATTTTCCACTTATCTTTGAACATGTAATAATTATCAACTATGGAAAATAAAGCTCCGAAGTAATAAAACTTAATATTCTGTGAGTTTATATCTCTGTACGGGCTGCAGTTATAAGATTGTTGAATAGTTTCCCTTATTTGAATTAAACCATAAAGTAAAGAAAGAAATGCACATGCCAATCTACTTGGAAAGAAGATGTGAACTTTCAACGTGGGTTGAATATATTGAAAAACATTGTGGTGGTGAATTATGTTGCAGAGAAGTGTAAAACTGATACAAGAATACGGGACCATTTTAACAAAGGACGAAAAAGGAAAACAATACATATTGCAGATAGTCAGTGAACACAGAAAAAAGTATCCAGATGCTACAAAAATTGGCTTAATGATGCAGTAGAAGTTGGCTAGTTATCCACAGCCTTCAGCTTTCTTTTATTATCATTTTAAACATTCATCATATTATTTATGTAATTTCATTTCATATAAATAATTTCAATATAGGCTGGCGTGTATTTCGACGGAATGTAATTATATAACAACATATATAATTATTTCCTTGTTACATGTATGTAATAGTTTATTAATATTTCAGTAACCTATAAAGAAAAAAAACAATATTGAAAGATAATAAACTATTATTTCAAAGATAAAAAGAATTAAATGACCAGAGATAAGTTGAAAATATAGGAAGATATGTTTTTATAATGAAAGGTTACCCAAAAACGGTCACAAAACATCATTTCCATTGAAAATTTTGAGTCCGAATACAAAATTGTGGACTTCAAAATGGGCGCCATCATGCCATTTCTCAGGGTCAGATGTGGATTACTTCCAATCCCTGTATCCAAGACTTGGTCCCTTTCCCATCAGCTGCTTTAAAGTAAGAAGGGTTTATTCCAGACTTTTCCTATATATTAACATATTGGATATGCATTCAAACTTTAGGTCGCTTGGGGGTCAGTTAAATATTCTTCGATTGAGCCCATTTTTTTTTTTCATGGATAAATTGGGTCCGACATGGAACCAATTTAGGGGTTGGGAGCAAAGAAATTTGGAAAAAAACAATTTCGCCATGTAATTAAGGACCACCCTAATGTATTATAATAAAAAATTCTCATGAACTATGTTAAATCGCAGCGATTTGTCCAAATTAGCCATATCTACACTTGCACCCTTACGAAGCTGATTTACAAATAATATGAGAAATCTATATTTTCCCTTACTGATAGCTTTCCTGAAATTTAAGACTGGTGTGCAGGATACTAAATCCACTAGTTGAAATATACACTACATATCGTAAGTTATTTACGGAATAGTCTTTACATAGGCTACTTGATTTTGTATTTCAACTTATAGGCTATATCTGTTTGTCAATTTAGCTGTCCTGTTCACGTTCCCTATGTCAAGAGCAAGAGCAGACTCGAAAGAAGCACAAAACCTAAACATTTATCTATTTGGAAGACTATTTGTACTTCGAGGACAGGATGAAGTGAGATGTTCTGTGAAATCAGTCTACAAAGTGATCACAAAAGTGCCGTAAGCAAGACATGTGTTTTTACGAAGTGATTTTTCACTGTCCTCGTTCGTGCTTATTGCACCATTGCTGACGCGCCCTCTTCCTACGGACGCAGTCGTGCCCCACCCCTTGCTGCACTCTACGCTGACTCGGTTAAATAACACTCGTGCTTCGTGTACTGTAGATTTTATGCCAAGATACATATCTTCCCTCAGAGTGATAAAGTAGGGATTCCACCAGGGTTTGCCCAAGTGGGCACAGCCCGAAAAACCCCACCGGATTTTTTCGGGTTGGACCCACCTGAAAAAGCCCACCTTAAAACCCATCTGGGTATTTGAGCTTTTTGTTAGTTTATTGTTGGTACAACTTAGGTGATTACATTGAAAGTGATTTTTATCATATTTTGAACTTTCCTGGGCGAATTAGATGCTTTCACGTTAAGTTATACAACAACCTAAGACTTTTATAAACTTCTGAATGCACTGAATGAATTAAATAAATAATTTAAAAGAAAACTTAGCTTGAAGTAATTATAGAACAAATTAATGTATAGATTATGCTTATAGCCTGTTTGAAATAAGATATGCAATTTTATATTTCAGAAAATACTCTCCGTGAAAAGTGTGCCCACTGACTCGGCAACGCCGAGGTACGTTATTCCTCATCGGGTTTAAGGCCATAGGTACCGGTACTACCAGTAAATATGTAGTGCATTAGTAAAACTATTAGTATTATTGTTTTATTACCTTTGATGGTAACAAGTATTCTTTAGTAAATGTTAGGGCTGAATCTGCTATAGTTTTGGTGCACATGTCTTCTTTTAAAGAAGAGAAAGAAGTAGAATGTTGAAACATTCTAGAAGTTTGTGGAACATAGTTTGTAATAGAAGATGTGATCTTGAAATTAGTTTTATACTGATATGTTTTTGTGACACTGATTAATATTTAAATACATAGTAAAAAAGTGGAATGCTGTATTCAGTAGACGTTATATAATTAATTTTTAGCATTGCGGTAGTTTAATATTTGGCGCAGTCGGTAGGATAGTTAAATTACTTTTGTATCTAAAAAGAGCAAAGTACTACTTCAACTAGAGCTAACCAATGAATGCCGATACTATTCTTTCCACAGCCAACCTTTATTTGGTTTATACTTCAATCACAAGCCGATAAACTTCCTGTATTCCACAAATATTCTAATAACGTAAGCCACCTTGGCATTACATTAAACCTAAAACATAAATCGTCCCTCCAGGCTCATCTACCTAAATATAATTATCTTAAGCCACTTATGGCTCCAATCAAACACATAAACAACTACAGCCACTTATGGCTCTTATTCCACATATAAATAACTTCAGCCACTTATGGCTCAATTTGTGACATCAATTCAATTACACATATAAACAATCACATAGTTACGCTCTTCATTTTTTAAAGCATCTTTCTAATCTTAATTACGTTCTTCTTTTGTTTATACAATCTATCCAGAAACTTTTAACACTTTTGACTCCCAACAGTAAACAATTTTTTATATTTTTTTGGTTTGTCTCGTTTTTGTAATTTTTCTCTTTTTTTGGTCTCTTTTCCTTCCCCATCCTTTCCCTCCCAAATTTTCCTATTTTTTTTCTTTTTTCACTTATGGAAATAAAGAAAAAAACAAAACTTCCATAGAAATCATTCGCAATGATGATAACTCGTCGGTTTTCGAATGCTCTAGGTAACCGACTAAGAGTAACGCGACTGAGCGAATGTAATAATAAATAATAAAAAAAAAATAGTAAAATTTGGTTTTCCAATAACAACAGTTTAGTTCAGTTATTTGTTGCTACTCTTCAAATAAGCATTCTGCAGAATCAACACCAGCAATAGCATAAAAATTCTTGTCAAATTTAAGAAGCTTAATGCTCGGAGTTCCGAAGATTACGTAACTCTTGCTATTTCAAACGCTGAATACAAACTTCCTTACTAGTGGACCGAGAAAAAGCTGCATTTTCGAGAAAAAAAAAAAAAAAGTCGCAAAAGAAGTGCTCGGGAAATTCCCGCAATTCAACGCACAAAGCGTCGCAACTGAATAATTCAACAATAACACTATTTATTTTACGCTGAAAGATATTGAATTTCATTTAAGACATTATGAAACATTTACTTTATAAAATATCAATTATGTCTGTGCTAATTGTTTTAAATTAATATTCTGGAAAGAGCCATCTTGCAACAAGTGCTCGGGAAATTCTAGTAATTGAACGCACAAGTATCGGAAGTGAACTCCAATCAGTGGCGGCGGTTGGACTTAAATGGGAAGGGGGGGGGGGGGGGAGCCAAGACATGATCTGAATATTTGATATCAATGTTAGTTTTCCTGGTTGCTTGTAACACTTTGTTTGACGAAAGGTTGTATAACTATTAGGATACTGTCTTTTTCAGTTATATCTTGTTTCATATTTCATTAAGTAAATTGACAAGAGCAACGCAAGTAGATACTAGCCCTTTGTACTCTTAAACAACGAAGGTGTAAGAAGAAATTTGATTCCTTATTCATGAATATGTGTCTGGAAAATTGTGTGATCAGATTAGGGGCCTATTTAATAACAAATTTGCAAAACAAATAAACAGAAATAATAATATTAATCAAATAATTATAGTAATGAATAATGAGGCATGCTTTGCAAAAGTTATATTGAAACTGGAAATTAATGAACAACTTATATTTTCAATTCCACGAATGCTATTATATGTGTTATTACTCTTACAATGACAGTGAATACTACAAGCATATGCTACGACATTTAAAGAAATACTTTTGCAGCTTCCCGAAACATGTTCGCTGCCATTAAGTACAGTTTTCACTTTCTTGGAATACATTAAAACTCAACAATACTTAGAGTCACTCCACATTCCAGTTATACAAAATAATCCTAAAACCTAGAATTATGCTGAATCCACTAAATGTAATTGTATATACAAAACTATATATGTACACCCCTAAACTCGTATATTACACTGCAAAATTAATACTCCTTACTGAGCTCCTTCGTGGCTAAGGAGTACGTGCCTTTGAGGTGGGAGACCCCGGGATCGATTCACGGGGGAACTCACGTGGTTCGGACTAAACGTTGATCATTAAGTCCACGTCTCATATAACTTCGCTGCTGAACAGGATGTTAAACTGAAAAAAATAAAATCAAAATATTCATTATTATTAGAAAGAAGAAAATACGTTTTAGGAACTGTCGATTTTTGTGCAATTAAAGAATAACTTCTGAAGGACTTATTTTCTTGCGAAATGTTATCTCAATTAGTTCCAGAGCGGCTGACTAAAATATCGAGCCCTTGCAAAAAGAAATGAAAGTACGCTTGAATTGTGGCGCTCCAATAGGTTAATTTTTGGTCCATTTTTAGTGGCAGTTCAAACGCAATTCCTGTAGCTTTCACAATTCCACGGGAAGACAACCAATATGTACCCATAGAACGACAAATATTTTAAGGCACCATTTTTATTCTATGAAGCAATAATACCTACAAAACTTTATATTTCCAAATGAAACTATATACATTAATGGGTAATTTCAAAAAAGTGTGTGGGGGGCAACTGCCCCTTTGGCCACCTAATCCCCGCCCATGACTCCAACAATAAAACTATTTATTTTACACTGGAAAATATTTATGTCGTATGACATTTTGAAACATTTATTTTATAAAACATGAATTATATCTTTGTTTTAAATTAATATATTTGATGTTCATATTTGGCGAACGTCACTGAGGCTCCCGGGATGATTTGATCTACATTTGTTCGTTCATCTGCCTATACCACACATACTATAGGCACACTATAGATCACTTTCAGTCTTTTAAGTTTAAATTTTCAGGGTACAAGCACGAGACACACTAAATTTCCTGTATAGATTTTGGCGGCATACCAACGTAAAATTTCAAAATGGCGGCCATTCTTTTTTCAAAATAGCGGATATCCACGCTACAAAGTGCAATTTTTGGTCTTTTAGGTTAACATGTTCAGAGTAGAAGCACGAGACACTCTAAATTAGCTGTATATACTTTGGCAGCGATCCAAAGTAAAATTTCAAAATGGCGTCCATTTTTTCAAAACTGCAGTGAATAGAAAATTGTTGTGACAATTGTGGCAAGTTATGACAATAATAATCTTGAAATATAAATCACATTTTAGCAATTTGAAACATTGAAATATTTCGAAAAAAAAAAAAAAACAAAAAAAAAACAATTAAAACGGAAAAAGGGTGTGACATATTATGTGTTATAAAGAGCTATATATAAAAAAAAGGGCAGTTAGGAAACTGTTGCACCCAATTTTCTGCTTGAAATTGCAAAAATTTACAAGCCAGCCCCAGTTTTGAAGGGAAGTAATTTTTAACTCAACGGCAATGTATATCTGCACAGTGTACAGAAGCTGTTTACAAGTAAAACGTTACAAGTATGAAGCCATAACAATTGCAAGTGAAACCTCCATGATTGCCAAAACCCACATGTTTTCACTATCCTCGCTTACGCGTATACCAACCGTCGTTGACGCGCCCGCTCCCTTGGGGCACACCAGCTTCACCTTGCCTTCACTCGACTAGATAGCATTCATGGTTTTTAGTGCCAACCTAGCACAAGTTCGTTTGTCCATTTGCAGTGCTTTTATACACCTAACCGAATGTAACTTAACTTACTTTATTCCAACCAAATTTAACCGAATGGAGAACATTGTGGTACTTTTTCTTGGTTTTCAAACTGGTCAGGCGATACAGCACTAATGCCCATTTCTGTGGTGAAGGGGCAAAGTGCCTTTTTTAAATTTACAAATCTGCCAACCTCATACTCCACTGTCTGTTCCCTCGTTTAAACACACCAGGTATTGGACAGTCGTTAACAGAATAAACTTATCTAAACTTTAACTAACCAAAGTTAGAGGACATCATCTGTAAAAGTGCTAAATTAATTATTTCAGTGAGCCCTCTCAAGTTTATCTGCAATAAGTGCGATATTGTGGCAGCAATGAATAGTTTACTAATTTTGCGTGATTGACCCTTTACAATTGCCGTCATTTTATTGAGGTGTTAATAAACAACAAACCTATAGAGTTATAACACGAAGTTCATACATAAATACCTGATTATTGTGTTGTGCCATAATTAAAACAATTAAGCGCTTTCTTCTGTCATGCCCTTCTCTTCTAGCAGATACGAATTTTATCTCCACCACACCACTGCCACCACAACAGACAATCTAAACCAGAATCAACTGCTCATAATATTTTTCTTCTTCATCTTTTACAATCAGAAATGAACAACACGATGCAAAGTATTACCAAAGGCTTGGTATAAGACTTACTGCTATTTACACGTAAGTGGGACATTAAAGAAATGTTTAATTCCAGTTTTTCTGACCTCAACTTGGCTTGAAATTCAAAGTATTCTTCCCAGAGGTTTGTAAACCGCAAAAATAACAATTACCGCAAAATAAATCGCAAATTGTTTGTCGGCTAGATCCATGTTGTTACGGAATGTGCCAGACTTTAAGTTGCGATTAACTTAAATGCTACGCAAAACATGAGTTTAAGTTTGCTTTAATCGGTAGAGCAGATATAATTCTGCATTCTTCTGGTTGCATGGCGATCCGCAACTTTTGCTTAGATGATTCCACACAAGCATTCGCTAAACGTCTGGACTGGAGTGTATCTCAAAGCATTAGTTGCAATTTTCAATATAATAGCTATATCTATTTTCACGGACGGAAACGAAGATTTGGCATTGTTTTGTGTCGACTTATACCGTTAATAATACGGTCTTTATACGGAGTGCCTCGTAAACCTTCTCTATTTCATCAACGCATTGCAAACTTTGCAATAAATAGAATAGTAGTTATAATTATATCATTTTGCATTTTACATACAGAATAATTTCGATTATCTGCTATCGCAAACTTTTGACGCACAGTGGTACGGAACGAGGCATCATAAGTCCATATGGTCTTTTTGGGAAGACATTTCTTTGTATTAATTTTTTTTTAAATAAATAAATATAGGAATTTATTAGTGAACAGAACGATACAGAGTATTTTTTTAAACTTCTTAACAGGTGAGATTACCTTCTTTCGGTTTTGTTATTTATACACATGAGTTTAAAGATCTGTTCAAAAGTTACACACAGTAGGACACTTTACCCATAATCGACATCCTTTGAAAACCTCCAGATTACAAATATTCTTTTAGATGCTCTGTTGTACAAGCATGTCCTAGATGTGTGTACAAAATGTGCAAAACAGCAAATTCTGAACAGTTAGTTATAAAAGGAAAACTTCTTCTAATAATTTGCCAGGAGGTAATGTACCTAAAAGGGAAGCCACATTTCCTCGCTGAACTGAGAGGCTGATACGTTGTATCAGAAAAGTAGTATAGTGGGGTAGGGTAACCGAAGAATCTTGCAAATCGTGATACAAACATGCCATTTGGTGATGTGGTAGACCAATACCTAAGGATAAAATTTAGATGTAGACCCCAAACATCAAACCCTTTATTTGCCCCTGTGACGTCATCATACAACATGGCGCCCGGATATTACAGAAACACCGTTTCTCAGAGTAAAGGCTCATAAAACGGTGATTACAAATGATTCACATCAAATTTTGAATTCCTATTACTCATATTTGCTAATAAAAGGTACATTTTTTGTCACTGAATGCTATAATTAGTATTATACAGGGTGAAACAAAAGTCCGTTGAAGTCAGCCAACTCCGTTATTATTGCAGAAATAAAGAAATGTAAAGAGAGCAAAATTGTTCGAAATATGTCTTCAATTTAATATGTTGCAACTTTTAAAACTGGGCGGACTTTGTGTTGTACAGTCACCCACATAAGTACCTGGACCTCAAGTAATGGAATTATAATAGTTAAAAGTACAGGTACATATCTGGGCGACCGTACCATGTTATGAACCCCAATGTTAAATGTAAATGTAATTGCGATTACCCATTACAACGGACATTTGTTGCACCAATATACGTGACATAATATGTATTTGTTTAGTTTATTGCCTGTTCACTATGTACCAATACACCTTATTCTAAAATAATGGTTTCCTTTGTTTTACAGGTTTAGAAGACTTAAACTAGTTTCTTGAAGTCATCCCATTATCAATCATCACCATGTCCAAGAAGAGGAAATGTGAAATCATAAATGTTACGGATGATTTCCGTACTGGTGTTAACGCGTCTCGTGATATAGACTGGGCATTGTGCGTACTATGTCAGCAAAATTCCAGTGAAACTTTGGTGTGTCCTGCGAGAAGCACTCGTGCAGACAAAGGAACAGGATATAAATCCTTGTGCAGAGATCTGAACAAATTTCAAGAAGAGGTTGGACTTCCAACAAAAGTTCAAATTCATCTTTTTGATGATGGTTCAGGAATGGAAGAGACCCTTCGTAACAAAGAAGCGAAGTTCCATAAAACATGCCGTAATAAATATGATAAAACCAAACTGGCCAGAGCTAGTGCTGTTAAACGTAAACACCAGGGGGAAAATGAGCAAGGAGGTCCCTCTACTCGCTCATCATTGCATGTTGGTGACGTGAAAGATAAGTGTTTCTTTTGTGACAGTGTATCAGCTGATGAAGATTTAAGTAATGCTCGCACTTTACAAGTGAGCAATAGTGTTCGTGAAGCAGCTGTGACGCTTTGCGACACAAAGCTATTGGCAAAGTTGAGCAGTGGTGATATGGTGGCAACGGAAGCAAAATATCACCGGAAGTGCTTGGTCCAATTATATAATCGGGTGCGCCAAGCAAAAGCGAAAATGAAGTGTCCAGAAGATAGTAATTCTAAACTTACTTATGGTGTTGTGTTATCCGAAGTGATTACATTCATTCAAGAAACTTTGCAGTGCAGTGAATCTTCGCCAGTATTTAAGCTGTCAGAGCTTGTTCGTCTTGTAACTCGACGTATGACAGAATTAGGAGTTAGAGATGCTGATAAAATGGTTCACAGCTCCAGATTGAAGGAAACTATTCTAGCCTACGTACCTGAACTGACTGCACAAAAGCGAGGGAGGGATGTGTTTTTAGTGAGTGAGGGAGATGTTGCAGAATTGATTTATGGTGCTTGCTTACAGAATACAGAAGATGATGGAATGTGTTTGGCTAGGGCTGCATCCATCGTGCGGAAGCATATGTTTAAAGCTTTCCCACAATTCAATGGGCATTTTACCACAGCTTGCCAGGAGCAATCAGTTCCACAATCACTAGTAACACTTGTACGGATGATTCTTGAAGGTCCTAATATTGCAAATGAAGAAACTGTTGATGTAAGCCGTGCTGCGCTCTCAGTGTCTCAGTTACTCCGGTTTAACGCAGTTAGACGAGAAAGAAAGCAAGGACAGGGAAATGTACGCCATCCACTATCTAGCGAGACTCCCCTGCCCCTGTACATTGGATTAATGATCCATTCAAAAACGCGGAACAGAGGGATCATAGATCGACTGAATAAAGTAGGTGTAAGTGTATCATATGATCGAGTTCGGGAGGTATCGGCCACCATGACCAATGCACTGTGTGAACAATTTGAAACTGAGAAGAGAGTACATCAAGATAACCTTCAAGCAGGCGTTTTTACTTGTGCTGCCATAGACAATATCGATCACAACCCGTCGTCAGCAACCTCTACGCAAGCATTTCACGGTACAGGGATATCTATAATTCAGCCATCTTATCCTCGCAGCGATACTGGGGTTATAATTAACAAGTGGTCCCGCAAATGCAAACGTGACTTGCCTGCATGGTTCACAAATGTTCCTCAGATGTCAATGCTGAAATCATATGTGCCTCTTTCTACCGTTAATAGTGTTGAATTACCGCTACAGAAAGATGTTCTATCAAATATGTGGTTGAAAGCAATCGAGATTATTGACACAGAGAACGGCAGTATTTCCGAAGAACATATTACCTGGGCAGCTTTCCATTCCCAGCAACTTCGTGGTAAGATTCAACCTACAAGTCGGTGTGTTCTACTACCCTTGTTGCCAGACTCTATAAACTCGCCTGCCATGATTCGTCATTGCTTTGACATAATCATTCAGACTGTGTCATCACTTAATCCTTCCCAAGTCCCCGTGGTTACCTGTGATCAACCCGTTTTTGCTATAGCGAAGCAAGTCCAGTGGTCCCAGCCTCTTCAGTATGGGGAAAACAAGATGGTAGTTATGATGGGTCCACTTCATATTGAAATGGCAACCTTAGAAATGTTGGGTAACTGGTTGACTGAGAGTGGGTGGACTAATCTTCTAGTGGAAGCAGGCGTAACCACTGCTGGAAAAGCAGATAATTGCTTACATGGATTCCACGTGAAGCGAGCGAGATATGCTCACAGTAGTAATGGCGTGACTTGGCCTAACTTTGGACTTTGACCCCGACCTTTGTGACGTCATAGGTCAAAGGTCAATGACCTTGGCCCAGGGTCAATGACCTAGGGGTACCTAGGACCACCCCCTCTAAATTTTGGCAGGGGTACCATGGCCCACCCCCAAAATTTTGGCAGGGGTACATAGGACCACCCCCCTTAAATTTTGGAAATTGCCAAATCTAAAAATTGGGTATGGTAGCCTAGGACCATAGTATGTGCCTCTATCAGTATTGGATGTCTATGTCGTTCCCTTTCATGGGTAAAAAATTGCCAAAAATTCAAATTTCGGGGGTTTTTGACCTAATTTATCCCCTTTGATGAGGTATTATTACCCTATATGGTTATATGGGCGTATACAGGGGTTCATTACCTTTCATAACATATGGGTATATTAATGCACCCCTTGAAAAATTTGGGAGGGGTACCTTGGCCCACCCCTTAAATTTTGGAAATTGCCCAATTTAAACATTGGGTATAATAGTACAGGACCCTAATATGCATTATGATAAATTTGGGTGGTCTACCTCATTCCCTTCTAGGGGTACAAAATTGCCAAAACTATAAACGTAAGCAATACGTTGTACCACGTGTTTGGTTTTGACCTAATTTATCTCCTTGGATGAGGTCCTATTACCTTATATGATTATATGGTCATGTATAGGGGTCCATTACCTATCATAAGACATAGGTACATTTGTGCACCCCTTTAAATTTTTGGGAGGGGTACCTTGGCCCACCCCTTTAATTTTGGAAATTGCCCAATTTAAACATTTGGTATTATAGTATAGGACACTAATATAGATCACTATAAATTTGGGTGGTCCACCTCGTTCCCTTTTAGGGGTACAAAATTGCCAAAATTTTAGTACAACCACGTGTTTGGTATTTGGTACATTTTATCCCCCTTTGATGAGGTTCTATTACCTTATATGGTTATATGGTCATGTATAGGGGTTCATTATCTATCATAAGACATAGGTACATTGGTGCACCCCTTAAATTTTGGAAATTGCCGAATTTAAACATTTGGTATTATAGTACAGGTCCTCAATATGTATCATGATAAATTTGGATGGTCTACATCGTTCCCTTTTAGAGGTACAAAAATTGCCAAAATATAAACGTTGTACCACGTGTTTGTTTTTTTGGTCCATTTTATCCCCTTTGATGAGATCCTATGATTACAAGGGGTCCATATCCTATCATAAGACATGGGTATATTGTTGCACCCTTCTTAAATTTTGGCAATGGGGGTCCACTGAAATTGTCCAATTTAAGCATAGTACAGGACCTCAATATGTTTTGGTGGTCCTATTTTCAAATTTTTTAAGTACAACCATGTGTTCGGTTACTGACTCAATGTATCCTCTTTGATAAGGTATGGACGGTATCTCCTTTCAATTTGGTAGTACCCTTCGGGTGTAGTACGGTCACGTGATCAATGATTTGGTTTTGATGCGCGACGAGGTCCCTGGTCAATGTTCTTTAGGAATTAGGTGGAAACTTTGTCCAGGGTTCTCGTCTTATATCACACAGTTCTTTAGGAGAATCTGATAACGTTGTATATGGAATGGACAATAAAAACACATAAATAAGTATAAATTGTATTTTATTCATTTTTCTGGTTTCTTCTTTTTCTTTCTTATTGACAATGTTTGTATATTGAGCTGGGTTTCTTCATTAGACCGCCTCCTCTTCTTGATTGTAATGATTTGTTTCCATGTTTTGCAGCATAGCACCCGTTTGCAAAGCTTCGTATTGTGAATTCTGTAAAAAAGAACGAGGAAAAAGATGATTAGTATAGAAATAGATGATGATTAAACAATACATTTGCAATGATAAATATGATAAAATTACCTGGAACGTATATTGCAGCAGTCTACGATCATTAACCGTGGGTACTGTTGTGAACAAGTATTGAATTTCACGCAGAGATTTTCCTTGGGCTTTACAGCACAAATAAAAATAAGCATAATAGCCACATACGGATGAACCAAGACTTTGCATTTGGCTATTATTATATTTATAGTACATACAATGAAGTTTTAAGAATGCAACATGTTGTGGTACATAAGGAGGAAGGCCATAGCTGTCAAAATATTCTCCAACACCGCGATGATCAATATAAATTGCAATCCAATGACTTCCTAGTTTTGTAGATGGATCTGTATTTACAATCATTGCCAGAGGAAGAGAAATCCGTGAGGGCAACTCATCGCTTGCAAATACCCCGGTAAAATGATTTCTGAATAATGGACTACCGTGTAAAGCACTAGCTAATTGTAATGTATTCAACATCGTGAATGGAAATGATACATAACGTATACGTACCTTGTAATTTAAAAGTCCAGGATAATGTTGCGCTGGTGGTCGATCTCTAGGAGTGAGGAAAACTCTCCATACACAATACAGTTTGCAGGTGCTGCTAATTTCTCTTGGAAATGAACTTCCAATCGGATGGCGCCATGTCGTTGTAAATTCCAATAGTGACAATCTCCAGCAGAAGAATCGGGAGTTAGGTCAAATACAAACAGTGTATATCCATTCTTGTAGTCGGCTCTTGAAATTGTATTTCCAGTATTGGTAAAATGTATGCCAGAGCCTGAGAACAATGTGTGGTACGATGAAATGTAGAGATTTTCTTCAAAGTTGGGTTGCAATGGTTTTGAAGGTACAGCTTTTCCATCCACGTACAATGTAAAGAAATTAATGTTTAGATGTTGAAATTCAAATGGATTGCTTGTAATAGTTCCACTGGATGCTTCATTCGATGTAAATCCTACAATAATACGATTTGGCAATGTTCCCATAAACAGGTTATCAATAGTTTTGGATTGTATATCCTTCGGGATGGTAAATGATTTCATTTGAACCCTTGTCAGAGGATACTTTGCCGGTGTAGATTGTAAAATTTTATTGTGTGCCAATTTGACACTAGGGCTGATGTTGACTTTTTTCACCTGCAACGATGCATCTAGAATATTGATTTTTGCACTGACACCACTTTCACCGGCCATGAGACAAAAGTTTGGTTTTGCAGGAATAAGTTTCACACGTAATTCCACTCCATGAATTAAAAATTTATCTTGATTAAAAATGTCACAATGAAGATGTCCAATCATATCGAATTTCATACTTTGTTTTGTCAGTTCATAGCGTTGTTGAAATCCTTTGTTCTCACTTGTAGTTGCGTTCATATGACCAGCCGTATCTTGAAACCACATTGCTGTTTGTAAATGTGTATTTTTAGCTCCATCACTATAATTGAGCAGTTTTTCCAGGTACGAACGATATGGATGATTATGTGACGGAAATGAAATCAGTTTATTGTTCAAGTAGATTTGTACTTCACTAAACATAGCATTTAGAAAATCATTGACAGGTGCAATTGCTTTATCCGTATTGGTGAAGGAGGAACCATCTGGTTTCACAATTTGTGCTTGGATGTACAATAAGGTTTGTGGCAAATCAATATATTCATCACTGCTACCACTCACTACAAATTCTATTGGTGAATTTTCAGCTATTGAACTAATTGGTTTGTAGCCTATAATACGATTGTCCAGAACACTGGTTTGCGTGGGCAACGTTGAAAAAATGTCCAATTCACTTTTTACACATTCACAGGATTGATGATGTAAGAAAGCCATCGTTGAATTAATCAAAAATATCTGGTGACGATGCCAATGATTTCTTCTTCTTCTTATGTGATAATTTACGTCTCTTTGTAGGATTGATGGTGTTGTTGATCGTTGGAAGGTCAACCTCAAACTGAGAGCAGTCATCCCATTTTCGTTTATGATATCCACTTCCCAGCATAGTTTTCAACTTATTTTTAGCTTTTTCTTGTAAATTTGATTTTGCCTCTTGCATACGTTGATGAAACGATTCTTCCAGCGGTTGATTCGAGATCACAACATCATTAATCATATTGGCACCTGATTTTAATAATTCTTTTCCCACAGTTTTAGCACCTTGCTTCACAAGTGGTAACACTGAACGAAATAAGCCACCAAGGAAACTTCCAATGCCATGTCCTGCTTGATAGGGACTTCCCACATAGACGTTGCCGATACCGGACAACGCTTGTTTTTGGTAGTATTGCAAGTACGGATCAGTCATGACGACGACGACGGAAATGTAGTTTTGTACACACCGTTCCAAAGGTGAATGGCATACGATGACCTGTGCTATCCCTTATATCGATTTGTATTTGCTCAAAATTCATTTTTTCCACCGGAACATAATGTGCAGGATTAAAGATTTGTACTGCATGACTTCCAAAAGTATGATTCACAGGATCCATGTTGACAATTCGTAGCAAGGGTACCATTGTATCTCCAACAATGACAGATTCAATAATGTCACAATAGACGTACATTTGTGATGGTAAGCCTAATCGTACATCCGGTGTATATTGTCCCTTTTCCATATCTTTTAAATCACTTTTCGGTTCAAATCCAAGCATTAAACTAACACTTGGTGAGATTTGTACAGAAGTATGGATTTCCTTTTTGGGATGTCTTATGAGGCATATATTATTAGTTGCGTCATGAGATATAAATAAATTGGTTTCTTTATGATGTATATTAATTGCATGAATAAGATCCCGTATATTGTTATAATAGCGTACAGGGATCGTTACAACCTTCCACGGTTCTTGATCATTACTACTTGATGATTTGTAATATATTTTATTGTTTTTACTGTTAATGTTCAGCAAAGAATGTGGATAATGAATCTCTACAATTGCCACATCCCATTTCTGGCGAAACTCTACACGTAGTTGTAATTTCGTAATATATGAAGTCAATGTATTTTCTGGAAAATAATCCATGGAACTATTACTGGGAAGTGTAACGTAAAAATCTTGATCAGGTTCCATTCTTCTTCTTCTTCAATGAAGTTGCAGGGATCCACGAATTGAATGAGGAAGGATATCCTTTCCACTGGACGAGATACTCCTTTCTGCGACCTTTTGTTCTTGTACGTAATATTTTATCGATGAGGAACGTCGAAGGGAGCGGTACTGGTTGTAATTCTTCTCTGTAGAAAACACCATCGATGAGTTGATGATTTAAATCCTCTAGTCGATACACTGGTGGGTTTCTTGGTACAATGGCTTTTACTCTGAATATTTCCCAAGTCCAGTTCTCGAGGTAACCCTTGTCAAAGATACGTTTTGTTTTACTTATACGAACAGTATCACCAACAGACAAATCCGTATCTTGTTTTGAACGTTGCAGCTTTTTGTCGTATAAGTTATGCCACACCTCCAGTAAATTGTCCTGAGAAACGTTTGCAGGTGCCATTTTAATACTGGAATGCCGACTTTCATTGTATGCTTTTACAAGTAAAGGCAATACTTTGATGTAATTGTATGTTTGATATTTGGTAAAGTATTTCCACATACGATGTTTCAATGTCTGATTAAATCTTTCTGCGATGCTGGCTTTAATATCTGGATCCTTTGTTGTAACATGTTGCACGTTATGTTTCCTGAAAAACTTTTGTACTGTCTTGTTGGTAAATTCAGTTCCTTGATCACTACGTAGTACAATTGGTTTCCTCTCCTGGAAAATCATTTCAAATGCATTCACTATATCCTCGGCACTTTTTGATTTTAGTGGTACAGCCCACCCGTACCGACTAAACACATCAATCACTGTAAGAATATAGCGGTAATTGTCATTATAGTTTTGAAGTGATTGTAAATCATTTAAATCACATTCCCATTGATCATCAATATTGTTGACAAGATAAAAATCTCTACGGAAACGACGACGTACAGGACGGTGTAACGTGGTTGTTTGTTTAACCAAAGTTTTATTTTGGCTAGAGGTATAGATTTTCCTGTGGCTTGCCATAATTTCTTTGCAGTAGAAAACGATGCAGGATGTGCTGGATTGTAATAAATGGATTTCAACTTTTTGTTCATGGTTTGTACGTTGACCATTGTGGAATGATACGTTTTCTTTTTGGTCGGACTTCTAAAACATCATCGTCTTCTTCTTCTTCTTCTTCTTCTTCTTCTCCGGAAGAAAATAATTCAGGTGCCGGTTTTGGTGGTGCAGATCCTTCAGATGCTGTTGTACTATTATGCTTGACAATATAGTTTAATCTTCGTGGATTACCAATCAATTCTTGAGGTGTGTTTGACGATGCAAGGTAGTTGCAAAACAATTCCCAGCCTTGAGGATTAGAATGTTTCCTCGGTCGAGTCACATCGCACATTAAATCTACAATATTGGATCCATGTAGTTTATTATCGTTGATGTACACTGTTCCTTTATGATCCCACGTAATTGCGTCATCTTGTTTTAAACGACGGAATAGTAGTTCGGCTTTCTTACGATACATTTGTGGTATTGCGGCTAAAATTTCTTGTTTCGTGCTATCGTCAACATTCGGGACGTCACCATCAGGTTTCATTGATGTAATTGTAAGTGGTATTGGTTCTTCTTGTTTACGTATCACATAAAGATATTTCTGTAATATTCTATTGTACTGATTCCATTTTTCTTCATCACTTGGATACGATGTATTCAATATAGATTGCATTTCACGATCGAGATTAGATTCTCGATTTTCACTCACACGGGATGATGATGCATGCATTCGTTGAAGCATTTCTGGTGGCACTAAAACCATCTTCTTGCTATGTTCCATGAAGTTTATTGTTTAAACAAAATACTGGATAACACACTTCCTACAATATGTGCAAGTAATGCAGGTAAGAATCCTCCTTGTTGTACGGCTAAATGTTTCTTCTTTTTATCCAATGATTTTGTATTGTCTACGAGATAGCGGAGCGTGTTCTTGTAACGCTTTAATCTTGACTTCTGCGCACTTGTCAGTGGAACATTGCCTTTTAAGACATTATAACAACATTCACAAATACTATGAATTAATGAAGCGTCTGCATTGGCAATAATAGCTTTACGCAATCTTGGTTTAGCTTTGTGCAGAGCACGTAGCAGATCAGCGTGTTTCACTGTAGGAGACATCGTGACAGACTAAGTCATTCTTTTCACATGCACAATAATTTAAACATGTTTTGTTGGTACGTAAACATAATGATGCAAATCGTCGGGAAAAATATTTGTACGAAATCGCATTTCATCGGGTGTATCTTGTTTAAGATCCATCAGTAAATAACCATGTGGATTTCTTGTTGCGTCTGCATAACTTTCTTGTAGAAACAGTGGATGCTCAGGCATGATTTGATAACTCATATGCTTGATTTGTGACTTGTCACGTGGATTTTTAAACAACACCAAATACGAACAATTTAAACTCATATTTCTATTTGCTTTACTTTGATGAAATACATTTTGTGTTATAAAAATCACACTAATATTTCGATGATGCGATCCTTTCGTGAACATATCAACAATATCACTATTCACTTCTCGCATATGGTCATCAATAATAATCAAATGTGGTCCATCTTGAGGTTGAAAATCTTTCATTCGTGGAAGTCCTTCGTGAAATTCTACTGGAACCGGCATTGTTGCATACACGTCTTGCCATTCTGCATAATACCAGTATATCTTACGAAATTTTGCATTGATCATGGTTGGGAGATGTGACAGTAATCGCTTCACAAAATACGTTTTTCCACACCCACTAGGTCCTGCGAGAATACAGGTAAATGGATGTTTCCACTGTGTATCCATGATGAACACTAACACCTTGTTTCAAAAATGATGCGTATTTAAAGCGAGTACAAAAATTCTTGCACTCACTGGTGTGAAAAGGAAAAAACCGTTCATCTCTTTATCGAATAATTGAAAACCGTTTATTTGTTAATCGAATAGTTGAAAACCGTTTATTTGTTATTCGAATAGTTAAAAACCGGATAAAGTTTAACGGTTAACCGTAAAAGCTGATCACTGATTTAAATTCTATTTGAAAAAATTTTTCTTTTGAAATTTGTTTTGAAATTTTTGTTTCAAAAATTTTGTTTGAAAATTTTTTGTTTCAAAATTTTGGTTACAATTATTTTTTGTTTGAAATTTTTTTGTTTCAAAATTTTGGTTACAATTATTTTTTGTTTGAAATTTTTGTTTGTAAATTTATTTTTCAAAATTTGTTCTTTGAAAATTTTTCATTTCAAATTTTTTTGGTGAAAATTTTTTCGTTTCAAAATTTTTGTTTGAATTTTTTTGTTTCAAAATTTTTGTTTGAAAATTTTTTAATTTCAAGATTTTTGTTTAAATGTTTTCGTTTCAATTTTTGTTTTAAAAACTTTCGTTTGATTTTTTAGTTTGAAAGAGAGAACATTGACCAGGGACCTCGTCGCGCATCAAAATCAAATCATTGATCACGTGACTGTACTACACCCGAAGGGTCCTACCAAATTGAAAGGGGATACCCGTTCATACCTTATCAAATAGGATAAATTGAGTCAGTAACCGAACACGTGGTTGTACTTAAAAATTTAACAATAGGACCACCGAAACATATTGAGGTCCTGTACTATGCTTCAATTTCATTGGACCCCCATTGCCAAAATTTAAGAAGGGTGCAGCAATATACCCATGTCTTATGATAGGAAATGGACCTCTGTAATCATAGAATCACATCAAAGGGATAAAATGGACCAAAAACCAAACACGTGGTACAACGTTTATATTTGGCAATTTTGTACCCCTAAAAGGGAACGATATGGACCATCCAAATTTATCATGATACATATTGAGGTCCTGTACTATAATACCAAATGTTTAAATTGGGCAATTTCCAAAATTTAAGGGGTGGGCCAAGGTACCCCTCCCGGGGTGCACCAATGTACCCATGTCTTATGATAGATAATGGACCCCTATACATAACCATATAACCATATAAGGTAATAGGACCTCATCAAAGGGGGGTAAAATGTACCAAATACCAAACACGTGGTTGTACTAAAATTTTGGCAATTTTGTACCCCTAAAAGGGAACGAGGTGGACCACCCAAATTTATAGTGATCTATATTAGTGTCCTATACTATAATACCCAATGTTTAAATTGGGCAATTTCCAAAATTAAAGGGGTGGGCCAAGGTACCCCTCCCAATTTTTTAAAGGGGTGCACAAATGTACCTATGTCTTATGATAGGTAATGGACCCCTATACATGACCATATAATCATATAAGGTAATAGGACCTCATCCAAGGAGATAAATTAGGTCGAAAACCAAACACGTGGTACAACGTATTGCTTACGTTTATAGTTTTGGCAATTTTGTACCCCTAGAAGGGAATGAGGTGGACCACCCAAATTTATCATAATAGATATTAGGGTCCTGTACTATAATACCCAATGTTGAAATTTGTCAATTTCCAAAATTTAAGGGGTGGGCCAAGGTACCCCTCCCAAATTTTTCAAGGGGTGCATTAATATACCCATATGTTATGAAAGGTAATGAACCCCTGTATACGCCCATATAACCATATAGGGTAATAATACCTCATCAAAGAGGATAAATTAGGTCAAAAACCCCCGAAATTTGAATTTTTGGCAATTTTTTACCCATAAAAGGGAACGACATAGACACCCAATACTGATAGAGGTACATACTATGGTCCTAGGCTACCATACCAAATTTTTAAATTTGGCAATTTCCAAAATTTAAGGGGGGTGGTCCTATGTACCCCTGCCAAAATTTTGGGGGTGGGCCATGGTACCCCTGCCAAAATTTAGAGGGGGTGGTCCTAGGTACCCCTCGGTCATTGACCCCGGGCTAAGGTCATTGACCTTTGACCTGTGACGTCACAAATGTCGGGGTCAAAGTCCAAAGTTAGGCCAAGTCACGCCATTACTACTCTCACGAAGTGACATCTGCAGCCCTGTACATAATGCTAAAGAAAGCATACTCAGAGAGTGCATCGCCTGAATGTCCCCAAAGAATTGAAGAGTGGGTTAAAATTAGACAGAATGAATCCGCTCAGTTTAAATACTGGTACACAGTATTGGAACTTGAAATGCTTCTCTTTAGGCTCTTGCACAGCTTGCGTTCTGCAGATTTTGAACTCTACATCAGTTCCCTATCAGATTTGTGTCCCTGGATGTTCGCCTTGGACCACACGCACTACGCACGTTGGATGCCAATATTTGTTAAGTCATTACAGGAGCTCAGTTGCAGACATCCTACCATTTATGAAGAATTTGTGCGAGGAGGTTTCGTTGGTACTAAGACAAGTCGTCCTCATTCTTGTATGGGTCATGATCAAATGCATGAACAATGCAACAAAGTCGTCAAGTCTGAAGGTGGAGCAGTTGGAATAATTGACAATCCTTCAGCGCTCTTGAAGTGGATGGTGTCTGGTCCAGTTATTGCCAATCTCATTTCCAATTTTGAAGAAGAATATAGATTGTTACTTGATGAAGGTGATTGTCAGACTCATCACGAAGACACTGTGGCTGCCAATAAACGATTTGTAAAAGACGTCTCAAGACTAGTGTGTACATTTTCAGAAGACGACAGAAATCCTTTCACGCAAGACGGCACTGACCTTGTAAGCATAGTGTCTGACGTCATTATGAGCGAAGAAGCAGTTGCATCAGTGTACAATGCTGAAAAGCTCGGCAGAGACCAGTACGACAGCTTTAGAAAAGAACGCTTAATGCAGTGCAGCAAATCAATTTTTGAACCAATTCATCGAAATAATCTAGCTCTCCACCGCAAACAAATCACAAAGACCACTGCCGCACACCGCAAGGTTAATATCATGAAAAATGATTGTTCTCTTTTCAGCCGAATGTTTATTGCTTGTCAGAGCCGACAAGGCGATCTTTCTGACTTCTTCGCTCATGAAAATTTGGAGTATCCTCCATCACTTTCTGACGATGGTTTCATTCGCAAGGGAACTAAGTCAGATGTTATTGCGTGTCTCGAAAAGTTGGGAGATTCCCAGCATAATGCTCCCCAGGCCACATGTGTGATACTTGATGGTTCTGCTGTCATACACATGTTGAAACCATCTCCTACAGAAACCTTTCGAGATTACTTTGATATGAAAGTGAAACCATATATATTATCAATCCTCACGGACAAAACTAGAGTGGATTTTGTTTTTGACCGCTATCTACCAGGCAGCCTGAAAAGTGAAGAGCGTCGAAAACGTGGGATTTCGCCACGAGTACGAGTTGGGGACTCTACTCGGATTCCTAAAAATTGGACCATGTTTCTACATAATGAAGACAACAAACAAGGGTTATTCCAACTCATTGCAGACTTCTTGTCAAATATTGAGATACCAGAAGGCAAGACTGTGGTCTGCACTAAAGACACTGGCATATGGAGCACGCCCAATGTTGATGTTTCCAAACTCGCACCCTGTACACATGAAGAAGCCGATACGCGACTACTTCTGCATACCAAACAGGCCAGTGATTCTGGTCACAAATCGATTATCATCAGAACAGTTGATTCTGATGTGGTGGTGCTAGCTTTACATGCCTTTCCCGACCTAACCCTGTCTCATCTATGGATTGATTACGAAGTTGGAAGGAATCGAAGATACCTTCCTGTCCATGAGTATGCAAAAAAGCTTGGAACCAAGATTTGCAAAGCAATTCCATTCTGGCACGCATTCACCGGCTGCGATACGGTATCAGCCTTTGCAGGACGTGGGAAGAAAACAGCCTGGGAAGCTTGGCAAGCAAACTTATATGTCACTGATGCATTTGTGGAGCTTTCACAGTGTCCTTCGGAAATTGCCGACAGTTCTTTTAGAGAAGTGTAGCGCTTTACTGTGTACTTGTATGATCGCAGCAGCAACGCAGAGTGTGTTAACGAATGTCGAAAAATGCTCGTCACCAAGAAAGGTCGTTCACTGGAAAGTGTGCCTCCAACTGAGGGAGCACTTCTTCAGCATGTGAAACGAGCAGTGTTTCAAGGTGGACATATTTGGTCTCAGTGGCATAAGTTAAAACCTAATATACCCGATCCTCAGCAATGGGGCTGGAAGAAAGCTGGTGCTTCATACTCACCTTTATGGTCTTTACTGAAACAAATGTCTGAACACTGCCAAGAGCTTGTTCACTGTGGGTGTAAATCACTGTGTTCGCGTGCATGTAAATGTGCTAAATTATCTCTTCCCTGCACACCATTGTGTGTGTGCGATGGTCAGTGTCAAACAAATATTTCCAATGGAAATTAGTGATCTGTGAGTGACGGAGGTATGTTAATGTTAGAGGAAAGAAATATCGTGTAATCTGCACACTCTTGATAATCTTGATACCAGAGGCGGCTTGTGAGGGAAGTTTCACCGGTAAAATTAACGTTTTTTTCTGTTCAAATTAAGTAAAGAAAAGTTAATTAATATAATAATTGTTATATATAACAATCAGTAAATTAGGAAAGTTTCCATCTTTGAGTTTTAATAGAAAAATCCAAATCTTACCTGTGTGACTTCCCTTGCGAGCCGCCTCTCCTTAATACTCGTTATATAGTGATACTTTTTTCTATGATGGCAATGTGGAAGACTTTAATCAAAACATAATTCAGTTCATCCATCAAAATATAGAATATATCGTTTGTAATCAACGATTTATGTGCCTTTACTGTGTTTCTGTAATGCCCATGTCAGCCATGTTGTATGATGACGTCACAGGGGCAAATAAAGGGTTTGATTTTTGGGGTCTACATCTAAATTTCATTCTTAGGTATATATCTACTAAATTACCAAGTGGCACGTTTGTATCATGATTTGCAAGATTCCCCTATCTTGTGACGTTACCCTACCCCACTAGTAGCCCGCTTGTCACCGTTAGATCTAGTCCAGACGAAAAAGAAAGTCCTAAACGTGATGTCTTTGTGAATACAAAGAAGAAGAAGAAGAAAAGAGTAGTCTGGAGGTGGAGACGAAATGGCTTGATCCTCAGCACGAGGGCGGCTATGTGATGTGATTGAAATAATGTATAAATTGCTACGACACAACGTTTTGAACTGTTATAGAGGTTTACCGTTGTATATTTTTAGAGTACCAGCGTCTAGTAGAGTATGTACTGAATTCAATAGCAGTGCCACTTTGTCAAACATTTCATTCGGTAAGGAAGATGTGGTTTCGTTCAAAGGACGGAATCGAAATAACAATTTTATTTAATAATAAGTAGACTCAAAATATTAGTGACCGTCATTAATTAATGATAAGGATGACAGAAAAAGTCTCATTTGTTGTCTGTGTACTTGATCTTTGAAGATATGGTTTTAGAGTACAGTTCTAGAATACTGTGAATACACATTTCGGATAAAAATATGTAATGGTTTGTGTGTATGGGTTCTAGTAACATACAACTAACGCAAGATTAAAGACTCCCGATTTTTTTTAAAGTACAAAAAAATTTAATATTTGTCCGTACAGATTATGAAGTAAAATATGCCTATATATGAGTGGAAGTCCTATTTCTTCATATAAACAAGGTCTGCATCCTTTCTTTTGTTAACACATTTTGATATCCTACTTAGCACATATATAGTTGAGGGGTGTAACTGAAAATAATTGTTCAGAATTCTATTATTAATTATCTCAGTATACCTTTGAGACTATATCTGTGATGCATGTCCACCAGCATCGTACAAATTCAGAATTTGCCAACCAACTTATACGCCTAGTGATTACTTTGGTCGTTTCATTCAATGAATCGATTCCTAGGAAACTGGTTTTCGGAACAGTTCGTTCAGTATCACCAGGAACCAGTTCCTCAGGAATTGAATCGGATAGAAATCATGGTGGTTCATACTCTAGTGGGTAAGTGTGTGCTTTGTAAGCAATATTCATAGGAACCGATACAATAAATAGCAATACGAGCAAGTACACACTATTAATTTTAACACAATGGTTTCAAACTTCCCGAACCCTAAGCTAACCCGACCATACCCTACTTAACCCTACCTTGCGTCATGTCAACAATGTGACAAAATCACTTGTTTTGTACAAAGTGCACTCTTGCCCTTAAGGTTTCTACAATTATTTTAAACATAGCTAGAAGGGAAGGGATTTTAGATTTCTAGGCTTTCGGCTTCTAAGGCCATTTAGTCCTTCACGTTTTGAGGGATGACGTCCCACGGCGAGCACACAATCCGGGGAAAGGGAAGGGAGCGGCCTGGGACTTATAAGTTACACTTTTTCGACCTAGTGCCCCCACCGGAAATTGAACCCGGGACCGCTCGCACCGAAGGCGAGAGATCAGCGATTACGCTACGCTGGGCCACTAAACATAGCTCGAATCAAATACTGATAGATTTAGAACCATCCAATTTCCCATCGTAATACCCTTTTGAATTTATCAGAACATGAAATATGCAATGAATCAAACAGTAATAGGAAAAAACTAGCAACAACTACCACATTTTCAAACTGCTAAAAAGGGAACCAAACAACGTATATGCATGTGGCAAGCCCCCAAAATCCCCATTACGATAAAAAAAAAAAAAAAAGAAGTACAAAGCAAACTACACAAAACTATATATTTGAAAGGAAACAAGCCCCCGACCCAAACCAACTAAATATCATAGAACTCAGGAAGAAATACTTAGAAGTAAATACTTGAGATTTTAATGTGGTGAATGCAGGCCCGAAGTGCTATTCTGTGCTCAAGCACAGGGCGGCAGAATCTAGGGGGCGCAGTTTTATTTTTTTTAAGATTCGCAATAAAGTAGTATTTGAAACGAGCAACCCGCAGAGTTCCGCACAAGCGCAAGAAAATATGTTAATGTGTTTAATTCGCTCTAATTACAGTAGTTACTAATTAACTAACTTATCTGGGTAATCTAACATCAGAAAATTCATACAGGAGGAAAATTTTTTTGCAAATACAATGGGAAGTTTTTTTTTATTATTATTATTCAGGTAATCAAAAAACATGAGAATGCATATAAGGGAAAAAGTTTACTTGCAAATACTTTGGAAAGAGTTTGTCATTCGTTTGAATAGTTTAAAAACATACGAACGAATCCACACTCATTATGTAAACTAATAATTTTTTGCTAATCTTTAATTATGATAAGTTCAGTATAAACAATATCAAAAACTCTGCTTAGCTTTTTTTTTTTTTTTTTTTTTTTTTTAAATTCCATATTTTAGTATTAAAATGATAAGAGTAAATGTTTAAGAAATTCAATCATAGTTCAAGTGAAGCGTATGAAATATAAAAATGTCAACGATTGATTAAGAATTAATAGAATGCATTTTCTCCGGACAGTAAATTAAAATCTACGTTACTAAATTACATGTCATTATTGAGAAAATGTGTCCCCAATGGATGAGTGGTTAAACCCGTTGCCTTGTAATCAAAGGGTACTGGGTTCGATTCCCGGCGTGGACACAAGGGGTTTGGATCCCAAGTTAAGCTGTAGGTCCCGTCCTTATTACGTCATCATCCCATGGAAGGCAATGGCAGACCTCCATGAGTTCATGTTACCCAGGGACCTTCGGGCAGAACATCATAATCATTATTGAGAGAATTAGGCATTTAAAATTACGTTGTTAAATTTTGTAACTTGTAATTCTTAAACTGGTACTCAACAAAAACTGGTATGTTTGCAAAATTACGGCTGCTTTTTTGTTTAAAACATAAATCTATGCGGAGGGGATTATTTAGAGTACTGGGGGGCACAATATATAAATATGTGCCTGGGTGAATGTAGTTCTAGAGCGTGCTTCTTGAATAAAAAATATTTTTCCTCCAATGTAGTAACCGGAACCACAGCCTCAAAACAAACTTGAGGGGGCCGCGGTGGCTCAGTGGTAGAGCGTTCATCTCTGGTGCATGGGGTCCCAGGTTCAAACCGTGCTCCCGCCAAGTGAACTTTGTGGTGGACAAACACCGTGTTCGTGGGTTTCCTCAGGGTTCTCCCGTTTCCTCCCACTTTCTTCATTCCACCATTTCATTCATTTCTCTTCATCGCAGTCGGCATAAACGTGGGACGTAAAACTCAAAAATTTCATTTTCATATTCAAAACAGACTTGACATAAATTTAACCAATCATATACAGTTCTCTTAACCTTCGGATACCCAAGAAGGGGGGGGGGGTTACAAATGTACCTCATGCATGTGTTTTACTGAATATTTTATGTCAGAAACACGCAGGGTTGACTAGTGTTTTTTACATTGTGGGCCGGACTGTAATGAAACTTATTTCCTTATAACAATTATATTGTAAGGTGATCTGCTTACGTATGTGGCTAAAAACTAGACTGGGGTACATTTGTACCCCTCTTTGGTATCTATATTACCATATTTGTTTCAAGTATTTTACTATTGTAAAGAGCTATATAAAAACAGGTAATATTAGATACTATCGCAATATATCGTTGCAGTTTTGCATTCATATTGCAACCTTTCCTGCCACAAAAGTATTACGAAATTTATACAGTTCTATAGCGTATAAACAAATTTCCGTTTCACTAACTTAATCTACATAAACTAACATGCCAATATTATAGATTCCACAAATAATGATGTTTCTGATTGCAAAAAATTGTATTGGTGTACACCTGTATCCCTGTTGGGAATCCGTAGTTAAAAAATATGGGTGTCTGAGGGTTAACGAGGTACCGAATAAACACCCATATATATAGTTTTCATATTTTGTAACGCGAGAGACGAACATATAATATAACAAGAATTTCACGTACCTCCAGTCTAGATTTACTATTGGAGCTCCCATTCTAACAGATAACTGCCTTAAGTATGATGAACATTTACAATTACCGGTATATCATACATAGTTCATTTTCAGCCGATCAACTCATGCTGTATTTAATAACTTGTACCCATTTCCACATTGATTGCAATTTCCATTAAGCTGTAATAATCCGACACGAAAACAGAACCTATAAGTAACTGTCACATAATAATGTTAATAAACTATACAAATTTAAATCTTAAATTTGTTCTTCATCAAAACGAACTTTTACCCCATTTGACATGTGCCACCGTAACACAGTGCAACCCAACGCGCTAGCAATGTACTCCTGAGCAAACCACATGACGTCAAATCATATCCGTACTTCTCCGCTCAAACAATCTTAAAACCATAACCAAAAGATCCAAATCACTGAGTCGAAGTATCGAATAAAATAAATGAGATGACCAAAGCAAAAACTTGCCTCTTATATGCCACAAATAATATGCCTATACAATTACTATTTCATCACAATTACCGATAGTTCTACTAGTTAAAGGTTTAACTTCCGAAGATGGCGTCCCGAAATACAAAATTTACGGAGAAATAAACAAAATTAGCGAAATGTCAGCATGAGAGTAACAAAATAGTAATAAAGATCTACAGCGTATGCTCACGGTGAAGTAAATTGATATCTACCTCCAATTCGTCATCACCACAATAGAATTCTCCAAGGAACCGTTGGGCCAAGGAAGTTGTAACTTAGTAAAAACGTTCTCCTTTAAACAATAGACTGTGAAGACAGGGCATAGCGAATTTTTGGTTTCTAATGGAAAAGAAGATGAGAATTAAATGTTTTCTAGCTATTCAAAAAACTGTTGAACCTAGTAACATGGGTTTTATGAAGTTGTTCTCATAATTTTTAGGTTATGACTAAAAGGAAGTTTTAAGAAATTCCACGCCAAAGGAGCAGAGAGGAGGGGGAGATTTTAAAAACAAATCACTGTGACATATTTTTACTAAAACATTGGAAATGGAGGCATGAAACTTGGTGTATGAGTACAGAATAGAAATTTACTCACCCAAATTTTAGAAACTCCATCTTGAAGAGAGAAGAATTAAATTTCACAGTTATTACTTATTTCTCTTTGAATCATTAAACATAAAAGCCTCAAGAAGTTTGATATGGGAGGCGTTCTCATATATATATAATACGAATAACTCATTCTTTTGTATTAGTTATGAAAATGACTTTCCGAATGGTTGCCAAAAGTGGAAATTTTATTATTGTGATTTGTGTTTCTTCTGAATCACTTCGTGTACAGCCACGAAAAATTGGTAAATAGAGAAAAATGAAAAAAATGAAATCTTTAAGTTTTACGCCCCACGGTTATGCCGGTTAGGCTAAAGGAGACGGTGCAGATGAGAAATGAATGAAATTGTGGAATGAAGAAAGTGGGAAGAAACGGGAGAACCCCGAGAAAACTCCACGCACACGGTATATGTCCACCACAAAGTCCACACGGCGCGAGCTGGGATCGAACCAGGGACCCCAACCACCACTCTACCACTAAGCCACCGCGCTCCCTTGGTAAATAGAGATGTTTACATCAACGATACAAATCTGTCTTTCGCTTCCACGAACATTATATTGGATAATGCAAAGAGATTGAGTGTAAGGAATGCTAGTTAATCAACATTTGCTTCTCGTTTTGTTTTAATTGAAACTATTTTCCTTTTAATTCATGTATTAAATAAGTATTTTCTTGTCGTTTTCAGGTCATAGTATTCAAAATGTAGTTTTGACTAGATTTCAATCAACTAACACACGTACTGCGTTGCAAAATGTAATTAAAAAGAAGAAAAGGCATAAGAAGTCCAAGAAATATGCAGAACTATTGGAAGGTATTTATTCATTTATTTATTTTTTTATTCGTAATGTAGTAGTTCGTATATAACTTAGATTTTATATAACACATTTGGATTTGTGGTGGAAGTCCAGCCTGCATTAGCATATAGATGGGATCATGGAATCCGTGAATAAGCGCTAAATTCTGATATGAATGGTTTCTGAATCAGTGTTTAACGTACAAGACACGATTGTGGACATCAAGTAAATGGCCCATTTTCAACATCGTATAACTAGATTGCGTTACTAGTAGATCATTTTCCACAAAATGAAAAATTCCTGTGAAAATCAGCCCCTTTTATTTCGTTTATCAGCTGCAAAATTCCTTCCAGTTCTTTTCTTTTTCGGTTATAGTTAAGCAGCCGCCCTTCCCGTTTCGGGAAGGAGGAGAAACGCCATACTTTTAGGAATTATTCATTGACTATCTAGCATGTTAAAAAGTAAGTAATAGACGGAGTTGTAATTAGTTAATGAGTCATTGAAGAAGAAAAGAAGACGTGTATTCCGCTTTCGTTGTGTTTTGAAGTTTGTTTTACTTTGACGAGTAGCGCTTTTCAAATGTTGGATGCCACGTCACTGAGTGGATGCAAGTGCGTCTGCGCAGATTCATATAAGTGGCGGAAAGTGAACAAAAGGGGGACAAAAATGGCGACGGACAAGTTTGTTTGCACGTGTGTCGTGGTGTTTGAGTTGTGGAATTGTGTTTGTGTTCTATATATTATTAGATCTTTTTCATGTGTCCTGAGCCTCTAACTCCGAATACAAATAGTGTGAAAACAAATCTACTTAGAACAGGCGAAGAGAACATGGTTTGTCCGTGGGTTGGATCGTCCGAATAGTCGTAGAGGGTACGTATTTTTGTCTCGGCTCCAGGATTCCTTCCCAAGGGTCCCAGTTGTTGGAGCACATTTATTAGAAGGTCCGGGTGTAGGCCGTTGACGTAGCCGAAAGTTGCTAGGACCATTCGGTCGTGGTAGTTAAGACTGCTTCTGCAGAAGGCAGTTCGGATGAATTGCGGAAATTTCCGTGTGGGTCCGATGGCGTCTTGCAATTCGAGACACAGGTTTGCTCTTCGCGGAGTTGCTGTTGCTTCTGAATAATGTTGGCGATTTGAACTTATACATGGGTCTGCCTACATTGACGTAGTTGCCCTTATACTTAAGGTGTTTTCCTAGGAATATCTGTTTTTATATCGTATGGGAAGAATAATAATGTGCCCTTGTACTTAGTGTATGACTCTGTGTGAAGGGATTTGAAAACACATATCGCATGTCCCGTGCACGTGGGTACTTCTTACTGTTGCACTACTTAGAAAAATGATTCTATTTGATGTAGAAGTGATAATACAACACATAAGAAACGCAGATCACGGTGTATTCTCACTCCATGTTGGAGTGTGAATACAACATGATCTGGGTTTGTTCTGTATTCTATTACCACTTGTACATGATATAGAATCATTTGTGTAGGTAGTGCAACAATAAGAAGTATCCTCGTGCACGGGAGATGAGAAGTAGCTGTTCTTAACTATTACCGAAGTGGTGAAAAATGGATAACGTACAAAAACCATGGCGAAAAAGATTGTGGTCGAAGCGAGAAGCAGCTCCATAGTCCATGGCAAAAAGTTGTCAGTCTATGGCAAAACCCACACTGACGTCCAGAAAGATTATGCTGTGCATTTGTTGTAAATAAAAAGGGTATCGTGCATCATGAGTTGCTGCCGCTGGATAAAACTATAGACTTGGACCTATCTGTTGACCCCCATATTAGAACATGCCGCGATCTGCGATGTGATCGCAGAAAAATTGCCAGAGGAAAAAAAAAAATAGCCAACAGAAAAGTGTAAAAACATGCCTGCTATGTGTAGATGTCTTAAATGCACGGACGACTCGCATAAATATAGTTTGAACTGTTTTTTACGCCGCGTAAAGCGTAATTTTAATAATCACAAGTGTTTCTTTTGCAGAATTTGTGCAGAAAATTTTTGACTTACAAAAGCTAATCGCAGAAAGACAAAGAAAGTTCTGCCATCGGGCTGTTGACAGCGTGAGTGCACTAAGTAATTCAAAAGAAACGGCCAGAATTCGACAACAAAAAGGTGTCGTATACTGTACTGGTAACGCCAGACTCCATGCATCTTTAATAATCATTCAGAAATTGAGGACGAGGTTTCAATGCAACTACCATATAGTCAGGACCTGGCACCGTCATACTATTATTTGTTTCGATCTCTGCAGAACTTTCTGAATGGCGTTAACTAAGTTTCAAAAGATGCATATGAAACCATGTATTACAATTTTTTGACCAGAAACCACAGAAGTTATATAGTGACGGAATTATGGTGATGCCGAAAAAATGACAGGTCATCAAAGAAACTAATGCATATGTGGTTTCATTATGTTAATTTGCAATGACCTTCAAAAGTTCAATTTGTAGACAATCTGATGTTCAACAAAAATAATAAAGACAAGTTTTTTTTTTTTTTTTTTTTTAGCTCGTCTTCAATATTTGTGTCAAATATTACGTGAAACAAAAATTGAAGAACTTGGTGGTGCACCAAAGGGAAAATATAAACAAGATAGTGAATTAGGAATTTTGGGAAACAATATGTGGAAATCTAATTAGACTTTTTTTTGTCGATTTTTCTTCCCTGGTCAAAGGTTATCAAAAATACAATCAGTAGTTATCAAAAATTTTGGTAGTAAAAGTAGACGTACTAAGGTAAATAATTTAGTTTTCTTCATTATTACAGATTAATATACAAGTACGTAAACAAAAATGAATATATTAACGTTAAAGGATCTACTTTCAAAAGTGTAGTATTTATTAAACTTCCAAACTATGCTATCTGTAAATTTCGGAAGTCATACACAACGGTTATCCGTCCATCTGACTGGCTGTTGACAAGTGTCAAAGAAAAACGGTAAGAGATATAGGGAGGCGTCTTTCTTTAATCAATTCAGCTTCCCAAGAATAGATTCCATTTCCTCCGTCAACCATCTATTCAAAGGGAAAGTGATAGAAAAAATTATTTGTGGTATCGACGTTTATCGATATAGAACAAAAATGGTAATAGATACTGATAAGAAGTTTCTTGCAATTAATGTAGCGTCTCGAGAGAACATGCGACCACCGCCTACAACCCTCTACCGAAACCACAAGTGGTTTAATTTTATTTATTTATGGTTACATAGAGATCACAACAGGTATATTACCTAATGATAGTGACCTGGTCAGTTTGTATAGAGTTAGAGCATGCATGAATTCACTTACATAATTTACAAATACAAATTTATAGATATGGCCATTTTAATTAACGAATCTTCGATAAGATTGCAGAATAGTTTTTAGAGTATATATGTCAAGATCAGGATGACTTGACATAGTATTACTTTTTACTAGTATTTCCGGTTTCAATTCTGATTTCTATAGAGGAAAACTGATCAAAGATGTCGAAAAGCTTAAAATGGTAGACGTCAACCATTTCCGGTTTCAACGTTTATGATCATAGAACAAAAATTACAATAGATGACGACAAGCTGTTTTTTGCAATCGACTTAGCGTCTCAAGACAACGTACCAACACCAATTATGTGCCAAAACGTGCCATATGTGCCAAAACTGGAAGCTGCTAAAATTTACTATTTTGGTTTGAATATTGATATCTATAAAGTAAAAATGATAATACATATCGAAAAGCGTTCTTTTTTTCTTTCTTTTCAAACAGTTCAGCGTCCAGAGAATAGGTTTCACTCGTCCATTGAACCTCTATTCAAACCGGAAGTGGTAAAAATTAACTTTTTTTTTTTTTTTTAAACACAAATTCAGCATCCCAAGAGTGAATTTTGTTTCGATTTTTATATATTTGTTGAAACCGGAGGTGGTGAAAATTACGATTTCCGTTTACGAAAATAGATATCAACAAGCAGTCTCCCCCCCCCCCCCCCTATAGATTCAAGAGTATGTTTTACTTTTGGTTTTATTCTTCTATTTGAACTAAAGTGATAAACATCAATTAGCACTTTCGGTTTCAATATTAATCTCTATAGAGCGAAAACAGTAAGAGCGAGTAGTGGGTTTTTGATATTGATTTATCTTCCGAGGAACAGGCTCTATCTTCGATCTTATTCTTCTATTGCAGTCAGTAGTTATGGGTGTACTATTTCAAGTTTGAGTATTGAATTTTGCATAGTTTGAAAGTCTACCGTAGTTTCGTACTGTGAAACAAAACTCTCTGTTGGTCATTATTATTACTTTATTTAGAGACTTCAGTCAGGGGATCCTTCAAGATGAAAGGTAACAGGATAAGTAGGAATAGTGGGAAAATGACCTTTGATTCACTTAACAAAATTTGATAGATTCTCTAAATGTTGTTTAAGTAAATAAGTGGAATTAATAAATTATTTACTTTTGTCATTGTTGTTCCATTTCTTTACAGTTACTGATAGTTCAACTAGTGAAACGAAGGCTTCTGTTAGTAAATTAAAAGCCAAAGAACTAACGTTACTTGTTCAGCAGCCAAGTATTAACTTAGGAGAGTTGTATCATTTGAAGAAATGCAAAGTTCCAACGTCAACTCTATCAGCAGGGACTTTATTACAGTGTGATCCTTTAACAGTTGCAGCTGAAGCCATAGAAGGAATTGACGTACAGACCAATAAGAAAGATGAAGTAGAGAATACTAGTCAGAAAGAAGATGATAATAGTGTTAATGTAACTAGTACAGTTTTAAATTACGATGTGAATTCTGAAACAGATATTATTAACCTAGGAGAAGGAAGAGTTTCAGATTCAGTGGATATAGATTTAGAACCAGTACACGAAGAATCTGTATTGGATTCATTGTCTAAATTTGAATCTATGAAGTATGACCATATCGAAAGTACGAACTCTGCAGTTGATGATCTTACGAAGGAAGGTATTTCATCGTTCTCGAATATTGAACCATTAAGTGACTCTTTTACGGATGATATCGAACAGAAGCTTGATGAACTTGATGTGCACAGTAAAGATGAACTGGCACATGAATTTGCGTGTGTTGAGGATGATGTTCTTGAAACTGTCACCAATGTTGTGCCAAATGAAATCAAGGAAGAGCATAAGTGAGTACTCAATGATTTCTTTGCTTAATGTTCTCCCGTTAAGTGTAGTTTTTAGGAGCAGGTTTATACAGAATGAGTCTGAAATCTTTGGACATCCTTTTACCGAGGTTGATTCATTTATATTGAGCCGAATTTTAATGTGTACTTCCCTGGTAAATGTTTTTCCACACCAATTGTGTTCGATCTACAGACCATTTCTGCAGAATATTGCCCGACCTCGAAGTGAAGTACTGCATTCCACTCTTACATGCTTTTCACAGGCCGAAGACGGTGCGGACTCGACGGTGGAACAACTTGGGCCGCGGTGGCTCAGTGGTAGAGCGTTCACCTCTGGTGCTTGGGGTCCCGGGTTCGATCCCAGCCCCCGCCAAGTGAACTTTGTGGTGGACAAACACCGTGTGCGTGGGTTTTCTCGGGGTTCTCCCGTTTCCTCCCACTTTCTTCATTCCACCATTTCATTCATCACTCATCATCACCGTCTCCTTTAGCTTAACCGGCATAACCGTGGGACGTAAAACTCAAAGATTTAATTTCATTTTTTCGACGGTGGAACAAGCGTCGCTTAAGAAAACCGAAAGCACAATATACCATTGGGTTAACATTTAGACTCTTGGCAGTATGTCAAAGAACAGAATTGCCGAAATTCCAGTTTCCTGTTTCATACGGTGGTAGAATTCCAGCGATGTTTTCGCCGTGTGGCTGAATAATTTTCTTCTTGTAGTTCAACCTGGTTTACGTCGTGTCCATACAATGCGGGGATTTCATACGGAGACAAAGAGTCTTATAGTACGCAGTATTGATTTTGACGTTTCGCTCCACCTTTCGCAAACACAGTTTACTCCCGTATGAGAAATCACCATAATCATGAATCCTTTTGTGAAACTGCGCACTTGCGGAAGACCGTGCTTCGACCCTTGGCGTCAACAGGTGTGTATGTAATGGCACGGAATTTTACCTCGTCTGTGAAATAAATCCACGTCTCATTGAGGGTAACAACAAAGAGCCAACTTCCACAGATCACCCACAAGATGATGTTCATACAACCTCCTGCAGTTCCTTTTCGCTCACCTACATGATATGATTTCATGGCATGCGTGCATACTACTCTTGTGAACGACCGTGAAACGTAAATCTCTGTGAATGGTGCGGTTGATTGTCGCCTGCAATGTGCGGCACTTTTTGGACATTGCATGCTGTGGTGAGGATTTTCGGAGGTCGCCACACGCTGAATTACACGCAATAACGTTAGAGTCCTCTTCACGGGAGGTCGATTTCTATCTGTTCGCGTCGGTGTGGTGGTCTAGGACTCTGTGCCACATATTTCTGTATAATACGATTCACAGTGGTATGACCTTAGCGTCGGAAAGGGCCACAATGAATCCCTCCCAGAATCTAAATAATTTCGGCCTGCTTAGTGCGTGGCTAATGAGATACTGTTGCTTGCCTCATGACAGTCTCACGGCGATGGGTTGCGCATGAGAGGTATAGTTTCACACTCATTTCGGCTCAGTATAAATGTACTTTTGTATTTTATGAGAAGAAAATGTAAAGTCTGTTAATGGGTAATGATAGTAGAGGGGATTCGCAATTTATAGGATACATGACGAGTATAGCCGCCATCTTGTATGTAAGTTCGAAATTTCAAATCAGAAAGGGGAATATGTCCCATATCAGATTACACAGGCGTGAGCTCAGGAATCCGAACGTATAATTCATTACATTAAAAATGGTTTCCATGTACCTTAAAAGTTGCGACTTTCCTTTGCTACCATCTCCCATTAACAGGTTTCACATTTTCCTCTCAGGTCCCACAATAAAAATATGTCTAAAGAATTTTGACCCACCCTCTATATAATTACTTACTTAATAAAGTAATTTATATTATTAGATAGAATTATTCTGAACCAGTAAATAAACTGACATTGAACACATTCATAGAACAGCCAACTGATCTTCTGTTTTCTGTATAATAGAACATTTCATTTTCTCTATTGAAGTTGCAGCCCAAGGAATTGGGGACACGGTATGTTAGTGCTAAATTGCTCTTGACTGGATGAAAGGTCCGTGGGATTCTAGGACGTATTAGAGCTGGAATGTTTGATCAGTATTCTAATATTGAGAGACCAAACTCTATAATTCTCTCTATATACAAAAATAAAATTTCTCTACATTACGTTGTGCAGATACTAGGATATTTTAGGAAATTTTGATTTTGGTATTTCATCATATCGATTCCATTCTGAGCTTTTATGTTGTTTATCTTTGATATTGCACAAACCCTACGTGTGAGTTAGTGGGAGACAGCTTCATGTTAGTAGTTTCCTTGGGTTGTCCCGTTCTATCTTTCAACGATAATGTGTATTTGTATGTTCTTTTCAGTATTTTTTCCTATTTAGGGGTAAAAGTGCTGTTTAAAAGGGCACAAGCTGCTATATATATATAACTAATTTTAATAGTTGTTATTGCATCGACATATTTTTTTGTTTTGGTTGCTATGACTACCTGTATTTGTTGTTGATAGAGTAACTAAGATATAATATAACGTAACGTTCATCATTTTAATGTGTCATATTTGGTATTTATCTCACAATATATATATTCTAAAGTGTATAATCGTGGTGTCTGACTTATTTTAATCTTGTGAACTTTATAAATACTAACCATTTAATATTTGAACTGGGGAATGTAACGAAAAATAACGTTACGATCTCACCAATTTTTTAAAAATTCTTCATATGGATCGATTAATCTACAGGATATGACGGCTGGTAATGATATACTTAAAAAGCATTTTCCATGCAATGCATATGTGTCTTTTATGATTCTTTCCGGGACACTGTATGTGCAATGTATAGAAACTAATGGAAGTACATAAGGACAGAGAAGTAACAGAAAGTGATAAATAACCCTCCCGCTGGTCTAGTAGCTAGCGTGCGCCTTTGGTGCACGAGGTCGTGGATTCAATTCCCTGGAGGGAGAGCATTGAAATTTGAACGCATATTCCACCGTATACAGTAGATTCACGTCTCATATAGCGTCGCGTCGGTACTGACAGGGGATACTAAAATTCAACAGCCAATCAACGAAATTATAAATGAATTTATATATATATATATATATATATATATCTGCAAGTAAAAAAATCACCTAAGGACGCGTTGGGACAATTTGTACCTATCTGCCGACTGCTGTAATCCACATACATCGGAGTTGCCAGCTTCTGGAGCCGTCTGTATTTTGCAGATACTGTGTTGGAACTTTTGTTGAATTGTCTGCCGCTTTTTTTTTTTTTTAAATAAAGAACACCTCCATTACTTTTATGTCTATATTATTGCACGCTTGCCAGCGACCTGGAAAACTAGAAAAACCTGGAAATGTCAGGGAAATCCTGAAAATGTCAGGGAATTTCGTATACTGATGATATTAATTAAAAAAGAAACTTCAAAAATTATTGAAAAATGCCCATTAAAACACAAAATAGTGCGAAATCTGTCATTGTACTAACTAAAGTGTAAGCGAAGGGAAGATGTATAATGTTTTTGAGTAACTCCATAACAAGAGTATAGTTGTAGCTGCCAAAGCTGAAAAAGTAATACATCAATTTTCCAAATTATGTGTTTCAGTAATAAAGGAGAAGAAGAAATTCGAACCATTTAATGTATACACAGATAGGTTAAATGTCTTTTATTGTAGTCTACTTGATAATTGTGAATTCGTTGATTTGTGGGACATATAATGTTACTTATCCTTTCCCATGGAAATACTTCCTTTGAGAAGGATTTCTCAGTTAACAATGACGTGCTGGTGTAAAATATGCATGAAGAATCTTTGGTGAATTTACGAGTTGTTCATGATACTTTACAGTGTACTGGAGGACCTCGTATTTATATAGACAAAAATGCTTCAGTACGTACTTGGATCATATGCACGTTATGAAGAAACCAGGCAAAGAAAAAGGACAAAAACCACTGGAAACGAATCAAAGAGAAAGGAAAATAAGCACATAGCTGATCAGATTATCATTTTAGAAAAAAGAAAGGAAGCAAAACTTTCAATAGAGACTTCCATTAAATACAAAAATTTGAAATATGAAACTGAGACCTTGAAAGCATCACTAAGATAGAGAACTGTGGAAATTAAGGAAACCTGCAGTAGTAATTTGTTTAGTGTGAAGTTCCATAAAAGAAATTATTTATGTAGACTGCAATCGTAAGTACGATACTGTAATTTTATTATAATGAAAGAGATATATCAAAGATTTAAATCTTGTTAATTGTCTATTTACGAAAAGAAAAAAGTGAATGGAAGACAGTGGGTGGATGTTGTGAACAGCTTTCCATTCATTCATTCTTTGGAGGAAGTAATTATTTCTGGAAAATAATAGATCTTGCCTGGAAAACCTGGAATTGTCAGGGGAAATTGATTTGAAAAATCCCTGGCAACTCTGTGTTGTTAGTTTATGCAAAATCATGTATATCGTGCAGGGTTTTTTTCTTTTTTTTTTTTTTTTTTTTTGTGACAATCGTGAGCGTGACAATTCATTTCTAAAGTCCATAATGTTATTTGTAATGTTCTGTTCGATGATTCCTATATAAAACACGTTACATTGTTTGAAACTTGTCAGGCAATAAATAATGCTAGACATTATTAGGAAAACATGTTATCTTACAGATTAAACTGTAGTATAGTGGAATCTTAATTTAATTATTATAAATGAATAAATGAAGCTAAATAAAATACATGAATTTCCCTGCACCAGTATCTTTATTAAGTCATTGTCATGTCAGATTTATATTTAAGATCTAATTCCAAAACTTCGGTACTTTTGAAGTGCAGAATTTACAATTACTGTCATTTCGGGAGAATACCCAATTAATTGTGACATTAAGCATCTTGCCAAAGTGAATTGAGACAACGGAAAAAATGAAATCTTTGAGTTTTACGTCCCACGGTTTATGCCGGTAAGGCTAAAGGAGACGGTGATGATGAGTAATGAATGAAATGGTGGAATGAAGAAAGTGGGAGGGAGGAAACGGGAGAACCCCGAGAAAACCCACGCACACGGTGTTTGTCCACCATAAAGTTCACTTGGCGAGGGCTGGGATCGAACCCGGGACCCCAAGCACCAGAGGTGAACGCTCTTCGAGACAATGGAGTTGAACATAGTAGGAAAAGAGTGTAACTTACAATCAACGATCCATTCTTTATCCTAGACGTATACCAGTTAGCCACAGGAACTTTAAAACTGACTTAAAATACAAAGTAGCGTCCAGAAGAAGATTTAAAAAGTTATCCTCTCCCACCCCCATCCCAAGGGAAGAGGATGAACTTCAACATCATAAAAATTGATACCGTTAAACTCAGCGACCTTGAAAACTATGAATTCAGCACTAGTAGCTGTCGGTTTCGATTACTTTTAAAATCTCGCCCCCCTCCGTGGTGAGTGAAGTATGACCTTGAAGTTGGATTAAAACTGTCACTAGCCATCTCAGCGATCCCATAAACTATGAATTCAACTCTAAGATTGCTCGTTTTCGATTATTTTAAAAATGTCCTCGTGCTATTCTCATGGGGACTTTGCACCCTAGTATCTCAGCTCAGGTGTAACCTAGAGACCTAGAACGTGTCATTTGGATCACTTCTCTGAGAGCTTTAAAACATATTAAAATTTCAAGATCTATCTATTATGGTTCTCAAGTTGAAAAGTACTACAGGCAGACAGACTTATTGTATTATTAATATAGATGCTATTAATCATTACTGACAGTGAAATGTAAACAATTATTTTTCTTATCAGTTATCAGATTGGTGTCTCACAGTGACGTCCACCGATGGCTACTCTCTCTCTCTCTGTGTGGACTCGGGTGTCGCTTCCCTTCCACTTCCTGTTGGTCGGTATAAGTGACAACAGTCCCTCCATTGTTCGGTTGGCATTGTACGTGTTTGTGTGCTAGTTTGTCTATTATGTTAGTTTATAATACACTCTGAATTGTGGCGTGAAAAAAGAGAAAAGTACGAGTTTATTGTTATTTGTTTGGTATAAAGTTGCGATGGACGGTAGAAAAAGACTAAGTGGGGCGGCATATAGACGGAAGGCAGAAGAAAAGAAGTATAAAGAAGAGGAGACGCTTAAAAAAGTAAGAAAATTAGAATCCTTTTTAGTTATGAAAGAACTGAAAACAAAGTTTCTGAAGAACCTAGTGTTACTGGTACTGGTAATGAATGCAAAACAACTAACCAAGATACTAGCTCGTCTGATGAAAATAATGAGTTTCGTCCAGAACTCTCAACATCAGCATCTTCTGATCTAAACAAAAATAATGACAGCATAATATCTTTGCCAGGCAGTAATCCATATCACTGGGTCATTACTGATGAAACCATTGATTTCTTAATCAAACAGGGTATAAAACAAAATAACGATTCTGAATTTTCAAAGTCAGTTCGTCTGTATCATGATGGTAGAAAGAGGTACTATAGCGATAGTTTATTTAAAAGAAAGCTTTTGAATGGGTATGTTGTAAATAGAGATTATCTAGTCTATTCACCAAGTCAGGGGTCTGTATATTGTGTTCCTTGCATGCTTTTTGGGGGCATTTGTGGGTTTGCTTCAAAATCTAGGTTTAGTGGCAGGATTCACGCTGCACAGCGTATCTCCGAGCATGAAAACTCATCCTCTCACAGAGATTGTGTAATTAAGTTTAAAAACCCGAGCAAATTAATTATCCAGAATTGCCAAAAGGTTAGTCACTGTTTTTGAGCAAGAGGTTCATTATTGGAGGAATGTACTACAGAGGGTAATTTCTGTCTTAAAAAAGCTATCTTCGTGAGGACTAGCATTTCGAGGAGATAATGAAATATTTGGGTCAGGGCATAATGGCAATTTTATGATGTGCCTTGAATTAATAGCTGAGTATGATCTTTTTCTATATGCTCATATTTCACGCTATGGAAATCCAGGTACCGGAAGGACATCATATTTGAGTCCAGTAGTTTGTGATGACCTTATCAAAATTATGGGAGAGAAAGTAGTCTGTACGATTGTTCAAGAGGTCCAGTTTTGTAAATATTATTCAATAATTGTAGACTCATCTCCAGACATTACTCATAATGACCAATTAGCCATCATTGTTCTTTATGTAAATGAGACAGCAGAAGCAATTGAGAAATTTTTGACCTTCTTCAAAAATCCTGGTCAGACAGGTGAAAACCTAGCATACACGGTATTGACGATTTTAAAAAGATATATATATGATTGTAGGGGTCAAACTTATATCAATTGTTCAAACATGTCAGGTAAATACTCTCTGGCTTACAGTCTAGAATCAAGGCAATCAATCCACTAGCTTTTTATATTCCCTGTGCTGCACATTCAGCAAATTTAAGTGGTTCTCGAGCAGCAGAGTGTTGTCAGGAGTCTGTAAGATTTTTCGACTTCTTGCAGAGTATATTTACATTTTTTCTAGTTCGACATAGAGATGGAATTTGCTTTTATCATTCTTTGGTCCACAGAGCTTAACATTAAAATCATTAAGTCAAACTCGTTGGTTTACAAAAGAAGAAGCATGTAAAAATCTAAATTTAGATTGGGCAGCTGTATTAGATTGAGCTCTTATGTCATTTTCCGAAGATGCCACCCAAAAATGTTTGGACCGAAATAAAGCTAGAGGTTTACTTAAGCAGTTAAGTCAAGTTGACACGGCATTTATGTCTAGCTTTTGGGGTGCCATATTCCAACAATTTGGAAAGACAATGGAAAAGCTGCAAGCGGAAGATATGGATGTGTCTGTTGCTAAGGAACTTTATGAATCGTTGATTGGTTATCTAGAAGGAATTAGGGAGCTGTATTCCGAATACAAATCTGAAACTGTGATAAAGCTAAATGAGACAGCAACACTTAATCAAACATCGTCAGAACCTATCTTGATCTCACCTAAGAGAAAGAGGAAAAAGAAACGATTTTTTGATCAGTTTGACTCTAAAGAGAGTGATGAGAATTATGATGCTTTATCTACGCATGAAAATAAAGGGTCAAAAGAAATACCATTAAATGAAAAAAAAAGCCCAAGTCAAGTTTTTATTCCCTAATCGACACATTAATGGAAAATTTGAAAAAAAGAATATCTGTGTATACAAATTTTGCGTCTAGATTTGATTTTATTTATAAACTTACTAATCTTGAACCAAGTAGTGTAATGAATTCAGCAAAAGAACTGTATGAACTCTACAGTACGGATTCGGAAGATAGTTTAATAAACTAGTGTATCCATCTTAAAGGTTTCATGAAAATTATTAAATGTGATGTGAAAAACAAGCAAGGTAAAAAAGTAGAAAAATCCTGGACTTTGCAAGGTTTGAACAAAATGTTAGTTGAAAGAAACTTACAAGAAGTTTATCCGAATATTTGTGTTGCGCTGAAAATTTATAACTGCACGCCTGCGACCAACTGTTCAGCTGAGAGGTCGTTTTTGCTCTAAGAAGAGTGAAGAACTGTATGCAGTCAAGCCAAATGCAAGAACGACTTCTAAATGCAGCAGTTCTATGTATTGAGTCGAATATAACTAACAGGCTAAGTTTTGACGAGATAATCAATGACTTTGCTCATAGTCAAGCTAGACGAAAACCGTTCATTGTGTAAGCTGATACATGAGTTTCTCTTGTGCGCATGCAAGTAACCTAAAAACTGATGAAACAATGCAGACAGGGAAAAACAGTTTCTTTGCAAATACTTTGGGAAGAAAGATTTTTTATTCGAGTAACCTAAAACATGAGTAAACGCATACAGGAAAAGAAGTTTCTTTCCAAATACTTTGGGAATATATATTTTTTTTTAACTCGAGAAACCTAGAAACATTAGAAAACGCATACAAGAAAAAAACATTTTTTTTTGCGGATACTTTAGGAAGAGTTTTCTTTATATTCAAGTGACCTAAAACATATTAGAAAATGCATACAGGAGAAAAACAGTTTCTTTGCAAATATTTTGGGAAGGGTATCTTTATTTGGGTAACCTAACAACATGAGAAAACGCATACAAGAGAAAAAACTGTTTTTTTCAAATACTTTGGGAAGTTTTTATTATTATTCAAGCAACCTAAAACACGATAAAAGAAAATGCATACAGAGAAAAAGTTTATTTACAAATAGTTTGGAAAGAGTTTCTCTTATTCGTTCGAGTAGCTTAAAGTATATAAAAGAATTCACATTTATTATGTAAACTAATATATTTTTTATATATAGTTTTATAAAATTCTTTTTACTATACTCACGATAATCTTTAATTATGTGATAAGTTCAAAACAAACAATGTCCCTGTGGCCCCGCGTAGCGTAGTCGCTAACGCTCTCGCCTTCGGTGCGAGCGGTCCCGGTGGTGTCACTCGGTCGAAAAGGTGTAACAGCTTTTTCAGGCCAGCCACCATGAATGAGGTTTTCCTGGGTTTTCCTCATTCACACCAGGCAAATGCCGGGGTGGTACCTAACTTATAGGTCCCAGGCCGCTTCCTTCCTTCCCTTTCCCCGGATTGTGTGCTCGCCGAGGGACGTCATCCCTCAAATCGTGAAGGGCTATATGGCCGAAAGCCCAGAAATCCAAATCCTAAAATCCTAAACAATGTCCCGGGAGGGGGAGGGGGAATTATTTAGAGCACAGGGACGCACAATATATGAAAACGGGCATGTGTATAGGGAATTGTTTTTTCTTGAATACGAGAGAAAATTGCCTTCAGAGGCTTATTATTTAAATTCGAATACCAAAATAAGTTCACAAGAACATCAACACGAAACTAGATAATAATGCATTGTAGCGCTTTTGTGATTAAACTGTCTAAGCGTGTGTTGGAAAGGTTGTCAAAATTTCAAGAGTGATAGTTAATCATAGTACAAAGTGAGGCATTAGAATTTAGAAATGTTACAGTTAGAATTCAATCCATAGGGTCTTGGCAGCATATTCAATTGTGTGAACTTCGACTTGCTAAGGGTTAAGATCAAGGTGTATTTAGTTTATCAGCTGTACATAACATCATCCTATGGCAACTATTTTAGGCAAAACTGTATACTAAAAATGATGCATTTATCTTCAGGCTGGTGATTCATTCCCTCTTAACAGCAGTTTTTCTCAGACACTTTCATTCTTGATCTACAAATGTTTTGCACTAATAAAGAAATAAAAGATTACTAACTTAAAAGGATGTCCGTAAAGGAAGGATGAGCTCTTGAAGATAAGTCCGAAAAAGAGTTCAAACAGATTGAAAGATTCTGGTTGATTGATTATTTGAATTTACCCGAAGTGATCCTTTCTCTCTCTATGCTTAAACGTTTTCATAGGTATTGATTTCTCCTTGCTTTTGTTTTAGCAAAGCTTATGTTTGCAGTTTCCTTAGAAATCACGCCTTCGAAAAAATTGATTTATTAAGCATGAAAGCGATTGATTGTGAGGGGTTTTGTGTGAATTCTATCTGCGTGTGTGTTATTGTTTATGTACTTTTCTGTCAGCCGTCGTTATCCACATTTTTGTTGTGTGAAGAATATTAAAATACATTGGCTGCTCAACATCGCCACCTAGGATATGAGTTTTGTATCTCCTTATTAATAAATCACATTGAAATGCTTTACTCATGCATTTTAACCATATTTTCAAAAATTGCCTTTACACTGTCTGTTAGGAAGAAAAAGAAAATAGTAGTTAAAAATTAAATCGAGAGTGCATTACTTGCTGTTATTAGCTTTACTTTCAAAAGGTAATTATATTTCTGTTAATTTTATTTATTTATTTTCCAGAGTAAGTCAAGGAACAGTAAAGAAACAACCGTCATTAAAAGTGATAAAGTTCAGCAAAGAGAGTCGCGAGAAGCTGGCGAAAGTAAAACTTTCGGAACTGGAACAGGCTGGGAAAGAAGCATGTCTTTTGTCGAATCTGCAATCGTACATAGATGTCACTGTAAGCATCCCGTTAAGAGTTTATAAACCTTCTTAGTTAAATTTGACGTATTTTATTTTCCTTTGTGGAATCGGTTTACTCATTAGAAATAATAGATAAGTTCCCATATAACAAAGTGGTTAGCATGTGTACCTATTGTTTCTGATGGAACAAGATTCAGAACTTCTGGTATTGAGCAATCGTCGTGAGGTAGTTGAAGTAAACTCGTGATATAATGGACAGAATTTGATCCGGAATTGCTGGCTTATTATGAACTTGTCAGGTAGTTTAGATCTTTAAGAAACAACTTTCAACTGAACAGCAACAGAAGTTTGCGGCTCTTTCCATCACCTTACTAATATGCACTTGAAAATCATTCGTTGTTACTAATATCATGTGTACATTAAATATCTTACATTTTACGTAAATATTTTAAATCTACACTATACAATTCGTTTGTAAGTTTAATATACTGTTTTAAATATTGTTCATAACCCAATTTGCGATTTAACAGACTAAATTTTACGGACGCCCTTTCGCCCCAATTAGTTCGTTAAGCCGTGGATTTACTGTATTTGGTTTAGGAAGGAGTGAGCTCTGGTCTGGAAAGTTACAGGTAAGACATTAGGAGTTGCTGGGCTCACCACGTATCAAGTTAGATATTCACCGTCTGGACTACCATACCTCTTTGTGTATATTGCAGCGCCAGAGCTTAGTTTGAAAACACTCACTATCACATACCAGAGCTAAACACATACAATTAACCCGACTGTACTCTGTTACTTTAGAATTGGGGCGCAATATAATCCTTCATAATACTCCTTTCTTACTTTACCCACGCTCGTAGCTACGGGTGGCCATGCGGGGCTCAGCCTCCTGTAGACAAATATACGTTCAAATCATAAGCAATCAAAAATGTGTGGTGAGCGCAAGTTAGTTTCCCCAAAAATTATCTCACCTCCCCCACCCACGGGCCTAGCTTTACCTGACTTATTGTGGGTTGATCTCGGAACAGTAAAAAGGAAATAACGTCTCGAGTCGAGAGCTGCTAGTTTTAGAGTGTAAATCAAGTTTTAATGTAATTAATAATGGGGAGGTTGAGACCTTATAGAAAGTATTGAGGTTTGTGATTGGTTTTAGTCTCCTAAGTGAGCTAGTTTCTCTGTTATTGAGGTCAAAAGGTCGCAAAAGCATTTTTATTTTTTCCATAATCATTCGTTGTAATTCGGATAAATTCGAAATGATTTTATTTAATCATTCACTTGATTTTTTATCGAAGGTACAAAGCTTTTCGAGAAATTGACATTGGGTGAAGACAAAATACTATAATTTGCCTTTCTTTTCTACTAGTGTTTTCATTTAAGCTTCGCATCTTTGATTAAGGAAGGAAAAAAAAAAAAAAAAAAACGAAAATTTGAACTATTAGAAGTAATAGGAAGTATAAATATAGCTTTTGAGATGTGACTTTTTCATTCTTACTTCCCTAAAGTTTGGACGAGATCATTGATTATTTAGTAGTTATTCGATTTTTCGCACAATTTTTGTAATGCGATATATATATAAGAAGTGAAAAGCAATTGTTATAGCATACATATATTCTTTGTTTCTTTCAGATAAATTGTGGTTTCACAAACAAGGCGTTCAGTACGTTTCAGTTTTACCGGAACAGAGTAAAATATGATAAGCAAGCTCCAAGGCTTAAGGACGTCGCAGTTCATAATATTCTGCTGTATGGATATGCTTCAAAGGTAATATAATTGTTTTGTCATTATGTAGCTTTTTCTTTGTACATTCGCAGTCACAGTGACGATGTTTAAAGATGAAATTGAAATGAAATAAAATCTTTCAGTTTAACGTCCAGTTATGGCCTTTAGGCTAATGGAGAAGCATGATTAAAGAAGTTAATGATGATGGAAAAATTGGTGAAATGAAAAAAATGAGAGGAAACGGGAGTACCCCGAGAAAACCCACAAACACGATGTTGTCTACCACAAAATAACTTGGCCGGGGATTGAACCAGGGATCCCACGCACCAAAGGTAAAGGCTCTACCACAGAGCTACCGCTCTCCCGAGGTTTAAATATACAAACGATTTTCTTTACCTCTGTCTTTACTGGCGATATTCCGAAAGAAATCGATGAAGAGCCCAAAATTAGTTAACTATATGAATCAAGAAATCCATAGACTCATTTTCGCAGAATTAAAAACAGATCGCATTTTATCATGCGCAAGTATTATCTGGATCTGGATAATAATACTGGATCTCTTGTCTGGATCATTATTGTCCTCCTCCTTAAGGTCTATTTTATCCTCCGTTCTTTCGTGATTTACCCACAGGTCTCGTTCTGAAACTAGTTCTTAAAAGTGGCATTTATTTACTTGGTATACGAGCTATCTCCTCTGTCTTAGATTTCTTGTCTATATTGGGTCTATATTGACAACAACTACAGTGAGATTCTAGTGAGAATTCTCCGTTTAATATTTTATAAGTTTTTCAAGAAAATGTGTACATTATAACGTTTGCTTTTTAGAATTCTCAGCCTGTATTCCTCCCTGCGAGATTGCGTACTATATAATTTTTGTGCAGCGCAACGGATTATAATTTTATAGTTTTGCACTTTTAATTTTGTAATTACAGAAGATGCATTCTTGCTAAAGAGCTTGAAGAAACAGCACAGTTGCAGAGGAATTGTCCTTTCTTCGTTGTTCTTGTAGTCCAAAAGAACAGAGTTAGGGTCGACATTCTAAGGTTCAGTGATTTCCTGCCTGCCAAACTCACATTCAAATGATGTATTGCTTGAGCTTGAAAAATTCACGGCGAAAACAGACCGAGTCTAATAAAAATAACGCAAGTATATAAGACTTTCAGGTGACACAATCATTGAGGCACTATAGGTTTCAAATATTACAGATATCTTAATCTAGTAATCGTACCTAAAGAACTGTTATTGTACAGGGTATTTCAAAATTGATGGATTTGAAATCGTTATGGATTCCAGTGGAGAGTTGGATCAACATGAAATGACTTATGAAGCGTTTCTTAAATTGGAAATGATGTACAGCTGTTTAATACTAGACCTTCAGTTGCACTCTATTAACCCTTTTGAATTCTTGCCTTTTTCGACGTTTTTCTTAGGTCTCAGATAAGCAGCGACAGTGTCATCCCTATTTACCCTAGGATCATGGTTCATACCTCGTTTTTCTCAGAATGGAACAGCCTTTCAAATGGTACCACTTACATGTCCCTATGATGTACCAGAAGGGAATTATTTGAGGGAAAATCGAGATTTTGTTGCCCCCCCCAAAAAAACTTCTTCAAAGTTTGGGGCCCCCTGAGGCTCTACCGGGTCTGCGCACAAACCTCCAAAAATTTGGAAAAATACTACGAAGTGTACTAATTACTTGTGACAAATTCGAATTTCCTGTCTTGAATAGTAAGGGCGGGAAAATTTTTTACCCATGTTGAGAGAGCATAAAAAAAAACGCCCAAAAATTCCCTACAATGCACCCTACAAATTTAAAAAAAATTCTGACACGTCCCTAATGATCGTAAAATTATGGTTCATACGTCGTTTTGTTCAGAATGGAGTAGCATTTCAGGTGGTATCACCCGCATGTCCCTCGGACATCCATTAAGGAGGGAAAAATTGAGGAAAATAGGGATTTTTGTTGAAAAAATTCCTTTTTCCCCGGTTTGGAGCCCTTTGGCGCGGCCCTGGGTAAACATAGAGATCCAGAAATCACTTTCAAAAATACTACGTAGTGTACTAATTGCTTGTGCCAAATACCAATCTCCTATCTTCAACACTAAGGACGGGAAAAATATTTTCCTCTTCTGCGAATTTTCCCAGAATGTCCCAGAATACCCTATGTAAATTTCAAAAATTTCTTGACACGTCCCTAATTATCGTAGGATCACGATTCATACGCCATTCTCTTCAGAATAGAGTAGGCTTCCAGATTGTATTACCCTCATGTCCCTCGGACGTCCCTAAGGAGGGAAAAATTGAGTAAAATAGGGATTTTTGCTTAAAAATCCCTTTTTTCCCGTTTTGGGGCCCTCTGGTGCGGCCCTGGGTAAACATAGAGATATGGAAATTACTTTCAAAAATACTACGTAGTGTACTAATTACTTGTGCCAAATACCAATTTCCTATCTTCAATACTAAGGACGGGAAAAATTCAGGATATTTTCCTCTTCTGCTAATATTTCCGAAATTTCCCAAGGATACTATACAAACTTCAAAAATTTCCTGACGTCCCTAATTATCGTAGGATGATGATACATACGTCGTTCTCTTTAGAATAAAGTAGGCTTTTAGATGGTATCACCAGCATGTCCCTAGGACGTTCCTAAGGAGGTTACAAGTGAGGAAAATAGGGATTTTTGGAGAAAAATCCCTTTTTTCCCGTTTTGGGGCCCTCTGGCGCGGCCCTGGGTTAACATAGAGATCTGGAAATCACTAAAAAATGTTACTTATGGTACTAATTACGTGTGCCAAATACCAATCTCCTATCTTCAATACTAAGGGCGGGAAAAATATTTTCCTCTTCTGCAAATATTTCCGAAATTTCCCAAGGATACTATACAAACTTCAAAAATTTCCTGACACGTCCCTAATTATCGTAGGATGATGATTCATACGTCGTTCTCTTGAGAATCGAGTAGGCTTTCAGAAAGTACCACTCAAATATCCCTACCATGTAGCCGAGTGGAGCAAGAATCGCGAAAGTGGAATTTTTGGTCAAAAAATATCCCTTTTTTACCATTTTGTCCCTCTGAACCCCCCTTCTATGTTGACGAAGAGATCCGAAAAAATTCTCATAAAAACTAATGGGTCCACTGATTGTTTATGGAAAATATTAGGATTCTAGGATTAAAGAGAAGCTCACCAAAAAATGTTGAAGTTAGACCTCCCTAAAAAAGGGAATTTGTAAATCGATGACGTCATACCCCCCTATGTTCTGACGCTCAGAAGCATATAGACCCTTCCAAGGCTTTCTTGAATGTCTCCTCTCTTGGAAAATTAAAAAAAAACCCGGAACTAAATAGCATTCTTGGTTCTCTTTTAATCGAATCTTTAAGACACTACAATATCGGTCGAAAACGACCGAAAAAACTTAAAAGGGTTAATGTCCAAACCATCCTGCGGACGTTTCTGGAATCTAGAAATTACATATTGCGTATCTGCATTGCTAATGTCGAATTTCCTTACGAATATTCTTTCGGATTTCCTCTTTAGATCATTCCATTTAAATGATTTTCAACACAATTTTGTATTAACATTCTAGCACAACTACAAGTTGTAGGGCGTCAAATCTTGATGCTCAAAGTCTCTATATGTGAAGCGTGATTACTTTTCATTGTGGAATAGAGGGAAGAAATAGTTAAAAGTTCATGCTGAAAATTGAATGAGAAGCATGCAGTCCAAATGAAGATCATCAGCATGCAGTTTGGGGAGAGCGCAAACGACCGTTAGTGTGTACGGGCGCCAATGGAGCACAGTTGATCACCTGTATGACATAATCAAAATTTGAAGTGTAAATAAAAGAACGGTCAAGTTATTTCATGTTGATACGACGTATGTGCCCTTGTTGGAAGGAACTGCACTGCAATGAATGTAACTGAAATCTACGAAAATGAGGTAAAGGAAATTGGCCTGAGCAGCTGTAATTGATTTTTTTTTTAAATCTTGGAGTCCTTGGTTCGATCTCAGCTAGCGCCAAGTGAGCTTTGTGGTGGACAAACACCGTGTGCATCGGCTTTCTCTGGGTTCTCCCGTTTCCTCCCTCTTCATTCCACCATTTCATTCAGTTCTCATCATCACCGTTTCCTTGAGCCTAGTCGGCATAATCGTGGGACGTAAAACTTTTTAAAAATTTTTTTGCACTTATAAAAAATAAGATTACTGCAGTCTGAAATTCGGTATTGTTATACACAGTTTTGCTTTGATAGTTTGAGAAAAGCAATCTTGGCATTTTTTATTAGTAGATGTGCATAGGCTATTTTCTCGACGCATTTTTGGAAGGTTTTAAACGTTTTCTGATTAAATTAGCATTTTCATGTAGCTTTTCATGTACAACATTCATTGATTTGCCAGCATCGCATCCACTTTCATGATTTACTTTCTTGAATATTACGTAACTTCTGTGTAAGTTCGTAAACATTCTGTAGTGATGAATACACTTTTGAAGGAGATGGTTCACTATAAAGGCTATAGTGCGTCCAGTAAGAGAACGTCTCTGACAGCTCGCAGTGACATTGCCACTACTCGTGTGTCAAGGTTTTTTTCGGTGCAACTGTAATGACAATTTAATTAATGGTATAAGACAGAGTGATCGTGGTTGGTAACACTGGTATCAAAGTAGGAGCTGCAAAGTCCCACCGCATGTGGTACGAAACGTCAGAGACCATCTCTTGTTGGCCGTGCTATAGTAGGTCTGTTTCTTTTCGCCCAACTTTTGCGTCACAACGTATATTGCAAATTTTAGTTGAGTTGACGTAAAACCAAACTAACGCTAAGCTTTGATTGTAGCTCATCTGAAATCCGCAAACAACCAAATGTGACAGCTTGTAAGATATTATATTATTAATGGGAGTTCAGAAATAGGATAATTATTCTAGGCATAACTGAGAAGCATTTAGACATCATTTCGCGGCAGTGTAGAATTCATATTACTTAGACTGGATTGGCCTTTCTAATTGTAATAGCACACGGTTTAAGTGTAATAGCTATCCCAACATAGCAAAAATAACAAGGTACTCATTTATGTTATTAGCGGCTATGATTCTCAGTTGTTTCTGTAACTCTGTTGACCTCACACACCAAATCCTGATCTCCAGAATTAACTTTTCGTATCTAAAAAGTTGCCTTTTTTCAGAGTTTGTAAACTTCCTTATTGGTACGTAGTTCTTACTTGAGTCCGTATGAAACTATGTTGCATCTTGCTGTATAAGAGTACTTCTGTACTTGTAGAGTGACGTCAAAGTTTCTTATTTTCTGAAACAAGGTAAATTGTCAACAGCCTGACTCATTACACATTATCAAAATAAATTCAAGAATAATAATGGATTTTTTTTTATACTTAATAATATTATTGTTAAATTTTAAAACAAAATACTTGCAAGTTCTTCACGGATATTCATATGTAACATTTATGAAAATAAATTATTTTAAAATATTCATAATGACAAATGGTTAACACAGTTTCAAAGTAGTCGTATGTACATAGCAGCTGCTTCTACCTAGCTACAACACAGATATATTACATAACCACTCCATTAACAATAGCTATATCTTCATTTTACAAAGAAAAACAACAAAGAAAAAAAAACTTACGAAAATCAAAATATAGCATTCGCATCTTTCGAGGGCTGACCAATAAAGAATGATCATAAAGGAATAAAACATAATTACTTGTACTAATCGTCCAAATGTTGGTGGTCTTTTTCCAAATAGTTCCCACTACATGCAATGCACTTGTCCCAACGTTTTTGCCAGTCATCAAAGACATGCTGGAAGACATTTTTGGACGGATCCTTCAAAATCACCTCCACAGCTTTCACTACTGCCGGATGGGGTACATACACAGAACGTTGATCTTTGCAAGATAGTCAACATAATTTCTGTACTGTTCTTCGCGTGTCACTTCCATGTTGCCTTATGCGAAACTGAAACTACGTGCGCTTGAACGGCTGCCAAGGTCACATTCCTGACGTCATGGCCATTAAACTTGCTCGATCTATTCGTCACTTCTCCCACTACATAGATGTGTTTCGTTTTCTGTACCTTGCTGTTGTATTTACCTCATAAATTGATGATCAGCCCACGTATAAACTAACAATAATCTAAGATTTTTGGGTAAAGTTGCACGTTTCATTTTCTTCGGTATGATAAAAATACTACAGTGTCCCTGATCAAGAGAAATATTTATCAGAATTTATTGTCTCTTATAAAATAAATGTTTACAGCTGACAAAAACAACCATTAGATACGGTTTGTTTACGTATACGATATTTCAGAAAATCTTACTGTTCTTACAGTGCGATTTACTAAATTTTAAAACTCTATGTTTTACATATTTTAACTCTACCTTCTAGTTTGCAGTTGATTGAAACTTTTTTTTTTTCTTCTTTCAAATTTCACTTGAATTGTGTTCTATATTAATTTTAGCAGTTACTGTAAAATTAGTTTATACGTTAAACTATATGGGAGTTTTCATCTTCCAGGGAAACCTAAATAAAGTGAAGGAACTCTTTCAAATCATTTACGATGATAAACTGAAGCCCAATATTAATTCTTATGCAGCGTATCTGGAATGTATTGGACGACTTCCTGATTCTTCAACCAACAGACGGTATCTGGAGAAAGTGGCTGAAGATATGCAACGTAGTGTAAGTTGTAGGTTACTTTTTCTGTTACTGTGTGAAAAATTATTTTATGGATATAAATCTTCCGAGAAAATATGAAGTGGAAGTACTAGTTGGATTGTAGTCGTCGTCAATAATAATGATAAGCTTCATCTTCCCTTCCTTCGTTGTTTGTTTGCAAGAGTTTACAACAGCGATTCTTCCCGGTAGGTTACGTTACTTGGTAAGGTTAAAATAGCTTTCATACAATCATGGGCAAATCGGGTACCATTGAAACTAGGCTAGTACGTAAACTAATATTTGTACGTAGGCTTACCATTGCTGTTAGTAGGCTAAGACCGAAACCGTTTAATTTATAAAGATCTTCCTTAAAGTGACATTGAAAGAACTCATATTTGTTTTATATAGAACAAATTTAATAGCACGCTTAACTAGAATGTCTTTTAAGTTAATCGTCGTAGAGATAAAGAAAATAAATATCCAAGGGGAGAAAGTAAGTTGTTATTACTGTTTCGTTGCTCCTTGGCAAATTAATCAGTCATCTAATGGAGCTACTAGAATGAAAACATGTAGGTGGGTTCCCTTCTTTTATTTATTATTATTTACTTTTTTTAAAAGTATTCTATATATATCCTTTAGGTATTAACGAATTCTTTTGTATATATTTAAGTAACCTTACTCTTTTAGGGGTACACCTTCAACGATATCTTTAAGGATTGTCAATTTGTGTCAGACCAAAGAGCAGTTACACTGTCAGCAATAAGGCGATTGGATCCCGAGTTTGTTCCAGAAATTTATCCACTTGATACTTCATATTCTTGTCGATTGCTTGAAGGGCTGAATCATGAGGTAAATTGAAACTTTACTTAGTACATTAATGTTTTTTTTTATGCTTTCCTATTTCTAATTATTTTGTAAAAGAAAAAAAATGGAGCCAAGACCATGCAATATTTATTAATCAATTGAGTAAAGTTTTAGTGCAGAAATTTCTAGTTTTAAAAATTACGGCACTGTGATTTGCACTCTCAAAATTCTTGATCTACTAATTTATTTGGTACAGTTTTGTAAATGTTCGGCAGCTTACTTTTACAACGACTCACCAAAGGTAGTCATCAACCTGGTTCGGCTAATAATATAAGTAGATTTCGAGTGGTAGTAATTGTTTACACATTAAAATATCTTCCGTGATTACATTTACTAGTATTCTCACCTTTTATATTGAAATCACAAAACGGTGATACGTATTAAACAATTTTATTCGTTGATTTTCTTTGAACGAATATGCACATAGACTGAATTGCAATCGTACATGTTTGTTAGGTATCCATAAACAACTACATAGCAACTAACTATATTATAATGTATGTTTCTTATATATTTTGAAAACATTCTTCTTTTGTTATTTTTAAATTAACATTATATTTGGTATAGTGCTTATGTAGAAGCACTTTCTGCCCAAAAATACAAGTAATTATCAATTTATACAAAGTATCTCGTTATACTTTCTCAATTTCCGCTGTTCACAGTTTATGTGATATCTTTTGAAATTTAAAGCTCAAAAAGTCTCTAGACATGGTTAAGGAACAGATTTGATTCTACTTCATTAAGTTCCATGATTGGAGAACAGTAATTTTATTTATTTTATTAGAAAGTGAAATCAAATTATGTCCTGTATGGTAAATGAGACGGGTAATAAATGATTCGTTCATTTATTCATGGTTTTGTGCCCAATCGGCAGTCTACATGTCACTCAATCCTCTGCCGTTTATTTCGTAGTATCATAAAATCCGTTTGTTTTTATATTGTCGGTTGAAATCATCTGCCTTTATCGGTTGAAATCATCTGCATCTACGTACTTTACCCTCCACATACTGTAAGGAGGACGTCTGTAGCGATGGAGGCAGTGCAACCATAAATTATCATATATTTGATTATGACTATAGATGCTCAGATGATAATCCCTATTGAATCATTATGTCTTAATGAAGTAGTTTCCAAGTTACCGAACGACGCTGGGTCTCGCTGAAAACGCTGAATCCAACCTGGAAGTTACAATCCTAAATCGGTTGTTTTTTTCGTAATTATTATCGTGGAAATTTTATATAAACATCATATATAAGGTCTGCAATCTCTTTTCTTTCTTATTTTCAGAAAAGTGAGTTCAGATCACCAGTGGAAGGCTTCAGTCCCCAAGATATGAAGCTTCTTTTAAAGAAACAGTTACAGACTGAATTGCAGGACTACGTTAAAGTCAAGTCAATTGAAAATAGATCAAAACCAACGGAAAATATTCTTTATTACGTAAGTGTATTTGGTAGTGTATACCTTTGAACAACTTACTAAAGCAGTACTATAGGTTTTTACTTATTTATTATGAATGCTTATCGAAAAAATAAATAAGGAAACACTATTTGATGAAGTATTATCTCTACTATAAAGTGTTATAAATGAGATGGTCTAATTAGCAAGAATAATAAAGATAACATCAAAGGTCCCTCCTTATTTTTATGTGTGGCTATTATTTTGGCAGTAGACTTTTGCCATCGATGAACCTCACCTAGATGCCAGATAGAAGTTAAAGAATTTAAGGAGTGAAAGTCTGTTGGTTTTTTGATAAAACATACGACAGTTACAAACAGTTACAGGATGGATAAGATTTCATCATCATAGGTATTCTGCCTTTATTGGCAGGTCACTTGCCGCAGCTGAGAAGCTTCCATGCTCCACGGTCCTCCGCTAACTTCGTCTTCGCGTATGATTTTCTGTTTTTATATCATCCATTAATTGTAGTCTCCTTCGCTCCCTCCCTCTCTTTCCCGCCACCATACCCTCTAGGACGTCCCTCATGATAGAATCTCTTCTTAGGCAATGTCCCAACCAGTTTCTCTTCCTCTTCCTAATAATATCTAAAAGTGTTCTTTTCTCACCCACCATTACTAACACTCTCTCATTCGTTTTCCGCTCGACCCAACTAATTCTTTCCATTCTTCTTCACACCCGCATTTCGAAGGCTTCAAGTCGATTTTCGTCACCTTTACGTAATGTCCACGTTTCCGCCCCATACAGTACAACACTCCACACGAATCATTTTATGAGTCTTTTTCTCAACTCTTAATTCAAGGTCCCACAAAACAGACTTTTCTTCCTCCTAAAGGCTTCTTTCGCCATTCCTATCCTGGCTTTTAATTCACGTTCGCACTTCATGTTATTACTAAGAATACTATCCAGAGATAAGATTTAGTTCTAACATATTTATAGCATTTTCTGAGAATAAATTGTAAAGTGCTCTTTAAGACAAAGTTGAAGATGTAGTATGTTAGGCATGATTTGCTTAAAAGTTTAAAATATGTTATAGGCGGGATAAAAAACAGTATTGTAAGTAACGTAGATGATTAATGACGTAGATGATTAATTTCTTTAATTTTCATGTTGTGCACTTGGGTGACTTTGTGAATTCAGATTGGTCGAATGAGCAAAACCTGTCTATGAATGTTTAATTCATTTCACTAATGAAGGACAGAGCCGCGAGAACTCTGCTCTCCGCGAGAATTGAACGATGTAAAGTGGAACAGATTGGGTGCATTCGTTAGAACTAGCCAAGCATTTCGGAAAAAAAGAAAGAAAAAAGGAAGAGCTTCAATACCATACTGTCCTCTATTTCTGCTATAACCTGAAATTGTTGAAACAAGAAGGTAAACACAGTAGTAGATTCCATATACTATAATTGTCTGGGGTTGGTTTGTTTGTGGTCAGGAGATTGTGTAACCCAGATTTATAAATATCTGGTCATGAACTCCTGTCAAAGGAAAAGAAACATAATGACGACGTCATTTTCTGTTGAACTGTTGAACAAGTAAACTATGTTGCACTCTCAAGTTAGTTAAGAGAAGTCGTGTTTGAATCAATTTGGACAGCCTTGTGTTTTGATTAGGCTGAGTAGGAGAATTAGTGGACCGTCAGCAGCGTGTTGCTATTTGTGGCCGTTACGAGCATGTATTTTGACGGACGCGCTCATTAACATTCTACGTTCAGAACCCTTGTTCCACTTGCTGTTCTTTAGAATTTCTTACGACTTTTAAAGCGGTTTAAAACTCTCGATTATCCATGGACGGATTATCTTATTTTTTCTTTTTTTTACAATAAACTACAGTATGAAAAGAAAACGTTTAAAAAACTTTGTGACAAAATTTCGTTAAAAAAGCTTAATCACAAATAAAGAAGAAGTCCTTTAACTCGAAAAAACGAAAACGTGACTTTTTTAAGTAACCCAACTAACTTATGTATTTACAGGGTTGTTTTCTTGTAAGTCATAATTGCATTATGATTTAATAAACTATAGGCCCCTATACTGTAAATAAAAATTGCCCAGAAGCATTTTCGTGTTGATCCACGTCCTTTTTCGGCCATATTGCAGATTATTTGCGGTTGCCGCGCTATCTAATTCCGTGGATGATCGTGAGTTTACTGTAGTATTATACGTTGAGTAATTAAAATACCACTGAACCGAGAACTGAACGCAGGACTCAGGCTTATCGTGCTGATGCTTTATCACTGTGATACTCAGTTCGCTTCCTAATAGCTATACATTCTGTTATTCTTGAAGTCGGTGCTCTACCACGCTTACCACTATTACGTATTACAACTCCCGTTGTACTTGTATAACCTAATGTCTACATTACAGAACATCTCTTACAGTTGAATTATATAGTCTACGAGGCGCATCCAGAAAGTAAATTTCCCACTCGTCCCATAGCTAGGAAACCGTATGTTGCGCGAAGCGATTGCATGCAAATGAGAGTAAAGTTCTAGTATGGCGGATGCGCCAGCGAAACTTCTCTAGTGCTCTCAGTAACGTCGTGGCAGTGGTTGGAGATGGACGTTCCTATTCCAGCTCTCGCCGCGTGTGAAGTGCGACCAGTGATAAAGTTTTTGAATGCACAGGGCATAACGCCAATTGAAATCCATCATCAACTATGCCAGATGTATGACCAAGCAGATGGTGCATTGCTGGTCCAGACAATTTGCAGCAGGACGCCAAAATGTGCATGATGAGGAGCGCAGTGGGAGGCCAACCGTCGTCACAGACAACTTTGTGGACCTTGTTCGGGAACGCATCATGCAGAATCGTCTCTTTACAGTAACGGAATTCAGCGGTTAATTCCCGCAGATTTCCCACTCCTTATTGCACACCATTTTCACGGAGCGCCTGTTCAAGAATCGCTCCGTACGAATCCACAGTATAGACCGGACCTCGCTCCGAGCGATTACCATCTGTTCTTACACCTCAAGAGATTCCTGTCAGGTCAGCATCAGCATTTTGAGAATGACGGAGAGGGGGAGGAGGTTGTTAAATAGTGTGTCAATTTCAGACAGCCGAGTTCTACGTCACGTATAGACAAGTTGGTCCCACAGAATGACAAATGTCTGCATTCTGGTGGTGAATATGTTGAAAAATAGCTAAACATATCCTGTATCTGGTACAATAAATGTTCCCATTCAATTGTGTTTTGTTTCTGCTCGAGGTCTTTGGGAAAGTACTTTCTGGATGCGCCTGGTATATGCTGGTTGGAGGAAATATCCAATTTTATATCACACCAGTTCCTCTATAGTGAAAATTCAGTATTATACGAAGAATGACTAGACCGTAAATCGAACATGAGTCAATCGATGAAAATATTCTTTATCGTATAATCGTATTAAACTCCATTTAGTGAATTAATCTTTTTAAATAAGTAGTTGAGTCAGCTCTCTTGGAATGTACTAATTAGTTTTACTGTGCTTTATTCAATTCTTTCTGTCCTCCCAAGTAAACCTCAACAAGTGATCCAACAAGGTAAAATATAAAGGTTGCCGAAGTGGAAAGGAGATAAGGAGGCGGCGACGTATCTATTAGAAATGAAAAATACTTGCCGATAGATGGCGCGGTGTGATTACCAGTTTGATCTTGTAGCAAATGATATCGCCTTTCCACAGTTGGGAAAAGTTGTTTTACACGGTTGGGTGCATCATGGGTTCCTCCAGATCAGCGCAACGAATTTTTATCATATTTCTTTGCGCAGAAAACTTGACTACTTGAGGAATTTATCACAGGATGTACGAAGTGTACGGCAAGCATTGTCTCGCGCATTGCACCGTATTCTGTTGCTTCAGCGGTATAAGTCGGGACCCTCGATCTACTGAAACCATTTCGATGGAAAGTCCTCAAATATCCTCGATATCTCTCCAAGTGATTCTCATATCTTCAACCCCTTACAAAAGTACTGAAAGGTCAACGATTCTCCTGTGATAAGGAAGGTAGAACACTGTGGAATAAGGCTTTCTAAAATGAAAAGGAGACTACGGCTATATCTAAAGAATAGTTTATTACAGAATATGCTACTTACAGAATATATGAAGTACACTTAATGTGTAACATGACGTCTACAGATAATTGCCATTGATTCCAGCCCGTAGGAAGGGAGTGGATGGCTTCAGTACAGAAACTCATGGGTTGCTAATGGATCCATTATTCCATTAGCAAAGTATGAGTTTCTGTACTGAAGCCATCCAGTCCCTTCCTACGGGCTGCAATCAGTGCATCAACATCAATGGCAATTATCTGTAGACATCATGTTACACATTAACTGTACTTCATATATTCTGTAAGTAGCATATTCTGTAATAAACTAATCTTTAGACATAGCCGTAGTCTCCTTTTCATTTTAGAAAGACCATAATAAAGTACTTAATAAAACAGTTTAACTTAAAGTTTCCTCACAAATAATCTCCTCATAAATAACTTTACTGTCCCTGTAAAATCAAGCTACATGTTTTATATATTCGTATAAAGTTACCATAGTAATTCCATATTTGCTGCATATACTTATACAAGTAGATTATTGTCAGTAGACGTTAGGGTCGTCAAGTCTAGGAGGCTTAGGTGGGCAGGTCATGTAGCTAGAATGGAAGAGAGTAGAAACGCTTTGAAAGTTGACTGGGAGATCAATCGGAAAACGACCATTAGGAAGACCTAGGCGCAGATGGGAAGACAATATTAAGATGGATCTCACAGAGATAGGAATACAAAGTAAAAACTGGATCCAATTGGCTAAGGATAGAAGTCAGTGGAAAGCTTTTGTGAACGCGGCATTCAACTTCCGGGTTTCATAGGCCATAGAGTTAGTTAGTTAGACGTTAATTTAAGTTATAAATAAAGTACTGATTTTATTTTCTATTTACTTATTTATTGTAAATTTTACAGAGAAAGAAGCTGGAGGAAACCCAGGAAGAATGGCGGAGAGTCATTCGAGAAGCATTCCAGCGAGATCTCCAAACACTTCGTTCTCGTAAATATGGGTTTAAAATAAATTCACCTATGAATCTGTATCCATACTTAAAAGTGTTAGACTTGGAACAATACGTGGATATTATAATGCAGGTAAGCATTTTTAAGTATCTATGAAATATATTGTTTTATTGAAAGTCTTCACAAAGTTGAAAATATAGTTAGAAGAAAATAGGAAACGAGTAGAGTAGTAGGTTAAAGCGTAATCGTTATTGAGTCATCTACTGGTATGAAACTCACTCTTAAGCATTCTCCTGAGTAGACAATGAATCCGTCTATTTTGTGTTTAGCTTAGGTCGAGAATTCCAGTACGAAACAACAGAGCAGAACATATTGCGATATCCCGCACATGGTTCTATTTACAAAAGGTCAACCTGTGCTTGTATTTATAAAGCGGGAGAAAAATAAAATATAGCCGCTATTTCCTTTGAAGTGGGAGAAAAGTGAAATACAGCTGCATGAAGAAAAATTTAAAACATAGACATAACTTCATTATACACTCAATATCCTGCTTAGCCACACGATCTCAGCGCTTTGAAGAATTCTGAAACACACTCCTCACATCTCAAAAGCAAGAATATAATTTATAGTCGTTCTTAGTCAGTTTGTCGTAACAATGAACAATATCACATGTGAAAGTAGCGACTATATTCATATCAAGAATGTTGCCATGGATACCCTCGTAGCTTCCTTATACACCAGGCTATTAATGAGATGTCTGGGGGGACAAATATTCCACTCATCACTATCTTGGATTCTGTTCGTTGACAACATATTTCTAATGTGACCCTCAACCAAAGCAGCACTGGAACATTTCTGCTGTCCTTTAACCCGGTACAGCATCTTGTTCGATATATGGGACAAACCAATATCGAACCAAATAGTTCTTGTTTAATTTTATCTAGGGATTTAAGCGCTTTTCTTCCTGATTGCATACAGTGACATATATAGCTCGTTCCTACTGGACTGTGGCATGTGATGTCAACTAGTGTTCAATCGTTCAATCGTGGAGTTTTCTGCGTGCAAAAGGTTCATTGTTCCGCTGGGAGGGTTGTGTGCATGTTTAGCATTTTTTTTTTTTTTTTTTTTTAAATTTTGTTAACTGTTAATTGTTACTAAAAGTAAAATCATAACTTCAATAGTGATCGCTGTTGAATTAGTTCTGAATCATTGTGTAAATAATATTCATAACATAAACTGCTGATGTAACGTAATTCGTTTGTCCCATTTTTGTCAGACTACGCAATTAACATTTATTTGAAAAACAAACAAAATACATGGACTCACGTACATTTGATGAACGTAAAACGATAACTAAGAATTATGAAATTCCAAGCAGCTGTGAAGATTCGGACTTGTCATGCTCAGACGATGATCCTGAATGTAAGTAGATCTATCGTTGTATATACTGGAAGGAAACGCAACCTGTTGCAAGACCTAGTAGTATGGGTGGTTCAGGACATTCCCTGTCTGAAGACAGAAGATTCATTCTGTGGGAACACAAAAATCTTGAGAACTAACCCAATGAAATAGATTTTTCCGGCGCTAAACAACTGTCTGAATCTACTAGTGAGCTGAAAAGTCCTCTTGATTTCTATTCTTTCTATTTTATACCTGAACTCATCCAACTAATCATTGATCAAACCCGCCTTTACTCCGTACAGAAAAGACCTGAAAAGCCAATTGATTTATCTACATCTGATGTCGAAATGTTTTTGGATTCTTTTATTTGGATGTCTATTATCAATTGCGACGAACACGTTTATATTGGAACATCCGTACAATATTCCACAAGTTGCATCCCTGATGCTCTTGAACTGCTGGTAGGAAATAGAAAACAATTTGCATTTCAACGATAATTCCACAAGTACCTCACAATCAAGAATGTTATGACTAGAGACCGGATGTTTAGGCACTAAAAACCTGGAAAATAGGCAGGCAAATAGGCACTAATAATTTAAAAAATAGGCAGTAAAATAGGCACTAAAATATAACTTCATGTAATGAAGATAAATACTCAATACCATTAAAAAATAGATTGAAGTCATAGATAATGTTCAAAGAATATAGAAACATACTTGTTTGTTAATATCTTCTTTTATTGAATATATAAAAACGAAGTTTGTTAGACATTCCATACATACTGGGTGAACCTGAAAGATGTGCACATACTTCGGGAGCTGATTCATGACATCAAAAGAAGACAAAAAGTCCTGTTGCATGTTGTCGAATTCCGCGTCGTGTATGAGTGACAGGGGGGCCAACTTGGAATCCAAAACCGAATCCTGGCAATTGGAACGAGACATAAAGGGGTTCACATACTTCGGGAGGTGATACGTGACATTCAAGAGGACTTTTTGTCTTCTTTTCATGTCACGAATCACCTCTCAAAGTATGTGCACATCTTTCGGTTCCGTTCCAATTGACAGGATTTAATTTTCGATTCCAAATTGGCACTCTGTCAGTCGTACACGACACGGAATTCGACAAAATACAAGAGAACATTTTGTCTTCTTTTGATATCACTAATCACCTCCCGAAGCATGTGCACATCTTTGAAGTTCACCATGTATGTATATCGTAACGTACCACGTGCTTGTGTTTACAAACACTTAATATGTGTGTATTATTTATGTTATATAAATTATATATTTTCCCAATGAAGGCTTATTTTGAAGAAAATGCATAGAATAGGCAATATTAGGTACTAAAGCAATTATTTAGGCAGTAAAGGTCGAAATAGGCAAAATAGGCAAAATAAAATTGGCTTGAATCGAAACTATAAACCCCCATATAAACTTTAAAACGTTATTTTTGATCATATCTTTAATAATAAAGAATAGGCATTTTGCCTAACATCCGGTCTCTAGTTATGACAAGAAGCATAGGATAAAACCTTTATTAGAGCACATCAAAGAACAATGTCTGAAAGTTCCAATGCAGTAGAGTTTATCTGTTGATGAACAAATCTGTGCGTACAAAGGAAGAAGTTCGCTAAAACAATACAACTTTAAAAAGACAAACCGTTGGGTTTATAAACTGTACTTCCTTTCTAGTGTAAATGGTCTTCCTTACAACTTCGAACTTTACAGTGATAAAGAGAATGTATCTTTTTCTGATGGTGAGGGTTGTGGTTCATCTGGAAATGTGATGGTCAGACTTATTATACCTGCTCCGACAATTGTCAATCATAGGATATATTTTGACAACTATTTCAACAGCACTGAACTACAAATTTATCTGGCCGAAAACGCATTCATAGTGTAGACACAGTTCGAATATACCGTGTTCCTGGATGCAATCTAATGAGTGAGAAGGATCTCAAGAGAAAGGCAGAGTTTCGTATGATGAAGCTACTGCAGTGATAGATGGAAAAGAAACAACATGTTTACAACAAGCCAGTAAATTTGATGTCTATACTTGTGGGGAGTCAGCCCGTAGGAAAGTGTAGAAATTGATTGTCCCAGCATAGTTCTGGTTTATAACAAGCACATGGGAGGGGTCGATTTACTGCATTCAGTATTGTCGTTGTACAAAATAAGAAATCGTTTAAGGAAACAGTATTTTCGACTTTTCACGCACATAGTAGATTTCGCCGTTGTTTCCGGGTGGCTTCTGTATCGCCGGATGATGATTCAGCAAGACAAACTCTTAAGTGAAATGCTGAACTTACTTCAGTTCAGAACAGAAGTTGCAGAGGGTCTTGTGCTTTATAGGAAGACAAACGGCAAGAAAGGGTCCAGTTGTCTAAGTAGAGACATTAAAGCACAGTTGGAAGCAAAGAGAGACAAAGGACCAGCAGCAGGAGTGCCAGTCTCAGGTGTAAGGCTCGACACCATTGAACATTGGCCTGAAGTAAGTGATGAATGTCAAAGGTGCAAGAAACCAACATTTTCTGGAAAATCATTTGTTCGATGCATGAAGTGTGCCGTTCATCTGTTTGAGCAAACAGAACAATTGCTTCGTAGACTTTCACATTATATAGTGATTATTCTGAATTCTATTTCACTAATGAATGTGTGACTAATGCTTCTTATATTTCACTATGTAGCATTTACTATGGATAAAAAATTAACATAAATAGCTAAAATTTTCACAATATGTGTCGTTTATGAAAGGTTTCTGCTCCATATATAGTAGTTTTAAGGTACTTATTGCATATTGTCCCATATATGGCACATAGTGGTAACTTGAATTCAAAAATACACAAATTACTTTCAGCGTAATTTACTCGATCTCCACTGCAAAAGTGAATATAATTTCCTAGTAGATAATTTTTCTTATTTTATTTTCATAATTCATGCAATACCGGGTTCAATAACTGCTCAGCCAGATTCTCGGAACCCCTCTCCAACTACAGTTATCTTCCTTGATGTAGACGAAGATAAACATCTCGCGATTGATAACCATGAAACTTGCCAATAGTCCTCAAGCCACAACAGGGAGGAGAAATTCCTACCTTCTCAGTCTCCATACTGGGAATCGTTGTCCAGGCTGCTGTGGCACCAGACATCCTATTCTCTTTCCAGCCTCAGAAAAAAGTAGATGTAAACAAACCCACCTGACTATGACCAGTAATTGGTTGTTGGTCTCAGTGCACTAGTATCTTATCGCAATATAATCCCTACTAAAATAATAATTTCAAATAAAAATATCTTAATTTATCCTACATTTTGTGATAATAAGCGCAATATATATATATATATTTAACAACAGATGTAGCTTTATTTCAACCTCACCCGTATTTGGACATATAGTATTTACTCCACATGCGTATGCGTTTACGCGTCTTCCCCACTCATTTAAAATTATTGTAGAATGCAGAATTTCATGGCGACGATGTGTGACAAGAATCCATTTTCGTCTCGTGTTATAAAATACAAAAGAGGACAACAGGAATAGGGACAATCTCGTTTATATAAGGATTTAAGAAAATATATATCTCCAACATAACAGTAGTCTGTGTCAGTCTGTTAATTATTTACCAGCAAACTGTAGCCTTGCGACGACAGTAAGCAAGCAGACGATCTTCCTGTTCACGTCTCTCGCTGCCGAAGCACGTGTGAGCTGCGGAGTAATCCATTTCGCTTTGTTTACATCTACTTTGTTTTAAGGCTGGCAAGACTTTACATAATGTACCTATTCTCCAGCTTCTAGAGAAATCCCATGCACCTGTTTTACAGCACATTATTAAGGCGCATTAGATCTTGTAGATTTCACTCTTTTATAAAAACGCTAAAATATAGTTTGTGTAAATACAGTGAAACCTGTCTATGTTGGCCACCATCGGTTCCATCGAAAAGTGGCCAACTTAGACAGGTGGCCAACTTACAGAAAATAAGTGTGATTTGTGTATTTTTAGAATAGGATTTCTAATATTACTTGATTGTAAAATTTTAATAAGCAGTGGCACGACAGCTACTTATACATAATGTGTATAGAGTAATCATAAAAATATACAGTACTAGAAAATATTACTATAGTACGCAAGAGCGCCGATTTCTCTGTAAATTGGGGGCGGGGGCATTCAGATGCAGAAGGTACCGGTATATATATATGAATATTTTAGGACAAATTGCACTCAAATTATACCAAATATTGTATACTCATAAATAAAATAGGGGACACATGAGCTTTGGGGGGGAAAGGCCCAGGCCCCCTCGGTTCCCAGGATCGGCGCTCTTGATAGTATGTTTAATATATATGCATACCTTTCTCTTCCTGAAAACTAGTCTGGTGCATTGGATTATTCTGATTGAAAACACAATAACACAAACAACCATGAAATAGAAGTGTATGTACGCAGTTTATTAAAATTGATATATAGCACACTGAGTTATTCAGATTGAAAACAAGAAAAGCCAAGTTATAAATTGAGAAATTCATATGCAATTTATATGACTTCTTTTCAGTTGTTACTGAATGGTGGTTCATTCTAGACATATTTGCTGTATTCTTTTTGGCAGATATGCACATTCTAATATTGTAGTTAACTACCTCTTGTTAATGAACTAATAGAAAAGTTTCCCTCGGAGCAAAAGATGTTTTGCGAAAATCTTGAGGGAATTCGTATCTCAAAACCTCCGCTACCTTTTGACACCCAGTCAGGTGCCAATAAATGACAATTGAGCTCTAACCTTGAGAATTTTCCGGAATTACTAAAGTTTCCCACTGATGAAAGGAGCCGATATAGCAAATGGTTTTACCAAAACAGAGAGGGTAAACAAATACGTACGACCATTTCCTGAATTCCTGTACGTGCTTTTTCTTACACCATCTTCCTTCCCACCCTTTTATGAGGGTAGTGTTCTGGCCATTGACCTCCAAGAACAAATCGTGCGAATCTATGCTTCTTTCTGTCCAGTCACAAATACAGAACATGTGCCTCTCATATGGGAATTCGAAAGAGTTAAGAAAAATAACAAAATTGTATTTTTCGTGGCCAAGATACGCAGGTAAATTTATCATTATCATCATAGGGTAAACATTGCTTCAGTGTGGCCAACTTCCAAGATAGACAGGTGGCCAACTTATAGAGTAGTAAGTAACGAATGTCTTATGGGAAAATGCAGGTTCAAGACGAACTAGGCCAAGATAAGCAAGTGGCCAACTTAGAGAGGTGGCCAAGTTGACAGGTTTCACTGTATTTATAGTTTTGTAATAAAACGAGGTAAGGGATCTAAACCCGTGTACTGTTGCCTCTACCGAAACGTAAAGAATATTTCCTTGTCAATATTATGGGATGCATATGTAAATATCTATAAGAGTAAATAAAAATTCTCATTTTTAAAACAGAGAATACGAAAAAGTTGAGTTGATTGATTAATTGATTTGATTTTAGCGACCTTTCAGCAGCGAGACTACATATGACGTAGACCTACTGCTTAACATGAGATCCGAACCATATGAGCTCCTGTTGGGAATTGAATCCGGGTCTTCCACGCCAAAGGTGCGTACGCTACCGAAAAAGTTGAATTAAACAGAACAATAACAAGTTGTCTTATAGTTTCTGTTCATTAATTTTTTACACAGTGAGTACTTACTGAGTGTGCGAGTAAAGGTTTAAGTTAAAAATTTCCGTTGGACGTATATTACATCATCATTAGTTTGCAGAGTGATTTGCAGTTCATGATCGTTTCTACAGATGAGATGTTCTGTATGGTTACGAAACATGGACGTTTACTTTGAGGGAAGAGCGCAGACTGAAAGTATTTTGAAAATAGAATCCTGAGGCGAATATTCGGACCGGAGAGGGAGGTGAATGAGAAATGGCGGAAGGGTCATAACGAGGAACTGCATAATTTATACCGTTTACCTAACATTGTTAGGGTCATTAAATCGAGAAGACTCAACGTAGTACGTCATGTAGTCAGAATGGTAGCAAGTAGGAACGCTTACAAAAGTTTAACTGGAAACCCAATCGGAAAAAGACCATTAAGAAGACTAAGCGCAGAAGGGAGGGCAACTGTAGACCGAGGCGCAGAAGTGAGGGTAATTTTAAGATAGATGTTGCAGAAATGGAAATTGAAAGTAGAAACTGGATCCAGTTGGATAAAGACAGAAGTCAATGAAGATCTTTTTGAATGCTACATCTAACCTTCAGGTTTCATAGGCCATAGAGTTAGTGTCACATCTTTAATAGAGTTTATTATTTGTGATCTCACGCAGAAGTCCATGTAAAGACTTTCCAGGATGTCTTACTGTCGAACTACAAACTTGATCCATCACATTACAGGATGAACAAGCAGAAAATTCCACACACCTTACCTTTTATGTAACAAATTTTTCTTTAGATACAACGAGGAAGAGGTGACGAATCTCTCAAAGCCCTTTTCTGATTTTGTCGTTTGTTTATTTCTAAGAGTGAGAATTTTTATTCCCTGTTATGGAAGTGTCTTATTGACCAGTGGAAACGGATAAAATCGTTACAGAGAAAGAGTTGGAGTCGGCATATTTGACATTTTCCTGGATTTCACTTGTGCGAAGTCCGCATGGTAATTGTGCTAAGTATTATAGAGAATCCAGAAAAAAAATCTTGTAGGGCAGAATACTAATATTCAATAGAAGTATTCTATAAATGGTTTTAGTCAAAGATACTGTACAATAACAATTAAAAACCGCCACTATTTTGGAGCTGTCGACTGAAAATCTTAATTCTGAGAAAAATAATTAACAATATGTGAAAAGCAGACTCGTATATGAAAGAGCAAATATTGTTATTTATGAGGGTGCCGTGGAGTATTATTTTACTGCTATATCACATATTTCACTGTTTACTTATTCATACAAGCTTATTCTCTTGAATTACTTACTTTTAGCTGGTGCTGAAGTATTGTTTTTCTTGTATGCGATATAAAGGATAAACACTTAAAATCAAAATTAAGTAGATTAGCACGCCTTTATCATCTTCTGATAGTTGATAAACTGTACACAAAACACTTTATGATGACCATATGGTCTCTGCCATCATAGGTTAAAATAATACAACAAAATGAAGGAAGTAACCGTCTACACATCGTATTGTCTATAAATTGAATTTAATGAAATTCAGAATAAGAAATGCATCGGTGTGGAGATCGAATGCAAGTCTTTGGTTTATCTTGCAGGTGTGCGAACTATTCGCTACCCAGTTCGCTTCTTGACCAACTGCACACCTCTCATTCTTGAGACATGTGGATTCAGAAGTACATGGACTGTACCACAGTTCCTGTTGTGTTTGGACAACTCAGTGTGAATGTTATAAGCATCTATGACGGTTAAATTAGATATTATAGACTAAATGGAGGACTAATTATATCATTTTGCATACGATATCCTCAAGAAATCGAATTTAATTCAAAACGTAAAAAGTGCACTGCCCAATTCACTTTCCGACTAGCCACAAATCCTTATTCCTGCGCTCAGTAGTCAGCCATTCAAACCACATAAAAGCATATAGTGTGGAAAAAATGGATTATTCCCTTCATTTATTTTATAATACCTAAATGAAGCATCATAATTTGATTGAAGGAGTTTTACGTTCCTTTACAGATGGAGGGTATACGAGACGGAATCTCCTATTCAAAGTTGGATATGAACTGTTGTTCTAGTTTGGATCCGAGGCAACTCCCTCTAGCGAGAATCAAATCTGGAACCAACTACCATAGATGTTCAATAATATGCACATTTCGTTTTCCAAACAACAGGAGTCGTGGTACAGTTTGTGTGGACTAAATAGCTGAGTATCAACTTCAAGAGTGAAGGGGCGAATAGCTGATCGGGAAGCGGACTAACGTAGGGGTTAGCGTACCAACATGGAAAAGTGGGGCTGGGTTCGATTTTTTTCATTTTTAACTGTTTCTTAGTTGAAATAGTTTATTTATTTATTTATGTACTTATTTATTTTGTAATCCCATATGAAAAAAACAGGCACATGTACAGGCGCATGTAACACAGGCCCTTTATCCACCTGTGGGACAGGCACATGTGCAGGTGCCTGAAAATGACCCCAGTTTGAACGCCCTACACATGCATGTTGAGCAAACATGTACAGGGCATGAACAGGTATTACTGCACAGGTGTTTGTATGGTAGATACCCTAGTAGATCTACCATAAAAACGTATGTAAAGTGCCTGTCAGCGAAGAAGACGTGCAAGTACAGCCGCTGTACCAGTATAGAACATGTGATGTACATGTCATGTATAATGTCTGTAACATGCATGCTGAACACAAGTTATACGCGTGTATGATAAATAGCTTTTGCCTGGTACATGTGAAAAGTACTTACGAAACATGCATGTAATGTATGTATACATGTAAAAACCATACATGTGACATGCATGTTGCGGGTATGGAAAACATCTGCTGCTTGCATGTAACAGGTGGAGAACATGGAAAAACCATACATGTGAAATGCATGTTGCGGGTATGGAAAACATCTGCTGCTTGCATGTAACAGGTGGAGAACATGGAAAAATCATACATGTGAAATGCATGTTACAGGTGGAGAACATGGAAAAATCATACATGTGAAATGCATGTTACAGGTGGAGAATTTATAAAAATTGTACATGTGACAGGTACATGCCACATACATGTTACAGGTTTGGAAAGCCTCTGCTGCTTGCATGTAGCAGATGTAAAACATGTAAGAAACATGTGCTGTACATGTATTATACATGCGCGAAACAGGCCTGTTGCTTAGATGCTTCATTGCATGGAAATAGAATGTTAAGGTATGTAACATACATGTTACAGGTGCATGCCCCATGTATTGTACAAGTATATAAAACCTGTTGCCAGCAAGGAAACAGGTGAAGTACATGCGTTGTTACATGTACGAAACATGTTATGTACATGCATTGTCTCGGCATTATACAGGCATGCTATCAACACATGCACCGGAAGTGCACTTAACAAGCATTGTGTATATAGATTACATGCACGTTGTGTTAACTAAAGCAGATAAAATGATAGCCATGCATGTAAAAGTAGAAAAATAGATTTCTGAGAATTAATTTGCACAAGTACTGCATGTGATGTACACCCATGTCCAAAATTATTGTCGCATGTCTATAAATATGTTTTTGTAGAAATATAATTTTATAACGAATTCGCGCGGTATTTCTTATAATGTTAGTATGTGTATAATCAGCAGAGACACGTATGTGGCAAATTTAATGTCAAAAGAGCAGTAAATAAGAACAATAAAACGAAAATGAAACTTCTTTGTCCATTTAGCAATATTTTGTTTTACTCATTCTAATTTTCGTATGTATAATTCTTTTCCCATGTAATTTACCACAAATATACATTTCCCGATTATACACATAGTATCAGTATTAAAAGTACCCTGCAAAATCATTATCAAATTATATTCTTCCAAGAAGACAGTTATAGATATGCGACAATCATTTTGGACATGTGTACATGCAGGGTAACATATAATACTGAATAAGGAATAATTATGCAACAAATGACATTACGAAGAGTAATGGAACTAGCTTTTGAGGTCGAAACCTAGTTTACAAGTGTGCAAGGAGAAAAGAAAATATATACAAAGTTTTGGAACACGCATGTAAATTAGTTCTTACTTGTACTTCATGTACTTGCTAGTCTGTAATGTACAAAATCTGTTGAACATTTTCCTTTCCTCCTTGCACGCCTATAAATGAGTGAAAGTCAGTATTGTTACTTTTCGTAAGGTCATTTCTTAAATACTTATTCTTCGTCTATTATTTTTCTTCAAGTATATGTTACCCAGGATGTACATCCTATGCAACAGTGCTAATTAATTCTGATTTTTTCTACTTTTATATGCTTGAATACAGTTATTTTATCTACTTTAGTTATATGCCATGTGCATATAATCTATATACACAATGCTTGTTACGTGCACTTACAGCGTATATGTTGCTTACGACATGCCTGAATGGTACTAGGACAATGCATATACATCGCATGTTTCGCACATAAAACAATGCATGTTTTTCACCTGTTTCCTTGCTGGCAAGAGATTTTACATACCTGTACAGCATTTGACATGGGCCGGTAACATTTGTGTCACCTACATGAACATTTAGGCTAGCACTTACAACACTTTCGTTGCTTACAAGGAATATTTAGGTTTCCTGAGAGCGCAATACATTTACAAAACATTTTTCGTACATGCTACTATGCTATACGAAACAACGATGGAAGAACTGAGTAACGCGAATTTTCGACTAAAATGCCATTTCCAAGAAGCAAGTTTAACAGGAAATGCCAGAAAAACTATGATTAACGAAAGATATTTAGACGCAATCCTGTTGCCTTTCATAGTTGTTTCATATAAGTACGGTTGTTCCCCTTTATTTCTGCTTATACTTTATTATCTTTTCCTGTTTGGAAGCAAGGTTTGTGTAAATCAGTCACCACGTTTGGACCCGAAAAGAGACCTGGATAAATTTTATTTCATGTCTTACTGTCTGAATGGTAGTTTTATATTTTGAGTAACAAAGCAATTTACGATATACTCATTTTTCTTCCAAACAGGTTTGCTGTGTATCGCCAGCGAATTTTTTGCAACAAAGAAACAAATATGTTTAAGATTCGTTTTGTTCATTAAAGAAATAATAATCATGTTGCCTTTCATAGTTGTTTCATTGAAGTACGGTTGTTCCCCTTTATTTTTACTTATACTTTATTACCTTTTCCTGTTTGGAAACAATGTTTATGCCAATCAGTCACCACGTTTTGACCCGAAAAGAGACCTGGATAAATTTTATTTCATGTCTTACTGTCTGAATGGTAGTTTTATATTTTGAGTAACAAAGCAATTTACGATATACTGATGTACACAATTTATCGTTTTTCTTCCAAATAGGTTTGCTGTATGTCGCCAGCGTGAAATTCAAATGTATTTACAACAAAGAAACACACACGTTTAAGATTCGTTTTGTTTATTAAAGAAATAATGAAATGCTTTCATACAAATGTATATTATATAAAGACTGAAAATACATTTTTTTAAATTCTTGCAAAGAAAACACAATATTTTCTTTGTTCCATCGTTTTATATAAATTATGAAAATCTTAGCAGTGAATATTAAACCAAAAGCAAGTTTACAATGTTAACCGTGCGTCTAAACAAGGGAAGTATCAATGAGCTCATATTGAAACCTACCGTAAAATTTCACTGAGGAAGGAAGTCCCACAGAAAAAACACACAATAAAACAACTGCGTTTTTGAAGTGGAGTTAACCTAAATGGCAGATTGAAATGTCGCGTATCCATGTCGACAATAGCACAATACGTTCAGTACCACCCCTTGTAAACTGCCTGTTAATAATAAAAAATCAATAACAACAATGTGGGTACATACTATACCTAAGGGGAAGTCGTACGGTAAGGTGAACCTTGACAGCAGCCATCTTGAATTTAGGTCAAGTTTTGTAAATAGGAATAGAGCCAAATGATACATGATTTTGGGTAAGAATTTAAGCAGAAAAACAATGGTAGCAATAGTTTTAAGATACATGCATTTGGTAAAAAGTTACAGTCATATTTATTGTGTATGTTTCCATGTACACAACTCCCGAATGAAGCAGCTGTCCAACAATTTGTAAAATACAAAAATATAGGAAACACCCTTTATATTTTCCCAATTTGTCCCAAATGTTGTTAAGCAAAGGTACACACTTGTAGGAGATTAGTCGGCAAATTTGGTCCAAATTGGTTGAATAGGGGTGGAGATACAAGCCGGAAAAACGAAAATTCCATTGGAAAAATACAAAATAGTTTAAACACCATGTAATTCTGATGATTTGTTTGAAATTACGGTGGTCACAACTCAATACTTTCGAAAGCGTACTCTGAAAATATGGTTCAAATCTGTTGAATAGGAGCGGAGATAGACTAGATAATACGAAAATTTAGCCAAAATCGTTGATAACAAAATTCTTATATTAAATGCTGTATGTGCAATTTTCCTCTGATCTGTCTCAAATTTTAGTAACATTTAGTTACAAATTTTAGTTATATTTCAATAGCGACAACTTACTTTTGGGCAGCTGCTTCATTCGGGAGTTGTGTGCATGGAAATATACACAACAAATATGCCTGTAACTTTTTACCAAATGTACGTATCTTAAAACTATTGCTACCATTGTTTTACTACTTAAATTCTTGCCCAAAATCATGTATCATTTTGCCCTATTCCCATTTACAAAACTTGACCTGAATTCAAGATGGCTGCTGTCAACTTATTTTCCCCGATTTTTAAGCCCGCGTAATTGGGAAAAGGGTCAATTTGTGGTTTATCGGATTGTATCGAAGAATAATGGTTGTTTTCGTCCTTTTCTCGTGAAGAACAAGACGATGTACTAAGGCTATTACATAATGTACCTTCTCGTTGAGTGCCAGGAATTTCAGTGTTTACTCTCTTAACATGTAAACGCTTATTCCACCTATATCGTGTTTTTCTTGGTACCTGAAGCACCGAGGGAGTGGGACTGTTGCATGCAACATATTGTTTGTAGTTTCGTTTCATTGTAGTTTATAAGTTAACGTAACTATATTTTAAACACGTATAATGAACATACAAAAAGTAACTACAAATAACTCAAAAGAATATATATACACTGTATCTACAAATTACTATTATACTGTTGGTATGAAGCAAAATTAACACAAACTCTACTGATCATCTTGATCCTTCTGCTTGTCTCCGTGCCTATTCTTCCGAGCCGCCTGTACACATTTGTCCGTCATAGCTGCGTGAACTGCAGACGTCTTGGTATTAGGAAATTTGAGGAGAACATAATCTGTGATCAAAGAAAGGTCTTATCAACAAGGATCTTTTACACATATACTAAGCTGAAAATATAACGAAAGAAACAAACTCCAAGTTAAAAAAAAGTCATATATTGAACAATGAACACTGATTGTAGGAGGTGACTGGGTGGACAGTAGAGAAACTAACAACTACAGATATAGTTATTGTTAAGAAAGAAATAGTTACATTCTGTTTAAAGAGTATTTTAGAAGTGTATTTATAGTTTTTACGGCTATAAGATTGGTTTGACTTAGTTTAACGTCCCACGGTTATGTCTGCTAGACTAAAGGAGAATGACCTGCTGATTATAGTGGAATCGAAACTACTTCGATCGTTCAACTGTACTTCCACCGGGAATCGAACCCGGGACCACGCGAACAGAAGTCAAGCGTGCTAGCCACTAGACCAAGCGAGGGTTCTTTACAGCTATGAGTCAAGTAGCGATAGGATTGGGTAAAGAAGTGGCAAATTAATTGGCCATAACGTACCATTCAATCCTGGACTGATTTCTTCTCATTTCAGGTCATGTCGGTGACCAAGAGAAGGGTTCAGGTGGATCAGTCGGAATCATGCTAAGTGTAAAAGTTAAACAAGTACAAAACTTGGAAAATTCGCCACAGAAACTTACAATTTGTTCACATACGTTAATGGAGATCAGTATCTATCTATCACGCGTATTCGAGTGGTTCAAGAATGTTAAAGGAAGGAGGGACAATCCAAAAACCCACTGTGACAGAGAATGTGTGTAGAAAATCGGTACAATTGTTCGAAACCGCTACATGAAAATTCGAGCAATTACTAACACCAATAAAGAAACAGTAAATAGAGTTTTACACGTGAAAAAGAAGTGTCATAAATCCTCTCGCACCAACACAGATTGAATTGCAGTACTGACATTGTTCAAAACAAAAAAAAATTATATTCGAGGTCAAATTAGAGGGAATTCGGGTATTGGCGAACCCGTCATCTAAAGCAGACCCTCCTTTTTTTATTTTGTCGATTTTCTTGAAGTGAGTTGGCAACATTATCAGAGAACGCAAATTGCTTACTCTTATGTCAAAGCTTTCACTGAAGATGTCATTGAATGCAAATAAGAATACGCAAATTTATGTCTGTAGCAGACTTCAAAACTTTCGAACGGTTAAAAAGTCTTTCCTTATGTATTTAGTTTCATTTAGATTCATGTTATATTAAGAACAAATAGATGACATTGTCTTGACTAGACCTTACAAGAACATCAAAACCATCATGTAAAAATATTTAATTACTGGTGGCGGATAAAGTGGACCCCGGCATGGTAGCTAAAGTGAAGCAGAGTCCAATTTGCTCAACCTTTCCAGCAGTGCTCCTTTAAAGGTTCTTTTACTGAATTAATGACTGGCATAACTTAAAATGTGTAAACTTAATGCAGATATAACTGTTGGATACACAAATGCACACATGTACGAGTTTCTCAAGTCATTGCAGTATTGTTATAGCCATTGGACAAGTCGGTCATTGGAGTTCTGAAACGTTTCTACAATGGAGAAATCATAATGTACCTCAGACCTACAGGTCATCCTATCACTCACTGTAATTTGACGAAACTTTGATAGGACAATTAAGGTTACAGACCGGCGTCTTTAATTTCTCGTTCAGCACCTTTTGTGCTACAGGATTCTAGCCCATTAACAGAAGACCCCAGGGATCCACTTTATCGGAGCAGTTTCAAAATCAGCAAATTTTCACACTTCCAGTAAGGAAGAATTAAAAAATGAATACAGCATAAGCTAAATTATTGTGCTTAAACATGATACAAATAAATAAAGAATTGTTTTGTTATTGATTTATAGAAGTATCAATTTGTATTTAAAAATATAGCCCACTTCCTCCATGATGTACTATGCAAGAAATGCGAAACAAAAATTATAAGTAAAAGGCATATGAAACCTAACATACCTTTGATAGCACTAATAATATCTGGAGACAGTGTTTTCTTTATTTTGCCACGACCAGTTATTGAACTTGTACTAAGCTCATCATCATCAAAAAAGCACGACATAAGATTTCTCGTGAGCTTTGTAGCAGAATGGCCTGCACTGGCTACGCAGCGAATTAATCGGGAATGCTTTATTGTAATGTCAGGGTAATCAGGACTGAGAACCACATCATCTCCATGTACGGATCTCGAGTATTCCTGTAAGTAAAAGTTTAACACAATAATTAATCTTAACACATTCTACCATTTACTTTTACATATATGATGTACAGTAGAAATAAAATTACCCGAATTGCTTTGGAAACAAACGATCTTACCACGAACAATCTTTTGCGCTTGATTTTGGTTCTTGAACCCCCCCAACACAAAACAAGGGTAGAGATAACGAAAGCCGAAACGATGCGAGACTTAGCTGGATCGAAACTAGTAGTGTGAGCTGATTGACTGATTTTAACACACTGTACATGCAAAATTTAAACTACTTTGTTTTTATAAGTCTTTAATTTGTCATTTAAGCAAATTTAGATTTTTGTATAAAAATACTATTTTCGTAAGTTATCAGGATCGAGTGTAGTCCAATTAATCCGGATAATTGTAACTCTACCGTATATAAGCACAATAACTGCCCAACATATGAACAGTATGTATCAAACACTACTACAACAGCGAAATTGAGCGTGTTTTTAAAATTGCATTGTCTAGGGAATACATATAATTTTATACGCCTCCAGCTAGCAAAAAGGAAACAAAAAGAAACATATGTAAGAACAGTGCCGTCAAATCTAATTAAAACAAGCAAACCGCAAATGATGGCTTTCCGAAAATAGTGACCCAATCACATTTGAAAGGGACGAGAATGGATACATTATACGCAAGAATTTTCGAGGTGCAATCTTCCTATAAGCACAGATGAAATGCAAATATATACACACAAAGAAAGAGAAAATGAAATGACTTTCGAGTCTTCCGTTCTGCGGTTATGTGGAGTAAGCTAAAGGAGACAGTGATGATGAGAACCAATGAAATGATGGAATGAACAGAGGTGAACGCTGTAACCTTCTCCACTGGTCTAGTGGCTAGAATGCGCGCCTTTGGCGTAAAAGATCCCGGTTCGATTCCCGGTGGTAGAGCATTGAAAGAGAGGTTCGGATTCCACTTTAAACTATATGTCCACGTCTCATATAGCCTCCCTCCTGAAAAAAAAGACGTAAGCGATAATCAAATCAAATAATCAAAAGTAAACGCTCTACCATTGAGCCACTGCGACCCCACACAAAGAAAAGAGACAAAATACTTAATGCAGACTTTGTCTGTCTTATAGAGACTATGCCGTTACCTTAAATTACTCATAGTTTGAAATAAGCAAGCAGAAAGAGAAATTTGGACCGCCACTTACATATTTGTATGACCCTAAGAATTTGAACAATTGTACGCCCGCACCCCTTCCCTACAAAACGGCGATAAATTGATCTAAAACCTTAGTCTTAAAATCTAGAAAAGAAACTTACGTTACTACTTTGACTGGATGGTGACACCTCATGGTTGGATTCTTCAAGATCTTCGGCATCTAGCAATGTGAACAAGAATGTCTTGACACTTCTCGGTACTTTGAGCTTCCGCTGTTTATCTCTGGAAGCGCATTCCTTCTTTAGAGCATCTACTAAGCATTTTTCTTCGTCTAATTTGGTGCGCAAATCATTAACTTCTTCTTTCAGTACGCTGCAGTTTTGACATTTGTCGATCTTTCGTACTTTTGGTTTCGAGCCTGATGGACTGTTCTGAGCTGATAAGTATGCGTTGCTTGGATGCTTGTCTATCTGTTCTTGACAAACGTTACTGGCGGATGCTGACTGTAAACTTCCGTTGCAAGAAGTTCTGTTTATTTGCTCTTGCCAGACGTTACTGCCGGGTGTAGTTTCTGTAGCCGACTCAGATGGAAAATTATCCGTACATAGTGTGGGGTCCTTCACAATAGTTTCAAAGTTCCTTTCAAATATTTCTTTCAAACTGCCTGGATTTCTACGATTTTCATCCTCTTCATCTGTTGGAATCGGATCTGTTGAACTTAGGTCATCAGAATTATTACTGCTGCCAGAATCATATCTTATTACTCGTTCCGTCTTCCCGACAAACTTCCTTTGTTCCACCTCACATTCGGTTTTAGTACCTGAAAAAAAAATCCATCATGATGTCATCTGCATCTGAAGTTTTCGGTGGTACATCATAATCACTTCATAAAATATAAGCAATACAAGAAAAGGGCCACCCGTTAAAGGGATCTACTACAGATTACATGCACCAGCTTCCAAGGAAAAGTAGTAGGTTCAGTAGTTAAATAATCGTGGCAGATACTGACCGATTGAAAGTAGTGCCATTGCGGGAGATGTGAGAAGGCTATCTAATTGACCCGGGTGGTAAAGTTTGAGATAAAGTGTCCCTTATACAGCTAGCAAACTACAGAAACTGCATACCTCAATCTAGCCGATGCTTCTAAATCACTCGTTCGCAGTAGGAGTACAAATATATAATAAATAATTTCGTAGAGAACAGTGTATACTGATAGTTAATATATAGGGGCGCAGATTTTTTAAAAATATGTGGACATAAAAATGATAACTTTGCGGTTAAACGAGTGACTGCATATGAAAGAGGACTGTGTTCGATATTAATTCCGACTATCGGAGTGCCCTGCATTCTCCATGCCTCCTGCAGGACAAACACCAGTTCTCGCATTAGTTAGTCCATTTGCGATGTCGCTGTCGCAAGACTATTAGAATAGATCGTGGCTAAGCTGTTAGCGCACGCGCCTTTGACGTGAGAAACTTGGGTTTGATTCCCAGTGGAAGCTCATGTGGTTCGGATTTCCTGTTAATCAGTATGTCTACGTTTCATATGGCCTCGTTGCTGAAAGGGACGTTGAACTCAAAATCAACTCAACTATTAGAACGGGAAACTCCAAAACTTAAAGTCAGTGGGTGCGCTTTTAGAATAAGCATAAACCTCGTTTATTCCCCAGTAGTGCAATTCCTAAAGTTTACTGATGAAAGAAGTAAATGTTTTATGAATGTCTGTAAACCGAAGACAAAACTTTTATAAATTGGTTTACACACACACACATTATTACTCGGTAGTAGTACATTGTTACTTGGGCCTGTACAGTAAGAGTTTAAGAATGCCTTATGGAATCATTTGAAGCAAGAAAAGTTAAGACAAATGATTTTTATTTTGCCGACGTATGTAAATATTCACGAATCTAGGCACAGTAGTAATGTTTGCATGGTGTAGCTATTCTTCATAATCTCATTCGAGACTTACAAAACCTACACGCAAACTACAACGTATGATGTTGCAGTTCATTTCCTACATCCCAAGAAATGGCATTTGTGCTGGCTGTATCGCCAGACCACATGAAAATCGAAAAAGAAGTACCAACATGAACTACATTTGGTTAGAGTACATTACTTTACGTTAGGTTATGTTACATTAGGCAGGTTAGGTTCAGTTACAAGTCAATTACCTTCAAAACAAAGGCATGTAAATTTTTACAATTTGCAATAGAACATTACTATTTGCGTATAAATAAGACGTCCGAATGTATATGATATGAAAACTACAGTACAAGACATTAACCAACCTGTGCTAGGTGCTCACTAAAAGCAGAGCGCGTTAGTTAGGGCGGGTAAAGGAACAGGCGCATGAGCGAGGGTAGTGAAAACAGGTGGGTGTTGGCAATGATAAGAGTTTGAATAGCACTTGTCGTTGTTTCATACTAGTAACACTCCACTTGTAAATAGTACACCGTGTCTTTCACACAATTTCAACAGCTGACGTTCGTTATTTTCGTGTACGTAATTCTATAAAACTCACACGATATGTCATAATATTGATATATATGCGCCATTTCCACACTTCATTTCTCGCCACTAAATCATAACAAGTGTACCTCTATGTGAAATAGTCTCTTCCGCCTCCACATACAATGACGCTTAGAACACCAAAACCAGCCTACCAAACCCCTTTCTTAACTTCAGCTATTCCCCTAATCTGCTTTTCATTCAAGCTCCTTCACAAACCAAAATAGGAGTATGTTTAGTACAAGAGGTCCAAAAGCACGTAAAAAACAGAAAATTTACAGAAGAAACGAATGATGCAAGTACTTAGACGTTACAGAACGTAACCAAATCTAACCTAACCTAAACCAACCTACTATTAGTAGAAATAAGCGAAATTCTATCATTCTTTGGAAAAGTATGCTGGACCCATACACTAATATAACATAAACTAACCTAAGCTTACCTAAATTAACATAACCTACCCTAAACTAGCCTAATGTGAACAGAAATTACCAAAATTGTAACATTTTTTAGAGAAAAGTGCTGGACCCCTTCTGCTAAACATAGGCCCCAAAATAAATTATCCAATTCACCCAGTAGATTTCCAAAATATTGGAGGCGGTACAGCACTTAAACCCCAAGAACCAACATGGTTCACACTGTTTTACGTTAATCACTAAAAATCTACTATTCTACTCTGATACCTACAAAAGTGTTATTTAAACTCAGATATCTAGATTTAGGTCGACTGCCAACAGTTAAAGTGTACTAAATAGTTTATTTTGGCGCCAACTGTTGTTGATCTAGCCACACAATAAATAAATTTAAAAAAAAAAACTTAGGATTATAAATAGTAAATACTTCTAAAATATAACAGAGTGACAGTGAATTAAAAGTGAGCACAATACTCTGTTACTTAGCCAGAAGACATTTTCTCCAATGTACTTCGCTGAGTCATTAACATCCGTAGACTCATGCGATTTGTATTTCCATCGTTCGGTAGTTACTACAAATTCGCGGTAATTTTCTGTTTCGACAGTTCACTGCAAAACACACGGTAATGAATCACACATTAAATATATGTCATTATCTTAAATTAATTACATCTATAGCTGTTAAAGTATTGTTAGAGCCAAATACATTACTCACCTACATAAAGAATTCTACCATCGTAGCACGTGCTTCCTTTCCATTGTACAGGGTACACTTTTCCAAGTGTAAGTTTACCTGTACATTTACATTTCTTGCGGTGTAGAATGGAATAAGTATTATTATCCCATTCAACTACAACATACGCATTATTTGCCGTTGACATCTTGAAAGCCACTGTAATCTTGTGGAAACTTACAATTCATCCGCTACCATCGAGCACACAACCATAGAAAAACCACTGATCACAAACCCTAACGTCAACAACCAGCAGACGATTGACAACGAACAAACGAACGCTGTGGCGCCAAGCGTCTTTCCTGTGCGTAAACATATAGGTTCTGATCACGTTATAATTATGTTGTTTTCGATATTGTCTCCCAAGTTTACAATATACATATAAGAATAACTTATATGTGTATGACGATAATTGTGTATTGTTCACATATCGCAATTCTTAAGGAAAGGAAACTTATTATTCAGACTCAGGGGTGTCATTTGAGAAAGTCTAGGGGGCAATCGCCCCATGAGTTTCAGAATCTCTTAATTAATTGTGCAGTAATATAATATAAATAAAATGTTAGTGTGTTTGTGCGTATGCTTCTTTGGGTGCCAGACGAATGGACCGAGAGTTATCAAATTTTGGTCACGGGTATGCTGGTCCACGGCCAAGACCAAGACGAAGCATTTTTTCCAAACTTCGAACTAGGGGTCGCAAGGGAGGATTTACTACGACATGAAAATATAGTCGAAAATGACTTATATTAATGTTAACTTCATAGTTTTCGGAATCGCTGAGATCATAGTGAAACTCCCGATTGCGTTCACTTGCCCACCCCCCTTGGGGGCCAAGAGTCAACAGCAGGTCACCGAGACATGTACAAATAATCGAAAATAACCAATATTAGTGTCAAGTCTATAATTTACAGGCTCGCTGAGATTAACGCTGAAGCTATGGATCCCGTATATAATTCCAAATACAGCCCCATCGCCTAGGGGCCGAGTCAGGGACATACGCAGGGGGTGGTCCTGGGGGTCCGGACCCTCCCCGAAATTTCGACTTTTATGTAAATTTAGCCTAATTTTAGGGGCAACTTTAGAAATTTTAATATAAAATACTCTCATATTGAGTTTGGACTCCTCCCGAAATAAATTCCTGCGTACGCTACTGCCGAGAGTCACCAAGCGGGTCACCGAGACACGTAGAAATAAGCGAAAATTACCGATGTTAGTGTCAAATACATTATCGTATCCTTTTATCCATCTGCATGTACTTTCCAGGTGTTTTACATGTACATGGTAAGTACCTGGGCATACTGGGGAAATAATGCATTTCCCATGCATGTGGCATGTAGTTTCCGATACATAGTGATTTACCTGTCTTATATTCCCTGTACATGTACGCTTTATCTACGTCTGCCAGGTACAATACATGCACCTGTGACATTCATTTTCCGTGGATGCATGTTCCTTACCTGTTTTCATTTATATGTACAGGAATTGTACATTCCATGTTTTTCACTCCTAACTTACGCATGTAAACATGTAATTTACATTGCATTTTTTCTATCGTTCTGCAGGTACTTTGCATGTGTTTTACATGTACATGGTAAGTACCTGGGCATACTGGTGAAATAATGCATTTCCCATGCATGTGGCATGTAGTTTCCGATACATAGTGATTTACCTGTCTTATATTCCCTGTACATGTACGCTTTATCTACGTCTGCCAGGTACAATACATGCACCTGTGACATTCATTTTCCGTGGATGCATGTTCCTTACCTGTTTTCATTTATATGTACAGGAATTGTACATTCCATGTTTTTCACTCCTAACTTACGCATGTAAACATGTAATTTACATTGCATTTTTTCTATCGTTCTGCAGGTATTTTGCATGTGTTTTACATGTACATGGTAAGTACCTGGGCATACTGGTGAAATAATGCATTTCCCATGCATGTGGCATGTAGTTTCCGATACATAGTGATTTACCTGTCTTATATTCCCTGTACATGTACGCTTTATCTACGTCTGCCAGGTACAATACATGCACCTGTGACATTCATTTTCCGTGGATGCATGTCCCTTACCTGTTTTCATTTATATGTACACGTATTGTACATTCCATGTTTTTCACTCCTAACTTACGCATGTAAACATGTAATTTACATTGCATTTTTTCTATCGTTCTGCAGGTACTTTGCATGTGTTTTACATGTACATGTTAAGTACATGGGCTTAAGAGGAAAAACTAGCATTTCCCATGCATGTGACTGATAGATTACAGGCACATGCCATCAATTTGAATCATGTTTTTTGAACATACCTATTGCTCTTGTATGTCCCAGGTATATTACATGGACCTGTACTATGCATGTACCTTGGTGTATGTACATTACATGTCTCCTTTATATGTACAGATACTTTTCATTGCATGTTTGAGAACTTCTAACATTGAACACCATCTACACATGTATCACATGTTTATAGCCACAGGTAGATTCACCTGTCAGTGGGAAACTAACATGCTTTTTACAGCTACAGGCGCCTGTATAGTACCTGTTAAAGTCACATGTACCTGTACATGCACAGAACATTGCCTGGAATTTGTCACATTTTCATATGGGATACGATTGTGTGCAAGTTCTAAAGTTTATTTTTCACGAACTACTTATCTCAGGAAGTTGGAATTTGTGTCACTTTTCAATGGAATCTCTCTTTAGACGTGTCCCGACTGGAAAATGAATGTCCACGGAGATTATCCTTCATTGTCGAAAACTCAAAAATTACTAGAAGCAAGATCTGATGAGTAGGGGATACCACATCTAAATTGTTACGAAGAAAATCCTGAGTTAGGAGGGTCCAGTGCGCATGAGCATTGTCTCTGTATTTAGAACATGGACCATATAAGTAACAGAGAACTTTCTTTTCTGTACCTACATGAGTTATTTAACAATTGTGTTTTATTACAGGAAATCCGAAAATTGGCTGAAGGATCAGAAACATTTAGTCCGACTACTAGTCAACTGTACAGGGAAATCGGATCAAAAGTTGAAGCGAGGTTAGTTTCAAAAATCTTTATCGATATCTTTGCTTGCGCAGGAGAGGAGGTAGTTTTCAAGCAACAGTGTGCATGGAAAAGTTCGAACATACACAGACAAATTGATAGTTATAGAGGTTAGAATCGAAGCTGGATAACCTGCTTTCCAAACATTTATCTACTCTAGCGATTTATGTATATAAATTTTCATGTCTTCCGCATGACGAGAAATAGCATTGGAACGTTTCGTTGAAACAAGACAAGTGTTAAATACTGATCACAATTTGTAAGTAACACGATATAACATGTGAGTGAACGTGAAACAGAGTATAGTAATGTAACTTTTCGTAAGTCCTGTTTGTGTGCGAGTAATTTCATCATCTGATGTTTTCGAGATCGGGCTGAATTCAAACAAAAGTGCATGACCCAGTGATGTAACAAAGCTTCGATTTCTGTACATTTTCGTTTGCACTACATTGTTTACTATTGAAATCTTTTCAGCATCTTTTAGAAGTCTCTAATTTTCGTACGCATTTAACCTCTTTTTTAACCTAAACATTCATGTCGCTCAGGAAAAAAATGCTCGATATGCGTTTTAAAATCACACATTCTAAATTGAATATCTTGGGGGGGGGGGCACAGCCCTAACATCTGATGTTAGAATATCTTGTTCAATCCCAGCTTAAGTGAGTTTGTGGTAGACAGTACAATGCTGATGGGTTTTCCCGAAGTTTTTCTTTAGTCTAGAGGGCATAACAGTGGGACGTAAAATTAGAAATTTCATTTAGTTTGGATTAATGAAGGCAAGTTATAACATTACATAATAGTTAGTTTAAAAAACTGAAATCACAGTCCTCATTTTATATAATTAGGTAGTGGTTTCAGGCTAAATTGTAAGTAAATCTCTGAAATGTCCTTGTCTTACTATTTTGAAAGTACAAACAGCTTTCAAACGATATATTACTGGACCTCTTTTGCTATTGGAATTCTTTGAATTAGTCTCTTCTCTTGTGACGAACATCGTCTCTTGTGACGCTCCTGGCCGAATTTGGTAAGCTGAAATTTTAAATCCTTGAAATTAACGGAATACGAATTTTATCATTTTCCACAAATACCTGTTGTTTATTTTAAACAAGTGAGTTTCTACTTGGAGAATTCTTAAGTTGTTCGTGCAATTTCTATGATTTGTAGAACATTTTTCTACAATAGAAATAGCATTTAATGTATTAGTTGGTCAGCTGAACTTGTGCGAATTTGGAGGGAAACACACATTAGACATAAGCGTCAACACCAATATATAACTTGGTTACATTCATAAGCAAATATGCGGTCTCATGTTCTCCAGACTTTCTGCATGTGTCGGCAGTTGAACACTGTCATATGGCACTAAATCTAGAGAATGTTCCACAATATGATTAGAAGCACGAAACTTCAAAAATTCGTGATTTAATTGTAACCTACTGTAACTAAGAAATTGAAATTTTACAGTGAACTGCAAGTACGTGTACTTCAGTGTGAACTAAGAGATAAAAGGACTGGTTGCTTTGTTAACTAAGTAAATAGATAGATATATGCGTATCGCCTTTTCTTGCTTGTTTATGGCTTAACCATCGTTATTTTATTTTTCTCCTCCATGTTGATAGTTTTCTTTATTTATGATTACAGGTATCATATCAAGTATAAGAAAGATGTAGGCATTTTAGAGAAGGTCGAAAAGTTACATGGTGAATACTGCGATTGGTACTTAAACCCTACAGGATCCGGAATCTGCAATACAAGAGAAAAGTGGCAGAAATTGATGCATAATTATCGGGACGGTCCAGATGTTGTAAGTTTTCAGTTCAGAGCAATGTAATTGTAAATAAGTTATATAAGAGTATTTTGTTCAGTTCTATAAAATGTATATAAGTATTTATTTCACAATCAAACATATCTTTGGTAAAGTAAACATTCTATAAAGTGCAAGTTGCAAATTGAGAGGAACATATACAAACTCTATTACATCAGTGTTAAGGACCAGTTTTAGTACTGACTTTAAAATAATTTAAATAAATCTGAATTGAATATTATACATATTGAATACCAATATTTTTAAGGAAGTAATTTCAATCAAAAGTAATATATATTTCGAAAGTAAAAAAATTAAAAATACTTAACACTTTTTAGCCGTTTTTCTGCGGTTTCCTAATTTTGGAGCGAAGACCCTATTCTCAGTTGAGGAAAATTCAAAGAAATGTTGAATAATTTTGATTTTCTTTAACGTTTGTTTTCAATTTACATACTTCTTGACGAACGTATAATTTGAAAAGGTCAAATAAAATGACACCTTTACTAGACTGAGTAACGGGAGTATAAATGTGCATCGTAAATTGAGTAAATTTGTATGAGAATATAGGTACTTAGTGTTATATTATGAATATTTGCGAGATACGTCAGTTTGTATCCTTAAAATTTTAAAATGTTTTCCACCTAACATAGTTCTAGCAAGATATTATTGAAAAGGATCTTACCGACATAATAATGAACTGAAGATAATAAGAAACCCATTGAAAATATCAAATTGTAATTTTAATTTAATTTAATTTATTAATTTTTTTAAATACAAGTAACAAGATTTTAAGCAACTAAGAGGATAGAAAAGAAAATGGTGTGTAGCCCTCACACATCATTTGCTCCACATAAAATGATGACAATAGTACAGTCCGCAGCAAAAAACCTGCAACATGAGCATGTAAGTTTATTATGAAACGACGAAATCTTTTGTTTCAAAACAAGTGTGCAGGGAAGGACGCTGAGGTTTCTCATGGCGTGATTCGTGCCACTTAGATGTTATGTTGATTCCCTGCGTTGTTAGGCGTAGTTTCACAATAAACTTAACATGCTCATATTGCAGGTTTTTTGCTGCGGACTGTACAAGGCATTCATTATCAGTTAAGCACCATTTGCTAAATGAAACTTTCTTTTTTGTCCTCACGCTTTTACCCTAAGCCAAATTTAGCAGCAATTTTTAAATATACTTTCTAGGGGACGGTGTCATTCGTTAAATATGTTGTTGCGACCCTTTAATTATAAAAGAAAGTTTTTTTTTTTGTCAGTGTCAAACCCAGTTTACTGTAAAAGTGATCCTAATGTAAATAAAGTGCAGTTTTCACACCGCAAAGTGCAAAGTCTGTTCACCATTCCCTCCGCTCTGATCAAACAACTGAAGCAGCGTTGTCAGGTCAGAAAGTCAAAATATCTGTAGATGTACCTTAAAATATCTGTAACAATCAGTATTTTATTTAAATATCTGGCTGAATATATGTAATGATTATTTGTATTTACCTAGGCTTTCTGCTACTACTTCAGTACAGTAGGTCTATTTAATAGGCAATGCAAAACAGAACAACTGAATCATTTCTTCTTACAGCATTTAGAGGCACCACAAATGTCAATAACATACGCAATAATCGGTGGTTTTATCGATATGATATTTTAATCCTTTCCGGTCCTTTGTCGAGTAAAACTCTACATCTAATATTATTTATTCCATTCCGATGTTGAGTCGCGTTCGACATGCTTTTTTGCAGTTGATTTCGTCCAATATCGAGTGTAAGTTGCTTCCTTTCCTTGTTACTATCTATTGATTCTAATTAAACCATTTCTTTCACCTCTGTTTTAATAGGTGGCATTAATGCAGTAGAGTTTAACTTTGAAAAATAAATCGTTATATACCAAACGCTGTAATTTGAAAAACTCATTGAGGACGCAAAGCGTTAAGTTCATATTGCTGTTCGTTATATACAATAATACAAAACTAGAAAATAATACAAAAAATTGTAGATCATGGAAAAAATTATCTTGTTTTCCATATTGCTTTGAAAAATTTGTAGATCTACAAATAAATCTGTACATCTGGCAACGCTGTCAAACAAATACCAACCGACCACATGGGGTTGTAATGATTGGAATTACTCCAAGAGTAAACAGCCTTTACCTTAGGTCTCTCTAAAACGCTGTACAAGGAAGCAGATGATAAAATTGTCATCAAAGAAACAAAATAACTTTAAAAGATGTGTATATTCATTAAAATTACTATCAAGAGACGAAAATAGTTTCTGTATTATTTTTGCGCCAAAATATTTGGATTTGTAAATTTTCAACCGCGCTGTGCAAGCGATTTGGAAATCTGAAAAAATGATTTCTTTCATTAAGTGTTTAACAAACGTTCGAACAGTCTAACGTTTTGAAGTTAATCATTTTTGGAACTCTCGCCCGAAAACTTCGCTACGCTTCTGTTCCTTTAAATAATTTTCAATCTGTCTATTTCATAAGAAAAAATTGGTTGCTGTTTAGGAAAGAAAATTAAGTATTTATAAGCGCTTCCCTGTTAACTGGTGTATGATTAATTTCTATAATTTATTTTCAGCATTTGAAGGACAAACCTTGGCCAAATACTGTGCTACTGGGCATAGGGAAATTCATGTATAATATCATAATGCGTGATATTAAAATTGATCTGAATATAACACGACCTCGGAAAGCAGCGAGGTAGGTTCATATATTAAAATTAATTTTTTCAGTGCATATTTTATTTGTGCGTCCTATGTGCATTTTGTGCTTATTATGGTAGAGTAATTACTGAAACGGATGAAAATTCATGAATACTGTGTGTAATCTATTTTTTTCTTCCGAACTTGTCCAAAGATGTCCATTATTTAAGTTGTATTAGGTAGTTAGCTAGGTTTAGTTTAACCTATGAACAAAAATTAAAATAAATATATTTATTTAATTAGGATAATTATATACAAGGAGCAGTCAAGAAGTTCCAGGAATTTTGTTGTAGCTCTTTCATACAATTTACTTAATCTCTTTCAAAGTTTGACACCTTCAGAACACATACACTTATTCCATCGCTCATGTGATTGCTGGAAACACCGGCTAAAGTCCTCTTTTGCTATTTTCCAAAGTTCAGCCGTCGCGTTAGTGTGGATATCTCCCTATGTTGGCGAAACGGAAAAGGTCCATTTTTAGCTTTGGGAAGAGCCAAACATCCGATGGTGTTAAACTGCTTTCAAGGCTATCAAAATCTCTGAAGCAGGTTTTCTCCAATTTCCACATAAACTTAATATTTGTGCGGTGCTCGATCTCTGAAATTGCGCAGACTGATCACTAGACACTCCTCTGTTCAGCTACACTACGTATTTGTACACTGCCTGTTAAGACGTGTTCACACTTGTCTGATTCATAATTAGGCAACCTAAGGACTATATTGCACAAAATTCAGTGTAGTTGCATCACAAATGCCAAAACTACAGCAATATTCCGGGAACTTTTTGACTACCCCTCGTAGTTCTTCGCATTAGAATTTATCTAAATACCTTAATTCGTAGTATCAGAGTAAAAGAAAAAGATACCTTTTGGTTTCTTTGATTTCCAAACACTCAAAAATATGTGTATTAAAGTTATTTTGTACCTTGTTGGTGTGGCTGTTTGACATGTTTCTACAATTATGTTATAAAACTTTGTGTGTGTAGTGTGGAATATAATTGGAGTGTTAATTATTAATGTTCTGATAAGTGAGTTCTAATTATCTTCAATCTACCAACTTGTCCTTCCAGAGGGCCACAGTGACTCAATTGTGTGCAAAGTCCTGTTTTGGAGTGCAAATCAGTATACTCATACCATTTAATCTTTGTTGTGCATAGGCTTCTTTGTGATCTTGAATATTACCTTTTATTCATACCTAGTCCCACTATCATTCGCACAATTATTTCATTTTTAATTCCAAGGGGGGGGGGAGGCAGCTCAGTGGAAGAGCTCATACTTCTGGTGCGTGGGGTCCCTGGTTCGATCCTCGCCCAAGTAAGTTTGTGGTGGACAACATCGTGTACATGGATTTTCTCAGGATACTCCCGTTTTATACCGTTTTCTCATTCGACCAATTCTTTCATCATTCACTCGTCTTAATCATTATCTCTCGTAGGCTAAAGGGCATAATTGTGAGACATTAAACTGAAAGATTACATTTCATTTTTTCATTCTTAATTCTTTGTATTTGCTTTTGCTTCTTATGTCCTATCCACCACTCCCTTGCCATGGAAATAACCGTAGGACGTTTAACGCACTTTAATCTGTTTTTTAAATTTTCTTTTTATAACGCTATGTTAGATGGTCTACAGTGTAGAAGATTCATTCATTTGTGACTTTTAAGTTTTGGTATTAGAATAGGTCATGATTATTTCTTTCTTATACTTGGTACTATCTAGATCATATTGTTGCGTATCTGTGAAAGTGGAGTCTTGACTGACTCCGTCCAACACGCTTGTATTTTTTCTTAAGAGTACTAAACAATCAATTTATGTCATCTACCATAAAATAGTCTTGGAAAACATAAAATATTTCTTGAAGTATAATGTTACCGGCAGTTGTTCTTCTTTCTAAGCAAGTGTTTAACCTTGAGAAAATTGAGTACATTGTATCAGTTATTTCAATGTTATTACAATAGAACTGAAATGTTAATTGAAATATCTCCATACATAATTATTTGATTTTTTCATAATTTATTAGTGTATAGTAGTCGATTAAATGCAATATGAAATAATTGTAGTTCGTTGAGGTAGTAGGTATAGGCATGTCGTATACACTGAGTCATCCTGAATATGTCCTGATTCACTAATACATTACTTCTCTTCTAAGAACTGCTGCGGAGATTAATATGTAAAAATAAATTGAAATCAGGATAATTATTTCTAAATTTATTTTTGTAAAATATGTATATTAACGACATTATTATGATAGTCACCTTCTGAAGGATAATTTACTTCGTTAATTAATGTCAGTTCGCTCACTGTTAATGTGTGACAATAGCATAAATTTTTTTCAAAGAATTATACAAATTAAAACCTGAGGTCAGTCCTCTTCGCTGGTCAAGTGGCTAGTGCGTGTACCTTTGGTACATGTAGTACCAGGTTCAGCTCTCTAAGGAAGAACGTTAAAAATATTGAACGCGTTACAATAATTCGGATTCCACTTTAAACTGTAGGTCTACGTCACATGCAGCCTCAGTGCTGAAAAGGGATGGTAAATTTGACCAACAGCTATGAAGAATTAATTAGTATTTATTGCCTTGAATTGAATATTTCAAGATATTGGTTTAATATTTTTGTATACTGTACGCTATATTTTATTTCGTATATATAAACATAGATAGATAATTTCTAAAATAATACATTAAGTGGCTGTGTTTTAAATAATAATACATTTAGTCCCATAAATACTATGCATCTTATCTTTGAGAAACGCCATAACCATATGATGCAAATTTTCAGGAGATGAGAAGAAAATGGGACACAAAGTAATGTACCCTTCACTAATAACTACGATGTAACCCGTAACTAGTTAAATCCAAGAGCTGGGTTGGTGCCGATTTAATATCTCATCGATGCAAGTTGTGTATCCTATCCAAATCCTTACCGTTCGTAAACTGCACAATAATCATGTTATTATTTGCTACTAGTAATGTGTGCTGCAAATTTCTCCGTCTTTAAAACCAAAATATATCTAAGCATTAGGGGCAGATTAACTCGTGTGAAATTGGTAACACAGCAAAATGTGACAACCTAAGAGTTATCATCAAACAGTTTTTAGGGATTAGAAATGAAGTGACTTCTAGATTTGAGATGCATTTGATATTACACAACAACCTGATAGGACTCGAATAACTTTATCTAACAAGGTGTACTTGATAGCAGTGGCACAAGGTCTTAACTATTATATCTATTTCATGGTATGTTTATTGTAAATGTAATGTGATACTCTCTAGGTAAATCTGCTGCGATGGATCTCTAGCAACACCAACTTACTAATTTTTACTCCCAAGATCCCTCTCGGTACTCTCCAAGATCCATGATTTTCCTGGATCTACGAATTTCCTAGTATTTCCTAGTTGCAACGTAGAACTTTAACTCAGACCTTGTTATGAAGCTCCGGGTTTTTTTTTTTTTTTTTTTTTTTTTTTTTTTTTTTTTTTTTTTTTTTTTGTAGAATACTTCCTATATCTATAGCGTGATGTCTGCATCACCCTTCTAATTTTTTTTAAGCAAGGAAGTTGTTTAAACCTTCCTTCTTTTACAATTGCTTTTAAAGAAATACGGAATTATTATTGAATTTTTAATACTTTATACTACTACTTCCTGCTGACAAATCAGGCTATTCTTTTCAGAGACATTTGCAGCGTTTGTAGTTCATAATGTGCAAGAATTACCAGTACAGTTCCTTATAATATACAAGTGTACTGAAGATTTAAATTCTTTAATAATCACTTACAAGTACATATTTGCACATTTTTCAGGCATATTCTTCCGGCATTTTATACGTTGTATCGGAATCAAGGTCGCACAACGAAAGAAGAAGTGAAACCGCACCCTGTGTTATCGAGATTGTTTCGTGGTGCTTCTCCTGAAGATCTAGTATTTGATATTACGAGTGTGCCTATGTCCTGTCCCCCGTTACCATGGACTTCCGTAACAACTGGTGGATACCTTGTAGCCAAAACTGACTTCATTAGGTAAATATATGTTATCATTCCAAAATAGCACTTAAATTGGTATGTTTGTACTTACCTTTTAAGATTTTAGAAATATTTGAAATAGTGTTTACAAGAATTGTTTGGTACAATTAACAGTAGAAATTTTTTCTGGCGTTAAGAAAGAAAGAAGAAATTAACATTTTTGAAAGGCAAACTGGACGTCAAATCTGGTGGCCTAGTGTGTGTTCCTAATGAAAATATATGCTGTTGTTCTTCTTGGTATGTTTCTTTTCTTTCCTTTCTTTTTTTCTTTTTTCTTTTCTTTTGTTTAACAGTAAGGAGGAAAGATATCGAAGGAAATATGAGAATATAAGAAACTTTCTTCTTTGCATAGAAGTATTATTCTTGAAATGATACGCGTAACAGAAGATAACATATTCGGCAATATCTGAAATCTTAAACTGTGTTTTCGGTGTGAACTTAATATATTGTAGATTTCCTAATTGTTCAAATTCCTATACTTCGAAGATAACGAAGTCTGCATCTCGAAATTCAGCAAATTGTGAGACGGAACCAGAAAGTAAATTTCGAAAGTGCCCCAAGATGGCGCGAGTGGTCAGAGCAGGACGCAGTTCCGCATGAGTGAAGGAGGAGCACATAGCCATAACCAGACGCGAGCACAATTCGCAGTAGGCCGCACCAATGTGCACGACGAACACCTTAGTGGTAGACCGTCCATGGTTACGCTTGAATTGATGGAGAGTGTGCAGCAAGAAATTCTGCAGAATCGGCGGTTCACAAGTTCCGTTAGTTTCCGTAGATGTTCCGTTTCCTGCTGCAGGAGATCGATCCATCAACTGCAGCTTCACAAGTTGTGTTAATAATAGGTTCCAAAATAACTGACAGCGGAGACCAAGAAAAATTGCCTAGCGTCTGCTTTTGCCTTCCTGCTGCGTTATCACCAGAAAGGTGATCAGTTCTTCGATTGAATCACCTGGGACGAAACATGGGTACTACGGGAACCTACTGAGTGTAACAATCGATGAAACTGTTGTTATTTTAATAAGAGGAGAGGAGTGGCTGGAGAAATTAACGTAATTTTTCCAGGAAACTTAAGATATTTGGAGTTAAAAATTCCCCAATCTTATAATTTGGGATATACTCAAGGAATGAAAGTGTAGTTGGAGGGAATACAGGGGAAGTTAGAAATCATATACAGACGGTAACAGATGCGCTAGTTCTGAAATTGGAAGAGGAACTAGAGTATTGTGCACAAAATGTACGTAGTTGTGGATATTTTGTTCTAAACTCCTTTTTTTTTTCTTCTTCAGATTTTTATAAAGGTCCAGGGTATACGGACCCCAAAATCTCGCCGGCCAAAACCTCGCGGGACAAAATATCGCCGCCCAAAACCTCGCGGGACAAAATATCGCCGGGCCAAAACCTCGCCGTGAATGAAACTTTTCTTTAAAATTTACCCAATGTGTTTCCTAATATGCAATTCCACATTACAAATAATAATAATAATAATAATAATAATAATAATAATAATAATAATAATAATAATAATAATAATAATAATAATAATATACAAAACATCATGTGCGTGGGCTTTCTCGGGTTATTCCCGTTTCCTCCCACTTTCTTTATTCGATCATTTCCTTCATCCTGATCATCTACGTCTCCTTTAACCTATAGGACATAATCAAGGGACGTCGTAAAAACTCATATATTATTTCATACTTTCATAAATATTATTAGATTTTTGTTAAAATTTTAAGTTTTTGGATGTTCCAAAGTTCACGAAACTAACCTCGTTAGTTGTCATTACTTTCCTTTCTTTCCCTACAACCAGTTTAAAAACATCCTGTCGCCCTACCTTCACATTGAAATCCTCTAATACAGAAATAGAATTTTCATATGGTATCGCGGGACTTGGTCAAATACCCGTGATACTTCTTCTGAAACAGCGTCTTTTATACCGTCATCCTTATCATCTGTTGGAACATTTACATTTTGGTCAGGCGAGATTTTGGGTATGGCGATATTTTGGGGCGCGAGGTTTTGGCCAGGCGAGGTTTTGGCCCCGCGAGATTTTGGCCTGCGACGTTTTGGGCGGCGAAGTTTTGGCCAGGCGGGGTTTTGTCCCGCGAGGTTTCGGCCTGGCGCGGTTTTGGGAGGCGAGGTTGTCGCCGCGAGGTTTTGTACCCAAACCAGGCCCAGTGATAATCAGATCACTTTCTAGAAATGTTTTAAGAGAAAATATTTTTCGAAAATCACCTTCCTAAATACTAGACATTCAAACAGATACGAATGCCTGTTCACTTTCAAATCAAAAAAAGGCATCAATTATTATGCAGTGATTATTTCAGTAGGTGCTTGAACTCCTATAGTAAAAGTTTACGTAAAGACTTTCAAGTGTACCATCAAGTACCATTCTACAAGATGAAGAATATTAAATTTTAATAATAATAATAATAATAATGATAATAATAAATGCATGAGTATGTATTAATAAGTTAATTTCTAATCTAATTTCAGATTGCCACATCAAGCTGTCCAGCAATGGAATAATCTAGTCAACTGTCCAGTGAAAGAACTTCACCCATCTTTTGATGCCTTAAATCAACTTGGGTCTGTGCCTTGGAAAATAAATGAAGATGTGAGTATCTTATTAATCTGTCACCTTTCGACAAAAAAATGTATGTTTTAAAACTAAACAAGTTAGTAATACCAGAATGCTGGTTTGCTAAGTTTTGTTACTGCGGAGAAGCACTGTTAATTATGTTCTCTTAGTTTCACTGCATGTTTTTGCAGGGTACATTTATTGTCATAATTGGAGTATGTAGAACTTCATTTTTGATATAAATGAATAAATTTAAAAAAGATTGTTAGGTTTGCTCAGTAAATTTTCTGCTATCTTCAGGTTTTGGATGTTGTGATAGAAGTATTCACCAGCGGTGGATCGGAAAAATTGGATATCCCGATGCCGTCTTCAGCTTGTCCTCAGCCCGAACCAATTCATCAAGATATGTCTAAAGCAGAGAAGTATAAAGCATATCGTCAACGGTTAGCGCTACGTCGACGGAAGGCGGAAATGTATAGTTTATGGTGCGATGCGCTGTATCGATTATCATTAGCAAATCATGTAAGTAGTGTACCGCTTCTTTGGTCACATAAGAGCAACTATTGCGCTATGAGTCAATTTTGCACAATTCTACAGTTAAAAATGCGGAACAGAATTGAGAAATGCAAAATTCAACTTATTACATACTTTAGTACTGGAAAATCGTCACTATGAGATTTCATGCACTATAGCATGTTGATTAAAATATGAAGTATAAAAATAAAGGAATAATAATAGTGAGTAAATAATGTTATTACGTTTTTCTGTCTGGCAGTTCTAACACATATTTCCATAACAGCATAACAACAAATCAAAATCCTTATTCTACCATTCATTCTAGCTTTGGATCTACAACGTAAATAAAAATTTAAAAAATTCTGATAAAAAATCTCATATTAAAATAGTGTTTATACAGTTTCGACAGTTGTCATTATCTTCATCAGATACCAGATATGTCTGATGAAGGCTGTGATATATTGCCGAGGTTATTGAAGAATTTTTGTCTTAATCAGATTTATGATTTTATTCAAAATTATTATTTTTTTAAATTGAATTTAACATATATGTGTGTGTGTGTGCATTTATAGACGAGTTTAAAGAATATCATTATGCTGTTTACACATAATTTCATTGTAAATTTCAAGTCCTAGTTTAGTTTTATCATCCCTTTCAGTAGCTAGGCTATATGAAACGTGGACCTGCAGTTTAACGTGGGATTCGAACTCTGATCTCCTACGCCAAAGGCGCATATGCTAACCGCTTAGTTACGAGGGAGCTCCATTGTAAATTTCTATATCGAAGTGTATGAGACAGATTACACATAATTTTGTTGTAAATTTAAATAGTAGCGAAATATACGAGACATTGCACATAATCATTATAAATTTCAATAATAGGGAAATATATGAAAAATTACCCATAATTTCACCATAAATTTCAATAGCACTAAAAGATATGAGACAGAACTAATATATCTAACCGAATGAATATTTACTGTGCAATTTGAGCTATCAGCATGCATCTAGTGAGCTGTCATATGTGTGACACGTCATTTGATGCTTAAACTTTATTAGCAATTGCTTGTATTCTTATATAAGTGTAATTATTTAATAATGTGTGTTATTTTTGTAGTTTCGAAAAGAAGTATTTTGGTTCCCACATAATATGGATTTTCGAGGCCGAGTTTACCCATGTCCTCCACATCTCAACCATCTCGGATCTGACATGGCAAGGGCCATCTTATATTTTGCCAAAGGCGAACGCTTAGGAAAACATGGATTAGATTGGCTAAAAGTAAGTCCAGTTTTTGTACATTTGTTTCGTACTCTAAGCTGGCATTTAAGTATAATTACAACTATAGTACAGAGGAAGAAAGCTCTTCTTACCTTTCATCCTGGAAATAAATGTCAAAACAAACTGTTCCAAGCCGTCACTGTCCCCTTTATTAACATATCTTCTTCTGTTATGCTACCAACTAAAACTTGGTGATAGGTGCTGTTTATCATAAAATATATGCTTAAATACAATTTTTTTACAGAAAGAAAGTTCAATTCACACATTTTAGATTCCATTTTAAATACATTGATTAAAAGTGTAGAAAGTGCATCAATCAACGGCTGTTAAAAATCAGTAAGGCATTTTACATCTTAATGTAATAAGAAACTGTTGTTTGGAAGTGCCGTTAATTATGAAATGTCATAAATAACTAACTAAATAAATAAACATAGTCACTAACATTGTTAAGCAGTGAAATGTATTCTAGTAATATGTATTTGTCAAGAAAACTTTATACTGACACTTTTAACTTCTTTAACCATGGCAGGACGAAGAAGGGCTATAAGGTGTCTATACTTCCGAAATTTGAATTTTTAATAATGAATATATGTGATTCCCTTCCTATGTGTTTTGTGTCAGTATGTTGCTAAAATGTTAGTTTCAGATATTCAGATTGAATATTATAGAAAGCTGACCTGATGTGAACAGTTCCACCGATAGTACAAGCCTAATTCCAAGTTTGAATTAGTAAACAGTTATCCAATTCAAAATTAGTATAATGAAACTATGGTAGACATGTTTATGCATCTGGTATTTCTTGCACCTAAAAATTATGTATTACCTAGTATGTTTTCTATGAACTCCTTACGGTGAATAATACTCGTATTAACACGAATTGCACGTACAAGAAATTATTAAATATATATTTCTGGGTTTTCAGAATTTATGGCCATTTTAGCCCGTTAAATATGAGGGACGACGTCCCTCGGTGATCACACTACCTGGGGAAAGAAGAAGGAAAGCGGACTGGAGTTTATATATTACGAGGGTGATTCAGAAAGTAATGCCTCCAAGGTGATTCCTTTATTTGTGTTTGACAGATAGCACCGATGCAGCTATCAGTGGAAAGTTTGCAATGTCAGCTACAAACGGTGGCATCATTTTTCAACATAGTTCCCAGTCCCCATCACGGGCCACACACTTGCACTAACGCAAAACAAGGTTTTCGTGCCGTCGGCGAAGAACTGTGGTGGCTGCTGGCGACACGATTGCCGAACTTCTGCTTCCACCTCCGCGTCACAACTGAAGCATTGGCCCGCAAAGTGATTCTTAACTTTGGGGAAGAGCCAAAAGTTGAAAGGCGCAAGATCCCGTAGGTATTATGAGGCAAAATGTCAACAGTTTGCCAACACATGGGACAACTTCGAATTTTTTGGCGGAGGAGAGAACGTGTGGTGGTACTTCATCAATTGACGCTTCGTTTCCGGGTCGTAATGTTATATCCACGACTCGTCGCCGGCGATGAATGTTCTTGGGAACACAACATTCAACAGTCAGAAATTCAATGACAGTGCGCTCTTTCAACCGGGCGTCATCACTGGATGACATGGATTGCTCCATTACTCTGGAACGAGAAGAGATAGGAAGGTGAAACAATTGACAGTCTATAGCTTAAACATCAGTGCATTAATGATAAACAGTTCAGAATGTTTACATTACTATTGGCCAAGTAATGGGCTTGGAGGCATTACTTTCTGAATCACCTACGTATGTACCATTGCCTGTAGTGAATGAGGAATACCTCACTCAGGATGACTGGCCAAAAAAGATTTTTAAAGCTTTCATAATTAATTAACAACAAATTTAGTTAATTTACAAAGGAGTAATATGACATCAATAAAAACATTTCGAACTAATGTATCTAATAAGCTTTTATGTAGTATGTTAAATTCCATATAGCTTTGTTAAGGGAATAACAAAATCGAATCAGTCGATTGATGGTAACCCTTGGCTTTTCTAATCGTATTAGCAGATTCGTGGCCACAGATTTAAGTCAGTTGATTCCAAAGCTTTCTAGTACTACACCACATACTAATTGTGGGCAAGGATTTTGTTGAATTGAACTCAATTTGTATGGGAAAGTAAAGTAAATAAAAAGCCGAAACGTTTTAACAGTCCTACGGTCATTTTTTTTTAACCGATTGTATTTCAAAGAATTCTACTAGTATTGTCTGTTTGACTATTAGTGTTTAATTAAACGTTAGGTTACTAGTCTACATTCTGATTTTCAAGTAAGCAAGTAGATTGTGATAATATTTTTTTTCTTTCAGATCCATTTAGTAAATTTAACAGGTTTGAAAAAGAAGAATTCTGTTGTTGAAAGACTGCAGTTCGCAGAGGAAATGATGCCTGAAATATTTGACTCGGCCGAAAATCCTTTGAATGTAAGTTACTTTGTCTCCATATCGTTGTTGTATTCATATCGTTTTCGTTTATTATTGGTTTTTGTTTGATTTTTACTGTTTATCAAAGCTATTGGTCATATTTAAATTCTTTAAACCAGTTGAATAGTGTTTCGCCAGGTACTTTCGTGCATGACTGAACCCGAAACTTTCAGGTTACTTTCAGATTACTTTGTAATACTGTATAAGGATTGCCCAAGTGAAAAAGAAACGTTGATTGTAGCAGCGTTGTATCTAATCGAAGTAGGGAAATATGTTTATTGATAGATAGCGCAGTGTGATTCCCAGTTTGCACTTGTAGCAAACGGCGCTTGCCTTCTGTTTTCTCAGTTAAAGAAAGTTGCTTAGCGCGGTCTAGTACATAGTGGATTCCTTCAGATCAGCACAAAGAGGTGTGTCATCTAACTTCTTCGCACAGAAGACACATGCTTTAAAAAAATGTATCCTCCATACAGCCCTGATAGCTCCGTATGTGACCCATAACTTCGGTCCCGTAAAAAGTCACTGAAAGGTTAACGAGTCACATGTGACAAGGAAGTACAGAACACCATGGAACAATGGATCTGTCAACAACCTATGAGTTTCTATATTGAAACCATCCACTCTCTTCCTACACACTGGGATCAGTGCATCGTGTTGATGGCAGTTATCTGTAGCTGTCATATGACACATTAACTTTACTTCACATATTCTGTAATAAACTATTCTTTATATATAAGACCGTAATTTCCTTTTCATTTGGACAAATCTTATAAATTGCTGTTGGGCGTGTCACTAAACAAAATATAAATAAATGAATAATATATTTACAATATGTAACTGAGTCTACTATTATGTTATTTTCACCTCCAGGGAAGACAGTGGTGGACTGAATCAGATGAACCGTGGCAAACGTTAGCGTGTTGCAAAGAAATAGTAAAAGCTTTAAACTCAGGAGATCCAGAAAACTATGTGTGCCATTTTCCCATCCATCAAGATGGTTCCTGTAATGGTCTTCAGCATTACGCTGCATTAGGTCGAGATACTGCTGGTGCCGCTAGTGTAAACCTATCACCAGCAGAGAAACCACAAGATGTATATGGATGCGTTGTAACTTTGGTAAGTATAAAGATAGGAATATATTTGTACTTGAAAAGTTTTATTTTTAATGCTTGTGTGTATGTCCGCTTTTATTATGGTTTTAAAAAACCCTAAAGATACATTGTTTTAATATTATATTTATCAATTATGTCGTACACGCACCTTGCACTATTCTATTTATCCAGCGTAGACGATGCTTCTAAAGCATTAGAACAGGATATGGTCGATATCTTTTTACCTGTTTGGTTCTAAAGAGTATATGAAATTGAAATTGGGAGCTTTAGTGGAGATTTAGATTGAGAATTTGAATTAGGAATACCACATGGTAGATAGTTATACATCTGTTATACAGGTATTCATTTGTTCGTGTCAGTTAATATTGATTCTATTGGAAGGCACTACACTCAAAGTGAGGTCTTAGAGATTATATTACATACTGAGATTAATACTGCTATCTTCGTTTCATAGTAATTTGTAAGCACTAGGCTGTTACCAAATCAAAATCTTTGTATTGGTTTTTATCATTGAGAAAAGTAGTGTGTGTGTGTGTTAAAGAAGAAACGGGGATTGGGGGGTAGAATAGTGGCGATTACTACCTTTTCGTATGTATATTGCTTGCTTGTTCGTTTCCAGAAGATTTTAGTCCACAGCTGAAGTATGTCTATTTGGTAGCAAATGGGAAACCATCTTCTTGAGGAAAGGAAAGCTACGAAACTTTTATGTTTTGTTTTGATGTTTCTTTTATGTAAATGAGTGAGAGATACAGATGAGCCTGACAAAGAAATCATACTTATTGTGTAGTTTGGATTAACCTGCTTTTAAGGTAATTACAATGATAAAGGAAGTAAATCAAATGTGATAATATATGTAGATTCTAAGCAGCTTTTTAAATTTTTTATTGTATTTATTTATTTGTGTATAGGTAGAAAAGGAGCGAGCGAAAGATGCCGAAAATGGCATTAAAGTAGCTCAAATTTTGGACGGTTTTGTTCAGCGAAAAGTTATTAAACAAACTGTGATGACTACTGTATATGGAGTGACAAGATACGGTGCAAGGCTTCAGATTGCTCGGCAGCTGAAAGGTAGGTTCATTCGTAGAATTAAATCATTTTTTCCTGGCGTTATATTATTTATTAGTGTGTTTTCGGAGTGTACTTGCTAAAAGACCAGAATGGTTCTACTTCGAAACTGACGCTATATTATTTATTCGTGTGTTTTCCAATTCTACTTGCTAAAACACCAGAATGGTTCTACTTCGAAAACTAAAACTAAACCTATGTTGATCAGGTGAAGCTGTTTTCTTTTGAGGAAGCAACACTGTTAAAATTCGGTTGTTCATACGTAGGTTGATCGATAAAGACTGATCAGTGTTTATGAGGTGAATACAACAGCAGGGCACAGAAAACGAAACACGTTTGTGTACTGAGAGAAGTGACGAATAAATTGAGCAAGTTTGAAGGACATAACGTCAGGAATGTGACCTTGGCAGCCCCGTTCAAGCTCACGTTATTTTAGTTTCGTATAAGGCAACATGGAAGTGACACGCGAAGAACAGTACAGAAGTTCTGTTGACTACCTTGCAAAGACCTACGTTCCGTGTGTACCTCATCCTCCATATAGCCCTGATTTAGTTTCTTGTGATTTCTTTCTTTTTCCAACTTTGAAGAAACACTTCCGGGGACGGCGATTTTGAAGAATCTGTCCAAAAATGGATTCTAGCATGTCTTTGATGACTGGCAAAAACGTTCAGGCAAGTGCATTGCATGTAATGGGGGACTATTTGGAAAAAGACCATCAACATTTGGAGAATTAGTACAAGGTAATTATGTTTTATTCATTCATGATAATTGTTTATTGATCATTCCTCGTATATTTTCTTAGAAAATAATAGTTCACTTGTGTGTGTCTCCTCCTCATCCCCCTATGTACTTTTATCTTATGTAGTCTTACGTAAGAGAGTGCTGTTTTTTAAGACCTAGGAGAATAACTTAAGAGCAAAAAACAATCAGCCAAGGAAAAATTGAATGCTACTCTTACCAAGAAGCATACTAGGTGACTCGTTTAATTCTGGGTAGCTACAATATTTACGCGATTGTAAACATATGTTTTTTAAACTGTGTTAGTGATTCAATGAAATGCTTCTCGACTAGGATCAGTATATCGTTAACACTGCCGATTAACACCTTTATCGACGCACTAGGAATAAATTCAAAATATATCGCCAGAAGCCTCCAGAAACAAGTTTTCGCCACCGTGTAATCTCATTGTTGTCATGGTGAATTTTAATTATAGTTTTTAACAAGAAGGAAGTCCAAATTTTACGTTGATCATGTTTAAATTTTGTAGATATTTTAAGTATATACAGCTAGAAAATACGTAAATTTGAACTTTAGTTTGTAAAATGTAGTGATATACAGAATGAATCGGAGAGAAAGCGAAATATAAGTTATTATGAGAAATGCAGTAAGTAAGTGGATCGTATATTTTTTTCTTCTCACTTTTAACTTACTAAGCACTTTTGGTTATTTCAGATATCCCAGATTTTCCAAAGGAATATGTATGGCAAGCATCAACATATCTAGTGATGAAAACATTTGAAAGTTTAAGAGAAATGTTTACATCAACGAAACAAATACAGGTAGGTTATCCAACAGAGTTAGGTGAAATATCGAATCTAGAACAACAAAAATATTTCAACATACCGTCAACAAGAAATATATAAAGTACAAGGTGCTTACATTAAAGTGTCGCAATTCACAGTGATCCTGCGCGAGCAGTAATCAGCATATTACATTGAAATTAGGTAAATATGCTGTTGAGACGGAAGCGAGTTAAGCTGAAAAAATACTAATTACACTTTCCACCACATAGAAACTGTACAGGTAATACGCACGTGGAAATGGTTCTAAATGTATGGATAAGACCATTATCTATTATATCATAAATACTTTCACAAAGTTTGGAATGATGCTGTAGGCATCCAGAGTGGCACAGTGCTGCCATCTGTGTATAAAGCGGAAGATGCATGAAGTGTGTATTTGACTGTTCATGACATACGTTGATATTGTACTGAGTTCTGATGGAGTGGGGCGATTACGAAAATTGTATAGCAGTAATTGCAGTATACAAGGTCGGGAAGACAGCAGGTGAGATTTTCAACCTCCTGAAACCCCTACAAATCAGCAAGAGATTCGTGTATCGCGCCATACAGCGATACACCGATACTGGAACGGCAGGTGACCGCGCAAGGAGTGGCAGACCACGAATGGTACGAACCCCGCAGGTCCAGAAAGCAGTTGCAGCAAGAATTGGAAGAAATCCTGTTCGAACACCAAGTGTGATGGCTGCTGAGATGAACATCAGCAGAAATTCCATGTCTCGTGTGCTCAGGAGTGACCTATATCTACGGGCATATAAGAGGCGGACTGATCACTTTCTGACCCAAACATTAATGTCGCTGAGGGTCCTTAAATCAAAGAGACTGTTGCGGCGTTACGCCAACAATCCGCACAGAAAGATTCTGTTCACTGATGAAAAGTTGTTCACAAGTGAGCAGGCCTACAACGCCCAAAATGACCGTGTGTATGCCACGTCATGTACTGCAGCTGCTGAGGCAGCTCCAAGGGTTCAGAGGGCCTATCATTCTGCCGCAGTAATGGTTTGGTGGGGAGTGAGCTGCTCAGGCACAACCCAACTGCATTTTTGCGAAAAAGGTGTTCAAACATCTTCCAAGGTGTACCAGGTCACAGTGCTAACACCTATAGTGAAATCACTGTCTGCTACCATGTTTCCTGGAGAAAGGTGGACTTTCCAGCAGGATTCCGCTCTAGGCTACAAAGCGAAAACAACCGAGAACTGGCTGGCACGGAACGTCCCCGACTTCATTTCTACCGCTGATTGGCCTTCTAGCAGCCCGAACCTTAACCCATTGGACTATAAACCTTGGGCAGTCCTTCATGCAAAGGTCTGCCATAAATGACATCCTTTTTTCGACAGTTTGAAACAATCCTTGACCCAAGCAGTGAACAATTTTCCCATGGACGTGGAGCGTAATGCCATTGCCATTGACCAGTGGCCGGACAGACTTTGTTCCTGCATCAAGGCCAATGGGGGACATTTCGAAAAATGATTCGTGCGTCAGGTGTACAACATATCAATGTAAAACATGACCAAAATAAATTGCCTTGGTGTTAATACCCTCTGTGTTATTCACATTCAGATTTGTGACAGTATTTATGATATAACTAGGTAGATCGAAGCGGTCAAACGTGTGAGATAAATGTAATGCAAGCAAGGTGAAGGGCAGGTGATTGTAACAAATGGTGCAAAGGGAACATCATTAGGAACAATGCGGAGGTAACAAAATGTGAAACCTTATTTCCATTTAACGGTAACAAAAGCTGAATTGGGAATAATTTTAACATTTGCGGTTACAGTGACCAATTTACATAACATGCTCATATGGCAACCAGACATCCGCAAAATGTCGTGCGCAACAATTGCTCGCAGCAGTTCCGGTGAAATTGTTGCGACATGCTGCCTAATGCTGTCCTTGAGATCCGCCAGTAATTGGACATTTCCCTGGTAGGCCTGAGTTTTCAGATATCCCTACAGGCAGAAGTCACAATTTTAGATCGGGAGATCTTGCTGGCCACGCATCTGGAAAACCTCGTGAGATAATGCAATCAACAGTGAAGGTTTCACAAAGCATATCTTCGACGTGACGACCCTGTCTTGCAAGAAAAACAGTTATCTCCAAGCAGTTTCGTGCGTGTAACGCAGGAATCACATGTCGCACTGAAAGGTCTCTATAATGTGCCGATGTTACGGTACAGGTGACAACTCCTTGGCGTGTCATGTCAAAGAAAAAAACGTGCCAATAATGAATGTTCCTGTAAATCCACACCACACAGTCACATACGCACAACATGGCTGTTCTGCACAACATGGGATTATCCGAGCCCCATACCCGACAGTATTGCGTGTTCACTCTCGCTTCTAGTGTAAAATGCGCCTCATCAGTCCACAGGATACCCCACGGCTACATGTTATCCACTTCCATCCATTCTGAAAACCTAAAGGCAAACTTAAGGCGTTGCAGCGAATCGTGGGGTTTCAGTTGCTGTACTGTGTGAATCCTGTAAGGATACCAGCGTAAAATGGCCCTATGAACTTCCCTCACTGTTGATCATGGGATGGCCAATTCCCGTGACACCGCCCGAGTACTGGTATATGGTAGCGGAATATGGAGCACATACTGCGTGGTCCACAATAGCCACAGAAACCTCGTCAACAACCTCCGTTGGAATGAGTCGTCTTCTTCTTGAAGCCACACGCAACTCACCCGTTGTCTCGAATTTTAGTACCATCTTCAAGCCATTTTTTCATAGCAGTCCGTTCTCATTCCTTTCAGACGCCGATATTCCCTCAGTGCTACACTGTAATTGCTTCTGTTCTGATAGACCCAGTTTACTAACAGTGTACGGTCTCTTATCAATAGCCATGCTGCTCCTCACGCGATCGTGTGTATGAAGTGTGAGCTCGCGTGTGTTACGGCCTGGACAGCGCGACATTTTCTCGTGGTGGCGGAAAGTGAAACTAATATTTTCTTCCAACTTAACTCGCTTCCGCATGGTCTCATTAGTATATTTACCTGATTACAGCCCGCACTAAACCGCCGTGAATAGCGGTACTTTAATTGTAACCACCAACCACCTTGTATAACTTCAAATTATGGGTGAAACAGCGTAATTTGATTATTTTTTACTGCACTATATTATCTCTTAATATGCAATAAAATTATTTCGAGGATCATAATTTTACATTAAATATGGTGCTAAATAATAACTTTTGTGACTGATTCTTCAGTTATTAGCAAACTGGCTTTCTCATTCCTAGAATTTCTAGTAGCAATTACTTGGAAATTAATTAATGAATTTGATTTTTTTTTGGTACTATTATACACCAAGTTTTCTTGGTTTTTGGTACTGAGTTTTCTTTCATTAATGGAACCACTACACTACTTAAATTTGTTTATAAATGAAAGAAAACTATGGAATAGATGTTATTAGGAACGAATTGTATGTTCTATGACAAAGTACAGAATAGGCGTTATTAGGAACGAATTGTGTGTTTTATGACTAAAACAAAAGTACGGAATAGGCGTTATTAGGAACTTATTGTGTTTTATGACTAAAGCAAAAGTATGGAATAGGCGTTGTTAGGAAGGATTGCATGTTTTATGACCAAAACAAAAGTACGGAATAGGCGTTATTGGGAACAAATTGTATGTTTTATGACTAAAACAAAAGTACGGAATAGGAGTTATTAGGAACGGATTGTGTGTGTGTGTTATGAATAAAAGCAAACGACGGGGTAGGGGGTATTAAGAACGATTGTTGATGTATGAATGAAAGCAAACTACGGAAAAGACGTTACTATTAACGGATTGTGTGTTTTATGAATAAAACTAGGAAACAGACATTCGAAGTACTTAATTAAAATTTCATTACTTTGGTCAAGTTGTAAAGCTTATCTCACACGTAACACCAGGGTCGTTAAAAGATCCTGTTTTAATAATTTTAAGCTTCAGCAACAGTCATATTGACGGATAATTGAATATGTGAAATGATTTTACAGGTGTCAAGAAAGGTGCACACTTATCACTGTACATGTTGTTTTATCGGAAAGAATGAAGCAGTGCGACTAAGTTTCCTTTAACATGGAGAGAATTAGGTGCAAGTTAATCGGAGACCGTATTCAGATTGGGGAATTTGTTCCGAAGTAGTTGACTAAAGAACGTATTTGGCTTTTGTTACTATTCGGAATTAACGTGTAGCTAACCATTTGGAGCTAACAAATGCCTACCAGATAGTGGAAAGACAGTGAAAAAAGTAGAAGCTAGTCTGAAAATAACGCCTCAGGGTTACATGTAAACCTTCCTTCCTTCAGGTCTTCTCGTTAAGCTACAATTTGTACTTGTTGAGCTACAGTTTGTATGTGTTAAGCTACAGTTTGTGCTTGTTAAGCTACAGTTTGTACTTCAGGAAGTCTTCGTAGTGTCATTTGATGCATGTTTTACTTTGTGCATCCTGCATCTATATACTACTATATACGTACGTTCAGCATAGTTTTACTAGAAAATACGCTTCTATGAATTTACAGCGCTTTTTCGTGGATGATTGTATATTTGGAATGTAACATCATTCATAGTCAAAGCCGGATGAGTCATAACATCTTCACTTTCGTTCCACGATTCAGTCTTTATTTCGGTTCAATTTAATAGGGATATTTTTTTTCTTAATCAATAGAATCGTATACCTATTATGTTAATGGTGGGGATTTTATTAACAATTTTATTTTATTTTATTAAGCAGAAAGCTACTAATTTGAGATGCAATCAATCAGCACTACGATGAAATCTTTAAAAATGCTTACCCTGGATGGATTTTCGTACTGAACTGTCAGAAGAATGTGATCCAAATTCAACACGAATCCTAATTGTCATATAGTAAGGAACATGCGTATTTGGAGTAAGGCCATAATAAATGTTACACTTGTTGCGCACGGGTGTAGTGTGGCACGTTAGCAGAGGTTGGTTCCTTACCAATGTTCCTTTCTCTGACCCAGTAAGATGTGCCGTGTGACACGCCAATGGAAATGCCAGTGACAGGGTGTCTATCGGTCACGAAAGTCATGAAAAAAGTCACGAAATCAGAAAACGGTCATGAAAGTCAAGAAAAAGTCACGAAATTTAGCTTTTGGGTCATGATTTTTTTTTCATCTGTACTAATATAAGTGTAGACTGGCAAATTTTGTTTTATAAATCGTCAAAATTCACCACCAAAAAGGTCTATGGTCGGCTTCAGACGCTTCCACATCGTAAGCAAAGCACGCTTCTATCGCATGCATGAAAATTCGACTCAATTCGCACCTAAATTTGCCCTTGAAAATGTTTCGAAATTTTATGGTTTGGGAAAGAAAAGGTCACGAAATTTCAATTTGGAATTTTAGTAGACACCGTAAGTGACCAACGTTACCAAGGAAGAACAGCGGGGTGTGATACGCTTTCTTTGTGCGGAAGGTGTCCATCCAGCGGACGTATACAGGAGAATGCAGGGTGTGTATGGTGCAAAGTGTGTTTCAGACAAAACAATGCGAAAGTGATGTCGGCGTTTTTGTGGTGGCAGGGAGACACTGCTGATGATGCGCGATCCGAGCAGGTGACAAATCTTATTCCTGATTAGACAGTTGCTGCTATTGACAATTACATTCAAACTGATAGACGGGTCTCCTTGGATGCCATTAGTGCTCAAGTACAGGTGTCTCATGGTAGTGTGCATGAGCAATAGACTTGGTTACCGGAAGGTTTGTACTCAATGGGTCCCCAAGTGTTTGTCCGAGGAACAGCAACACAACAGAATGGGAATATCACTGAACCATTTGGTGCGATATCAGAACGAAGGTGACGATTTCCTTGGAAAGATCATTGCCGGAGATGAATCCAGATACCCACTTTTTCAACCGGAATCCAGACGTCAAAATATGCAGTGTAAGCATGCAGGGTCACCTAAACCAAAGCAAATTTGTTCCACAACCCACCTGCAAAGGACATGGTGACTGTGTTCTTCGACGAGCAGGACCCTCTGCTAGTGGAATTCCTCCCCAAAGGAAAAACAATAAACGCCAACAAATACTGCGACATTCTTCATCGGCTGCGGTTAGCAATCAAGAATAAACGCCGGGACAACCTCACAAAGAGCATCATTTTATTTCACGACAATGCCCGGCTTCATGTTGCCAAATAAACACAGGATGTTTTGGCGTCATGGAAATGGAAAGTGCTAGACCTCCCCGCGTCTAGTCCTGACTTGAGTTCCTGTGATTTACACATTTTTGGGCCACTCTAGAAACACCTCCGGGGTCACCACTATGGATCAGATGAAGTGTACCAAGCTGTGACAGAGTGGTTTCATACTCAATCCAAGGAATTCTTCTTCCAGGGCGTTCATAATCTCGTGTCAATGGGGTATAAGTGCCTCAACAGCAGTGGTCATTATACAGCCCTAACCAGTAATAAAATCTGAACATGGAAATTTACCTTTTCATTTGACTGTTGCATCTTGTATATATATTCTCCAAATACGTGTGTTCCTTAATAACGATGCTTTATTACTTTCTGAAATTCAATAAATTTTGCAGTATATCAACACATCGTTACCATGTGACGACATACATATTGTTAGTACGATAGATAAATTGTTTTCTTTCTAATTGTTAGAAAAAAGAAGCCTTAATGGAGACATGTAAATGTAAATATTAAGTATTTACAGGAGCGTAGCCAGAAAGAAGGAAACTAGTCAGAATTGTATTTTCTTTATCCTGTATGTTGATTAACAATGTCAGATAAGCTTTGATATTATCAGTGTATACCGTAAGTAATAATAGAAGTGAATAAAAAATCCGGAAACCTTGTTAGAATTTTTCTGTCCATCCAAGTATACGTATAATTTTGTGAACCATGATGCAGAACAAGATGCGACTTTAATTGTGCTAAATATTTCGGCATGAGCTTGTATAGTGACGCGATCAAACAGCCTTGCTTTTGACACCTTTATTAAGTTGCAATCTATCTGTGAGTCTAATAACTATCTAATGACTTTGACTGAAGTAACTGATCCAGTTGGAGTTCCTTATTTGGCTGCGCCAGCGTACTTGATTATCTTGAAGAATACTTACTAATATAAATAAATAAAATGTGGTCATTTTTAATTGGTGATAGATGCTATCGACTGGATAAATATGTACAGTTGTACCTGGTGTCACGAATTTTTGTACTTCAGTCACATGGTTTTAGTGTACGCTGACTCTTCTGTCAGTATCTAAAAATTGCTAAACTGGACACATATTTTAGGTTCTTAGGAAGGGAGAAGAAGTGACATGTGTGTCCAGTTGAACAAATTTTAGATGTCATCAACAGAAGTGACAGCAAACACCGAAATTGATTGAACTACAAAAATTCGTGATATATATGATCATTTTTGACCATGTATCATGTAAGAATAGGATAAAGAACTATGGGATGGTGAAAACCTTTTGTTAACAAACTGGTATGCATCATTGTATAATTAAATGTAAATAAATACATTATTTATTTATTTGAATTTTTTGTGTGTGTATGTATATATACTCTCAAGATTAATTTTGCTGGATGATTTCAGGATTGGTTTACAGAATGTGCCCGATTGATCTCACAAGTTTGTGGACAGAATGTCGAGTGGGTAACACCTTTAGGGTTGCCAATTGTACAGCCTTACAATCGCAGTAATAAGAAGTTGGAAGGATATTTCAACTTGAAGAAGCTTCGTGAACATTATGTCATGGATATGTTTGAGTGAGTCGAATACAGTATTGTTAATGTAACTACTTGTAGAGTCTTAATCTAAAATAAACTCAAAAGACATTTCTATATTCTTTTACGGATTTGTTAATATATATATGTTTTATCTGGAATTTTTGCTAACTTGTCAGCATCATGAAAACAAGTAAAAATAGGAAAGTTGAGTAGGGAGAACGATAAATTTGAATTAATTATATGAGAGATTCATGAACATCTTGGAACAACAGTTTTCAGAATATTTTTTTTCTGATAGCACAATTTTCATTCAATTAAACTCAATTCAATAATGTTAGTCATATTAATACTTTCATTCAATTTAACTCTGATTTTATATAGATCATATAAGATACATTACACTTCAGTACTTCCATTGACCTCCTTTATTAGCAACATTCGAATACTGTGTCTGCACAATAATACGACAATACTATAACAGTAACATGTTTGTCATGTATAAGTTAATTTGAGTTTACAGTTATTTTCTGCAAATGTAAACTACTATTTAAAGAAAAATAAAGTAGAACAGTATTGTAACTTGTGTTAACACAATAGATATGTCTGTCACGAAATATTATATACAGTAGTTACCTGCGAACAAGAGTGACATATAACATCGTTACTTAATCGTGGAATGACATTGGATGATTTTCTCATGATCCATTAACCCTTAAGTACTCGCACGGGGTGTACACAGACCCCCCGAACAGGTAGATTTTGTGTTGCTAGCTAGAAGTCCTGATGAAAAAAAATAACAAAAGGTCTCAAAACGAGTACCAAAAAATCTAATCGCAATAAATACTTTTAACAACATGTCTAGAGTTATGCTACATTGTCTTAATTATTTAAAAAATATTTTTATTGTAAAAAAGTAATATAAATTTGGGGGTCTATTGGACCCCGCGCGAGTACTGCTGTCACAAAAAAGGCGCGTGTACTTACGGGTTAAACAAATTAAGGGAGGAGACCAAAGTTATTTATTTAAATATTAAACGTCAAATGGTTTAATAAATGCCATCATATCGTTAGTAACGTTGGTTACATATATTTAATATCTTCGGGATAAGTTAGATGGTCTCTCAGAGTGTCATTCTTCAAATATGTGACTGGTTGAGGCGAGAGAATGCCTGAATAATCAGTAAATTCGAACGTAAGACGAAAGGTTTTACTGTAGTTATGCGTGACCTGTGGTTATTCGTAAGTGTTATCGTATTAAATGGTTGTGTAATAAATTTATGTAGTTTATATATATATATATATATATATAAGTTGAATTAGTACATACAAATTTATAGTTTACGAATTCAATAATAACTTTTTTCTACTAATTTAAAATTTTATACTTTTCAGACGTCCGAACGTAATGAAACAGAAGAATGCATTCCCTCCTAATTTCATTCATTCTTTAGATTCTAGTCACATGATGTTGACCTCGATATTCTGCGAGAGAAAAGGCATCACATTTGTCTCTGTACATGATTGTTTCTGGACTCATCCGAGTACAGTGACCATTATGAATAAAGTAAGTTTGTATTTCTATTACAGTGTTTAGTTATTTCCAAAACGTATGATTTTCTGAAAAAAACTTGATGTATATTTGACCTTTTTATAATTCTTCTTCTTCTTTGTAATTCTAAGAGTTCAGATCTTCCTGGTTTAGTGATGCATTTCCTCAGAAAGACCAACATAAAGGGAGAAGGAAGGAACTTTTAAGGAGAGAATATTTTTTGGACTTTCGTCTTTCATATAAAGGAAAGCTTTAGAGATATTAGATCTCAATTCGGTATAAGTTCAGGAAACAAGAAATTGTATTTATACTGTTCTATATTTTTATTTTAGTCTTATAATCGCACGTTTCTTCACTATGAACTAACGTCCGGCTGGATATTGAACCTGAAACTTCCCACTATAACTACAAATTCTTCCACTGGGGAAACGTAGTTGACGGCATTGGGCATATCAACTGAAATTTTCAATAATTTCCATTAGTTCACTTAATAAGTAGCATGTTCTACTCTCATGACCGTACTTTTTTGAAGACTAGTGCCCAAGACGTTAAATGTAAAAATCGATAGATATATTAAAGTAGATATTATCTAAATCAATCAATCAAAATATTTCTCTCTCTCTCACTCACTCACTCACTCACTCTCTCTCTCTCTCTCTCTCTCTCTCTATATATATATATATATATATATATATATGTGTGTGTGTGTGTGTGTGTGTAATAGTGAACTGAAATCCACTCAATTTATTTCACTGCACTACAATATCTAAGATTATAGCTGTATAAACTGAACAGAGGTAACAAATGTTCAACACTGCATTAAATCATTGCTTTTATGAGCCAAATAGAAATTTTTCTTCATGTTGATGTTTCAATACTCTCTTTTACTACTGCTTTTCACTGTTGCCAGATCAATCACTACTGTTTAACACTGTTGCCAGATCAATGTATAAATATAAACCGAAATTGCAAAGAATCTATATATATTAAAAGTTCAAATCTAGGATAATTGTAGCATAATTGTGGCCTGTGCCCCTAGAACTGTATAGACGAAGCTTTAAAAAAATCGAGCAAACATGTGGGTTTGGACAGTAGCGGTTTCTGACGTAGGGCTACCGGGCTACAGCACGCTTCCTATGTTTGTGTATTTGTGTTAGACTAATTATAGTTCAAAAAATTTTCATCTATTCATTTGTTTAAACTGTTCATCAATTAATAAAATACAGAACTTTCCCATGACAATCTTCTTTTTCAAGCGTGGAGCGCGATTATCAGCGCCTTCAGCAGTGTGGAAGTTGTACTAACGAACCGAGCGGGCTGTACTGAATGGAGCCCGCTTGAACTATACAAGCCTACTCAACAAATATGTCTCTAGCATGGAGCAAAGATCTCAATATGCCTTGTCCACTTTCCTTTTTTTACACCCAGAATAGCTTTCACCGTGCTGTGTTAGGTTGAGCCCGAAGACATTCTGCTCAAGCGCCAAGTATTCCTCTTTCTCGCTTTCTTCTGCTTACTGGCGGCGCTCGCTGCTCAGTTCTGTCTTTTCTCCTCTTTTTTATTTTCTTTAATCCTAAAGGTCCGGGAGCCCAGAATTGTCGGGAGTGTATATTAAATGAATTGAACATTTTTGACACAGATTCAGATCGTAGCAAAATAATAGCGCACACATTTAATGTGGCATCGGTAATAAGGGATCAATTAATGGCGTACAATCTAAAATTAAAGAACACTTTCTTTTGGCACACTACGTCCATTGTTAACCAATTAAATTTGATAATGGGAAGAATTGCATCTCAAAATCATTCGACAAGGTTTTTTTTCCTGTAGTCTTTAAGGGTTTTCCACATTTCTCCTCCTGCTCCCCTCAGCTTGTATCTGTTTTGGAAAAAGTGGCTCTACGACGTATTCCGAGTGGGTCAGCTACTCGATGGAATTTCAAGTCACGAACCGTCAATTCCATCTATGAAAATTAAAATGTTTCGAAGGAGTGTTTTTCAGAACTAGAGAAATCCAACACAGGGAATTCATGTTTTGGTTAGAATTCTTTCACAAAATAATGCCGCATGTGAATATTTTATATAATCAAATTCAGTGCAGGCATACCATTAAAGTACAAACAACACTTAAATATTTCATTGAAGCCATTGAGAAAATTCGGAATGACACAGACAATATTAGGACAAGTGATATGTTTCTTCCAACATTTGGTGAAAACAAATGTGGGCGGATTATATCTTGCAGAGTACCCAATGCCAAAGGAGTATGTGATCGCATTTCTGCGGATGCGCGAAACCGATTTGAGAAAACAAGCCATTTGGATGCCGCCAAACTTCTGGATTCTGCAAATTTTAGTGATTTTTCCGAAACATTTCTGGACACTGCGGTTGAAAGCTACCCAATGTTAGGTAAGCAGTGCCTTCGAACTGAGCTTTTGGTTCTGTCAGCTTCAGTGGCGGCGTAAGGGCGGGGCGAGCGGTGCCACGGCCCCGGGCCCCACTTTGTGGGGGCCCCGACGGTAGGTAAAAAATAATTACTAAGAAACCTTGTTAGCACGAGCCATACAAGGGCCGTCGAGGTTTATAATCCACACCTTCCCTAAATGTACACGCAATTAATTGTCAATCAATATTATACTAAATAACCGATGAAACAACAGAAATATCTGTCTAATAAAGTTAATCAGTGCTGGATTTCCGTATAAGCTAAACAAACTATAAGCTTCGGGAATCACTCTCTGCAGCAAACAGAAAGAATGCTTATGTAAATGAATGTCAAAAATAGAAGTGTATAAATCACGATTGTTTGAAAAGGGGCCCCAACCTACTTCACTGGGGCCGGGCCCCAGTTTGCCTTACGCCGCCACTGGTCAGCTTATCTTTAAAAACAATTTACAGGACAATTTTAGCGAAATAACAACCCTTTTGCAAATAATAGTGACCATACCAATGTCCACAGCAGAGCCTGAGAGATGCTTTTCGTCTCTAAAAAGAATTAAGACATTCGTAAGGAATTTCCGTAGGTCAGGAAGGTTAACTGTCCTTGCCATGCTCTCGATAGAAAAAAGTTTGATCAACAACATGCTAGATTTCAACTCCAGGGTGATAGAAAAGTTTGCCAGCATTAAGAATCGAAGGATGGATATCAACTTCCTCCTTCAGTGGGTAAATACACACACACATTATATATATATATATATATATATATATATATTGTAGCACGCTTTGTTAATGACAGTACGAACCGCCACTGGGTTTGGAAATAAAAAACTTCGGCATAGACATACGCTATTCGAGTATCACTCTGGTAAGAATATAAGAAGGCTAAAGTGAGTGAGACATTGCACTCGCATGAAAAATAAGCAAGAAATATATTGAGTTCTGTAGGAAGCCTTGTAAGAAATAAATCTTTTAATAGGACAAGAAGTAGAAAGTATAACGTAAGGATGAATCTTCGAGAGGTGCGGAATAAAAATTGTGACTAGATCGCTTAATCACATGATTAGATCTGTAAACGTGCTTTTTATTTCTGTACCAATGAACTTACAACGGTACATTGTATATTTTGTACTAGGCTGGCTGATTTTTAATATCAGAAGAAGAGAAAGACAATAATTATAATGTTAATATATAAAGATATTCGGATGTTTTAAATAATAAGGTTTTGGATCGTCGTTGGCAGGACAACCAGAAAAACAAGATATAAATAAAAGGAAGTGATTACATAGAAATTGTCGTAACTTTTAATGGCTCAAATTAATAATAATAAAAGAACCAGTTTTATCGTTGTAAACTTTTTTTTTTTTTTTTTAAAGTAGGTTCGTGCCATTTTCCGGTGCTTGCCACCTTTCTAACTTTATTTTGCATTAGCAAATCTAATTTGAGTTTTTTTTTTTTTTTTTTTTTTTTTTTTAATTGAGTAATTGTATGTTTTCTTTTGTGTTCTAGGTTTGTAGGGAGCAGTTTGTAGCTCTTCATTCAGAGCCTATCCTTGAAGATCTTTCAAAGTTTCTGGTTGAAAAGCACAGCTATCATGAAAGGTAATTGCTGTATCTAGTCATTTATTTAATAACTAAGATATAATTCTGTTAATCAAGAGTTTAAATTAGATTCCAAATAACTTCGTTGGACTCTTGAGGTCGATTAGGGATCGAATCCTGAACCACATATATGGCATACACTTGTGTTAGATATTCGTTTCATAGGAACCCAGTTAGTAATCTTGTTTATTTTATTGATAAGTAGAGGAAACAGGTAATTTTTAATACACTAATTCCTCTACAGATACGAATTCAATGATGCCCAGAGTTATATATATAAAATAGAAAAAAATGAAATGAAATCTTTGAGTTTTACGTCCCACGGTTATGCCGATTAAGCTAAAGGAGACGGTGGTTATGAGTAATGAATGAAATGGTGGAATGAAGAAAGTGGAAGGAAACGGGAGAACCCCGAGAAAACCCACGCACACGGTGTTTGTCCACCACAAAGTTCACTTGGCGGGGATATATAAAATATATATATATATAAAATGGACAGCGAATCGAACCCGGGGTTTTCGGCATACCGTATCGATGCATTAACCACTACGCTACCCAGTCCGCCCTCTGAATGCATACATTATCTCAGTCTTGAAGTGGGTGTTCATTCACTCAGATCTGTTTAGAGAGCGGACTGGGTAACGCAGCGGTTAATGCATCGGCACTGTACGCTGAAAATCCTGGATTCTAAGAGTCGGTCCAGTCGTGCATTTTTCCACTCTTTGTGTAATCTTGTGTATTTTAACAAACATTTTGTTTAAAGTTAGATGCACATTTAAGTTGTTTCCGCAGGAAATAACCGGATTCGATCCCCAAGTGATTAAAGTTACTCTGTATTTTGCATTAATAAAGGAACGAAGTGGTACCTTGAATTAAGACCGCAATCTCAATATACTTCGCTCATGTTATGCAGATAATGGTCAGGAATCTTAAAATTGGGTTGGATCTAAGCTGCGGAAATTATAAGCGGAATGTGTTTATGTTTTAATTGTTTTATTCTTCCCGAATACTTTGGCTCTGTTCTGCTGAACTAAAAGCAGTCTTAGTAATATTGACAGTTGATTCAGTATTTGATATTTGTGCATTTTGTTCCAAGAATATATTTGGAGTTTTATTCGGAAAAAATCGAAATCTTGCATTTAGTAAGTTTGTTGATGGTACTGTATTTGGTTGGGCGAATTGAAACTAAATCCGAGTTTGTATTGGAATAGGAGGCAGTATTGTCAATATGGTATTCACCTGCAGTATCCCAAATTGATATGTAGCAATATTGCTGATTAGCTGATAATATTCATTAACTTTCACATTAGTTTTTACCATGCATAACGTATATTTTGTACCACCGACAGTTTAGATTATATAATTGCATTTTAAATTTGATAAAGAGTGGAAGTACGTTTTCTTTTTTTTTTTTTCATTTCATAACAGAAAAGAAAAAAAAATTCTTATAATATTAGCACATGACCTTTAAATTCGTTGACGTAAATATTTATAGATAGGTTGGATAAAAAGTATTAGCAACACTTTCTCACGTCAGAGTGCTATGTTTCAGCATTACAAAGTTCCCGTAGCTGATAGGGGAATGTGAGGTGATGAAGTAAGACGAGTGGTAACAGCTGTGTGTTTCGAGGGTGATTGAGAAAGTAATGCCTCCAAGACACAGTAACACAAGTAATGCCTTTATTTGTGTTTGACAGATAGCATCGATACAGGTATCAGTGGAAAGCTTGCAATGACAGCTGCAAATAGTGGCATCATCTTTCAACATAGTCCCATTATGGGCAACAGACTTGCGCCACGCGAAACTAGGTTTTTCTTGTTCGTTCTCATTCAACGTCTTCCCGTTCCTGTTTCATAAAGCGCTTAGAATGAATCTTTTATCTTAAAATTCCTCAGCACTTTAAAAATGAAAAGTGGAATTTTTAAAAAAATTCGGAATGTACGCGGGGGTAAGGGAGCTCATGGCGCTCACCTCTGTTACGAGGGGTCCCTGGTTTAATCCCAGGCCGTGAGTTTGTAATGAACATCATAGTGTCCGGATTTATCCCGTTTCCTCCCACATTCACATTCCACTCATTCTTTCATAATAAGTCACTTCTATGAATCATGTGTCTACTTTAGCCAAAGGGACATAACAGTTGGATGGTAAAGCTAGAAATTTTATGCTATTTCGGAGTGTACGCAAGAGAGAAAGAAATACTGCATCAGCTGAATATGGAATGCTCTTGTAAATGATCAAGTTTTCAACTTCTACAAGCTGGAAATGGTCTACTCGTGTCGTAAGTCCAGCGACGCAAATACGCTAGTTGTCGCCGGGGCAAAAACTCGCCTTGGCGCCCCCCTGACTAACCAAACCAAAACGCTCCGCCAAATATTTACTCAATTTTGCGCCCTTCCAATCCGGCGCCTGGGGCACAAGGCCAGTTTGCCACCCCTTAGTTACGTCACTGCGAAAGTAGAATATTTTGAATAAAAGTGGTATTTTTTCTTATTCAGATTCAAAATATATGCAAAAGAATAATAATGTATCTGAAATTAACATGATATTGAAAATTAACATGTGATATTGAAAATTAACCTTTTATGAGAAGTTATTCTCATCAGATCTACGACGGGACTGGTATACAGGCTTTCCGATCAGTCTGTTCGAAGCAAGTAAGTGACCTGTCATTGATGGCAGAATACTTATGATGATGACAGTGATGACAAACTGTTGATAATTGTTTTAAAATTTCTTTCCAGCGATCTTCGTGACGATGGATCCGTGATAGACTTAACGAAACGAAAAGTGAATAGGATTCTTACTCAAGTGCCACCAAGAGGTGACTTTCAGTTGGAAAGTGTATTAGACTCCATTTATTTCTTCAGCTGAAAATTAGTGCCATGGAGGTTTATGTAGCATATTGCTACTGAAGTAGTTCAATGCGTAATGTGCATTAGATAAATACTAATACTAAATAATAGGTAATCTTGTGATGTATTTTTTACTTCTTGACCGTCAAATGTGATTGTAAATAATGTATATTTATGTAAGCTTGTATTAAACAGAAAGAATGAAGTGTTTTACTAAATGTACATAATGTGGTCTTTCCTAAATATGCAGAAAGAAAGCAAATTTGTATAATTTGTTACTGTTGTTTCTGTTTAACAAAAATACTGCAGCAGAAAAATCGAAATAAAAATATAATTCGTAGTATTTTGTAGAATTTATTGGTTTTCTTTAATTAGATTTTATTAAATTTAAAATTATTTCCGAAGTTCAATTGGATTTTCATGTAGTACAGCATGCACTCCCTACATCTTTTGTTTCGACATTAAAAAAAAATAAAAATAAAATAAAAGTAACGTGTTAGTGAGTGTCTCTTCTTGTAGTTTTCTAATTGAGGTCGCCTCGGTTGAATGGATATATTCGTGAGAGCCGATCAAACATGGAAACCCTAAACTGCATTATGTAGACGTGCACGATTTATCAGTTTAAAATGAGAACAAACGGTATCGAAACGAGAGAAAATCTGGGCCATTCTTTCAGTGTGCATGTGGTAAATAAAGGATATTTCAAAATTATTTGAATGATTTTAACTCCTTATATTTTTTATTAATTATGCAAATTACTTTAAAGTTAAAAATTACTATAACTGTCCCAAACTTTAGTGGTACAAATTGCAATGTAGTAACTCACAAATGTTCAGTAATCTAATTTCTCCAAGATTCGTTTTAGCATGTTTACATCCAGTTTGCACTGCAGCAGTAATGCGTTCTTGCAATTCACGAACATCTTGGACTAAAGATGGTTTGCACACAATGTCTTTGAGATCTCCCCACTTCTGAGTGCAAACAAGCTCGAACTATCTCGTCATTCACTTCAGACGTGGGAGGCCTACCAGGCGATTTTCCCTTGCAGATGCATCCTGTTGCCTCGAATTGTTAATAGCACTTGCGAATGGAGCTCTTTTATGGTGGTTCTTTACGAAATTTTGTATGAAACTCACATTAAATACTCACAACAGACAGATTAACATGAAATTGTAGGACGCAAAATGCTTTATCTGTAGAACAGGAAGCCATCTTGCAAGTTGTCACTTGGCGGGAGAATTTCGAACTGCTATCTCCATGCCAAACAAAACTCAAGGACGTGATCGGAAGTATTTGAATACAATTTTAATCGTCGATAGAGTTTTTAACGCTCATGAAACGATTTCTTATCGCTCAGATCATTTTGAAACACGCTGTAAGTGCATACAACGGTGGTTTATAAATTTAAGAATGGCGATGAATATTTCATTCACGGTGCTACGTACGAGATGTTCGTCAACAATACGCAGCGTAATGACCAAATATAATGTATTGGGAGAAACATTCAATTGCAGTGCAGAAACAATTGTGCTCCCACCCAATTAAGAAATAATAAGCATCTGCTGTACACAATTTGGAGATTACTGAATACTATATGATAAAATAATTTCATATTAAGTTCTATTCGTCTCTCTTTCAAGTAACTTTCTGACAGTCCTGAGACAACACTAGAAATCCGCCTAGATCAAGTCTATCCTGAAGTCAATTCCTGTACTTAACTCGATGTTAGTATATGATTCAACTAGGCAAAAGCAGAAACCACTACTACAATAAAATAAATTCAGAAAGAGAGACTTCACTTCATTATAAACAGATAAGAAAGGAAGAAAAACGTGTGTTACGTATAATAATTTGACCCAAAGTACAATTTGTGCAATCATTAATCTAATAATCAATCCGTTGAGAATCCGGAATCAGCTTGCTAAAGAAGCATAGTTACTAGGTATGTAGCAATTTTGACAGGCAAGTATGTAGCAATTTTGTAGCAAGTTCGTCATCAAAATAGATAAATGGCGTATTCTACAGAAAATACTGTATTTACAGCCTGATGGTTTGGTACCATAAGTCTCATTTAAAATCAGATCATACTTTTTTTTTTTTCATAAACACAGGATTGTTCGTTCATTAAACCTACAAAACGTTAATATTTACACAGATTTTATTATTTTTTTAGATTTTAATAACAGTATATTTATTATACGGAATGATACAGTATGGAGTACATAAGTAGTACACAATGGTAAACTTGAAGCCATGGAGTTTTTAGCTGCTTACTCTGATAAACACTCCCCGCTGTGGATTTTCTTCAAATCTGAAATTCATACACAAATCGTTTACATACCTGAACTTGATAAAATCAAATGCAAATATGAAACAATAGTAGTTGAAAACCGATTCTACTTCTCTTTGTATTTATAATATTTTTTCATAAGTCATATGTGTTAATTGAATAACCACTATAGCATCATTTTTTTTTTTTTTAATACCGCACATTTTCAGAGCGTACTTAACAGAAGCACTTATAAATATTGATGTCAAATCGTATCTTGCCATGATCATTACGTTGTAGTCTAATGCTATGGTGAGGGAATGAAGAAAAGAAAACTTATTGAATATATAATCGTGGGCATTGGAGTTTTTCTCCTGCTATATTTCGAAAAATCAAAATTCTGTTATCGTAAATAAACTAGAAAATTATGATGGGTTCATTCCATGTTCCAGCTTAGGCCGGAGTACAGTGATTATAGAAACCTTCATCAATCAAAATATGATCTGGCTTTTTTGGCAAAATGTCCCCTGACAAAGTTGATGACTTACTTTTGCTTATCGTCAATTTGACTGAAAAAATGCATGTATTGAAAGAAGCAATATCATCATAAGAGCGGTTGACAGTTACATTAATATTGCAGATTAACAATTGATTTTGAAAATCTACAGCTAAAATATCAGGTGGTTTAAAAATTACTGAGCCTTTGGAGGTCAAAATTGAGAATACGTTTGTTGTGATTTGAAAATATTAGGGAACTAGATATGCACCATTTTGTTCGATGACTCTTCTGCTATTTTTCCGGCAACACTATAATCCCGTCACAATAGAACTTCTTTGGTTTCTGGGCAAAAAATTGTGGCAATGTGGTTTTCACAGGCCTCTTTTGAAACTAACTTAAAACCATTCAGGGAGTTGTGTAGAGATCGAAACAAATTATAGTCTGCGGGCTGTACGGTGGATGCATTAAAACCCAAGTTCTCAATTTCCCACGTGTATGCGGGTTGGCGTTGTCAATGTGGTATACAATACCCTTTCTGTTGACCAGTTCCAGCCGTTTCGTTTGAATTGCTTGATGCACCCGCTCAAATTGTCGGCAATACAGGCCTGAATCTATCGTTCTGTCTGGAGTCAGCACTCGTAATGCACGATGCCCTCCCAATTCCACCAAACGCATAATACAACGTTTCTGGGCGTTAGTGGGGCTTTGCCGCCGACTATGCAGCAGCTTCTCGCTTCTACAAAATCTTTCTCGCACGTTGTTTAGGTCACAGGTATATTGTAGGTCACTTCTCGTCACTAGTGATCAACTGCTTTAGAAATGGCTTGAGATCGTAATTTTTAGTAGACATTCGCAGAAAGAAATTAGATCAAGTAAATGTTTCTGAGTCGGATGTGGTACTCAAACGTCGAGCTTCTGTTTGTAGCCAGCTTTCTGTAAATGCTTTAACACTGTTTGGTGATGGGTGGTTAGGTCATTGGCGATGTTCTGACTGCCTACATGCTGGTATTGCTTAACTTTTGCCATATTATCATTCATTTTTGCTGTGATTTGTCACCCACTGCAAGGAGCACCTTGTATTTCGAAATTCCAGAACGAAAGTGAAAGATTATATTGTGCGTTGGTACGAAAGTGACTGAATCATCTTTTAGCTGTTGGTTTTGGCAGCATATCTTGCCCATAAATAGCACAAATGTCTTTTCTGGCCATTATAGCATTTGTGCCTTTATCGAAACAAAATTGTAAAATGTACCGCACTTTTCCGGAAAGTTCATTTATCTTACCTTACGTCTGATGTGTTAAACCTGATTCTGAGAGACTCATATACTCTGAAATTTCAGACATTAATATCTCATATGCAAAAGGCTCACTACTTTTTAGACTACCTGATATATTAATTCATAAAGGAAGAGTAATGCTTAAGGAACTTATTTATATAGATGCGAAGTCTGGTATCAGCGTAGAAACAGCATTAGGAAATGTGCTTCAGTACCATACAAGTGTACGTAATTTAAGCATGCATAGAATATACTGAAGTGCAAAGGTCAGTATCCGCAGTGTGTACATTTGTACCCACACAGTAATTGGGAATAGTAGCTTCCCTTGACCCGTGTTATTTGGCTTGCGTTCGCTCACTATCGCTCTCTTTTGTTTTTTTCACTACCTGCTGGATCGCGAAACAAATCGTATCGTGCAACCTTATATCTAGTAAAAGTGAACGATAGACACTTGAATAAATATTTTTATGGCACATCTGGAACCAACGAGTTCATGTGTTGCTTGTTCACTGCACTTTTTCCATTCGCATGTCAAATGTTTTGGATTGCTGCTGCTACGTTATTCACGAATTCGAGCATATTTGACGTATCAGAAATCATTGAGTACTCATCGTCACTGACATGAAGTATGTGCTATTTGAACGAATGTCCTGCATTCGATACTTTAGGTATAGTGACCCTGAATAAATGAAAGTAATACATTTTTGTGGTTAGTGATATTCTTGATTAAGTATGAAATCTGAGTTAGGCACTGACATCTAATCTTTGCCTCAGTCATTTGTTCTTACCTGTGTTTGTTTCGGCTGCACATGCAAGAGCCAATTCACTTACGTATGTGAGCCCATCAGATCCACACACCGGCCTAAAACTCAATCTTTCCAATATTTCTTTCTGATATACTTTGCATGCTGTATTTTCTTCGGAGCATGGAGCAGTGCGATCTAATAATAATACTATAAAATAGAGAACTTGTTACAAAAATAAAGTACATTAAAATATGTATATCTTGGTAGATAACTGAAATTTTATGCTTGAATATTACAATTACCTTAGTTACTATTCAGAACACACAAGTCATGAGAATTCAGTTTAACCTATTATTTACTATAAAGTGTGTTAATTTACTTGATGAAATTAAGCTTGTACAATTAATTTCTTTAGCTAAGAGGGTTGGAAAGAAATAAGTGGCGAACTGTTTTATCCCTGCGCAGGGATTTTTGTTCGAGCTGCTGTTGGCAATACATATAGAGGTGGGTAGAGCTATACAATTCGGGTGGTGGCGCTAATGTAGGTGCTGCAGTGATAGTAGTGGAGTGTGTGCAGTGGATAGTGGAGGAATGTAGGTTGAAAATCACACCGCTCTAAAGGGAATGTTTTCCAGGGTAGAACAACGTGCATGGATAAAGATCGAAGTGGCCCATGGAAAAAACGCCAAGGAATGTCACTTTGGACTACCTGAAGCATGAGGTAATGACGCATTGCCGTATCAGACTGTGTCTTGTTAGGTTGCAACGTTTCGTACTGGACGTGATATTGTGCAACAGGAACCAGGTGGAGGTCGACATGGGGCGAATAACCGACTAATTGAATTGATTCAATCTTTGATGCATGTGGACAGGAGTTGGATTGTCAGGGAATTGCTAACGAGGTAGGAACATCCCATACTACAGTGTTGAATGTGTTGCACAATGTCTTGGTTACAAAAAAAAAACTATCCCGGTGGGTACCGCACCATCTTACAGACGTTCAAAAATGGCACAGATACGCCCTCGTCGATGATCATTTGGCACGTTACAGACGGAAAGATCGTGTGTTTCTGGACAGGATCATCGCACTTGACGAGACATGGCTGCACTCTTATGAGCCAGAACTTAAGCCCCATCATCTAGACCCAAGTAGGTGCGTCAGGAACCGGAGAATGTAAAGGTGATATTGATAGCGGCATACAATCTACGTGGTGTCATATGACGGCATGCAGTTGCCCCGAACCAGACTGTAAATGCACGCAGGTTTCTGGAACATCTTCGTCTTGCACTGCACAGGAAACGGACCAACTTCATAAGGGATCCATCCAATGTTTTGCATGACAACGCTCGTTGTTGCAACGCAGTTGCTGTGAGGAACCTGTTTGCACGATGGGGGTGGGAGGTTTTAGAGCACCCACCCTATTCACCGGACATAAGTATGTGACTTTCATCTGTTCCCTAAGGTTATAGAACCACTGCAAGAGATGCTTTTCGCATCAGAGATGCCATACTTCGAGGTATATGGCGCTCTTTTGCGGATATCCACAAAAAGGGCACGGCTGCTGGTATGCTGCGACTTCTCTACATCTGGCAAAAGGTGCAACATGCTGCAGGGTATTACGTTGAAGGCCTGTAGAAGTCTCATGATTGGAGAATAAATGGTTCACGAAAGATTTATATGTTGCCACTTATTTCTTTCCAACTCTTGTATTTTTCTTTTCTCTATTTTGTGTGATATGTAACACGTAACAAATAACAAACATCATTTAACTACCATGTAGACAACGGCCGTGATTAGGGGACATGGGAAGGACAATTTCCCCTACTTTTTGCCTCCACATCATTACTTAATGACATCTCCTCTTACTAATGGCAACTTTCTGCATTTTTGCGCCCCCAGTGTTTACACCCAATCCAATTGTCGCTACTATGCTGTAGAAATACTAAAATAATTATGTTGCATGATAGATTTCGGAGAATTCGGTGCAAGGATATCACCTTTCCATTTATGAATATCAAATTTTATAATATATATATATATCAGCAGTAAATAGTTTGCTGTTATATTTCATGGTCAAGTATCCTTCAAGCAGATTCTTTAGATGTAGTTAGTTCTTTTACCCCTTTAGTACACAAATGAACCTCATAGTGTATATCGATGTGATTTTAATTGTTGAAATACGTACATAATTAAATGTTGTATTTGACCCCAATATCATAAAATTTGAAGTGTCATCCAACTCGCTTCTAAACATGAAGAATGGTTAATATAGTTTCTTGAAATTGAAAATTGAAACGAGGATAAACCATTTTAAAACAAAACAAATAATAATAATAATAATAATAATAATAATAATAATAATAATCACATGCTATTAGATCCCTTAACATTGTCTTTTTCTACATGTATCTGCACGTATCTTATGACATCTTTCAGTTTTATAGGACACCATGGCAGGTTTCTTTTTAATAAAGGGGTTTTACTGTATTATTTAGCCCTATTAGTCTATGTTGGTACTGTTTTTACTTGATGACCTACCTGCATTTGCTCATAAGTTTTAAGTTTCGATATTAACTTACTATCGTGGGACACGCAATTTTCCTCTAAAATAAACACTTGACAGGTAAAAGTGCCTCTTCTCATTTTTAATGACTTTGTTTTCATCATAAATTCTTCCATTTCCGTGGTTACCAGTTTTCGAACACCAGTTAATTCATTACTACTTTACCAGTTTCGTTTGCAAGATTATGCTTTGGCATTACACTCAATCTATATCTATATTATATTTAGATTATATGAACAAGTTGTATTGAGATAACAAGTAACATATGATCAATGTTGAGTAGAAATTTTAACGAACCCAATACCTTTAGCGTATGTTTTTAACTAATCTCTCATGATGTAACAATGGAGTTCCTATTCATATTTATAATGGAGAAAAATACTTAGACTTCATTACTGATGTTGACTTACGATCTTTATCTTGTTTCTTGGCACACTCAAAATGTGTCCAACTCTGATATGAGACACCATTAGATGCACACAATGTTCCTTTACCACCGTCATCATTGCTTATTTGTGAACAATCTATGTAACGTCCACGTTCATCGTATTCCTCATATGGCGTGTCATCCGCAACATCTATGATCAATAGAAAAACAAAAACTGATCTGGAACATATTAAAACACATTTCCAACTAATGACAAGAGATATATTTATGAGGCGTATCAGAAAGTAACATTCCCAAAGGCCGTGAGCAGAAACAAAATAATTGAATAGAAACATTTATTGTACCAGATATAGGATGTGTTGGTGTTCAGTTATTTTTCTACATATTCACTAGAATTCAGGCATTTGTTATACCGTGGGACCAACTTGTCTATACTTGTGTCATAGAACTTGCCCGCCTGAGATTGGAACAATTGTTTGACACCCTCCTCCGCCTCTCCGTCATTCTGAAAATGGTGATGCTGACGCTGAGTTCCGTTATTGTGATGTGACGATTCTACATGATGCGTTCCGTAGAAGTTCGAGATCGTTCGAGATCAGTTTGATACGAGAACTCGCACTTTTAAGATTCGACTTTTACGAGTGTTACGAACTACCATCTTATGATGGTTGGCTTTTAGTCGGCTACTCGCTTTTTCACGAAGCTTTGCAGCCCTTGTAAACAATGCAGACGACAGTGTGTAAATGTTGCCAACTATCAGACTAAAAAGTTTATAGAAAACCTCGAGCTAACAAGTTAAGAAACAAACCGAAGAGCGGGAGATTGAAAATGAAATGGCATGGACTTCTGATATATTACCAAGATGCATTTTCTTTCTCCTGAATCTTTGAAGTAGCATATAGACACAGAACACTAGGAAGCATGGCTACCCGCAGTGGGGAAGGGGGAAAGGGGATGTTGCCTCCCTTTGTTTTAAAAGGTTTTTGGAAGTGCATGTCAAGACATACTAATTTGCGTACTTAAATGTTGTAACACTTAATATATTCATATTAAATACTATAGTATCTGGTATTATAGATTATTTACTGTAGTTAAAAAGCATACGCGCGTAAATAACTGTTGTTTTACTTGATGTATTATGTGCTCTCGTGTATCAAAATATTGTGTATTCGCGACTGAGTTTGTGTGTCGGTCTTTTGTCCTCCCCTGGAATCGGTATTTTACCCCCTTGAAAAAGTCCTGCGGATGTCCATGCCTGAAAGCCGGGCTGAACAATCTCTTAAATTTTCCCTGTAACTGCAAATCATGGCTAATCGTGGTTGACCATAAATCCTCGTCCTTTGATATCAGGGAGTTCGCATTGATGGTTCAAAATATTCAATCTATCACTACTAAATTTTATTTAGCCTGCCCATAGCGTCAAGGGATAACATGGAAAATTAGAATCAGAGCTATTGGATCTTACTATATTCTCTAGTCTCTGTTGTCTTACTATGTTTATTAGCTTGACTAGCAGATCTACTAAAACATATGCTCTTTACTCCTGTCCATTTCAAGACTGTTTCGGATCACTACGCAACTCTCAAGTAGAGGCAAGAGAACATGTAGATCAAATAATTGTTCATTAAAAAAAAAAAAAAAAAAGCGAAAGAGTTTATTTATTGAATATATTACAATTTTAGTATCCCTTGAAGATTTTTTCAGATATTTGTTACTCAAGAGAACGGACAATCATTCTTGCGACTCTTTAATGTTCATTTAGCCCTTAACGTACTAAGCCTAACTCGTCAACGTTGTTTACCAAGCTGGGGTCTTCTGGCGACTCCAAGTATTATTTTAATTTCTCAACATAGTATTGCAACTTATTATTATTATTATTATTATTATTATTATTATTATTATTATTATTATTATTATTATTATTATTATTATTATTATTATTATTATTATTATTATTATGTCTGAAAGCTTACCTAAGTAAAATGAGCATTGTTGACATTAAATGTTATGTTTACTTTAACAATATTCAGTTTTTCGTACAATTTTATACTTTTGTGTTCGTAAATCTGAAATACAAGTTTAACAATGGAGCTTTTACATTTTGAAGTGTGTTTTTATTTATTTTTTAACGAACGCATGGTTGATCTAATTATGTAATAGATAGTATATCCCAAACGGATGCAGGACACACATAAAAATCGAGAATAAATTCATTCTTATAGTTGCCGCAGTATCACCAAATATCACTTGGTATGTTAAGGGTTAAACCCGATCGTTTCTTTTAATCGATATGCGAATTATAACCAGGTGTAAAAGTGTGGGGGAACGCGGGAGAACGCCATCCCCGACCTCGGAAAAATATGTACGGCGTCCCCCAGTTCCTAAAAAATTAAAATGGGCAAGGATAGGAGGGGGACGGCGTGACGTCATGCCGCTTGCTACCGTCCCCCTACCTTTTCAGATCCATTTTTACCCCTGATTATAACACAGAATTAACATCAGACGTTACGCTACTTCGAATCGGTGAAATAGCTTTTATCTTTCTTTCTTACTTATCTTTAAAATAATAGGTCTACAACTTTTTATATCCAATTATTCGAAGTATAATGCATTTAATATATTAAATAGAAATTTAGTACAAGGGCTCAGTTTTTCTTTTGGGTAACATAATGGACATTTGCAGCCCAGTTCTCTGAAACTGACTAAAGTCTGACTACGATTTAAAAAAAAAAAAAAACGAAATATAATCAGAAGTGAGCAACACTGACAATGAGCCAAATGACCATTATTCTTCCATAAGAAAATAGTCCCCAAGAAATTCCACTTGTTCAACCTAGGTAGCAATTATTGTATTTTTAAATCACACTAAGAACATTTTAGTTTCAATTAAAAGCACATCTCTACATGTGGATTGATATCTTACACAAAAATATTAAATTTAACAAGAAAACAGCCACAACCACTGACAAATACGCAGAGCGCGCGCTATAGTTGATGATGGTCATGCAGGCAGGAAGGTTACCAGTGAAGGATTACATGCACGTGCAGAAGCAGAAATATTGCGGGAAACAGACGAAGCATTTTCTCCTGCACCAATTACTGAATACTCGTGCGCGGAGTGATACAAATTGAGTTACGCGGTTTGTTTTTGAAGGGTGCAAAGGTACGTGAAGAAGCGATTAGTTGTGATAAAGCCGAGCTGCCTATACTAGTCTCTATACGAGCTGCGGTAGTTACATATTCGATCAACGTGAGAGCAATAGCTTCCATGGTCATCACCTAGGACTAAAGACCTTCGATTGTCCCAAGGTCTGCCAACGTTATTCAGAGAGGAGCCCAGTAGTGGAATATTCGTCGCACCAAGTAGCCAGAACATCTTAAGGTATGTATACCTCAATTATAAGTGTTCAAATCTCCAGACATTTGAGTACTGTGATCTGAATGCATTACGTCATATCCGCTATCACAACGCTATTACACATTACACTTTCGAATTGATCAAAATACATGAAAGTCTAGATGAAGTGGAGTTCTTTAATTTACTGAATTATCCTCTCGCTAGTAATTAGATTTAATGAAACCTACTCATTTCAGATAATGGGTAGAAGCAACTTCTCAGCGTCACAACGCATTCATCCCCGAAAACTATAGGCACGACGCGAGGAAGTTGTTAATAATCACAATACTAAAGCTAGTTTTCAAAAAGAAGAAACACGAGAAAAAAAAAGAAAGAAAAAAAGAAAAAAAGAAAAAAGAAAAAATGAAATATAGTTAATAAATACCTTCATCATTGGCTAAATCATATACATTAGCATATTGTTTCCCTTCTGATGTACGAACAGGATAAGGAAGCATCAAATTTACATTTATGAAGCGAATATAATCCTTTTCTAGTATCTCTCGCACTTCTTGCAGCGTACATTGCCCGTCATGGAGGATAACAAGATCTAGAGAAAGAGAAAAACAAAACAAAAAAAAAGTTTATTTTTAAATGACTTTTAATATAGGATGCTCAGGGCGAAGAGATTATTACAAGGAAATTTTATAAGTTGTACAAGATACACTAAACACTGTTTAGTTTAACACATCTCTTTATGTTTGTTAGAAGATTAATTTATGTATATGTGTTTACCGGTATATTTATCTGCTTTATATAACTTCGTAAATCTTTACCGATTTTAACGAAATCTGTATCATTTCCTTTGATACTGCTCAATCAGACTTATTGCTCTAAGATTAAAACTGGTCAAGGATAAAGGCGGATTTTCATGTGTCCTTTACCTCCGTGAGTTGCGAGCGATTGTGCTAAACAGCCAATGAAATCACGCATCGGAGATGGCGCGCTACACTCGCGTCAGAGTAGAAATTTGTTCAATTCTGACGGAAGTAGCGCGCGTACACTATTGTATTCACTGACTAACATGGCGGAAGTCGCAAACTTTCTATTTTACGCATGCGCATTAGCTAGGGAGTAGTAATTTGGCGCAATATACGCACGGATGTATGAAAACGAAAATAATTTACGGTGAATACGCTACATGTGATGCTTCCGTTCTAACGCGGGCATGAAAATCCGCCTTAAGAGGACAAGTTGGAATACGTTTTTTCCAGTTTTGTAGCCCACAGGCTGCAACGACGATTTTTGTTACTCAGGACAAAATAGTATAGGGGCTCTTCTTCTCTCATTGAGTTATTTGCCATTCAATTCATAATTTTCTATTGTCATTGGTGCGGGAGATCTGAGTTCCATTGTTTGTGGAGCTCGTGGTTTGAATTATACATTAAGCTGTACGCTCACATCTGATTCAGCTTTGCTGCTAAAAGAAATGATATATTCTGAACCAAACCATCACCATAGTTTTCTTAATTTCGATCTCGAAAAAGTTTTTAAGGGTCATTTCACTTCAACTGTAACCATACTTAGAGACGGCGTTAGGTGCACGCGGAGCCTAGTGCCAATAATGATCCCGCGGAGCCAGAGTACTGATAAAAATCACCAAGCTCCAACATGCTACTTCTAAACATGCTCAGAACGTAGGGCCCCCTAAGCGCGGGGCCTGGGATGGTTGTCCCATTGGCCACCCCAAACTCCGCTTCTGAGCATGCCAGTCTGTGCGTAACGGCAATTCCTAATAGTACACAGTCAAGCTAATAGGTGTTGCTACCTCCCTCCCTGTTGCAATAGATGCCGCTAGTGTGTAGGTAATTTGCAAATTTAAAACTATAGACTGAAATAGTGTCAGTGTTCGTAGTTTGAGGGAACTCCCTAATGTACGAAATTTTCGTAGGTAAATTTAGCAGAAAGGGAAAAAAAGGTATTTTTTGGATGAAACGTGAAAACCCAGGGAATTTCTCATGCTGACTGATTGACCAATATAAATGCTTAAATGTTTTAGTGTTCTTTAGAAATAAACCAATACAGCAGCAATAGCGCGTGTCTATATGTATGTGTGTGTTCAAAGCAGTGGCGGATCTAGAAGGTAAGCTGGGGGAGGGGCAATGCAGAACCCAGACTATGATAGATATATCATAAGTTTGCTATAAACGTTCAAAAATATATAAATAATAGCTTAAATTATTTTTGTCACTCAAAAAACCGGGGGGTCCTAGGACCCCCCGGGCTAGATCTGCCACTGATTCAAAGTAGCATAATTTGCACCCATTGTTGGCTGGATGTGTTTGTGTATTTTTGGGGGGGAAAAATGAAAGAAAAAAACAATAGAAGCAAAAAAATGTGGTTGACACTTCTTTTAATATATCTAAATTAATCTTATCACACACTGTCTATCATAGGAATTGGACACTTAACAAATCAAGGAAAATTTGATAAGAAAAGGGAAAATTTTGTCAGTCGATGGAAATTTTCTTAAGGAAACCTACGATCACCGATAGTGATACGTAATTTCCTTTTTGTTACCACGACAATCGTCATTTTTTTTTCTGTACAAATACGTGAAACTAAATGTATACTGTGAAGTCATATGAATATAAAGAAGAATAATAGCTGCATAATTATTCACATCTGTAGGATATTTTGAAGATGAGATAAAATGGGATGGAAACCAGATTAAGAATATGGGATAATTATTTACAAACATTTTGAGTAAAATCTGTCAATTCACGAAGAAAGAATAACATCGAAGTTATTGTGAACAGGTCTTCTCGGGCTAGCAGCCAGGTAAATACTGTTATATCTTGCAACGTTTCGAGGGCTGACATCGTCCTCATCTTCAGAAGAATATGATGGGGCAATAGTGTGTATAGAATATATACTTCGTGTATGTGTGTGATTGGACTCTTCTGATTGGTGGTTGAAATGGCGACTTCTGATTGATGCTTGAAATGGCGGGATATGATCGGTGTCCATGTTTGACTCAGCTGGAATCCTGTGTCTGTTAAGGTTCGTTTTTTCTTGTGTGATTGCAAGAGCTTCTTTAATCCTTCTGTTCCAAACTCTTGAGCATTTTGGTATTATTGTGGTATCTGTGAATAAAATCTTGTATTTATGTTTGATGCTATGTTCAGCCAATCCGGATTTTTCTGGTTGCTTCAATCTGATGTAACTGTTGTGTTCTTTGCATCTGGCTTCAATGGTTCGTCCTGTTTGTCCAATATATGAATATATGACTTACCACATTCACATGGGATGCGGTAAACTCCAGGAGTTCGGAGACCCAGATCGTCTTTGGTTCGTCGTAGTATGTTTTTTTTTATTTTATTTTCGCTGGAGGTTTGTGTATTGTTCTAATGATCTTATGGTTAGTTTCGACGTGGTATCATTGTTTACCAGAGTTCCGATCAAGGACGCAATACTGCCTCTTGGGAAACACTTCCGGCCTGAGATATTAGATCTCTTTCAACATGTTCTCACTTTAGCCTTCTTCCTATACCGTGGTCAGTACTTTAAACAAACAGACGGCGTCCCCATGGGTTCTCCACTCTCATCCGCAGTAGCCAATTTTTATGTGGAGCACTTTGAACATGAAGCACTGAAGAAAGCACCACTTGCACCCACATATTTCTATAGATATGTTGATGATACCCTCACCATCTGGTCACATGGGCGCAACTTCTTACAGGAATTCCTGCAACATCTCAATAACCAGCATCCGAATATTAAATTAACGATGGAAGTTGAACAAGAAGAACGTCTACTATTTCTTGACATCATGATATACAGAAGACCGGATGGCAGCCTAGGCCATAGGGTATACAGGAAACCAACACATACAGATTTATATCTGAACGCAAATAGTTTCCTTCACAAAGCTCAACGGCTTGGAGTTCTCAACACCTTAGCACATAGAGCATTCTCCATCTACGACATGGATTGTTTAACAGAGGAACTTAATCACCTTCGCACCACCATGCCCCAGAATGGATACTCAATGAAATATATAAATATGGCCCTGAAAAGGACCAGAACGAAGGACACTGACAACAAGGACAAAAGTACAGAAGGAACTATGAATGAAGAACGGAAGAACACAATCTGCCTCCCATACACCAGGAACACTTCTGGATAGCTCAGCAGACTATTCGCCAGGTACAACATCAGGACAATACACAAACTTCCAGCAAAAATAAAAAACTTAATACGACCAACCAAAGACGACCTGGGACCCCGAACTCCTGGAGTTTACCGCATTCCATGTGAATGTGGTAAGTTATATATTGGACAAATGGGACGAACCATTGAAACCAGATGCAAAGAACACAATAGTTACATCAGACTAAACCAACCAGAAAAATCCGGACTGGCTGAACATAGCATCAAACACAAACACAAGGTTTTATTCACAGATACCAAAATAATACCAAAATGCTCAAGAGTTTGGGACAGAAAGATAAAAGAAGCTGTTGCAATCGCACAATAAAAAACGAACCTTAACAGAGACACAGGATTCCAACTGAGTCAAACGTGGACACCAATCATTTCCCGCCATTTCAAGCATGAATCAGAAATCGCCATTTCAACCACCAATCAGAAGAGTCCAATCACACACATGAAGTATATATTCCATACACTCTATTGTCCCATCATATTCTTCTGAAGACATTGGCGGATTAAACCAAACGTCTTGGAGGGGGCTCTTTGTTATGGAGTGGGATATGTTCCCCGTAATCCCACCCAAAAGAAAGGTAAAACGGATTCAGGATAAGAGGGTAAAAGATATAATTGCTACGGAATTTTCACCACAATGCCCCCTCCCCCAAAACGATATTCTGTGTACAGGCCTGGTCGTGGCTATGCTTTACTAAATATTTCGCTAGAAAAAATATCAGGTTAAACATTTTTTAGAACGCTCATAATGTTTCTGTATTTTAGTAAAATGAATTAAACAAAAAGACAAAAGAGCGTGGAAGTTACACTCAAAACACGCTTTTCGGTGAATACTACCCAAGACGTATCTGTCGATATAATATTGTTGCGATCTACGACAATGTCCCTATGACATTTAAAAGTGCTAGTCCCTTCAGCAGCTTTTCGCCAGAACGAGATCGCAACCACGTTTTCAGTCGGTGCAATGTGGATTAAGATTGTTCTGCACTGACCACGCACGAATGCAGGGTTACAAGTTGAGTTGATGTTGAGTTAAACGTCTCTTTCAGCGGCAAGGCTATATGAGACCTACTGATTAACGTGGAATCCGTACCACAGGGTTACAAGTATGCGCAGCAGTTTTCGAATAGTTACGTGAAGATCTTCGTCGCTGGTGGTCAAGGCCTCCAACGCAGTCCGTGATAGAATTCCACCTTCTTCTTTAATTCTCTTCCATTTAGAAGTGCAGATTGCAAATTCAGAACTAAAGAGGGAAAACAGCATTTTTTCTTGAGTTCCGATAGTTTTGTAAAATCTTTCTGCTAGAAAGCGGAAGTTGTTGCTCAGAGTTTAGTCAGTTGCGCGTGTTGGCAATAAAATGTTGAGTCCGTATACATTGAAAACTTTCTGCGCAAGACGAGTTTTGAGGTCCTCTACAACCGACTCTATAAACCGAATGTAGACAGTTCTTTAGTAGTAAGATGTCGTGTCATCTGCTCTGCAGTTCGTACGATGTGTGTCTTTGAGTGAGATGAGGATTTTGAGTCTGCACGTCGACACTAGCAGCCATTCTGGATATTGCTTCGAAAGTTGCCTAGAATTCTTTGCTGTTTGAACGCTTCTTGTTTAATGCTGCGATAGTGTCCTGAATGGCATCTGACGTTGCGTTCATGTCTAAATTTGTCTTCTGCAAAAGTCGATTGAGGGGAGGGTTATCGTGAGAACACCCTGAAGACACGTAATAGTTCCGATAAACTCGCTGTCGTGCATGGCAGAAGAAAGTGCCCATGCTTTGGCTGCTGTATCTAACTCGAACCACTTGGAACATACTGTAGAGCCTCACTTATTTATTGAAATTTCACGTGAAATTGTAATACCGCGTCGTTCCGTTCAGCCCATCCCGTTTCACACAATGTCTCCAACTGGCCACTAACCGTAAGCTTAAGGACAGTATTACGTTTTGAGATGCTGTGAAAAACGCAATGATCTCTTTCGTTGTTCCCAGACAGTTCCTCAGACACTGTACTGACGACGACCTGAAGATGGACAAGTTGAGGCTGTAACTACAATATGAACAGTGCAGCGCGTTTGAAGCCTCCTTCTGGATCTCCTGCACTGCCCAGCGACTTTGAGACGTGACGGCGCAACCATCTGTACCAATACCAACGCAGTTTTTCGGGTCGAGTGAGAAATCTCGTAGCAAAGATAGAACAATTTCTCCAATTTTCCCTCCAGTCAGCGAGAGTTCGGGCGGTTCTGCGTCTTCGGATTCCGAGCTCAAACCAATGTCCTCACCTTTCAGCTCTGCTGGTGGAGGATTAATGAAACCGAATCAGTTTTCTCTTATTTCACCCATGTGTTCGTACCTTAGAATCAAAGACAGCTGAGATGTGTGCGAAACGACCGTAGTCTCATCAAACATAATAGAATAAATCTGATCCTCTCGCACTCGATTGACAATTTTACAGACGTGATTTCTCATCCACAACCCTCAATGAGGGCATTTTGTGTGGTTTTATTAGCAAAAATGGTCCTTTACCATGCTTTCTTTCAGTGATTCTTTAAGAGATCGTCACTACAAGCCATTCTAAATTTGAGCAATTATCGAAAATTGCCCTCGTTGAACTTAGTTCCTGCACCGTCACCATCTGAGGTCCAATTATCCGCACAAGCATCGTCCCTGTGGCCTTGAAAAGCAATGCCTTGCCTTCCAAGGAATATCACATTCCGCAACATTAATTTCAGTTTGTTGCGATTTTGGATGACTTGTCTTCTTTACGAGTTGATTTTGATTCTCAACTGATTTCAATGGTTCCCAGTAGTTTTTCAGAAAAGCTTTTCCGACCTCAAGAGCGTTACTGTGATATTGTGCCTTGTGAGTTTCTAATATACCACAGAAAGTAGCGAATTTCTTCAAAGGTTTAGTACCAAGAGTTTGGAGGGGCACGTTTCTTCGATAGCCTCCCAAAAGAACCGTTGCAAAAAGTGAGCAATATTTACAAAAAAAAAAAAAAAAAAAAAAAAAAAAAAGATAAAAAGAAAGATCCCTCTCCTTATGGGAAACAACCAGCCATGGATAGTTTTCCAGATGTTCTAGCCTCAAGTAACACCGTCCTTCTTCCTGAGATTTATCTGATATTATGACTCGAGTTATCGTTAGCGTAAACGCGTCATGCCGGATAGAGACTATTTTTAAATAGAATTTAAAGAATTAACCCTCCTTTGAAATAACGCAAGAACGATCCCAAACTTTCGTTCTTGTGGCGGTAAGCTACAAGCTGCAGTGTGTGTAATTTTAATATTTTAGAGAGCTCTTCGGGGGAAGGGGGCGATTGCCCCCCTCGCCCCCTCCTTTAATCCGCCCCTGTCTGAAGATAAGGACGATGTCAGCCCTCGAAACGTTGCAAGATATATCAGTATTTACCTGGCTGCTAGCCCGAGAAGACCTGTTCACAATATGTCGCCAGGAAAGCTTTAATAGATAATCTAAGTTATTGTTATTGGTACGACAGCTTAGTCATAAGGTATTATATAGTGCATAATTAACGCTAGTGCCATTACCATGTAGTTTGTGCCCTGTCATCTGGGCTTGTGTTCTCGAGACATAGCCCGGTGAGATTGTATCTGTTAATGATCGTTCTTTTAGTTCTGAAATTCCATTTCCATCGCTTCTTTAGGTTCTTAGGATATGATGTTTGGATAATGAAAAATGGCTTTCACCATAGCAACCAGAAGGATATGAGTTCACACTATTTCAGTTTGGATTGTTGCAGTTTTTAAGATGCAATTAAATCGAAGAAAATTTTGTCTACGATCTGATTTTAATGTATTTATTAAATATTTAACAAAATGTAGATAGACACTTTATCATTTTATATTGGATTTAATGAAACAATATCTCAAAATATTGTTACTAATAAAACTAAAATCTTTAATATGTCATATACTATGATTTATATACAAATAAAAAGGATAATGCATACTAGTGTTTAGTTTTCATCTCCGGAGACCATATTTCTGTAATTTGTTCATTATTTCGTGCTTTGTTTTTAGTTAGTGTAAAGGTGCTAAATATGGTATACATTATTCTTTCATTTTCCAAGAGACTTTTACTTGCAGATGTTAAGTATTATACATCACCGAGATACCATTACCAACCAAAATATTTCTATGATGTTTACATTGTAAGAGAACATTTTCGGAAATTCAATTTCTCATATTAGGAACAACTCACTCCTACTTACATGATTTTAATGCGGAATATTTGATCTAATTACAATATCGACATATAAAATTCATATATAGTACAAATATATGATTACTGTTAATAAGATATCTGATTGATCATGTATTTATATTACATTTGATGAAATAAAATTAAACAACAAATTCAAAAATATTTTTATTATAAGTAACACTTTAAATACTAGAAAACAAGGATGCAAAGTTTAGAAAATCTCTTCACTACATATTTCAACCTTGTTGCAAAGGAATTCCTTCAGGTCTTTACGTTCACACAAATTCCATTTAGGGATATAATGTACCGGTAGCAGTCAAAATAATTTAGGTGTTTTACAGTAGGTACGTATACCATATTTGGTGCACCCACCCTACTATTATGATTATGCATCTTTGGTGTAACCATTTTGGCAAGAAAAGTATTTTAAATAAATTATTGTTTTATTAGAGACTAGCAGCGTTCACCCCGCTTCGCTGCGGTCACCCCGGAACGCAATAAACTTTGTTACTTAGATAATTTTTACTTTTTCGCTTTCAAATTGCAGTAAATGTTAACATTATAGCGCCTGTCATTTATGTTAACCCGCCGAGTGACACGGTCATGCGGGTTGCATATAAATACGTTTATTTTTACCTATGATGAACTAATAACAAAGGATTTGTACGTATGGACACTTGAATGGTCAATTATCTCAAGACACTGCTAATTAAAAATTAAAGTGATATGATAAAAACCATCTAGGGTCCAAATCCTATTAACCCCCCAAAAATAAAAGAAATTGGTTCACCCGTATTAGCGTGATGAGCTAACAAAGGATTTGTGCGTTCTCTTTTATAATATAGATTATCATTGTTCGATATCAGCTAGTTTTAAGTAACAACTCGTGTGTCATACTATTTTGAATAACTTCGCCTTAAGAGCCTGACTTGCTAAAAATAATAAAACATTTACCATTTTTCTTTTGCTTGTTTTTCATAAGTGAAAGGAGATAATGAAATGCAACTTACCACAATCATAGACAATGTTATTCTACAATAGAAAATATATACCTGAAGAATCTTCAGTGTTGCCATCCATAGAAATTACAGTGTTGCTAAAATCACAACTCCCGAAAAATCTAAGTTAAGGCAGCGACTAGAGGAATGAACTCAACTGCATTTTATTATATATTATGGTGTTTTGGTATCCTGTGAAGTACTTTTTAAATAATAGTTGTATTTAGTTTGTAATAAACAAAATAATTTTAACATACAGTTATTAAAATTAAATAATAATGTTTTTAAAAAGTAGTTCACATCGTATCAAAACAACATGATATGTAATCAAATGCAGTTGAGTTCGTTCCTCTAGTCGCTGCCTTAACTTAGATTTTGGGGGAGTTGTTATTTTGACAACACTGAAAATTCCTCAGGTTCATATTTTCTGTTGTATAATAACATTGTCTATGATTGTGGTAAGTTCATTTCATTATCTCCTTTCACTTATGGAAACAAGCAGAAGAAAAATTTTAAATTTCTGTATTATTTTTAGTAAGTTAGGCTCTTAAGAAATAGTTGATTATTTTTAGTAGTTTACAATTTATCAATTTATATTACGAAAAAAAAAACACATTCACATATGACTAAAGATGACAATACCTTTATTTTCTTCCCTCTTGCATACTACTTGCTCAGGTGTATCATAGGTTAATCCATTAGACGCACAAACTGTTGCCTTAAATAAGGAGCCTCTTGTGTAGATTGGATGACATTTATCCTCTGAACGTCGAAATCTACATTCTTCAAGGGAAAGAGTAGTATATTCTGCAAAATAAAGAAAAATGTATAAGCATGTACAGTGTGCACCTAATTTTTCTTTTACTTAGTTATACACAAAGAAGCGTAATCACTGCGAAATTAAAATACAGTAACTAATTATGTGATATCTTTACATAGATATCACAAAAAGATAATCGGAATGTGGAACAAGACCGCGTTAGACAATATTATTTTGCATGAGGTACCGTTATCAGAAGTCACCTAGTAGATTTCCGTTTGCGCCCATTTAGAAAAGCGAAAACAAATGCCGATTTTCTAAATGGCTGGAAATCGAAAGCAGATAAGTGAGTCGTGATAACGATATCTCATTGTCTAGCGAGCTCTTGTTCCACTTTTCGATTATCTTATATCTATTTGAATATATGACATAATTACGGCAAAATTAGCGGTATTTAATTTCGCCGTGATGAGGCCTCTTAAATGAAGTTAACAATAAATATGATATTATTTTCTATATTTATCCAGTGATATTATTCCATAAACTTATCCAGTGATATAATCTCTACAACTCTATTGCTTCCTTCACCTGTCACGATATACGCAGGGGTAAAAGTAAGGAGGAACGCGGGGTGACGCAGTCCGCCCACCTTCAAAAACATGTACGGCATCCCCCGGCTCCTAAAAAAATACAATGGGCAAAGATAGGCAGGGGAATGGTTTGATGTCATGCCGCTACCTACCGTCCCCCTACCTTTTCAGATCCACTTTTACCCCTGGATACGTTGAAGAAAAATATGCCGAGGACTCTCATATCTAACAAGTCAATATTAAATGCACAGAAATTATAACAGTAATTATGTGAGGTCATACTAGACAATAATTATACTTTATTTTCTTGTGAAGATGTAATTTTGTTTTCTTGTGAAGATGTTATAATTTGTGTGTATTAATGTTGACTTTTTAAACACAAGAATTCTTGGTATAAATTTCTTTAACGTACATCGTAAGAAATTAAGGGAACAGTAGAATTCTTGAAATTAATCATTGAATAAATATATTAACATAATAATATGAATTTTAATGTTGATAATAATATACTGGATATTTTCCTTATTACATTAAACAAAGTGAATTAAGTGTCTTTGGTCTTTTCTTTCTAAACTTTTGTTAGTAACTCAATAACAATTACCAAAATACTAATTTTGGAAGGGAAGTCATTTATTACTTATAAATGCTACTAACCAAACTGAAAGCTTTCAAGACTTTCACAAATTGAAGTAATTTAGATGCACAACACTTGACCATGCGAAGAAAGCAGTTAAGGAGAAAGAAGAAGCACTTTGCAAGGTGAAATTAAAGTAGTTGAGAAGAGTATCAAAGATGCAGTAAAGGATTCCAGGATCATTAGCTTCTATTAAAATTTGGTATCGCCTGAGATATGCTACTGTCACTGTTGTTATTCAAAATGCAATATTCATTACAAGTTTTGGAAAATTAAAGTCAAGAACACATCTCTTCGCTTTGAGAATAAAAATATGACAAGATTAGAAAGGTACTGCACATTCTCAAACTGTGAAATCTACATCTGTAAGGAGCTTGAAGCAGAATTTACTTTCTCTAACTATAACGCAGCAACTTTACTGTAGGTTACACCGTAGTCTTTACGTCAAAAGTCTGGACTTTTCACTACTGCTATGTAAGATCATTTTAAAATATACTTTGAAATATTATTAGGAAAATGACTTCTAGAACTTATTTACATTTGCCACCAAACTATGGAATGTACATAGAAGTTAATTCGAAAAACTACGAATGAAAGTAGAAGATGCCAACTACTAAGAAACCGGAATATCTTATGATTGCCTTACGTTAAATTCACTATTATAGAAAAGTAAAGTCACTTAGTGTTAAGACAAAGACCCTGTATAAAGTAGTCTAGTTGTCATCAATTCGTTTTGATTGGTAACACATTTTACTGAACACTCTCGACATCACGACACACTTGTTTCATTTTGATTATTGATATAAATTAATATATATGATAATAATGATAATTGTTGTTAGCCAAATATTAATTTCCTACTTACACGAAATGGTGTTCTGATGAAAACTAAAGTTATCCCAAGAAGTACTTATCGAATAAATTGTCTCCATGTTGGTAGACTATGTTCTAGATGTGTTCAAATCTTCATTTATTATGTGGCATATTAAAATTGAGGGAGAAAGAGCAGAGCACGTGATGATTGTAAGTCTAACTTAAATTGTAAAGCAATTAGGTGGTGGAGTGGAGTTTAGGTCAAGAGCTAGCGGGCTCCAATGTTTCTTATTTCTAATACAATTCTCCATCATGCATAGGTCTTTAGCAACACATTTAGAAGTTTCCGTGTTCTACGATTCTCAACTAATTTTTTTCGTCTTGACAGAAGAAGTATTTTAATTAATGCCACCGTAAATTATAGTGTTCTTCCTTCTTCTATTACGCCCCTCAGAGTACAGAATATATAGAGGAAGACCGTAATTGAAATATACGGCTAAAAGAAGGAGGGAAGGAAAACTGTAAGGAAATGAAGTCTGACTCAGGATAGAGAGGAATAACTACAAGTAAATGAAAAGTATGGCTCAGGATAAGGAAGAGAAACAATAAGGAAATGAAAAATCTGACTCAGAATATGAAAGAATATAAAGTGATGTTAAACCAATCCAGAAATTACTGACCCAGGGAGATGAAGAAAAACAAGGCGAAGTTTTTCTACTGAAAGTATAGCATTGTAGTGTAATAGTATAACTATAGTGAATATAGTGATGACGATGAGTTGATTACCGTGGTTGAAATTGTACATTGATATTTCATTCGAAAAATAACTGTAATTAAAAAAAAATAGTTCAGTAAGAAAATAGTTCTATGCAGTTTTCTTATGCAATGCTTTTGCTGGCAAGAGATTTCTGAAATAGCTTCAACTTTTTATTATTAATCACATCAAAATTCCCATCTTCTTAATCCATATAAATGAAGAAATCTTGTACATACTTATCTTACTAAATGTTTAAGGTATATCATAATTCGACGGCCATGTTGATATCATCACTACACGTCTTCCCACCATGGGAGTTCTATAGAACTTAACTTGTTTGAGACAATTATGTCAATAAAAGCGAAGAGTACGAGAAGACACGAATCTTAGGCACTGCTCGTGGAATTGTGTGTACAATACAGTTTGCGATTGATGAAAGAAATGTCCTGAGGCGAGACATATAACAACAATATATTTCGTTGAGCTGAAGAAAATGGTACGGTGAGTGTAAATCATCATGCACAGTTTTCGAGAAAATCGATATTTCTTAAAAACCTAAAAATTGATGTTATATGAAACTGATATTGCAGTCAAAAGTTTTTCATTATGACACTTAACAAAAGACAATTTACAGAATGCTGAATGAGATTAGCCCATAAATATGTAAACTCTGAAACTTTAATTTTTGTTTAGAACTGTCCAAAGATGTGTAACTACTTATTACACCTTAGTTCATATATTTGGTGTTAATGTATTTTTAACAATTACATATGCAAAAACTAATTACACTAAAACATACACCAATCTCAACTCTAAATTACTATATTTGCTGAGAAATTACTTATTTTACATCACAGTTTAAATCAGACATTTAACTGTCATGGCGACTCATACACTTGTTATAAAACATCTCCTTGATAACCGTTTACGTCACTATAGCAATGCAAAAACAAGAATATATCTACCAATCTACAGATATTACCTACATTCTTTCTTTCTTTCTTCTTTCACAAAAATGCCCGAGCACTGCTGCCCTGATTACGTACGAACTATATACAGTATACAATGTTGCCGTTGTAGATGAGAGACATTTGAATCGATAGACGGCATCAAAGAGAATTAAGTGACATACTTGAAGGTAAATGCCTCGTTTTCCAAAAATAAATAAATAAATAAATAAAATAAAATAAAATAAAATAAATAATAAAAAAATGTAGTTGTCAATAATAGTTGTTATCTTTTTATTCTGCTGGGCAGATTATAATGTATTAGTGGAGAATTGTAGATTATACTGAAGTTTATGTTGTAGATTATACTGTACATTATATATTATATGGTACAGGGTGCGGCACGTAAAACCGGCCCGTCGTAATATTCTGGTATATTGTGTTTTTGGCAACACTTAAATAATCTACCTTCCTACCAAGAGATGGCGTGTCGAGGTCGGGTCGACTTACGTGACCTGCAGCAGTCACGTGCAGCCGCAGCCAGTGAAACTTGTCGAAACCAGTTGAGAAAAAGGCCTCGTTGTGTTAAGCCGGGTGAGTGTCAGTGTGTGATAATGCCGTATTCGATACCCGAGCGTGTTGCCATTGTTGAAGGGTTCATTCTCATTGGATCTTTTGTGAAAACAAAGAATTTGTTTCGGGAGAAATTTCCAGGACGTTCTGTGCCAGCAAAAAGCACCATTCAGGAATTGATTGAAAAATGGCGGCGTACAGGATCGGTTCAAAATGCTCCCAGGAACAGACGACCATGTGTCTGCACACCTGAATTAAAGATGCAGGTGGAGGAGATAATGACAAGAAGTCCTCGAAAGTCAACCAGGAGATTGAGTCAACAGGTTCATGCGAGTGAGAGAAGTTGCAGACGTGTTTTAAGGGGACTGAAGTTAAAACCGTACCGGATAAGTGTTGTGCAAGAACTGAAGGAGCCTGATCTGCAGAAGAGAGTGCATTTCTGTTCATGGCTGTTGAGCAATGTTGCCAGTGGTTTCTTGGATCCACTAATGCTCATCATGAGTGACGAGGCGTGGTTCCACCTGTCTGGGTACGTAAATTTCCAAAACAACCGGTATTGGTCGGCAGAAAATCCACATGCAATCCACCAGGTACCCTTGCATGATGAGAAGATTGGTGTTTGGTGTGCCATTTCCGCCACACGCGTTATTGGGCCCATATTCTTTGAGACGACAGTGAACAGTGACGTGTATATGGGAATCCTGGAGGAGTTTTATACACACTTGACCGAAGAGGAGCGTCAGTTATGTTACTTTCAGCAGGACAGTGCAACATGCCACACATCAGCTGCACCATTGTCCCTTGTGCATGAGATGTTTACACCAGAAAGGACAATCAGCAAAGGCTTGTGGCCTCCTCGGTCACCAGACTTGTCCACGTGTGACTTACTTATGGGGACTGTTAAATGGAAGAGTATACGAAACAAACCCACACACAATTGAAGAACTCAAGACCAGGATCCAGGATGTCACCAATAGCATTACAACACAAGAACTGACAAGGGTATATTAATCTCCTCAATCGTGCTCACATGTGTGTTGAAGTGGGCGGAGGACACTTTCAGCACCTGCTGTGAAGGCTGCTGTGAAGGTGAGTAGTCATATTCAATACATTACATTTCATTTGTGTGTTGTAGTTAATCATATTCAATACATTACATTTCATTTTATGTGTTCACTTTACGGGCCTGTTTTACGTGCCGCACCCTGTAGATTATACTGTACATTTAATGGAGAATTAATGTAGATTATACACTGTAGATTGTCGAGCGGAAAACAAATGAGAAGGTGTTAGAAATGGTAGAAGAGATTTATATATATTATTAAGAAGAGGAAGAAAAACTGGTTGGGCATTGGATAAGAAGGAAACTGTATCATAAGGGACGTGCTAGAGGGTATGATGACAGGAAAGAGGGGCGAAGGATACTACAATTAATGGACGATATTAAATAAGAGAAATCGTGCGTGAAGACGAAGAGGTTAGCGGAAGACCGTGGAACATAGAGGCTTGCAGCAAGTGACCTGCCAATAATAGCAGAATATCTATGATGATGATAATACTGCCAATAATAGTATAAGAATTTATAGGGTGCACAAACTGTAGATTATAGATTATATTGTAGATTATACTGTATATTTAATGGAGGATTATACTTTACATATGAAGAATGTCATCCTAACGATGGCATCGTACTTCTAACAGTGACATAATACTTATAAATCTTGATTTTATTCAAGAACTACAGGTAAATGTTTCAATAGTTTTCTTGTAACAGTTAGCTGGCTATATTGACAAGTTGTAATTTACTATTATTTGGAAAAACAAAAGAAAAAACTCAAACATGTATTTTATCGGGTGCAAATAACACTCAACGGATGTGAAAAGAAAGTAACAATCACACTTAAGTTGTAGATAGAAGCATGCTAAGCAACAGTTCTTACCTTTGTAAGGGCGTCTCTTCTTATGGCACTCAAAGATGTCCTTATTTGCGAATATTCTTCTGGGAGCTCGTCGGCGTCTTGAGCTCTCTCCTTCCTGCACACAAATTGGATCGTGCAGAGTTGAAATTTCACACTTATGGTTACAATTTTCATTTCCAACCAGCTCGATTGCTGAAAGACGCATGAAAAAAATATGTAAAACAATCGCTATATGCCAATTTGGAAGAGTTCTGTAGTTATTATGTATTACACCCCAGTCCATATTTTGTTTACGACTCTGGTATTTTCACTTTTACTTCTAATGGTTAGAGTTCAGCAACTTATTAGCATGGGGTTGATATATCTTACCTATCTATCTATTTACACTGTAATTTGCTTTTTCAATGCATCTAAAACATTCACCGCTTTATGCAGAGTTATTTTGACGTATGATTAGCGTCATACAAAGGCCTGACTACTGCAGGAAACATGTTGGTCGAACTCTTTAGTATAGCACTAATCACGCGTCAGAACAATTCTGCATACGGCCCGATATGTTTACCAGATTACAAAAAAAATCTTTTCAAAATTTATTTTTGTATGTTAGTTGTAGTACCATACTTATGACTACTATTTTTACATAGGTTTAGTCAGTACATGTCCTTTTGTTTACCACGTATTTTTTAAAATTTATTTGTTGATTCGTGTTATTCATTAGTCATGGTAAAATAATCAAGTCGCCTGCACGTATATTTTGAGACACCCTATATATTCTTATTGCTGCATTAAAAGTCGTTGTCCAGGTAAGAGATTTTTAGTATGCATTAAGCATAAACTCTGTATGTTCATACAACTACTTTGGTATACTAGGTCAAAAGTATTTATATCTAATTATTATTTTACTGTATCATTATTACTTTCGTGCGACGATAGGACACAAGAAAAAATGCGATCATTTAAAAAAGCGGCATTCTACGTTTTCACCTTAAAGAAATGGTTTTGTCAAGAATAAAGTCAACATAACATTCCCAATAAAGGGCTGACTGCCAAACTTCTTTGGTTTCGGCGTAGGAAAATGTCGCCATTCTTTGCTTGTACATTTTGTCTCCAGATGAAAATAGTGCACCAAACTTTCATCCCCGGTTATAATATGATCTAAAAAAAACCACACTTCCTTTCATAACACCTCAGCAGCTCTAGACATGCGTCAACCCGACGATCTTTCAGTATGTGTGTCAGCTGTCGAGGAATCCATCTGACAGACACTTTTCTGTAGCAGAGTTTATTTTCCACTACCTGTATGGCTAAACGAAGCTCATATTCAGCAAGGAAGCCATTTAATCGAGGGTGACATGCTAGTTTTCCTGAATAAGGCGATCCGTTGCAGCTATAGATTTCTCTGTCAGAACTCGATAAGCCTCACCCGGACGGTAGCATCAGTCAACGAAGTTATACCTTCTATGAATTTCTTGCACCACCTATAGACTTGCCATTGTGACAGACAAGTATCCCCGTACTTCGTCTTTATTCTCTGATTAATATCAACCGATTTCATACCTTCACTCCATAAAAATCGAATAATTCCACGCTGTACCTTATTGGCGCAATTGCGTAGTTGTGCCTCCATATTGAATCAGCTGTTACTCATCTCCAATTCCATGTATCGGCACTGCTTCGTACTACCGGCTAGGAAGACTGTGTCTTCAAATTTCCAAACTTCTAGAAAATAAATGAATGGCATTTTTGCGGTATTCATTTGATTCTCCCTCGTTTCTTCTACTGAAACTGTACAAATGGCAAATCGTAAAATGGGTCTTCACTGCAACAAATGCTTCAATGATGTCGAAGTTCAATTTATTCCTTTCGTCTGTCTACAATGAATTTATAATTAGAGACATACTTCCCACGGAGGTATTGGTTCCGGAAAGAGCAAAGGGTGAACGAAAATGCAGCTGAAACATCGATTCCTTCCTCATGAAATGTGTTAAACATTTCGTCAACAATTTGACGAAGGGTCGTATCTCAAAATCTCACTTTTTCAGACATAAACAAAGAAATACTAATTACGTGGAGAGAAAGCAGTTGAATACATAACAACTCGTCATCTATTCCAAATAATAATTATGTGGAATTATAGAGCAATTATTGCATATTTAACTTTTTCCTCCTCTGTGGAATTATACAGGGTGAGTCAAAAGTCCTTGTACACCTGCATAAGTTTGAAAATGGACGGGAAAAGTATAAAGTGATGATGGGAACAGAGGTTTGATGAGAGGCCGCAACTTTTGGAGTTTATGTCATTCATGGCCGCCATCTTGAAATCCGCCATTTTGGATTCAAGTCATTTTTTAAAATGGGAAGGGGGTGTATGACACATCAAATAACACTAGCTTGAGCTCAGAAATTTAGTGGTGTAATTTGTTTTTTTTCTATCTTGTACAGTTTAGAGGTTATTAATGTTCAAAGGTGGGAAATTACCTTGATACTGAATGCTACAACACATGTTCTATGTGTTGTCCATCCCGTGCAATGCACAACTGTATTCGCCGCAACCACTCTGACTGCACACGGAGGAGAATGTCTCCTGAAATTTGGTCACAGGCTTGTTGGATGCGTTCCTCCAGGTGTCTCAAATCACGGATTGTCTCAGCATACACTATCTGCTTAAGATGTCCACATAGATAAAAATCAAGGGGCGTTAAGTCAGGGGATCTGGGCGGCCACTCCAAGGGACCACGGCGACCAATCCACTTCCCTGGCAGTTTTTCATCCAACCATCACGGACACCAAGTCCATAGTGTAGAGGGGCTCCATCATGCTGAAAATAAGATGGGAAAATGCCGTCAGCGTTGAGAGTGGCAGGGAACACAAGGTCCTGTAGCAGCATCAGATACTGTGGTGCAGTTAAGGTGTTGTAAATGAAAAATGGTCCAATGATGCGGGTGTCCCATATGCCACACCACACCATCACCTTCGCTGGACTATTTTCTTGACTCGGGTCAACCCAGTTCGGATTTGCGTCACACCAGTATCGACAATTATGTCGATTAACCTCCCCGTTCAAAGTGAAATACGCCTCGTTACTGAACAGTATGCCCTTGGCAAATGCAGGATCCAGTTCGTGTTGTTCAGTAGCCTACACGCAGAACTCCAACCGGCGATCAGGGTCATCCTTGTTCAGTTTGTGTTCATGTGCAGCTTGTAAGGATGCCACTGATTGGCGTGCAATATCTGGACAACGGAGGATCGGCTTATTGCACATGTTAGGGACACACGACGGGTACTTCGTTTAGGACGTTTCACAAACGACGCAACAACCGCCGTTGCAGTTTCCTCATTGGTGGCAGTCTTTGGTCGCCCACTACGTGCCCTATCTTGAACAGAACCCGTCTCCCGGAATTTGGTGATCACGTGAGCCACCGTGCTGTGCGATACCGGTTCTCTGTCTGGGTGCCGTCTGTTGTAGTCAGCTGCTATTGTTCAGTAGCTGCGTTCCCCTGATATAAGGATGATTTCGATCTTCTGTTCACGTTTCAGACCCATTTTAGATCACCTGGAACAAAGAGAGAACTGGGCCAGTATCAAGGTAATTTTCCACCTTTGAACATTAATAACTTCTAAACTGTACAAGATAGAAAAAAAAAATTACACCACTAAATTTCTGAGCTCAAGCTAGTGTTATTTGATGTGTCATACACCCCCTTCCCATTTAAAAAAAATGACTTGAATGCAAAATGGCGGATTTTAAGATAGCGGCCATGAATGACATACACTCCAAAAGTTGCAGCCCCTCATCAAACCTCTGTTCCCATCATCACTTTTTACTTTTCCCGTCCATTTTCAAACTTATGCAGGTGTACAAGGACTTTTGACTCACTCTGTATTTCTTTGTCTGAAAAAGTGAGATTTTGAGATACGACTCTTCGTCAAATTGTTGTTGACGATTTGTATCCATTTATCTTCCATAGGCAAATAATGGAATTCTATATCGGCCCTTTTAGGATTCTATTACTTTTCCGACGAGTTAATTACTGCTCAAAGTATTAGCCCTTATCTAATATATCAATAATCGAATTGTTGAACTGCCAAGGGTGATTTAGCTGTAGCCCACCTCCACGCAATGTAATGTCTTTTGAGGTAAAACCAAGTCAGGATAACGATATAAGATCTTCAGTACAATTTTTTGAGACCCATTTTTCATGCGAAATTGCAAAGGAAATTAGTGGAAGGCAATATTATAATAAAACTAGCCTTAAGGATGCAAAGAAAAATGTCGACAATGTTATAATAAATATTGTTGTGAATTTGTCAGTTTATGTTTATAGCGATAACGTTATATATACTCCTTAAACAACCCTCGTATATACACCGGATCAGCGAGACAAAATTCTTGGAAATTAAAAACTGCGAAGTTTCTTTCTCACAAGTTTTTCTGTGTGTGTGTGTGGTGGTTTTCCCACGTCTCTCTTCGCGTAGCCTAATTTGGAAGAATTCGTCACAGAGTTTCTTTATCTCCACTCCTGCACAAGTCGAACTGCAGAGCAACGGCCTACATTTTATAATTTGCATATTTTACAATAAATCGTAATTATTCATTTCATTCTCTCTTTAAGTGTAATCAATATACTTTTAATAACGCAGGGGGCGCGGTGGCTCAGTGGTAGAGCGTTCACCTCCGGTGCTTGGGGTCTCTGGTTCGATCCCAGCTCGCGCCGTGTGGACTTTGTGGTAGACAAACCGTGCTCGTGGGTTTTCTCGGGGTTATCCCGTTTCCTCCCACTTTCTTCATTCCACCATTTCACTCATTTCTCATTATCACTGCTTCCTTTAGACTAACCGGCATAAGCGTGGGACGTTAAACTTAAAGATTTCATTTTTTAATAACGCAATAACTAACCAAGCAGTTCCTATCACAGGAGCAAATACCTAAAAAACTAAGTGTTTTATGGGAAATATTTTTGTTCTAACAGTGTATTCATACGCGTCCATTGTGTGGCAGAAAAGTAGCGCTCACACAAAGCGCGAATAGTGGTACTTAAGATGTGCTTCGATACAAACAACTTTATCATGCATCCAATATAAAATCTATTATTGTGTGATTTAGTGTAACGAATTTATCACAAAAGAAGTGATTTTATTATTATAAAATGCTGCAGTTCATTTAGTATTGTCAATTTAGTTCAAAATGTATTTTGAAGGAAATAACGCAAGGCAAGCGTAAAAGATGAGTTATTCTGTCAGTGGAGCTGTACTTTCCTGATTAATATGGGAATGACAACCTACGAGGAGAAACCAGTTAACGCAATGGAACATAAATTTTTCACCATGAATGGATGAGTTTTCTTATTATGGATTGTGTTTACGTTTTTTGGTTATCCGACCCTCAATGCCGTAATTAAATGCATGACGCAGGCAGCGCGACTAACAATAATATTCGTGCGCAACCTTCGGTAATTATGATGGGCCATTAATCTCACCCACATTAAGTATCTTCTTTGTATTAAATCATATTTGTGTTTATAATGTATTAGTGCTTAAAATAAATTAATACCTCCTACGTTATTTTAATTCTTTCGTCCTGTTAAAATCAGTATTTGCAGTGAAAACCGAGTAGGTTAAGTTTAACAAGTTATGTGATAAATGTTCTTTATGTGTTAATATGTGGTTTGTTATTTATTTATTATTGAAATCTATTCATGATATTTCATCGAAGGATGGATATTTCAGGTAAAACTCTGAACATGCTTGTGTGGATTTTATGTTAATTTGCCTACCATATAATTGACATAGTGCACTGCAAAGATACATTTTCCATCTATACAAACATTGAATGTTGAAGTTAATTACGTTTTAATTTTGTGGATTGTTATCCGAGGTTATAAGAGACGCAATAGATAAACGGACCAAAGACATATGAGATTTTTGGGGCAATGAAGTTCAATATACGGCTGTAACTTCACTGTGAAGTCCCGTCAGTGACGGCGGGTATCCTGACGAGACCCTAGTATCCGTGATGTCTTGATGTTCCCTCACAGGAACATATCGGTTCGAATCCTAGTCTTCTAGCATATCTTGACACCCGAATCCTATATCCGTCATATCTTGGAGCCCGAACAGAGACTCGAACCCAGGACAGTCATAAAATGGCGCCCGAACAGGGACTATTGTTAGGGTGGAGCGTTTTGCACTTTTGTTGGAAATTGGATGACGGCTGTGCGGAAAAGGTACCATTAGCGGCACCGACCTTACTGATTTTTTTGATTTTTTGGACAACCCTTTACCCTGCTCCAACGGACTTAAAGTTTTTAAGTGTGGTTATGCAACACGCACAACATCAATTACAGAAAAGCTACTTGTGGTCGTTTTTAGAGTTACCTGTTAGCTATAATACAATTATTTTATTAAAAGAAACTTGTAGCAATGAGAGTAAATTATTTTAAAATGTTTATGAGTCAAAGCACAGCCATATTAGCTCAGTTGTTGGAATTAATGTCCAGATTTTGTTTGGAATGACAAGTTAACGATGATTATAGGCATAGCTCGTGATATAACACGATTTGTTTTTGACAACTCTTCGCTTGTGATGTACACCGACAGCAAATGTCATCTAGCGGCAGGCTACACAACTTCGTGGTTGCTTACTTTGGCCACGCTCTTCGAGCGTCATCGCAATGTCCGGCTCCGTCCAGAAGATTCGCGCACCTCCCGCTCGCCTCATTGGCTCCAGAACCTTTACCGACGTTTCTAGAATATTCTCGCTCGAAGTTCGGCGGTGGTATAAATATTGCGTACTTCGGCCAACCAATCCAACAGGCCAGTTTATTGCAGCTTAAGCTTTAACTGTTTTAGTTCGTTATTCTTTCTGTTAAGACAGAGAGTTTGTACAATGTGCCTAAAGTTACAGTCTTCTTAGTGCGATACGATTCAGAGATATTTTGTATACTCTGGTTTCCAAGTTCGGTTTCCAAGTTCTGTAACAATGGAAAGCAAGATAAAGAAAAAGCCTCATAGCTGACCAACGCGGGAAAGTGTGAAACGAGGCTTATTTGGCACTCCAAGTGAAATGAGTGAAGTGCAGTTACCCACGTACACTGACGTTATGCGACATTGTCATTGGTTTCGAAGTGGTTTAAGTGCTGACAAAAGTGTAACTAAATTACCAGTGACTGACATTTGTAAACTAGTTGGACAAAGAGTTGTATATATTTGGTACATATTTGACGTAAAGCAAGCATCCCTGTGGTTTCAGAAAAGAGAGTTTTTGACATGCTGAAAACATTTTGTAATAAGTGTCGCACCAAGGAAAAACAATTTAGTCGACAAGGACAAGAAGCAACACTTCGTGGAGGTTTTGTTGCACACGCGGAAAAGTCGCTTTGTGATATTGCGTCTTGAAAATGTAATACCGCCGAAGATTGCAACTGTGAGAGGACACGCAAGATTCCAAAACGAGAATTCAAGTTTCTCTTGGACCAGAGAACATCACGGAAAATGAGCATTGGTAATATTGATGTTCGAACAAGCACATCTCTGTCAAAGATGTTTTCCCGTAAAATGAGCAGATTTAATCCTCAGACAACCAAGAAAGTCGCTGGAAGTGTTGAAGCAAGTCCATCAAGTAGTGGGATTAGGCATAGGCACAGGCCAAAGGTACTGGCGTCGTCAGGGGAATCCAGCGAAGCTGTTGAATCGGGAAGCACGTCGGGATCTGACTTCGAGGCGCGACCAAGAAGGAAACATAGCCTAAAGCGCATCTGTCTTCAAAATACAGCGGAGGCAGCGTTTAGAACTGGAGCTTCAGACAGACAGGTTGCTTTGATCGCTTCTGCCGTACTTCAGGACGCGAGACTCATAACCCCAGAGGACAAAAATCTTGTTTTTGACAGATCTAAGGTACGAAGAGGAAAAGATAAACTGGGCGAGAAGATTCAGAAAAAAAGGCTCACCTAGGCCGAGCGATTACAAGTATCTACTTCGACGGAAAAAATGATGCAGTTCTTGTGCAAGAAATAATTAAAGGCAAACTGCGTAGACGGGAGGTTACAGAAAAGCATATCACAGTTCTATCGGAGCCCGGTTCAGAATACTTGGGTCATGCCACACCTAAATCATGCACTGGCAAGAATATTGCCGACTCTATATTGGAGTTTTTAGAGAAGAACCAGTACGATGTGTCAAGTCTTGAGGCAGTCGGCAGCGATGGTGAAGTCACGAACACAGGATGGGATAACGGCGTGATAAGTGAGATACAAATATCCCTAGCAAAGGAACCGCAGCATCTCATTTGCCTTCTTCATACCAACGAGTCGCTATTTCGACACCTGGTTACCGACTTGGATGGTGGGACGACCGGACCTAACGCTTTTTCCGGCCCCATCGGAAAGAAATTAAAGGATTGTGAACGTTCACCGATCGTCTCCTTTACACCCATTCAACGGGAATGGGTGTCTGAAATGAAAAAAACAGCTGTTGCTACAGGAATGTGTACTACCGATGTAGCAAACAGAAAACCAGGACCATCATCACATTCACGATGGCTTCCATTGGCCTGTAGGATGCTATACTGATAAACCTAGTTCAAGTTTGTGTCTACTTTGCTAGTACATTGTTAAAGTATACACTCCCGTCTGGTTTTCAATACGGCGAAATCCTTCGTGCGAAATGGGCGCCATGCATCTGTTTAGCATAGTTAAGCTATCACGTTTTCTGCCAGAAAATCTACAACTTATAGTTCATTCTGTTCTACAAACAAACGGATACTACGATCATCATGAAAACCTGCTGATAGCGATGACAGCAGATGAAAATCAGCATATTCGAACGTTAGCCTGGAGAAGGATAAAAAGTGCCGCAGCCAGAAGACTCCGAGATCAAGCCACCCACGTGACTTCATTGTTACGAAATTAAACTTTAAAACTGAAAATTACTACGACATGATTAATTGACCAAAATGTCTAACAGAGCCGCCCATCACACGAAACATAACGGATCAGCAGCTTGAAGAAAGCATCCGAACTTCAGCTACTCTAACAACAACATTCCCTCGCCATAGTCAAGCTGTGGAACGCACAGTGAAGCTGGTGTCCGAGGCAGCGTTGAAAAAGTGCGGCCAGAACGCAAGAGATACGAGGGCTGTCTAAAAAGTATCCGACCTTTGGCCAGAAAAATAGTTGCGAATACCTGACAGATTTGGGACCCTAATCCCCTTCAAAGTAGGTCCCTTGTGCTTCCACACACTTAGCCCACCGATCCTTCCACTGCTGGAAACACCGCTGGAACTCTTCTTTTGGAATGTTGTTCAGCTCCGTCGTCGTGTTCCGCATTATGTCTTCTCTACTCTCGAAACGGGATCCCTTCAGAGGCGTCTTCAAATTTGGAAACAACCAGAAGTCACAAGGAGCCAGGTCTGGAGAGTAGGGAGGTTGGCGAACGGTTGTAATTCCATGTTTGGCTAAGAACGTGTGGATCAATTGGGATGAATGTGCTGGGGCGTTGTCATGATGGACGTGCCAGTTCTTCGCTGTCCACATGTCTGGTCTTTTGCGCCGGACTGCGTCACGGAGTCGCCTGAGAACATCTTGATAGTACTCCTTTGTCACTGTTTGTCCTTCCGGTGCGTACTCGTGATGCACAATTCCACGGGCATCGAAGAAAACAGTCAGCAACACCTTGATTTTGCTTCACACCTGCCGCGCTTTCTTCGGCCTTGGCGAATCGGGATGCTTCCATTGAGACGATTGTTGTTTTGTTCTGGGTCGTACCCGTACACCCATGACTCATCTCCAGTTATCACGGAATTCAGATACCCAGGATCAGTGTTGGTGGTGTCCAGAAGGTCCTGTGCAACGTCAAAACGGGTGTCTTTTTGTTCCTGAGACAACAACTTAGGTACAAATTTAGCAGCCACTCGTTTCATGTTCAAATCGTCACGCAAAATTGCATGTGCAGAATCTTTACTCACTCCAACATCTTCAGCAATCTCCCGCACTGTCAAACGGCGATCTGCCATCACCAAATTTCGCACCCGCTCAACAACAGCTGCATTCCGAGCAGTTTGGGGCCTGCCGCTACGCTGCTCACTCTCGACTGATGTGCGGCCATCTTTAAATCGGTTGAAGCATTGTTTAATTTGTGTTACACCCATCGCATCTTCTCCAAACACCTGCTGAATCTTACGAATTGTTTGGCTTTGAGAATCGCCCAGCCTTTGACAGAATTTGATGCAATATCTTTGCTCAATTCGTTCAGTCATCTTGCGAGAAACACTAAATCCGACGAACACTACCAACAGCACCTCACTTCGCGACCACCAGCTCACGACTGGCACACGCGAACGCGGTGAAAAAATTCAAGCATGCGCATTAAGGTTCCTCCTTCCACCGTGCACGGTGGCGCCGCCTGAGAATCACTACTTTGCGTGGAAAAAATTAAGGTCGGATACTTTTTAGACAGGCCTCGTATCTACGTTAGAGGCAAACTGAAGTCTAGAACAATAATGCCCTGCTTCGAGACCAAGAAGAACTACGTGACCTAAGGTCAAATGTCAACGTATGCTTACTGGGTGAATGGGTGGGCGGAACTCGATGTGCAACCACCACCCCGTGGCGAGTTCTGAGTTATTTTGCGTTCAGAGCAAAATAAGCGATGAGTTGCACAAAGAAAATCGTGTTATATCAAGGGCTATGCCTATAATTATCGTTAACGTGGCATTCCAAACAAAATCTGGACATTAATTCCAACAACTGAACTAATATGGCTGTACTTTGACTCATAAACATTTTAAAATTATTTACTGGCATTGCTACAGGTTTCTTTTAATAAAATAATTGTATTATAGCCATCAGGTAACTCTAGAAACGACTACAAGTAGCTTTTCTGTCATTGGTGTTGTGCGTGTTGCCTAACCAAACACTTAAAAAAACTTTAAGTCCGTTGGGGCATGGTAAGGAGTTGTCCAAAAAAATATAAAAAAAATAGTAAGGTAACCTTTTCCGCACTAGTCGTCATCGAATTTCCAACAAAAGTGCAAAACGCTCCACCCTAACTATTGTTTCTCTAAGAAAGTGAATCATTGTACTGTACTATTGTATATTGAATGCTATTAAGTTAGTGTATATTGTATTTCCATAGTGTGATATTTAATTTCGTAATGGCAACAACGCATGAGCTAAAAACACTGCTTGAAGCAGTGAAAAAGTTATCTGCGGAATTAAATGAAACTAATGCACGCATCCAATGTAATCATGTTAGTAAACAAGTCGATATTCTGAAAACAGAAGTAACTGAACTACGTGAAAAATATGACGCGTCAGTTCAAGAAGTTGTATCGGCATTAGGAATACGATTAGAATCAGTCTTTATGTTAATTTCCCAGAATGTTCTGACCCGAACTCTGAACCGTAATATCGAGGGGCTATATGGTAGGCTTTGGTAGAATCATCGAATCGCTATTAGAGTCTAAAGAAAACGTCCAGGACATAGAGGATGGAGTCCCGGACTATCGTATACGCCTAACCCCTCATAGGGATCCACAGGACACGAACCTAATACTGTTGTAGATGTCGTTCCCTCACAGGAACTCGAACCCAGGACAGTCATATATTTAACTCCTTTATGCTATTATATGAGCTGCTATATCCATCAACTGAAGAATTAAAAAAAATGTCGCTGTGTCCCGAAGAATCGCTATGAGTTAAAACCACAACTTTTCAGCAGAAGCAAAAAGCATTCCAAACTCTTAAAATTTTGCCAGACACACGGTAACAATTGAAATATATAATAAAATTCGTTCTGCGTATATTATGAACTGGACATTGTTGTAGCTTGTTTCAACAGTATTATATTACTATTTTTGTGTCTATTGCGCCTTTATAAGTACATAGAGGATTTGTATACATTAATCAATACGTACGTGATGAAAACCTAAAGCCTTTAATTTCAATCTATTATTTTTTCATTGTTGTGACTAAACAATTGAATATTCACTTATCACATTAGATGGAACGCTGCCTGACAGCTTTCAGGTTTATTTGCACCTCATAACTCATTTTCGACAAAAATGTCACATAGCGGTTCTTCGAGGCGCAGCGACGATGTTCAGAAAAGAACTATTTTTCTCTTGTTCACTGAAAAACGGAACATTTATGCTTTCTGAAATTTATTTTTGGAACTCCGGGGCGTACATGTCGATTCCAGTACGGTCTCGGAAATTCTGAGACGTATTACAGTAATATTCTCATCTTGTTAAGCTTTAATAGTTTTGTTCCCAATTAAGATAGAGCCAAGGATTTTTTCACTTTTAGACTATGACTCATGAGTTTAGGAGAATACCTACGAGTAGAGAATCATTAAGAGTGAACGCTTCGCAAAGGGGTTTATACTTTCGGGACCCCTAAATGCCAAAAAATGGATTCGTGGATGTCTGCGTGTGTTCCTCTCGATGTATGTACACTCATGTCCAAAATGATTGTCGCATATCTATAACTATCTTCTTGTAAGAATATAATTTGATAATGATTTTGTAGGGTACTTTTAATACTGACACTATATGTATAATCGGAAATGTATATTTGTGGTAAATTTCATAGGACAAGAATTATAAATACGAAAATTAGAATGAGTAAAACAAAATGTTGCTAAATTGACAAGAACATTTTATTTTCGTTTTATTGTTCTTATTTACTGCTCTTTTGACATGAAATTTTCCACATACATGTCTTTGCTGGTTATACACATACTAACATTATAAAAAAATACCGGCGAATTCGTTATGGAATTATATTCCTACAACAACATATTTATAGATATGCGACAATAATTTTGGACATGAGTGTACTTTGATTCGCTAAAAAAGTTCGCATATACTATAATTTCCACATTCCCATGAATAACTCAGTTTTCTTAATCTATTATTGCTTCTTTGTGCTTTCTTTAACAAAGAAGGTATTAATGAATAATTATTTACGATTTTTTAGAAGAATAAAGGAAAATAAGAAAGTTATAAGGCAAAAACTTTGTTATGAAACTTTAGTCTGTCAGATAATTACGCGAAGAATATTCCGAGGGAAACTTGAGGGTAACTGACTGCTTACACTGCACAGCTATTAGGAACATTCACAAATATACAAAATTGAAAGAACAGAAAATAATATATTTTTGAGATGGACATACAATTCACACTTCACGCAAAGTTCCAATGTGCGAATTCGATAAATATCTTCAGTTGAAATTACTGAAAAGGACAGAAAATGGCAATTTAAATCTCCAAGTGTAAATCTGCGTATGAAGCGACTCTATTAGCAATATCACAATGTACTTTCCTGAGTTGCCCCTGTGATCAAGCGTGTTTAATAATGCTGTTGAATTTCTAGAAACAAAGAGCGGCAGTTCAAGCCTGCGTACAGTAAGTTCTCCTTTTTTTCAATATAGGGATGTTTTTTTTTAAAAAATAAAGTTCTATTTTGAAGTGCTTGAGAAAACAAAATCAGATGAACTATCACGTTTCAAAGTGAGTCGTATTTATTCGCCATGTCCATCGAATTATACGAATACGTTAAAATAAGGAACGTTAACATTCTTATAATGAAAACAGATTTTGATTCCCAGCGGGAGCTCACGTGGTTTCGGTTTTTACGTCGATCAATACGTCTACGTCTCATATAGCCTTGTTGTTGAAACGGACCTTAAACTCCAAATCAACTCAACTGATTAAGAACAGATTTCTGATTTAAAAACCAACTTGGAATCATACGTCGAAAATGAAAATTATTCATGCTCCTGATACCTATTCCTATATACAAGTATATATATATATATATATATATATATATATATATATATATATATATATATATATATATATATATATATATATATATATATATATATATATAGAGAGAGAGAGAGAGAGAGAGAGAGAGAGAGAGAATAAATATGGTTGTATTTTACATACCTAGATAGAGTAGTTCCACCCCTCTAGAAACCTAACAATTCTCATAAGCATTATCAGTTAGGCAATATTCCTTCTACAGTACTGCAATTATAGTTTGCGTCTTAAGTACTATGTAATATAATAATATTTTGTATCAGACTTTAAGAGATTTTTTATGATACATGTATTAATGAAAATAGTCACTACTTGTTCCGTACTCAATTGGTCTTCTATTCACGGCAGAACTCATGTGGTTCAGATTCCACGTTAATCAATAGGTCCCGTCCCACATAGCCTCGCTGCTGAAAGAGACGTTAAACTCCACAATGAAATGAAATCTTTGAAACGAAATGAAACTGCTCACAAGAGTTTGGACATCACTTGATTTCCCGCAAACTGGATTTTCCATATCCTTCCCACTCCCCTGGCCTCAGGGCTCCAGACCCTACATATGGGGTATGCTGAAGGAAGCAATTTTCCGAACAGATAACCCCCTACCAGTATACCGTAGTTCAGAGAGAAGATTCGCTCATTGTTCTGTCGTTCCAGCAACCCGTGTTCACTAACATATCCATCAATCTATAGGACCACTATGAAGAATGTGCGCGATGTAATGGTCAACATTTTGAACACATGATATGCAGGCACGAGTCTTCTTAAATTTACAATATGGGTTGAGTAATGTTTAGCTGACATTCATTTGACAAGCTTTCTTATGTTTCATTATGTTGTACAATAAATAAATAAATATATGGCAACGATGTGATTTCAGTACTGTTTGTTTTGCCGCATACTGTAGTACAAACTGGGAGAGCACAACAATCAGAAAAAGCGAAGAAAAGTAGTCTTAAAGTTTCCGACTCGTCTCCAGCGCTGTAGTCGAGGGTACATTGCGGTTCACGCCGTATACCCTCTTCTTAAACTTAGTCATTAGAGTGTACCTTCTGCTTCAAAGCGTATAGTACTTTCTACTTTTGTTTCGTTTATATTTATTTACTTAATCGGACCATCACTCCAATGATAATGTGATTATGTCACGTTTTCTCTCTTATATTCTTAGCAAGTGTTCAAATATGAGTCATAGGAAAAAAGTTTCTCTAACTACCCTGAAATCACACACACACACACACAAGAAAGAAACCATTTTCATTTTTACTGTTCTTACTAGCTACTATTATTTTGATGTTAGTATACAGGAAGGAACCAAAACAAAATTGTTAGTTTTAGGATGAGGGGATAGATCGATGCAAAATGGCGCATTTTTATTCTGATAGGATATCCAAGCGTTTTGAAGGTCGATGGTTGTGATATTATAATTCCTTAAAACCTTGTTCTCTACTGAAAAGAACCAAATTTGTTCGATATTTTAAAACTAAGATATGAATATTTTCAATATCGTGCCAATGTTAATACGTAACTTTGAGCAATACAGAACCTATTAATTGAAAAAAAATGTCATGTTTTAATGATTTTATAGAGTTCAATTTGGGCATACTGTTCTTAATTCTTGCACATTGGGCACATTTTTTTTCTCTTCCTTCTCGAAGTGAGTTTGTTCTTCTCCATACCTACGCCCATTTATGCTATTAATGGTGTGATTTAAGTAACGAGTGTCATCGAGAAAATAGAATAAATCTTTTAGACTACAAAATAGTAATATATCCTTTATATTTTAATTGAATTAATACATGCGTTTTACATTGTTCATTAAAAAACGCCTTCTATGTCTTATGACAAGCATAAATGATCAAAAACAGCGTATACCCTCTGAAAATTTTAGGACTCCACCAGTACTCGTCTCATTTGATAGGACGCGTTAATTTATCAAATGACGGCGCAGCAGAGTAAAGAGCATCTACAAGTTACGTGCAAAGGGTTCTGGGTTCTATTCATGCTCGAGTCATTTTTTGCTTTAACCAATAAAGTAGCCAAATCAGTTGTAAAACTTGCAATATTCTATGTTAACTAAAAACAAAATGTAATCTATTCCGTAAATATATTGATATTACGAGTTATATTATGGTCACCACAGTTGTGTAAAAATGTTCTTGGCGCTTTTTGTCTATATGTGGAGAGTGTGCGAATTACAAGGGGGATGAGGGAAAATCCCCTTTGGTAATACTGGCTGCATTCTATTACCAGGGGCGTCATTTCAGACGACAATAGCATGGGAACTATAACAGTTGTACCCAAGGGCGTCATTTAGGGGAGCAATAGGAGACAGTTACCCCCAAGCGTTTGTGGAATACATATACGTACTTTAATCGATTGTCTATTAATATACTAGTACAAAAATGAAAGTCTTATGTGTGGTGCTCTTGCTCTTCTCAAGCGAAGTCTGAAATAATGCCCCTGGTTGTGGCGTACATCCAGTATTAAAAGAGGGAATTTCTTCCTCATATCCCTTTAATTCGCACTGTCCATATCTGTCCAATATTGACGCTTTAAATGTGCACGACTACCTCGCGAAAGGTGGCCCCGAAGTTCATTTACCAAACTCTGCTTTCCCTTGTCAGTAACTTTTGTATATTTCCTACTCGGTTATACACGTTTTACAGTTATTTCTAGTAACCTTGAACGACAGGGACACGAACACAAACACACTGGGAACATTTAAAATTCTAAAACTTTTCACACCGGGAATCGAGCGCGAGATCCCGCCCACCACAGACGCACGTAGTAGCCACTAGACCACATAGGCAAGTTATGAAGCTAACGTACTCGTATTTTAATAGTTCTACTAGAAATGCTAGAGATATGCAATTGTATTGCATTGAGTGATTTATTCCAGAGAGGCAATGCACTTTACATTGAATCCTTTTCCTTGTTTCATCTTTATTGTGCTTATTCTTTGTATTTTCCGCACAGTTCATGAAAAAGCAAATACATTTTTCACTACGGTGTCCGAAAACGCTATTTTAACTGATCATAAAACAGAAATCTGTCGGTGAAGTAATATGGGGTAATGTGTGGTATTCTATTTTTATACCGAGTTCCTTCCTGGCTAAGCGGTTAGCGTACACACCTTTGACGTAAGAGACCCGGTTCGATTCCCGGTGTGAGCTCACGTGGTTCGGATTTTACGCTAATCAGTAGGTAAACGTCTTATATTGCCTCGCTGCTGAAAGGGACGTTAAAGTCAAAATCAACTCAACATTATTTTTATTCCATCAATAGAAGCAATGGGTAGACGATACTATCCTGCTAAAAACATGCATTTATTTCTCCGGTACATATTACAAAGCATCGGACTATTTGGGACATTAATTACAAAAGATTCAAGAAAAAGAAGCTTTATGAACATTAAGTCGCTTCAAGCGTTCAAATCGCTTTATAAAATTCCAGATTATGAATTACAATAACTTTTTAGGTTGTAATTAAAAATACATGCATATATTGCTTTTATATCTCTCACTCACTCAGTCTCTCTGTTTCAACTACAACAATATTAACGTTCCTAATTTTTAGCGTCTTCGTATATAAATGATAAAAGGGTGAATAAATGTGACTGAGCTTTGAAACGTAATAGTTCATCTGATTTTGTTTTTTCAAGCACTTCAAAACAGAACTTTATATTTAAAGAAATGTTTCCATATATTAAAAAACTTTATACAATCATAGTCAACGTCTTGCGAATTAAATCAGAAAAATAAACACAGTGCTGAACAAGACTGCACTTATTTAATATAAAAACACATTTACAGGTGACGTTTCGATCTTCTAGCCAAGATCCTCATCAGACGTACACTCTTACAAGAGAAGACCTACGAGAGTGTACGTCTGATGAGCATCTTGGCTAGAAGATCGAAACGTCACGTGTAAATGTGTTTTTATATTAAATAAGTGCAGTCTTGTTCAGCAGTGTGTTTATTTTTCTAAAAAAACTTCCTGAAGGCAGATTCGATCCACCGCCCTTCGATCTTAGAATTTCAAGAGCACTACTAAACACGCTTCACCACCGAGACAACGTATGAAAGAACACCTTGTAATATTGCTAATATATTGCTCCAAGCGCAAGTTCACACTTCAAGTTTGAAATAGTCGTTTTCTACCTATTTCAGTAATTTCAACTGAAGATATTGATTGATTTTGCATATTGGAACTGTGCATGAAGTGTGAATTGCATATTCAACTCAGAAATACGTAGTTGTCTGTCCATTTCATGTTTCTTTTCAATAGATTCACATGTTAGTGAATGTTCCTAATACCTGTGTACTGTGTCGAGTCATTTTCCCTCTAATTTACCCCGGGATATTTTTTGCGTAATTATTTGACAGACTAAAGTTTCATAAGAATAAAGGTTTTTTGTTTATTATTTTCTTATTTTGCTTTATTTTTTCTCCAAAATTATAAATAATTATCCATTACTACACTGCTTTGTTAAGGAAAGCACAAAGAAGCGATAATATATTACGAAAACTGAATTATTAATGAAAATGTGGAAGGTACAGTATATGCAACCTTTTTTGTGAATTATGATACACTCACCTAAAAGACATATCGTTCCACAACAAATTTTAAAGTTTAGTTTCTTATAAGACTCTCTAGGGAAGTTTTTTTTTTTTTTTAAATTAATACTCCTGAAATCAGGGTAGTTTACTGGAGCTTGAATTTGAAATTTTCAATTATCTCGAAAATGATTCCAACGACTTTCTTCATTTAAATCAGTAGCTCATTAACAACCCCATAATGTTACATAATTCCTTTTTCTAGGAAATATTCAGAAGAGATTTAATCTTGGATTTTCTGGACGATTTTCTCAAAAGTGAATTAAGCTGATTTTCCTCATGTTCCATAAATATAATTAATTAAAAAAAAATAATGCTAAAATTTTCCGTAAGTGATCTCTATTTTAAAAATCCATAAAGGATAGTTTATTTTCAGGGAAAGTAGTCTCTGTAGAATTTTTCGAAACTGTCTCAGGCGATTTTGTTCATACGTCACAAATGCATAACCTATGATGTAACGTAAGCAATTTCTCTTTTTAAAAGTTCACAAGGCATAGTTTATTCGTCGGTGTGTGTTTTCTTCGAAGCTTTTTTTATTTAGTAAATATCTCTTACAACCATAAATAAATGTTTCGACAATAACCACATAACTACAGAATGGTTAGCTTTAATTTGTCGAATGGGAGCGAGAAAGTTTAGTGCAGTAGTCCCTATCTTGTTCTTACGTTATATCTGAAGTGACGAGCCTTCGAGTTTGTTAATTTATCTGGTTAGCTACATACGCTAGTAATTTAGTAAATGACTACTACTTATTACTACTAGTACTAGTACTAGTACTAGTGCTAGTATTTAGTACTAGTATTTTATAAGCAAGATACTTACTGTTTCCATTTTGCTTAGCTATACACTGGGCTTCCCACCGATGGTCGTAAGTAGAACCATCGTCTCCACATACTTCCAGTCGTCTCCCAACTCTTACTCTATTCATCAAGCAAGGATCGAACTCAGGACTATCTTCACATGCTCCTTCCGTTATTGGAGCACGTAAAACTAAAAAAATAATAATTTATAGATAATGTTATTTCATGAGACACCAAAATTTACATAGATTAGTGGCTTGCAAAATCCGACCAAGAATCAAGTTCAACATTTATAAAAGTTGTGGATCGATTACACAAGTAATTATTTGAATTAAATTAGATTGTATTATCTTCTTACAGCTTATAGCAGGGCAAAAACTCAAAACAAAGTTATCAAAATTAAAATTTAGAACGTTGACCTTCGAACTAATTAGCTGTTAATATTGTTGGTTATCACCTGGGGGCATCAGAACTCGAGGTTCAGTAGAGTATGTTGATTGCAAGACGGTGGAGAGTCGTTGGTAGTACAAAAAATGGAGACAAATTCTAAAATATCAGTAAATTTTGATGTATAAAAATATGGTTTTGTTGGGTTGAATATAAGTCGCAATGTTTAAGTCTGGTCAACGTATAATATTAGAAGTGAGAAAAATTACTTTAATACATTTATAATCAAACATTTTTAATAAAATGAGAACTAAACATTTGCCGAGTTTATGAGTTACAGGATTTCCATTCATTCTACGATTTTGTGCCTCCTTGTGTCTCGATTTCAAGATTAAATATTATCTTGGGGTGTGCATAAAGAGCCTCTACCGTGATTAGGTGCAGAAAACTTGCAATTTTTGGACCTAAAGCCGGAAATATCCTGTAAACAGGAGCTAACCCGTTCGCGTTCTCGTTTGTAAATAATCAAGTGGAGCTGTGGATGCATTCATATATATTATTCTTCCTGAGGATGCGAAGAATAATGCATAGGAATTCTGTTTCGAGATAAATGTTTGAAACAATAAATCAGTTGAAAATTACGATGATTATGCTGATGATGTCGAAGAAGTGAGTAGAGCTGCGTTTTTTTTTCAAGGAGATCGATTAGCACTAACTATTTCAGTAGACGAAAATTAACTTGAACTTCTTGAACATAGTGGGTTTGAATGAAGTGAGATAATTAGGAAAAGGTGCGATAAAATCCAGAAATTACACAATAGTCTATTCAGGTGGCGTTAAGGCTGAGAGAAGTGTCGCGTTACCAATGAAGAACGAAATAGCAAGAAATGTAACCAAAGTGGAATGTTGCAGTGACAGATTGATGTTTGTAAAACTAAGTGCAAAACCAGTGGACATTGTGATGAAATAAGTGTAAATGCCAACAACCGACCAGGATTAGGATTACGGATTAGATTTCTGGGCTTTCGGCATCTATGACTATGGTAGCCCGTCATGTATGAGGGATGACGTCCTTCGGCGATCAGACTCATGGATCAGAAGAATCCCAGAGCTTAGCATTCCTCTCCGCCGATTTTTTAATGGCACGTCGCAGATTATCAGTGTCTGGCTATACTTATCTGCTGTAATTGTTCGTTCTGATTTCAAGAATTCCACAAGGATTACAGCCTTTTGGTCCCAAATTAGGGATGCCATTAGTTTGTAAACTGATTGTCTTTGACTTTATTCGCTTTAGGAGAACCATTGTCATTGCATTAACTGCTGCTTCGACTCCCTAGTGGCGTACAATATCCAGGTTTCATCCTCTGCCACTGTGAGAAAAGAGGACATCCTTATTTATCCCCCAGCGAGCCAAAAAAAAAAAAAAAATTACGTTTGGCTGTCATATTTTGCTCCTTGTGAGTGTCTGCCAGCATTTTTTGGCACCCACCTCGCACACAATTTGGGATAACTTACGTAGGTTGTCAGTCACAATTCGATGCACTCTTTTCGCAGATGCTTCTGCAAACTCTTTGGCTACTTAAGTTATTGTGAACCGGCGATTGTATCACACTTTCTCATTGACGCATTCCACCAGATCGTCAGTCTTCCGCTAAGCTCATCATCATGAACTGATCGTTTGAGTGCCCTTCCCGAAACTCTCTGCACCATTTCCGGGCCTTCATTTCACTCATCATTGTCGGTCGTAAATTACACACAATTTGCGATGGATGTCAGCTATATTTTGTCCTTTGGCGTTCAGAAATCGTATGACCAGTGGCGAAGCGTAATCTACGAGTAGGCCCGACAAACTAATAACACAAATAGCATTTAATGTATCATAAAATGTTTAAAATTACAGTCAGAATTCTATTTTCCTTATTGAGTTAAACAAAGAAAAAACCCTACCAAATCTATTTACTTTAAAGAACTTTCTTAGCTGTATTTCTAACGCTGTTTAGAGTTAAATTTATGTGCATGTAACATAGTAGATTTTTTTGTTGTTTAACAAGAAAGAATGAATATATAAGCAAAAGTAGACGGAAAGTAGTCTATTATTATTATTATTATTATTATTATTATTATTATTATTATTATTATTATTATTATTATTATTATTATTATTATTATTATTATTATTCAACAAATATTTACATGAGGAAAACACGCAACATGTATTAATGAAAAATTCCCTTTTAGCTCCACTACAAATATTTTGAAGTGCAGTTCACACTTTCTTCTGTCTGGGATTTGCAGTGGGGATGAGAGAATTTCCTCCTCAGTTGCTGCATATTTGCTGAACTTCATTTCCTGCATATTTGAAAATGGAGAGAGAAAAAAAGAAAGTACATTCTTAGAGTTAGCTGTCAAATTTCTTGGCTAAGCGTTTGCCACTTATATCTCTCACTTTAAAGCAAGTACAATACTGCATTTAATTAATGCATCACTTGACAATGACTTCGCTAGAAATGTTAATGCTGAGAAGGAACTTTATTTGAATCAACGCAAAATATTTAATGTTGTATTCTATGGAATGGCATATTTAAGGGGTGGCTTTTGGGCTTAAGCACTCACCGAAATTTTATCGCAACTTTTTATTGTTTTATATATATTACAGAATTTTCTCATTTCCAGGAAAAAAGTTAGCAAAGACCCTCCCGAAACAAGCAAAGCCCTCGAAACAAAATCGTAAGTACCCCACTGATTCTACGAAATGGAAAACTCAGCTAAAATTACACACAAATATTATTTTATCCTGTACGGTAGCGTTTGGTAAATTTATACATATGTTTAATGTATCAGACATATTCTACAAGCTATTATGGACCAGGTCCCATATAGGCGGAAAATCAGTTACTCTGAATAACTCGAGAGTATATACCTAAAATAAACAAGGTATCACTAATAGAATACATGATTCTACACAGAAACTTCTTATCTTAGAAGGAACTCCGAGTGTTTCCAACCTACTATTTTGTTACCGAAAAAAACGAAATGTTGAAATATTGACTGTTTTGTAAGAAACCAAAAATAAAGAAAATATACGGTAGAAAATAGGGTAGGCCCGGCCTCAGAGCCTAATAGTACGCTTCGTAACTGCGTATGACAGATCTCACTTGATATGTAGCGGCCTTTTCTTTCTTCTTTTTTTATTACGGCAGCCATTTTACCTTACTACTGCTCGCACGTACACAACTCCACTCGGACCTCATAGTTCTTTGGCTCGGACGATTCTACCTCTGTTGCAAGCACAGAATACTAGGGCAGACTCTTGTGCAACGACCCGCTCGGGAGAGTAATACTCCCGGAAGTAGGAACGAAAAACACAGTTCTGATTGGTTGGCGTTATCTATGTCTTGCCACGTTGCATTCAAATAGCAGAATTCAGACAGTTGTTGTTGTCGCTCCTCGTGGCCGACTGGGCTAGCGTTATTTGCTACTAATGAAATTCTCTTTTGGCGTGAGTTCAAACCCGGCACGAGGAATTTTTAAAAAATTTTTTTTACATTTTTATAACACCTTTTTAAATTAAAATAATACGAAAATAATACTCAAAAATATGATTTACTTACTTTTCTGCAGATAAGTAGTATTAGTAGTAGGAACGAGTTAGAAGCCCCGCAGGGCTCGTTTTGTTGCCCTTGTACTCCATGATAGAAGGCTCGTTTTGTTCCCCTTTTACTCCATGATATAGATTTTGTGACCAACTTAAAACAACTGACTAGGATAGCGCGTAAAACAGCTGGCTAGAGTAGCGCGAGAAAAAACGTACTTGCGGGAGTATTACACTCCCGAGCGGGTCGTTGTTGCCAACCTCCCTAAAAATTATCAGCCCTTTTTATTGACATGCGTCTCGTGAATAGTCGATCAGGAACATGGCTCCTCAACACACGTTATAAAAGCATTAGCAAATGCTCCCATGTTTCCATGTTCTTACTTCTGCACCTTTCATACATAATCCATCTGAAGTCGACGCCTCGCATGAGCGTCCAACCTTTTTCTTCCATTCTAGATCAAACATCGAACAATTCTTTTAAATGGAAAGTCTAAATATGAAATTTCTTAATGTATTTAATTTTATGGAATTTCGAGATATCAACATTTTATTACAACAATTGCTATCGCCTTCCCTTTAACATTTCACCTCTTTTCTTTCTTTTTAGGACAAATATCGAAAGACGCTGAAACACGTGTTTCACTATTTTAAGAAAAGTCCAAATATCAAGTGTCATGTCTCGAACCTTAAAAGAAAACTCTAAATACCAAATTGTCTGTATCTATTTTTTAGTACTCTGAGATATGCACATCTAATAATAATTGCAACAATAATTTCATCTCCCTTCCACTTTTTTAAAAACCTTATTTAGTGTAACCTTACGTCATAAATCCTATGTACTGCTCAAATTTAAAGCTTCTAACTTAAGCAGGTGAGTTGAGTAAATTTTGAGTTTAACGTCCCTTTCAGCAGCGAGGCCATATGAGACTGGACCTACTGATTAACGTGGAACCCGAACCACATGAGCTCCTGCCGGGAATCGAACCCGGGTCTCCCACGCCAAGGGAGTGTACGTTAAACGCTTAGCCACGAAAGAGCTTACTCTAGCTTCTCTAGCTTAAGAAGTTTGACCTAAGTGTTGGTTAGTCACTTACTCATTCAGTCAGTCAGGCACTCTTGAGAGATCAATCTATTTTAGAAATGAATTCAATCACATATTATAGAGGGGTGCCAGTTATTCTATTCCATAATTGTCACAAAGTGTGTCACATAATTTTTCTTTCTTTTTCTTTTCTTCTTTCTTTTTCTTTTCTTTTTTTCTTTCTTTCTTTCTTTCTTTCTTTTTTTCTTTTTTTTTTTTACAAAACATCACTTGTTACGTACTTAACACCAAAATATTTCTCTGTATCTCTGACGTACTAAATAATAAAATACACTGAACATAATAAAATAATGTTTTAAAAAATCCTTACAACTTTGTACATTCATAGTTTGCAAGTAACACTCTAATGTGTCCAAATTTTCCATGGTCGTGGTTCCATTGTAGCATACTGGCTCTGACACTTCATTTCGAGCTGCAAGATCACAGATGGTTCTTCCCAAAACACTAGTGAACGATCCTAGAAGATAAAAAAATAAATAAAAAATAAAATAAAATAAAATAAAAGAGTAGTAAGCATTAATACGAACTATCTCGTATTCTATGTCTCGAACAGAGTCGGATTTCGGACTAGGCAATCCGACTAGGGACGCAAATCTCAACGGGTCAGCAAAAGAAAATAAAGAAAGAAAAAAGCATTTGGAATAATTCTTTTTTTCTAAATTATTATTGTAACGTTTTACGTTTTATTTGGTTTTGGTACATTTCATTATAACACTAAGAAAACAAACCTAAATTTTATGTCAAAACGACGTCCTAATTCAAAAACAAGACCATTGGTCAGAAAGCATTGCGTGACGTCATCTACTAAGCTTCTGACCCAATAAACTTTGAAATGATCATGATAAAACCTTTACTTACATGCACCCGGCAACACTGCTATTCATTTCTATGGGGCTATTTAAAGCAAGAGGTATACAAGAACAATTCTCGAACTCAAGTGAATTTTGTGGTGGACACACACCGTGTGCGTGGGTTTCCTCGGGGTTTTCCCGTTTCCTCCCACTTTCTTCATTTCACCATTTCATTCATTACTCATCATCACCGACTCCTTTAGCCTAACCGGCGTAACCGTGGGATGTAAAACTCAAAGATTTCATTTCATTTCAATTCTCGAACTATTCAAGACCTGGAAACGAACATTCGCAGTGTCATTGAGAACATTAAAACTTCTAATCTTCGTAAACTTGCTGCCAAACTGGTGAAACGTGTGAACCAGTGTTTAAATTAAAACAGGGGACAGTACCAGCATCCGCTGTAGAGCTGGTAACTCATTTCTGGTAGTAGCAGCGTTGCCGGGTGCATGTAAGTAAATGTTGTATCATGATAATTTCAAAGTTTGTTTTTCATTGTTTTCAGGAATTTCATAATGTAGACAGATCCTTAACACTCCTTTTGATGCACTGAAACATCAGCAAAGTTGCCAATTCAGAGTGTTAATTTATGAAAATTTCGATTTCCGTAGTTCCCCCTTACAGAGGCCTCATCCCATTAGTTATCGGTGGAAATGAAAATTTCTTTTTTGCTCCATAGTTTCCAAGCTACTCCAACTAAACAAACTGAAAATTAACGACAGAACATCCATACGTATGAGTTATGAGTCAATTTACATGTTTTGCAAAAAATTTGATTTACACCTTCGGTTACATCTGTCAACACTGTGTGGTTCCTAGTGTACTTCAATCATTGCTTCCTAGTTTAAAAATATATACATGAACAAGGCTTCATTTTGGTATAACCATTATTCGTGTATCACTTCAGGTTCAAAAGTTCTACTATCCCAAACCCCGGGTTGCATTGTATATTGGACACCCTGTAGAAGCAACAAACGCATCAACTTTATTAGATGACAACTGTCGATCATTTGAAAGTGAATATGGAAGAACCATGAAATAAAGTGAATTGACACTCGTCATCAGGGGCGGATAGATACTACAACCTGGGCCCGGAGGCACTGTACTACAGGGAGGGGGCCTCCGATTCCCCACAACTCATTCATAGCATTGATAATTTATTATTTACGAGCGGCTTTCAAGCTGCAAATTGTGTTCATAAAAATCTTTGTTTTACGTCCTTTGTTAGCCGTGTAGGCTAAAGGAGACTGTGATGAAAATGAATGAAATTGTGGAATGAAGGAAGTGGGAGAAAACCGGGGAACCCCCCTCAAAACATGCACACGGTTCGTCCACCACAAAGTTCACTTAGTGTGAGCGTGGATATAACCAGCGACACCATGCACCAGAGTTGAACGATTTACCACAGAACAATCATGCCCCTTAGCTTGTGTTCATGTTTAAGAAACAAATTTCAGCTTCCAACGTTTCACTATTACAATTTTTCAATTTGAAAGCAATACAACAACTTTGAAGACAATGTAAATGACTGCGAACAACGTACAATACAAGCATAACAGTACAATAGAGATTTTCTACAAAAGTAACATCTTTTGGAAAATATTGCTTTTTGTTGCAAAATGATCTACATTGTTATCATTTTCAAAGTTTACTAAAATGTCTCTTTCAATAGTCATAGGCATAAATGTTTTCAAGTGTTCTTGGGACAAAGTACTTCTTAATCTAGTTTTTATCAATTTTTGCAACGTTTGCATTGTTTAACAAAACTGTACTAAAAACATAAATATTTCAATTACAATGAGAGGAGGGAAGCCAGTACGCGTTTTTTACATCAAAATTTTTCCTCGGCGTTCGGCCATACTTTTTCCGGATTGAATAAAATCCCAACACGGCTTCAATGTTTCAGGCAATTCTATTGCAAAATTCTCTAGTATAATACTGTGAAAGTAACAGTCGGTGGCCTAGTATTTTTATGATGGGCGCCATAATATCCTGCTCGAATAAATTTTAGTTTCAGCCGCTCCAAAACTACTGCCACATTGGTTATTTATTGTCTCATAAATGTTTCATTTGTTCAATTGATTTTAAAGCGAATGATGATTATGACTGAGTGTTCAGCTCGGGGACTGGTTTTGCGGTTCTTAGGCAAGGTGAACACCGACATTGGTTTGCCATTGCTTTCTGTCGGATGAGTCCAATGGCGGGATTCTAAAGTATCGAACAACATTTACTTCTAACGTAATCGTTATTCTATGATTTCCTAGAGTTCTCTTTTCTCTTTCCTATGTTCATCCTAGTGCTCTCAACGGGTCGGGTCGGGTCGGGTTGAAGACCGACCCGACCCGTGATCCGAATTGATTGACCCGACCCGACTGACCCGAACCGTGATCCGACCTGATTGACCTGACCCGACAACTCGACCCGAGCTGATCCGATTGACCCGACTGACCCGACCCGACAACCCGACCCGAGTAGCCTGACCCGACAACCCGACCCCTATTTGACCCGACTAACCCGACCCGAGTTGACCCGACCTGACCCGACCCGTAACCCGACCCGAGTTGACCCGATCCGAGTCGGGTCGGGTCGGGTCAACCCGATCCGTTTGAGAGCACTATAGTCACGACACTGGGTGAACGCCAAACTGCACTCCCATTGGGAATTAAACTCGGACCACGTGTACCGAAGTCTTATACGTTAACCACTAGCTAGATCAAGCGGGGGATTTGTATATGCATCTTAATGAATATTTTACACTTTTGTGGTTTGGTTATTTCTTTTTATAACTGATACCAATGTCCGACGTGGGAGAAATTTATTTTTTTCTTGCTTTAGTTCTATGTGACGAAATTTTTATTCAAGATCAGTGTTCTCACCCGCTTGGACGCCAGGGGGTCTTCTCGGAAGGCAGTAGCAAGAGTCTCTTGGCGGAGACAAAAGGAAATCGTTTAACTACAATGATAAGGGTTGAGGAAACGGGAGAACAACTGTGATTTTTTCCAACCCTTCAACTTTCATTCCAAAATAGGTTCTTATGATTCCGGGACCCGTGCCACTTTGATTTTTCTTTCTCGGTAATTAAAACGTATTTTACAGTATATATAGTTGCACGTAAAAAGATACATAATATGAATTTTGTAATTTAAAATTTAAAAATACAGTATGACATTTAATTATAAAGTACTAGTTTTATTTAATCACTTTCAGCCCAACAAAATGATATTCAAACAATTCGCTCCCTGGGTCTTGGTCATCAATACTGCGTCTTATTCTTCGTCTTGCAGTCAAGTCTTGGTCCTGCATTTCGTAGTCGTGGTGGTCTTTAATGCTATATAAGAGCCAAGAATGCTCGCCTCAACGGTACAAATGAAGACCAAGTGTGATTTTGATTATGGTCTTTCATACTATACGGAAAGCAAGAAAATATGTTCATCGCTACTTGGTGATCACCAAAACAAGGCCAAGAGTAAGATTACTATGCAATTCGTCTTGCATATCCAATCTTTATCTTGTTCTTGTATCGATGTCCTTGGGATTGGTGAAATAAAATGAAATATTCAGTTTAAGGTCCCTCGATTCTGCACCGAGGCTAAGGGATACGGTGACTGAGAAATGAATGAAATGGTGGAATGAAGAAAGTGGGAGGAAACAGGAGAACCCCGAGAAAACCCACTACACGGCGTTTCTCCACCACAAAGACTACTTAGCACAAGCTGGGATCGAACCATGGACACCATGCACCAGAGATGAATTCTCTACCAATGAGCCACCGCAGCCCTGCTTGGGCTTGGTCGTCCATATCCAATCTTTCTTTTGGCCTTGCTTAAACAACTTCTAGTTTTGTTCTAAATCCAGACTCCATATTGGCGTAGATATTAATATTACAGTCGATTGGTAAAATCAATCTTCCACATTTACAAATTAAAGTACACACAAGTACAAAAATAAGCATTTACCATAAAAACACTAGCTGCAAGTGTTCAAAATAGATTTATGGCTTCTATAAAATCAATTGAAAATTGCTATTTTTAATTAGGCAGCTAGTGAAAAACAGCAGCTTTCGACTCCAGCCGAGTTTAAGCTCAACCTAAACTCAGTTGACCAAAGTGAACTGACCCGACTGACCCGACCCGATCCCGATAACCCGATTGACCCAACCCGACAACCCGACCCGAGCTGACCCGACTGACCCGACCCGAGTTGACCTGACCCGACCCGATCCGTAACCCGACCCGTTTGAGAGCACTAGTTCTTCCCTTTTCTCTCTATCTCTTTTTCTTATCGTTACAGGAATTTCGGCATGCAGTACAAAGCGTAGTTTTAGGTCTCAAATAGTGTTATGGTTAACAAAAAAATTAAAAAATGTATCGATGAGTTTCAGATGTGACTATCTATTTAGGTTTGATATATTTTCGTGTAGCATATAAACGTTACCTACTGAAGTACATTTTTCTGAATTACATTTTTTCTTTTCGTACATCCTGAAATTAGAACATTCATGAAACACTTCAAGATTGCTGAGTACTAGAATACATTTCAAGGACCCTTGGCATTCAGAAAGAAATGTAATGGTCACTATTAGAAGTTGTCATACCAAATGGAGCATATAAATTAAATACAGTATGATTCCACCACTGGGCCTTGTTGATTTAATATTGGCTGGGGCCTACCTGGATTCTCCCGGTGAGTCTATCCGCCCCTGTCCATCAATTTGTTATAAAATTACATAGTGAACAGATTTTATCGTCGAATATACGCGGTTAAAAGAGCACTCTGATTATCCAAATTCAAAGGACCCCAATCCTCTACAAGCCCCGTTCTCTTCATCGCCTTCGTAGTTAAGTCGGAAATTTGCTCTGCTGGTAATCCAAAGGTTGATGGTTCGAGCTTATCCTGGGGTACATTTCTTTACTTGTTTAAAGTGTTGTTTAGAGTCACCTTAATGTAAACACATTACACATATAGATGATTTAGGCTAACACATTTTGGGAGAATAATTTTGTGGTTCATTGACGCTTACGTCATGGGGAACATACTAGGCACGTCCCCCAGGTACATGTCAGGCATGTGTCTAGGGGCCAGGGGCGGATCCAGGACGGACTTCTGGGGGAGAAGGTGGGTTGTAATACTGCTACTTAGAGCTACTTTTAAGAGCTCCAAACTCTGTGATGGGTTTTATTTATATATAAAATAAGACAGTTTCCTCTTCTGGGGGAGCGATCGCCCACCTGCTAGGGGCGGACATAGACTGTGAATATTACTTGCCATCTATGTGATTTTTCTCTCAGAGCGAGGTACATAAGGCACATACTGGACACATTCCCATGTACCTGAGGGAACATGATATTCATATGCCTGCTATGTAATTGTGCTGTTAGGGTTGCAATTTCATTTACATATATATATATATATATATATATATATATATATATATATATATATATATATATATATATATATATATATATATATATATATATATATTGTATTGCAAAGAAAGTTACAATTGACTGTTATTCCCTTCAATATTCTCCCCTCCCTTATCTACACATCGCTGCATAACTGCCTTCCATTGTTTAAAGCAATGCTGTAGGTCATCAGATGTCACTCTGTTCAACAACTCTGCAGTTTTTCGTTTCAGCTCTTCTACAGACCGATAATATGTTCCCTTCAATGCACTTTTCACTTTTGGGATAGTCCAGGTCTGGGGAATACGGAGGATGGTCAAGCACAGGAATGCGCCTGGCTGCTAAAAACTGCTTCACAGAAAGGGCAGTCGCATTGACTTGGTGGAGGACCCATGCATTGTTCTTCCACAAATCCGATCTCTTCTTCCTTATTCTTTCCCTCAGCTTGACTAGGACTTCTTTGTAGTAGATCTGATTCACCGTTTGACCCTGAAGCACCGATTCCTGATACCCCTGATATCGAAAAAAACGATTAGCATTGCCTTCACTTTGGACTTGCTCATTCTTGCTGTTTTCATTCCTGGCGACGTGGGAGTCTTCCAGTACATGGATTGACGCTTAGTCTCGGGGTCATTGGAAAATCCATATTTCATCACATGTGATGACACGTGTTAGCAAGTCTGGCTTTGCTTTGAGTCGTTCCATGACGTCACAGCAAATGGTCTTTTGAATGTCTTTTTGTTCCTGAGAGAGGTTTTTCGGAACAATTTTTGCACAAATTTTTGTCATGTTTAAGTTGTCATGCAAAATTTATCTTACTGTCTCTTTGTTAATGTTCATCATGTCTGCAATTATCCGAATGCTCAGACGTCTGTCTTACCGCACAAGTTCATTAATTTTTTGAACATTTTCGTCCGTTCTTGAACTCAAAGGGCGGCCGGGTTGTTCATCATCTTCAACCTTCTGCCTACCTTCTGAAAATAGTTTGTACCATTCGAAAACTCGCGCACGTGACATCCCAGACAGCACAATGCACGTACAGTATCCGTATAGTACATGTACAATTGCACGGATGCAACATGTGCATCATCTGTATAAATGCACGCCTGTACATGTGATGCACATATACATGCCAGGTTCTATTCAACATCTTCACGTGCACAGAACATGTGCAATGCACACGTACATGTCCTGCACAAGTGATTTACACCTACCGCGCAGGTGATTTACAAGTAGCACGTATTCGATATTCATGTAGTTCACAGGTGATTTACATGTAGGACAGCGGTGATTTACACGTAGCACACAGGTGATTTACATGTAGCACACAGGTGATTTACACGTAATACACAGGTGATTTGCATGTAGGACAGAGATGATTTACACGTTAACACACAGGTGATTTACACGCAGTACCCAGGTGATTTACATGTAGGACAGATATGATTTACAAGTAACACACAGGTGATTTACACGCAGTACCCAGGTGATTTACATGTAGGACAGAAATGATTTACACGTAGCACATAAGTGATTTACACGCAGTACCCAGATGATTTACATGTAGGACAGAGATGATTTACACGTAACACACATGTGATTTACATGTAGGACAGAGGTGATTTACACGCAGTACCCAGATGATTTACATGTACGATAGAGGTGATTTGAAGCAGTACCCAAATGATTTACATGTAGTGCACAAGTGATTTCCTCGTAGTACAGAGGTGATGTAAAAGCAAATTCGAGATGCAACGAAAAAAGGAGTTTATATATTTGGTGTCTTACGCAGTAACACCATCTATAACTGCACGGTCACGGTCACGGTCACGGTAATATTGAAGTTGTATGCAGAGTATCGGGCCAAAGCCCCTGACTCTATGAGTAGAATGAAAGAGTTCAAAATACAGAGGTACAGGTGAAAAACTGGGTATTACTATTGAGTTGGTAGGTATGGTAGGCTACATCTGCAACTGTCGCAGAGTGGCTGATGGTGACTTTAGGCGAGCTTTATAGAATCATTATATGCGTGGCATGCGATGGACGTTCCGGAGAGCGCATTCGGTGCCGATATTAGCAATAGCTGGGTTAATATGCCTGGGTAAGGCACGCCAGAACTTATGGTGGAGATGGCGTAAAACTTCTCTAACAGGGGGAAGCTCTAGATCTTCCAGAATTTGGCGGTTGCGAGTATATCTGTCGTGACCAGTAATGATACGACCGGTTCTAGTTTGCACACTTTCGAGTGTCTGAAGGTGACTGGATGAGGCATGTTGCCAGGCAGGGCATGCATAAGTAAGTGTGGACAGGACTATCATTTTGAATATGTGCACTCGGGCCTCATGAGAAATTGAACTGCAGCGAAAGATTGGATATAATGCTGTGATTTTGCGTAATGCTCTTTGCTTTATGTCCTTGATGTGCGCAGCGAATGTTAACCCACGATCTAATATCACTCCCAAATATTTAGCATGTGTGGCGTGAGGAATGTATGCGTTCTCATATATTAGATTTCGACGGGTGCGTATACGTCTTCTACTGTGTACAACAGTACAACTTTTGTCGGTATTTACTTTAATCCTCCAACGTCTGGCCCATTCCTGAAAACTGTTCAGTTGACGTTGCATATAGATGTAACACTGTATAAGTGAACTGCTTGTTGTGAAAAATTAACTGCAAAGACATCACCTTCAAAGTATATAACAAGTAACTAATAATTGTCAGTGAGAATTTAGGTTTGGAGTTTATTATTTGCAACGAGCAAAGCTTTAGGTAGTATATTTGACATGTTTGCCAAGTAACAAATAACGCAATATATTCTGCTGTAATCGGTCACCAAAATAATTTTGTAAACCTATGAACTGCCTGACTGTAGTTACATCAGTACAATGCTGCCACCTGTTTATCTTGTATCCTAGCTCAGTGGACGTTATGGAGTTTTTACAATCATTCAGCTGTTATTCGTCGAAAAGTCTGTATAACACCGGCTGGAGGAAAAACGACACCTACTAAAAATGGAGGTTACTTTCTGTTGATGAGAATGAGAATAAAAGAATGAAAGTAAAAGTATACACTTGCACGGTATTATGGACGTCTCATACACACGTGCAGTAGCCGTGCAAATACCCATGTGCACACAACGGCTTAAGCACCATTAATTTAAATGTGCTTCATCCACGCAAATGCACATGTGCACATGCACGGCTCAAGCATGAGTTATGTACATGCGCTGCATCCACGCAAAAGCACATGTATACATAACGGCTACAGCACGGGTTATATAAATGTGTGCTTCATCCATGCAAATGCACATGTGCACATAACAGCTTAAGCACGGGTTACATACGTGCGCTGCATCCATGCAAATGCACATGTGTACATAACGGCTTAAGCACGGGTTACGTACGTGCGCTGCATCAACACAAATGCACATGTGTATATTACGGCTACAGCACGGGTTATATAAATATGTGCTTCATCCATGCAAATGCATATGTGCACATAACGGCTTAAGCACGGGTTACGTACGTGCGCTGTATCCATGCAAATGCACATGTGTACATAACGGCTTAAGCACGGGTTATATAAATGTGTGCTTCATCCATGCAAATGCACATGTGCACATAACGGCTTAAGTACGGGTCCTGAACGTGCGCTGCATCCACGCAAATGCACATGTGTACATAACGGCTTAAGCACGGGTTACGTACGTGCGCTGCATCAACACAAATGCACATGTGTATATAACGGCTACAGCACGGGTTATATAAATGTGTACTTCATCCATGCAAATGCACATGTGCACATAGCGGCTTTAAGCATGGGTTCTGTACTTGTGCTTCATCCACGCAAATGCACATGTGTATGTAACGGCTTAGGCACGGGTTATGTAAATGTGTACTTTATCCATGCAAATGCACATGTTCACATGCACGACTTAGTCACTGGTTATGCACGTGTGCATAACCCGCGTATATGCACATGTGCACATACACGGGTTATGTATGTGTGCTTCATCCACGCAAATTCACGTGTACGGCTTATGCACGGGTAATGTATGTGTTCATCTTCCACACAAATGCACATGTGCAAATGTACGGCTTATGCATGGATAGTGCACATGTGTCGTACACGTACGTGTTGTCTGGGATAGCATTGTCACCATACACCTCTTTTAACATTGCACAACATTCCGTCGGTGTTTTGTTTAATTTCACTAGAAATTTGATGTTAATGCGCTGTTTAACTTTACTGTTCACCATGATTCCGGCACTACCACAGAACACTGTCTTCATGCAAGCCTGCAAAGAAAAGAAAAGCTTTCATAATCATGAAACAAACAGTGGCTGCTCATGAAGGTTCAAAATCAACAAGATATCATTAGCTAACCCCCCTCGATCCTGCGACAGGAGGTGGGCAGTCTCGTTGTTTAATTGCCACACCTCGTATATATATATATATAACATCGTAAGAACATAGTATGGGAAGTTCGTAATATTATTTTGAAATTTACTTCAAGAAAGATTATTCGACAGAAGAAACACAGTGCTTTCTATTTCTTTTTCTTTTTTCTATCACGTTTCACTACCTTATTATGTGCGACCCTTATTTCCTCTACAGGGGATTCAAAAGCACCAGGCGTCTGAATGGTGTCATAAATTATCGTAACCCAAAACAAACTCGATCATATCGAGTTGCTTAGGAATCAGACGGATTGTTTTTGTGAGACCTAGACCAAGCCCAAGAGTGTTATTTGTTATGAAAACTGATAACGAAACAGAGGGCCTAGCTGGTTGTGTAGGAATGCAACTTCTCTTCTACCCAGGGTTAAAAGTGAGCGGGAACGCGGGGAACGCAGTCCCCCACCTCGAATAAATATGTATGGCGTCTCCCACTTCCTAAAACACATAAGGGGCAAAGATAGGCAGGGGGAACGGCGTGGATTGGGCTACCTACCGTCCCCAACCTTTTCAGATCCACTTTAACCCCTGCTTCTAGCATAAACAGAATTCATCAGTGTCTAAGTTGCTTCTTTCGTAGTAGTTCGTTTGTTCCCCAAAATTATAGTTGACAATGTCTTTAAGCAAACCGAGTACAAATATGGAGTTTGCTTAAAAAAAAAGAAAACCCTATGAAGTCAAGCTCATAATAATAAATTTATAAGACTCAGATTCTGACAATGGCGAAATATTAATTGACATATACGATAGACGACAGTGAAAGTAGTGTTGAAGTCGAGCGTTTAGCACTTCCACTGGAATAAGTTAGCAGGTAAGTAATTTAGTTGCTATATATACTTCTAGGATGCACAGTCAAAATTCTTGAGTTCGCTGGAATAGTATATTTACATTGTGAATAATGTTGCCAATGTATGTGTCATAATCTCAACTGGAGGAAGAGCAAGAAGGGAAAGGGAAGTCCGCAATCCGGCAACACTGCGCGGAATATCGCGCATCATTGGCTACTGCCCGTGATGCTTTACACCTAACAAGGGAAGAGAGGAAGATTATATATCGAAGTGGAAGATGGTTTATACACCAATCGAAAGCACTAATGATGCCTATTACGAAACTTAATAAAAATTTTCCGAATGCATATACTGTGCGATTTATATGAATATACAGGGTGTTAGAAAAACCGTTCCCACCCCTAGAAATAGGAAACGATGAGACAGATGCCAAAACAGGAAAACTCATGTTTGATCATTTTAAAAGTACAACGTATCAAGGCAATAAGTGTTGTCCCAGGGCCACCCACACGATCCCAGGCGGGGTCCAAATCAAAAATTGCAAATGATAAGAGGGTCAAGTAGCATATCGTTGGAAAGCTGTTGGGAAATGGAAAAAAACGGAACAAGTCTCAACTCTCTAAAAATTACACTGTCAAAATGTAAAAAAAAAAAAAAAACGTCATTGTAAAGTTTATGGCCACCTCGAAAAATCCAAAACGGTGAGACAGATGTCAAAACAGAAAAAACACGAATGTCATCATTTCAAAATTACAATGATTGAAAGTAAAAATATTTGTCCCTGGGTCCTCCGCAGGGCCCCAGAAGGGGTCCTACTCAAAATTTTTCAATGGCAAGGGGGGAAGTCAAGTAGCATAATGTCCAGTGTGTTGCCGTCGGCAGAGCTCTACACTGTAGACCTTAAAGTCGCTAGTATCTGAGGAAAACAGTATCCATTTCCTATTATTATTATTATTATTATTATTATTATTATTATTATTATTATTATTATTATTATTATTATTATTATTATTATTATTATTATTATTATTATTATTATTAGAATGACAAAAGAAGGAAAGAAAAAGACACATTGATAGGAACAGAAGAGATATAGTTTATGTCAGATTCTTTTTAGGTTTACACATGAACGTAATAATATTATTACATTTATGGATTGACAGATAGAATTATTATTTTATGAGAACAAAAAATGGAGTATAAATATGTGTTAGCCGGTAGTATTAATGAATTTTGTGTCGCCCTTCATCTAGATAGGTAGAGTTGATTTTGAGTTTAACGTCCCTTTAAGCAGCAAGTCTATATGAGATGGGACCTACTGATTAACGTGGAATCCGAAACACATGAGCTCCTGCTGGGAATCGAATCAAGGTCGTTTGCTAGATAGGAAGATGAGGTGACACCTTGAATAGAATCCTTCTTGTGACTAGAGTTGTAAGTTCGATCACTATTTGTAATTTGTTATTCCTTTACTGCATTATCAACGTTGCATGTAGCGTTGAAGCTAATAATAACTTGTTAGCGAAATCATGTGTAAAATTTGAAGACCGAGTTAGTTGTGTAAATTCGCACACAGATCGAGGTAACGAAGCCAGAGTAATGTGCGTATGTCTCTTGAACAAAGAAATAGTTTCTCTGCTCTGGTCATCCTCCCACGTAGAGTATTCGGTAGCAACGTGGTCTGAAGATCTTGTAGTCCACGGATGGATTCCCCCGCATGTAGAACCATTTTTATTTCTTCAGCACAAGTAGAAAAGAAAAAAAAAAAACTAATCGAGACGCATGAACTTTAGAGCTAATAAGTAAGACTGAACCAAAGATATAGGTCATTACGTCATTTGTTTAAAGAAACAATAAAATGGAGGAAAGTTGTTTTGTCTGTGTCTAGAAATGGGGTATATAAAAAAGAAGAAAACACACTTCTGTCCAGAATTTCTGTTGCATGTCTTTCAAAATTACATAAATAGAAATAACTCTCTTTCTTATGATAGAAAATGTTAAGTGTCTTTTTAGAAATATACAGAAAAAGGAAACCACATATTTCAAAAAAAAAAAAAAAAAAAAAAAAAAAAAAACTGTAAAATATTAAGAAATAAAGAAGCTATAATTAATAAAAGAAATCTCCGAAACTCATCGCCAAATTCCAAGTTCCATTTTCCTAAGTGTGGCAAACGCGCGACGAAATTTACAGAGAAAGAGAGGGAATTTTATGCTTTATTAAAAATACAACGTAAATCTTTCATAATGTTAGTTACTATACATATTGCACAGCTCTAATAATAATAGATATTAAACATTTTATACGTAAACAAACAAATGAAAGGAAATAAGCCACAAAATATACAAAGCAATCAGGCAGTTTGTGGCAGTGATATTCTAATACACCGTGGTGTTTTGAATATGAGCCCGAAACAAAGCGGCAAAGTGCTGAATGGAGAGCGCCGGATGAAGGAACACCCAAAAAAAAGTCGCTTGGTGAAGTCAAAAGTTAAGGTGATGCTGATTTGTTTTTACGATTCAAAAGCAATTATCCACAAAGAATTTGTTCAGCCCGGCCAGACAGTCACTGGAGAGTTTTACTTGGGCGTCATGAAGCGTTTGCTGGCAAGAATTCGTCGTATTCGGCCCGAATATCGCGAAATCGGCAGTTGGACTCTTTTGGACGATAATGCACCATCACATCGTTCGCGACTTGTAACTGAATTTTTGGTCAAAAATCACATTATTCGGTTGCATCATCCGCCCTATTCACCAGATCTCGCTCCGTGCGATTTCTATCTGTTCCCGAAACTGCATTTGGCGATGAAAGGAAAGTGGCACGCATCGATTGATGCCATTGAGAAGGCGACGACCGCCGTCCTAAAGACCATTCCAATAAAGGACATGGAGAAGTCGTTTGACAACTTGTTGGAGCGTGCAAATATGTGTATCGATGCAGAAGGGGAATACATTGATTAATAAAAATGATTTGTTCCAAAATGTACATTGCTTTTTTGTTTTTTTAAAACGTTCGGTTTCTTTTGGAATGGAGGGTGTATAAGTTTACTAAGATACTAAACCTCAACATACCTTCGTAGAGTAGACAGTTAGAGCACACTCCCTGTGTATTTTGTTTTTATCCAAGATCATTTCGAATCGCATAACCTACGCTTCTCTTTTCTCTTTTTGTTTGTTTAAAGTAAAGCTTGATTCTGTCAATTTGTTAAACAACAATGTTTTGTTCTAATAATGTTGCTTAGTATTATCGTCTTCATTCTATTTGGTCTAGGAATTAATTCGTGCGGGTGGACAAGAGATGGCGCAACGAACGGAGCGTCCCACAGTTCCGTGTATCCACACATGTGTTGCAAACCCCTGTCATCGCGTATCGTTCGTAGTATAGGGCAGTGGATTAAAGCGTCAACAACACCAGTTTGTAGTTAAGCGAACATGGCGCAATTTGTGCCTGATAAAGTGTTTTTGCGGGGTGTCCTGCTGCATTACTTTAACATGCAGAAAAGTGCGACTGAAAGTCATCGTATTTTGGTGGAAGTGTATGGTGACCATGCTCTAGCTGAGCGAACGTGTCAGAAGTGGTTTGCACGGTTTAGAAGTGGTGATTTCGGCTTGGCAGACCAAGAGCGAGCTGGACAGCGAAAAAAATTTCAAGACGAAGAATTGACAGCATTGCTCGAGCAGGATTCGTGTCAAACGCAGGAACAACTTGCAGCAGCATTAGGCGTTGATCAAACAACAGTCTCCAAACGCTTGAAAGCCATGGGAATGATTCAAAAGATGTCACATTGGGTTCCACATGAATTGAAAGACAGAGACGTTGAAAGACGAAAAACCATTTGCGAATTGCTGCTTCAACGACAGAGCAGAAAGGGGTTTCTGCATCGAATTATTACGGGTGATGAGAAGTGGATCCATTACGAGAACCCTAAACGAAAAAAGGCCTGGGTGAAACCAGGTGAACCAGGTCCATCACAACCAAAACGAGATATTCACTGTGCAAAGGTTATGCTGTGCATATGGTGGGATATGAAAGATGTGATGTAGTATGAGCTGCTGCAACCGAGTGAAACTATGAATAGAGAACGTTATCGACGATAATTAATGCGTTTAAAGCAAGCTCTGGCCAGAACACGACCAGAATGGGAGAACAGACATGATAAACTTATTGTTCAATATGATAACGCTCGTCCACATGTCGCAAAACCGGTCATGGGAATTTTTACCCCACCCGCCGTATTCACCAGACGTTGCTCCTTCGGACTACTACTTGTTCGATTGCATGAACAACGATTTGATTGGACAGCGGTTTACTTCTTCAGAAGATATCGAAACATGGGTCTCTGACTGGATCGCTTCCAAGGATGAGGACTTCTTTCGCCACGGAATCCGTAAATTGCCTGACAGATGGGCGAAAGTGGTGGCTAGCGATGGACAATATTTTTCTTAAGGTATTTATGTATTTTGTGTTTGTACTACAGCTTCAATGTGTGTGTACCAACCGCACGAATTAATTCCTAGACCAAATAGTTTATTTGAATATTTCCAAATAATATAGAATTACGTCCTTTAAATAAAGTATTGGAATTATCAAGAATTTTATAAAAAGAGGAAACTTCATCTTTAATCGTTATCCTAACGGGAAGGGGAAACTTATTAATATTTAGAACGGTAATTAACATATGACTAAACTTTAATGAAACATTACTAAAGTAAAACATTTAATCCGAATAGTCTCTGCATGTAATTTATAGAAAATGGACAGAGTTAATGAACATAAACTATTAGTTGTCAATTAAAAGTGTAGTAGCGATAGGTCTAAACCGAAGTAGGTTATTCACTCTTTGCTTCATGAAAATAATAAACATTTTACAAAAATAATGATCTTTTGGATGTATCGTAAATATTTTAGTAAATAAATAAATGAAATACATATGTGTAATTTAATCATCGTGACTCGATAGCTGATTGCGAGGGTGAAGATAATGAATATTGCTACATACTATTACAAAGCTAGGGGCCAGAGTGGCCCAGTATAAGCCGGTGGGTGTAATTGAGCAACCTGAAGTGTTAGACTGTAGTGTTGTCAACGGCTCAAGCGGCTCGGCTCACGGCTCAGTCACCATTGAGCCGAATCGAGAAGTGAGCCGAGCCCACACCTTACCCTACCGAGCCGGCAAAGTTGGACCAAACCGAGCGGAGCCAATGGCTCACCCCAACGGAGCCACCTCGAGCCGATGGCTCGCCTGAGGCAAAGCAATGGCTTATTCCAACCGTGCCGGCTCGAGCCAGTGGCTCACTTAAGCTGAACCAAACCGAGCCGGCTCGAGCTGTTGGCTGAGTTAAACCGAGCCGAGCCGGTTGACATTATTATTAAATTGACGATTGTGAGGTTTTCGAGTCCCTCTGTAGTAGGAAGGGAAGAATTTTAATTGTCCTCGATGTTTCTGAATTCATGTATATGTCGATTCTAGTAGTCCTGAAATGTGATTGAAATAGAAAATAAGTCAGGAAGTTTTAAAAAATGTAGAGCGGTCACCTCTAGTGCATTGAGTCCCTGGTTCGATCCCAGCTCGCGCCAAGTGAACTTTGTGGTGGTCACAGCGTGTGTGTGTGGGTTTTCTCGGGGTTCTCCTGTTTTCCCCACTTTCTTTATTCCACCATTTCATTGATTTCTCATAACCACCGCAACCTTTACCCTAGTCGGCATAACTATGTGACGTAGAACTGTAAATAATTGTGAATAGAATTTTTTTATCCTCAGATAAAATATTAACTTTCAACCCTTCCCGTCGGTCTAGCGAGTTGCACGTGCGCCTTTGGTGTATGTCGTTCCGGGTTCTATTCCCGCCAGAACACAAAACATAATTACCTTTTCATTTACTCTTATCAATTGTCTATCATTTTTAATCTGAAGAGCAGAAACGTGAAACATTAAACTAAATAATTCCGTTTCAATATTGCCCATTGATTTCATTGCCTCAATCATCAATTATTGCGATCGTACTATATACTACCATATGTATACAATTGGTTTGTCGCAGCTGATCCGAATTTGAATGTGACTCCCAGTTTTTCCACTATCATCTAAGTGTTATAAATTATCATTAATACAACTTTATTTTGGACAATCATAGGGAACAGGCCATCTGGACCTAAGTTTGGGCCCAACTACACGGCATCTACAGATGCCGAATGGAATTTGAATGTGGGGGCCGCGGTGGCTCAGTGATAGAGCGTTCACCTCTGGTGCTTGGGGTCCTGGGATCAAACCCTGCTCCCGCCAAGTGAACTTTGTGGTGGACAAACAAAGTGTGCGTGGATTTTCTCGGGGTTCTCCCGTTTCCTCTCACTTTCTTCATTCCACCATTTCATTCATTACTCATCTTCACCGTCTCCTTTAGCCTCGCCGGCATAAGCGTGGGACGTAAAACTCAAAAATTTCATTTCATTTCATTTTGGAATTTGAATGTGGTCTTTTTGTGGTTGTTCAAAGATTCAATGCTTGTTTGTGTTATTTCATCGGCTACCACTACTGCTGTCCCAACCTGTCTTTCCTTTAGGCTGTTACCTACGTGCAGGTGTAGCTCGTGCCTACGTGTTGTGTATTGTGCTTAGCAGAGTAGTCTTAATACGAATAAAACAATCTTTTCCTTTCTACATGAAGCCTGTCACACAAATGAAATATAGCTAAATGTATTTAGAAACGACAAAGTTTTCACACGTCATTCACTACAGACAAACTTCTATTATCCAGTTTTGATGGCTTTCAGAAGCTAGTGTTCTATACTGAAAATTGGCATTCAATGCATAAAGGAATCAGGTTCATTTTAGGTATGAGACTTCCAAACTGTGTTATGCATAAGTATCTAAAGACTTATAGAACAGCATGTCCGTTCGTCCGTCCGTCGACAGGTATCATGGGAAAAACGGTAAAAGATAAAGACATAACGGATCTTGCAATCGATTCACCGTTCCAATGATAGATTTCATTTCCTCTTTTTACTCTCTGTTCAAATCGGAAGTTGTTCAAGTTAATAATTTCCGGTTTCAACGTTTATCTCCATAGAACAAAATGGTTGTTAGATAACAACAAGCGGTTTTCTGCAAACGATTCAGCGTTTCAAAGCAACGTATCATGACTATGGCGAACACTCTACCAAAACCGGGAATGGTTTAAATTTACTACTACTTCCGGTTTCAATACCGATTTCCGTAGAGCAAAAACGGTAAGAGATATCGAGATATAGTTTTATCTAATTGATTCAGCTTCCCAACAGTACTTTCTATCTTCTCTTTAACTACCTATTCAAGCCGGACGCGATTCAAATTAACGATTTCCAATTTCAATATTTAGCGCCATAGAACAAAAACACTAAGGGATAGCGACTAATGGCTTTTTGATATGGATACAGTGACCGAGGAACAGATTCTATCTCTGATCTTATTAATCAATTGTAACCATTATTTATAAATATCCCCATGCCGTAAGCGTTGTGGATCACCGATGGGCAACTAGCGACATCTGCGGTGGCCCCACTTCCGTTTTGAAAATTATACCACTAGAGCCCACCAGCGGCAGAGACGCGACGAAACGCCAATCAACCACAACTTATTTCCCGAAAAATTTGTTAAATCGCCTCTATGCGTGATTTTATTACATTAAGGTGAGTCTAAAACACTAAAGGAGAAACAAACAGTACCCTTGGGTGGGCGCGAACGACCAACTTTATGATTACTAGTCGTGAGTTCTTCCGATTTCGCAAGGAAGCGAAGCAGAAAACTTGGCTTGTAGAGGGATAAATCATTGAGGTCCTTTTAATTTTGCTAATAAGAGTGCTTCTTTAACCTTGTATATTCGATGATAATTGTTTGGGATCATATAAAATGAGTTCGCTATGTAATATTATAACAAAATGACGGTCGTACATTTACTTTATTTCAGAGTTCTCCCGCATGCACCTTGTAATGAATCGGGAAGAGGTTTATTTGAGAAATATTTGGAAGGCTCATTTAAAATTCCTTCCTGCAAGCAGAATGGGTATTTCAATTAAAGTGAAGCTATGAAAACTAATAAAGGGAAAAGAGATTTTGGTAAACGAACTTCGGGCCATCTTTCGCGAGGTAGTAGTGCACATTTAAAGTGTTAATATTACAAACTGAGAGAGCACAATAGCCAGTGATAGCAGATAAAAAGCGTCTTAAAGTTTTGACTAGCAGCATATATGACTCGACGTGTTATCAAGTGACTTCGTGGCAAAGTAAGGAGCATCTACATCTCACGCGCAGAGAGTCCCGGGTTTGGTAGAGTGTTCGACATTGTCATGATACGTTGCGATTCGAAATGATGATCGTGGATAAAAACAAAATACCCAGGGAGCGTGCTCTAACCGTCTACTCTACGAAGGTATGTTAAGGTTTAGTATGTTAGTAAACGCATATTAGAACGCATTTTAAGCATTGCCGCGAACTGCCTGATTGCTTCGCATATTTTGTGGCTTATTTCCCTTCATTTGTTTGTTTACATATAAAATGTTTAATATCTATTATTATTAGAGCTGTGCAATATGTATAGTAACTAACATTATGAAAGATTTACGTTCTATTTCTAATAAAGCATAAAATTCCCTCTCTTTCTCTCTGTAAATTTCGTCGCGCGTTTACCACGCTTAGGAAAATGGAACTTGTAATTTGGCGATGAGTTTCGGAGATTTCTTTTATTAATTATAGCTTCTTTATTTCTTAATATTTAAAGAAATATATATATATATATATATATATATATATATATATATATATATATATATATATATATATACATATATATATATATGGAAATATGTGGTTTTCTTTTTCAGCATATTTCTAAGAAGACATTTAACTTTTTCTATCATAAGAAAGAGAGTTATTTCTATTTATGTAATTTTGAAAGACATGCAACAGAAATTCTGGACAGAAGTGTGGTTTCTTTTTTATATACCCCATTTCTAGACACAGACAAAACAACTTTCCTCTATTTTATTGTTTCTTTAAACAAATGACGTAATGACCCATATCTTTGGTTCAGTCTTACTTATTAGCTCTAAAGTTCATGCGTCTCGATTCGATTGTTTTTTCCTTTTCTACTTGTGCTGAAGAAATAAAAATGGTTCTGCGTGCGGAGGAATCCATCCGTGAACTACAAGATCTTCAGACCACGTTGCTACCGAATACTCTACGTGGGAGGATGACCAGAGCAGAGAAACTATTTCTTTGTTCAAGAGACATACGCACATTACTCTGGCTTCGTTACCTCGATCTGTGTGCGAATTTACACGACTAACTCGGTCTTCAAATTTTACACATGATTTCGTAACAAGTTATTATTAGCTTCAACACTACATGCAACGTTGATAATGCAGTAAAGGAATAACACAAATTACAAATAGTGATCGAACTTACAACTCTAGTCACAAGAAGGATTCTATTCAAGGTGTCACCTCACCTTCCTATCTAGCAAACGACCCGGGTTCGATTTCCAGCAGGAGCTCATGTGTTTCGGATTCCACGTTAATCAATAGGTCCCATCTCATATAGCCTTGCTGCTTAAAGGGACGTTAAACTCAAAATCAACTCAACCTATCTAGATGAAAGGCGAAACAAAATTCGTTAATTCTACCAGCTAACACATATTTATACTCCATTTTTTGTTCTCATAAAATAATAATTCTATCTGTCAATCCATAAATGTAATAATATTATTACGTTCATGTGTAAACCTAAAAAGAATCTGACATAAACTATATCTCTTCTGTTCCTATCAATGTGTCTTTTTCTTTCCTTCTTTTGTCATTCTAATAATAATAATAATAATAATAATAATAATAATAATAATAATAATAATAATAATAATAATAGGAACTGGATACTGTTTTCCTCAGAAACTAGCGACTTTAAGAGCCTGCCTTACTAAAAATAATCCAAATTTTACCATTTTTCTTTTGGTTGTTTATTCATCAATGAAAGGATATAATGAAATGCAAGTCACCACAACCATAGATAATGCTATTCTCCAACAGAAAATATGAACCTGAAGAATGTTCAGAGTTGCCATCCATAGAAATTACAGTGTTGCCAGAAAACCAATTTCCCTAAAATCTAAGTTAAGGCAGCGAGTAGAGGAATGAACTCAACTGCATTTGGTTACGTATCATATTGTTTTGGTTTCCTGTCAATAACTTTTTAAATAATAGTTGTATTTAGTCCGTAATAAACAAAATAGTTTAGACATACAGTTATTAAAACTCAATAATAATGTTAATTAAAAAGTAGTTCACAAGAAACCAAAACAACATGATACGTAATCAAATGCAGTTCAGTCCATTCCTCTACTCGCTGTCTTAACTAAGATTTTAGGGAAATTGTTTTTCTGGCAACACTGTAATTTCTATGGATTGCAACACTGAACATTCTTCAGATTTATATTTTCGGTTGTAGAATAGCATTATCTATGATTGTGGTAACTTGTATTTCATTATCTCCTTTCATTGATGAATAATCAAGCAAAAGAAAATGGTAAATTTCGTATAATTTTTAGTAAGGCAGGCTCTTAAGGTCTACAGTGTAGAGCTCTGCCGACGACAACACACTCGACATTGTTTATAAAAAGATCGTAAAATATTATTTGTTAACTTACTGCCTACGGTTTGAACTGCAAGAAATGATCATATTCCTTCGCGATAATGTGAATACAAAAGTGAAATGTTGTGTTTTTACAGAATTTCCTTTTCTCAAATGACTGTATAGTTTTTTTTTAAAAAAAGTAAAATATATGCCTTGAGGAGGAATCGACCTGAGGACTCCGTGAACTTGAGCCTACGATGTCACCGAATACACCATCAGGACCTGCTTGCAAGGAAAGCGCTACATTGAGTGATTTGTCAAAGTAGTCCAAGCACTTTACATCGCATTGTATTTTTTTCCTTGTTTCGTTTTTATTGCTTTCACTCTGTTTTTTTTTTTTTTTTTTTTTTGTAGACTGCACGAAAAAGCAAATACATTTTTAGCCATGATGCCCAGGGATACTGTTTTAACTGATGAGCAAATAGGAAGCTACTTACGAAATGATATGGGGGCAATGTGTAGTATTTTATTTTCATAGCAGCAAGGGGCAAGATACTATCCCGCGGAAAACATTCATAAACTTTCTTGACAGAGAATACACTGCCAGTTATGACGTGTTAATACTTGTCAAGTTCATAATTAAGCAACTTAAGGACTGTACTGTACAAGGTTAATTGTGATTGTATCACACACGCCAAAAGTGGAATAATATTTCGGGAACTTTTCTGACTGCTCCTCGTGTAGTGATTAACGTTGAAACCGTAAATGATTGATTTTTATTACTTTTGGTTTGACTAGAAAATTAACGGAGGAAATGAAACCTATTGTTGAGACGCTGAATCAGTGTTGAATCCATTCTTTTCTACAAGGGGAACAATAAAGATTTAAAGGGTATAGTAAAAAAAAAAAAAAAAAAAAAATTGCCGGATTTAGTCCGGCAAGGTCATTGTAACTCAAATTTTTGCAAATAATTTTCTTAGTCTTACTAAACGAATGCCGAAACTATAAAAAGTACTAAACTTATCTAAAAACCGATGTGGAAAACCCTCACATTATACCTCCATGTGAGAGACTTTCTTTTTCGACGTTTTGTCTTCCTCCCTTGTTCCCAACAGTGCAAGAAGAATTCTAAAACAACACGTCTCGAAACCAAATACAATACATATGAGAAGAATGAGTCAGGAGGATGAAGGCTAATTTGAACCTTGTTCGGGGCTGTTTTATTTTGTTTACCGAGTCCTTACTATAGCGGTTCATCTCCCAACCTTTTTATATCTGATCGGTTGCTATATTGCCATTTTTCCTTAACTATCATTGTAAAGCGTTTGTGTGCATTTATATAAAGTTTTTATTTAGCTTCGAATTTATGTTAGAACACGGTTTGTTAATTAGAACAATTAGGTTGGGCAAAAGAAGAAACTAATTTTCTTTCTAAAAAAATGTTTTTAAGACTCTTATTTTTTGAAAATATTAAACAGAAAAAAGCAAATATTTCAATGCATGTGTATAGATATTCTAGGGAGGACTCAGCCCACCCTTGAACATGCCTGAATTCAACACTGCGCTGAATCGATTTTTTTAAAAATAGCTTTTCAATATCTTTTCCCGTTTATGTCTCTGACACCTACAAAGTCAGACAGACGAACGGACATAGCCGATCCATAAGACTTCCGACACTTATGCATAGCACAGTTTGGAAGTCTAAAACACGTACACCAAAAATGAGAAATATTCGTTAATATACAAACACCCTGAATATTCTTTCATCTGTATGATAAAAAAAATATCTATAAACGTTTTCACAATAATAATAGCAGTATTTTTCACCTGTGAATAATACAGTATAGGTTATAGATCATTTTGTTGTTTAACTTACCAAGAGTAAGTAGTAAGCCAAGAGTCAAAATCATGGTAACAGGGTTCTGCACGGAGTAAACAATAAACGAAACACTGAGGGCTTTATATTAACTTTGTACGCCAACATTTATGACCCAGACACTTATGAAGTTTCACAATTTTTCGATGCTCTGAACATTGACAAAGAATCAAGGTTACAGTATAATAACACTCCTCCACTATACATACAATTTCCGTCTTATTTTGTAACTGCCTGTAAAAAAATAATATTTTGTCATGTAAAAAAGTTCACGTGTGTGTATTATAGAGCCTAAAGAAATTATACTTGAATGGTTAAGAATAATTAATAAAAAAGATGTTCTAGTAGGGAATCAGTTATGCTATTACGGATTCAGTCAGCAAATTTTCATTAAGGGATAGCAGTGGAAGCAAGTTTTCAAAGGTAGACCGCGGTTCATCTCTGGTGAGATAATGTCCCTGATTCGATCCCACCTTGGATTTTATGGTGGGCAAACACCTGTGCGTGGGTTTTCTCAGTGTTCTCCCACTTTCAATTCTCATAATGATCATCTTTTTTAACCTGCACAACATAACCGTGTCACGGAAAACTCAGTTTCATTTTTTTCATAAAGCATTTTAAGAGATGTCATACGAGTAGTTACTTTCTTGAACTAATGGCATATTTTAAAGTGATAATTGGTATACCACAATAAATTTGGTTTGCAGTTGGATAATCTTCTGAAGTGCTCAGCATTATCAAAGAAAAATCTACTTTGCTATTGCTATCGTACTTAAAGGAAATTATGGTACGGGGATAATAAGGTTTAATGGATTTGAAACCAGAAATATGAATATTGTAGAAATTCTCCCTTTCTCCCTTCGGAAGGGGAATTGTCGAAAAAGCTTAAACACCAGTGGCACCTAGCCCCCCCCACTTTTTTCAGTAACAAATATAAATGAAGTATTATTTATATATTTTACTAAATACTTATACAGTATACTCATAATATATTCATCATAGTCTGGGGTCGGGCTGACCCCCCAGTTTTTACCTCCTACATCCGCCACTGTTAAACATGTACAGCTATGCTCTCATTTTTAATTACGACTTTAAATATTGAATTTCAAACCTCCAATTTAAGACAATCCTCATATTGGACATTTTTTGATTAAAAAGAATATTATAAGTAAGTTTATTGACTCTTTTGTTCCTTTAAGAATCGATATGCTGTAATGTGTTTAATAAGGTGTTTTCATGCAGAGTTTCATAACTCTAAATTCAGGAATTGATGAAATACCCTATTCTTAGCACAAATTTGAATCCTCCCTTCCTCTCTTAGGATATATACTTCTAAATTAATCCGTTCTTTTCCCTTGGTATTATGTAAAAGGAGTTTCAAGACCAAATTTCACGTTTCTAAATATAGTCACTGAAACCAACAGGCGCCTTCAGAAAGTAGCTAAATGACGCAAAGACTCCAACTAAAAATGGCAAAATTGATCTAAAATTGTAGATAAATTTATAGCTAACAGAATTCAACAATAAACGATGCAAAATATATCAGTTCTACACAATGAATATATCATTTCGGTAGGGCTGTGAAGAATATTGGATGAAAGTAATATTATAAGAACAAAAGCCATGGCAATTGAATTGAAATGGTCTGTGTCAAATATAGAAATGGGATGGAAGAAAATATAACCTGTGACTAGTCTTCGATACCTGAGTAATATTATTAGTGATGATACGAGGTATGCGTGCAATAAAAGCAAGGATAGGAATGGAGAAAGAAGCCTTTAGAAGGAAGAAGAGTCTATATTGTGAGATCTTTTACAAAGAGTTAAGAAAAAGACGCATAAGATGTAAAATATTGTACTATATAGGGTAGAAACATGGATATTTCACAAAAGTGATTTTAAAAAAATACTGGAAGATTTCAAAACATGAGTGTGAAGAAGAATGGAAGAATTGGCTTGGTGGGGCAGAAAATGAATGAGAGAGTGGTGAGGAAGAAAAGAACGATTTTTAATGTAATTGAAAAGAGGAAGAAAAACTGGTTGGATCATTGGTTAAGGACGAACTGTATCATGAGGGACATACTAGAGGGTATGGTTGAAGGAAAGAGAGGCAAAGGAGGTTACAGTTGATCTACGATATCAAAACAGAAAAATAGTACATGAAGATGACGAAGTTAGCTGAAGAAAGATTCTGAGTTGCGCAAAGTGATCTACCCATAATGGCAGAATATCTATGATGCTGATAATGTGTCTAGGGCTTGCTGCTAGGGGCGGAATTTACTGTGAGCTCCCATCCTCCTTCGAACAAATATCCAAGCAAACATACTCAAAAGAAAAGAAGAATTTGTTCTTAGAGGCAAAGGTAATATCCTTGCGTCCTTAGATCGCAAAGGTTCTATGTCCAACTTTTTTCGAAATTGAGATTTTTATACTTATAGATGACGCATGATGTGCTCTTTCACATGGCTATAAGAAAGCACACGAAATCGTTATTATTTACAAGAAATAATGGATGAAATATTGTCTTATCCCATATGTCCTCCTATATCCTGTGTCTATTATTTTTGCTCTCTTGTAAAATTTCTAAAATTGGACATAGAACCTTTGCGCTCCAAGGACGCGAGAGGCAGGTTTATTAAGTACAGGGTATACCAGAAGTAGTGACTCATCTTTTGAGTGATCAGTACATTATTATTATAAACAAGGATGGCATGAAACAAAATTGTAGGTACAGAGGAATGATGTAAAAATCAAGTGCTTTATAGTATCCTATTCTCCACTTGGAGGTCCACCTGACGGCCATTAACATCGATGCATGCCTACATCTGGAAAGGCACATTTCTGCACACATCTCGGCACATCTGAACGAAATTGTTGTTGGAATTCTTCGGTGATTCGCGCCGTCAATTCCGCAACACTCTTTATGGGTCTTGCATATATCTTGTCCTTCAAATATTCCCATAGGAAGAAGTCGGGAGGGATGAGGTTTGGTGACAGTGGCGGTCACTCCACTGTTCGCCGACGATCAATCCATCGCCTTGGGAAGGTGTTGTTCGAAAGATCATGGTCAATCCGGGCGAAGTTGCGGTGGAGCATCATCTTGCTGCGACCACAATATATGAAAATCACCCCTCTCCTGCAACAGAGGTATCACAGATTACCCAGTAAGTTCAAGTACGTCTCCCCAGCCACCTAAGAACAAATGATTCACTACTTTTGGGACACCCGATAGTGTCTGTATGTAGTGCTGAGCATTGTTGCTGCTGCTGGAAACGTTGACTGTTTCAAAGTTGATTTCAACTAACTATTAACTGTTTCATGTTTTTTAACTTCTAAAATTTAGTGACACATTCTATGGGACTGAGCGACACATTGGTTGGGAACCATTGTGCAGAGGCACTTTAATTTAGGAGGAACAATCTGTATTTTTCACAATAATCTTCACATTTAATCCTAATTATGTAATAAGTATGCCTGTCCTGGCTTAGAAGGAATACGGCTTATGGAAAGTTCGTATTTCAAAGATGTGTTGAGTACAAATTTTCGTGGTTTCAAAATAGTAGAAGCTTGATTTCATTGGAGTTATATAAACGCTCCTTTTTTAGGGGTTACATTTAATGCCACTTCTTACTGTCTGCCTACGTTACATTTGTGGTATTTACACCAAATTTCACCGAAGTTCTACGTCTAATAGTTTTCAGAGATCTGGAGAACGCTAGAAAAATTTTAAAGATCATTTCCCTCCTTTACTAATCGAATCTCGCAAATTCCCACCTTTATACAGGATGTTTTAAAACAACACCGACAACGTTTGTGAGGTAATTCCTGATACCAAGATAAGACAAATAGTATAGACCAACCTGGGTGCACAAATGCTTCCTTTCGGAGTTATAGTCTGCCGAAAACATGAAGAAAAAATGAAGTTTAAAGGCCCATAGCTCGAAAACTGATACCAACCACAGTCGGGTCAAGACTTCACTTAGGAACTAATATGTGTACTATCCAAAAATCCATGTTTCAGAATTCTAAAGTACTCACGCAACAATGTTTATAGAGGAAATTTGGCTACGGGCATATAATATATATATATATATATATATATATATATATATATATATATATATATATATATATATATATATATATATATATATATGCTTCCTCCCCAAGTACCTCTATAAAAAATTTTGCGAAAGTACTGAAGGATTGTGAAACTTCGATATTCGGATAGAGCACATATTAGTTCGTAAGTGAAGTTTTGACCCGACTATGATAAGTCCCATAGTATTCGAACTATTGACTTTTAAAGTTCATTTTGTTTCATGTTTTCGGTAGGCTATAACCGAAAGGAAGCATTTGTGCACACAATTTGGTCTTATCTTGGTATCAGAAATCACCTCCCAAAAGCTGTCGGTGTTGTTTTGAAACACCCTGTATAATCTGGATACAAGGAGATTATTTGTGCAAAATTTCAACGTTATACTTTTAATAATTTCGGACATCTACTAACGAGTGGATTAGTGAAAGAGTCAGTAGATTTACTCTCCTAGATCTGGGAGTTGAATCAACATCTTTCTTTCTTCATTCAATTCCATTCTATTTGGTTAGGGGCATTCCATCCATCATTGTTGTCGAATTTGAAGCAAAAAGTACTAAATTTAAGTTCACTAACCATAGTGTATATGGAGAAGAGTGATATACAAGTAAAACTTTTTTCTCAAACTTTAAAATTTTTCCCGAGGAAAAACAGCAAAGAACTTCTTTTTTTTTTCCTCGGAGGTTAAAAATTACCGGAAATTTTACATTAGGTGGAAGTGACAAGAATACTTTGAGTTATTACTAATGTTTGTTTGTGTTCATTTCTTTTATCACAGATATCTCTGGATATCGTTATGTAATATTTTTTTCACGTGCATAATATATTTGTAAAATGACTAAAAATTGAAAAGAATATCATGCTCACAACATTACATTTATCACGCACAGCAAACATTAGGCTAGGTGTATGTATATATCGAAAGGCAGAAATGTAAACAGAAATTTTATTCAGTCGAATCTGAAACTACAAAAAGATAAAAAGAAAGAACTATAAATAAAATAAACAACATATTATATAAGTGCCAGGGGAGCCACGGTGGCTCAGTGGTAGAGAGTTCACCTCTAGTCCATGGGGTCCTTGGCTCGGTCCCAGCTCGCCCTTTGTGAATCTTTGTGGTGGACAAACACCGTGTGCATGGGTTTCCTCGAGGATCTCTCGTTTCCTCCCGCTTTCTTCATTCCACCATTTCATGCATTTCTCATCATTACCGTCTCCTTTAGCCTAGCCGGCATAATCGTGGGACGTGAAACTCAAAGATTTCATTTTTGCAAGTGCCGGATTTACGTATAAGCTAAACAATCTATAGCTTAGAGCCCCACTCTCTTGGGGAAACCCCTAGAAATTTGAAAGGAAAAAGTGTTAAATATATTTTTTCCCTACGTAGTGCAAATGGCAAGAAAAGAAACACTCTGATCATAAACAACTTAAGAAATGGCGGAGATTAACTGAAATAATTGAAGTAAATAAGTTTCTAAATCCAGAACCTACTCCAATTCACTGTCAGTCTCGTTATTCGAACATCTTTACCTTTTTCCACAGGAAAAAAATCTTGCATAATAAGTATAGACTGAAATTGAAATTGAACATGTTAAAATTTCAGATCTGCGTGGATTCCAACTCAAGCCGCCTGAATAGGAACTCAATGCTGTAACCACTTACTTACATCGATTACGTACTTCATGTTGCAAAATAATTGTTACAGTTTGAAACCTTTCTTATAGGAGTGAAACTAGTCCAGATACTAAGGCCTGCATGTTAGGGATCATAAGTTGAGTTATTCGCTATTTATTTCTTCAATGAAAAGCAGCTTAAATACAGGCCCAGACTAGCCCAGGTGGGTAGGTGGCGATTATCGCCCAGGCAGGGCCCAAATGAATATTTCAATAAAGAGAGGAGAATGAGTCTCGAAACATTCCTGTAGTTGAGGCTCAGGTCCCGTAGTCGTGTTAGTTAGGTTTCGAAATTTTTAAAAGTAAAATATACTTTGAAAACGTATGCATTCCGAAAAAATGATAGTTTAATTTGTCAATTTTACAAAAAGGATAACGAAGTGCTATGATATCGAACGAAACTGTAAGTCGCAGACTCGGGTTCGAGCTCCGTTATGCCAATTAATTTTCTTCAATAAATTTGCTTAAGTAATTGTTATTAATTATTTATTATTATTATTATTATTATTATTATTATTATTATTATTATTATTATTATTAACGATGATTCTAACTCCCAACATTTGACGGATTCAAACTGTTTGACATTAGTTATTGTGATATAAAATAAAATGTGACTTGTGGGAATTCTACGTTTATATGTTATAAGATCTGTAACTCCCAATTATTCGCCGCAAATTCTGTCATGTGTAACTGTAAACAAAACCTAGTGTGAATCAGAAATGCACTTTACATAAAAGTCAAAATAGTGGCGGATCCATAATAGGGCGCAGAGGAAATGCGCACTCTATTCAAGGAAAATACAACTTTTTTTTTCTAGGCCTACATTTTCTGAGAATATGGAAAACTGATAAATATTTATTTTCTTAATATATAGAGAAAAAGTAATAAGTTATTTTTCTTAGTTAATATAGAAAGTAATAAAAAACATTATTTGAACTATATTTATCTGTTAAACTTCCCTCTATTATCGTCTTCTAATTTATAAGCTGTAAAGTAAGCTTGCTGGTGCAATTGCTGCAGTAAACTATATGAAGACGAATAATGAAAGTAAGTTTGCAATGGTGAACTCTAAACTCGAGAGAAATTTCTAGTAAAAACAAGCAGGTGTAATTGCTTATATTTTGTCTTTCAAAGTGCAGTGAACCCCCCCCCTCCACACACCCACACACACACTTGTAGTTCAAAGGAGTGGCGAATTCAGACTTCAAAGGAGACTAAAATCATTTCTGTAGATGGGGTAGAAACGTTAAAAAAATGACAGTGAGAAGGTTTCTAGGAGAATAAATTGAAAATAATTTTATGTTGGATTAAATTAACAAAATAATTAGTCCTTTTCTACATATAATTGAAGGCTATGAGAGTAACAGAAAGACACTTGAACATATTGGTTCCAAATTTTGAGATTCTCAATTATATTGTGTGACAGGCAATTCATCTCTATTTTACTTTTCCTGTCTCTTTTGGACTATGTTCAATCTTTGTTGGCTGATTTGGAGTTTTGGGTCCCGTTCACCATCAAAGCAACATTAAACGGGGAGCTACATGTTCACGTATGATCTGAACCACATGAGCTACAGGGTGTCCAATATACAATGCAACCCAGAGTTTGGGATAGTATAACTTTTGAACCTGAAGCGACACATAAATAATGGATATACCAAAATAACGCTTTGTTCATGTATATGTTTTTAAAGTAGGAAGCAACGATTGAAGTACACTAGGAACCACACAGATGTAGCCACACAGGTGTTTCCAGATGTAGCCGAAAGTGTAAATCAATTCTTTTTGCAAAACATGTAAATTGACTCATAACTCATACGTATGGATGTTCTGTCGTTAATTTTCAGTTTGTTTAGTTGGAGTAGCTTGGAAACTATAGACCAGAAAAAAATAATTTTTCATTTCCACCGATAACTAATCGGGTGAGGTCTCTGTACGGAGGAACTAGGAAAATTGTAGTTTTTATAAATTAACACTCTGAATTGGCAACATTGCTGATGTTTCAGTGCATCAAAAGGTGTGTTAAGGATCTGTCTACATTATGCAATTTCTGAAAACAATGGAAAAGAAACTTTGAAATTATCATGATAAAACTTTTACTTACATGCACCCAGCAACACTGCTACTACCACGCAATGAGTTATCAGCTCTACAGCAGATGCTGGAAGTGTTCCCTGTTTTGATTCAAACACCATTCACACGTTCCACCAATTTGGCAGCAACTTTACGAAGAGTAGAAGTGTTAATATTCTGAATGGCACTGAGAGTATTCGTAACGAGGTCTTGTACAGCGGTGGACACTTCTAAATGGTACACCTTAGCCGTAAATCTCCATATGGCTGTACCATTTAGAAGTGTCCACCGCTGTACAGTTCGAGAATTGTTCTTGTATATCTTTTGCTTTAAGCAGCCCCATAGAAATGAAGGATTCGACACTACTGTACATAAAATAGTTTTCTTTACAATTCCAGCTGTAGTCGTTTTGAAGTTACATACCTTTTTACCCAAAAAGTGTAGCAGCATTGCCCCGTTTGACGGTAAATGACGCCTTGCCCTAAAAACGTATTGGCGCCCTATTAAATTAATATTGTTGTCGATTTGCAAATAAATAGATTTGTTAAAAATTTTCTTGCTCGCTCCGCTCACAATCCAAACATTTCAATAAAAGTCACAACAAGGTTTTATTTATTGTCTTGAAAAGTTATAAATGTGATATACAAGGTGCCTAGTACTGACTTAAAGTGTGCGCAGCAGCGTTTCCAGAATCAGAAACAGTCAACATCTGAAATACGTGTTCGGGGTTTTGATGGTGATGAGTTTGCTTAGATAATCATCCTTTGTACCCAATCGGATTAATCACGACGGTGAGAATGAAGGCTCTGAGGAATTCGCAAAGAAGGCTCCTTCTGAATTTCCATTATATTTCACAAAATATATTTACCGTAAAAAAAAAAAAATCGAAATCAAAATGCTATTTGTGTGGTTACATACAGAATAAAATTGCATAAATTTACAATTATTACTGGAAATTAATACTGTCACCCATTTTGAACATTTTAAAAGCACATAGTTTCTAATGTAGTGAAATTTCATGTCGATAGTATCGTTGTAAATAGTTGTACTGTAAATTTCCATAAATGTTCTTTAAATGAATCTGATACCAACAAGCCAAGTGAACTTTGTGGTGGATAAACACCGTGTGCGTGGGTTTTCTCGGGGTTCTCCCGTTTCCTCCCACTTTCTTCATTCCACCATTTCATTCATTTCTCATAATCACAGTCTCCTTTAGCCTAACCGGCATAACCGTGGGACGTAAAACTTAAAGACTTCATTTCATTTCATTTCTGATACCAACAAAAGATAGTTATGTCAAGTTTAACAAAAAGTCCAAAATAGGCCTCTTGAAAACAGCTCTTACTTGTAAAAGAATACATATTCATACATTTTGGCTGTTGCAATGGTCTGTCCAAGCAGCTAGATAAAAAATCAGGGTAGTATAATAAAATATGTTTCCTTTATATGTAAAAAAAAAAAAAAAAAAAGGTAAAAGCTTGGTAAGGTGAACGTAGGGGGCGCCGAATTCTACTTCTTCCCGGGCGTTGAAATCTCTAATCTCTAGCTACTGGTCTGGGCATGTATTGAGCCTGAAGAAAAAATCTAGTGTGGAATCATTTATGTCCATTTGGAAGAGGTCATCTCACAAAATGATGAACATATCAAGCATTTATTGCAATGATAAACATTTCGCAGCTGTAACGTTTACTGTATTATGTTCGTATGTTCCATTACCTCAGGAATAAACCTTTAGTTTAAAAATATTCCGGATTCTTTCGTAAAATACTTTATCCTATGTATCCTTGTCGCAACCTCTGGATTAAAGTAAAATTTAATTTACAGCACATCCGAGACATGACTGTTGAATTAAAATCGAACAACAATAACGAGGTTAATTTATTTTAACTCACAAAAATACACTTCATAATTCAACAATGTTATTAGCAATGAACGAAAAAAATATCAAACATGAGACATGTTCCAATGGGATGACTATGACAGTCTGAATCCAATATGACATCCGATAAACGCTACATCAAACGTCTTAGTCTGTCAGTCTTTGCAGCAGGCTAATTTCTAATAATAAACAGCTACGCTAATAGACGTCGCTGTCTGATGTACATATGTTTCTCTTCCTGCTAATCGCATACTACTCACATACAGAATGTTTTAAAGAAACGAAGTGTTGTATACAAGGAAATCCTTGAATAACACTAGTTAACAAATTTAAACTTTTTGTTTGTTACATGAGAAAAATCACCTGATCTTAAAGGAACTTTTTGCGCTGAATTCGAATACACTCGGTTTCTCTCCATCACGTACAGTTTTCCCGTAACAGAGGGATTTTCGGGAAATTCCCTCAAAAATTTCCCTTTTCCAGATATTTTATTCCCCTTGCTCCTGTCCCCTTACATATAGTAACATAGAAATTATACCTAAGTATACCTTGATTTATATTTAATAAACCCTAAAAGTTTCGTAAAAATCGCTTTGTTCTTTCTAGAGAAATAAATATATTTGTATGTATACTGTGTGCACTGTTTATTGCACCTGATAGTAATGCTTTCAGATCTCCTGAGTTGGGGTAAAAACGATTTGCTTTATTACTACAAACACAGACATAAAAATGAATATTTACAGTAGTCAACAACACACTTGTATTGCTCTCTGTAAATTAGAAACGTGTATAAAAATAGAATGTACTTCCAACGTATATTTTTTTAAACGTACAGTATATGTATATCTTAATACATATATATACAATTCTCCAAGTTTTTTCGTTTTGTTCATGAAATGGTTATCAATATTTGTTATCAAATGTAACAGAACGCAAAAGAACTTCCACTTTCCGAGCCCCCTACCAACTGGGAAGAGATATGGCCAAAAGACTCTGATGATGATCATGACCTTGATGAACCATCGACATCAACATGTACATCCAAGGATCCAACGTTCATCCCTGACTGTGCTCGCGAGCCACATTTCATCCGGCAATGTGAACTTAATGACCTAGTCCGTGATTTGCACCTGACAAAACAAGAGGCGGAACTTCTGGGATCAAGGCTCCAGCAGTGGAACTTATTGGATGCAGAAACGAACATATCAGTGTACAGGAAAAGGCATGTTCAATTTTCAAGCTATTTCTCAATGCAAGATAATGTGTGCGTATGTACGGATATAAATGGGTTGATGGCGGAGCTAGGAATTCCTTACGTTCCAGAAGAATGGAGGTTATTTATCGACGCGTCAAAGGTCAGCCTTAAAGCTGTCCTTTTACATCATGGAAATAAAAAACCTTCTATACCACTTGCGCATTCAGTGAAGATTAAGGAATCCTATGACACCATGTCAACTTTGCTAAATCTTATAAATTACAAGGACCATTGTTGGCAAATATGTTGTGATCTCAAGGTAGTTGGTATTTTATTAGGACTGCAGTGCGGTTACACGAAATATCAATGTTTTTTATGTTTATGGGATAGCCGAGCTGATGACAAACATTATGAAGTGAAGGAATGGGAACCTAGAGTGAATTACGTACCTGGAGAATGCAACGTCAAATACGCTCCTTTGGTAGATCCTAATAAGATATTACTACCGCCACTTCATATCAAGTTAGGACTTATGAAAAACTTTGTCAAAGCCATGGACACATCTGGTGAAGGTTTCAAGTATTTGCGAGATAAGTTCCCTAACCTGAGTGATGCTAAGATTTCAGCGGGAGTGTTTATTGGTCCCCAAATTAGGAAATTAATGCTTGATGATAGCTTTGACAGCAAGTTAAACAGTGTTGAGCTAGCTGCCTGGACAGCATTTAAGTGTGTTGTGCGCAACTTTCTGGGCAATAACAAAGCAGAGAGTTACACAGAAATCGTACAGGACATGATACAGAAATACAAAGAGTTGGGTTGTAGGATGTCTTTAAAAATCCACTTTTTGCACTCCCACCTCAGCTTCTTTCCTGCTAACCTAGGTGCTCTCAGCGAAGAACAGGGGGAAAGATTCCACCAAGATATAATGGCAATGGAGAAAAGGTACCAGGGACGATGGGATCCTTCAATGATGGGGGACTATTGTTGGGGTCTTGTTAGAGAATGCAACATTTCTTACAAAAGAAGGAAGTAGTGTACGTTTTTGTAACCCAATGGAAGTTTCATATATTGTGACAGTTTTGATTGTCTTTTCATGACCTTTTGGTACATTTGTATTATTGTTTATTGTAAATTGTCACACTTGTAAATTATATTGTATTATATTTTATATATGTGTTTGTGGTAATAAAGCAAAACGTTTTACCTCAACTTAAGAGATCTGAAAGCATTACTATAAGGTGCAATAAACAGTACACACAGTATACATACAAACATATTTATTTCTCTAGAAAGAATAAAGCGATTATTACGAAACTTGGAGGGTTTGTTAAATATGAATCAAAGTATACTTAGGTATAATTTCTATGTTAGTATATGCAAGGGGACAAGATCTTGGGGTGTAAAATAAACGAAAAGGGAAATTTTCGAGGGATTTTCCCGAAAATCCCTCTGTTACGGGAAAATCGTACGTGATGGAGAAAAACCGAGTGCATATTCGAATTCAGCGCAAAAAGTTCCTTTAAGAACAGGTATTTCCTTTTATGTAATAAAACCTTTGTTAACTAGTGTAATAGCTTAATATGGTTCGGAGATTGGGATGGTTGGTAGAGAGTAGGGGACATATGTATGTTTTGCCCCACTTTCCCCCTCCACCCCCTAACTACCCAAAAAATTATGAAGCCACCTCTGACTATTGTACTTTAACACAGAAGGATACCCCAAAGTGAGATTGAATATGCTTTTATGACATTTAAAACCAAACAAAAATGATCTAACTATTTTGGATATTTTATATTTAATAAATCATGAAAAAGTGTGTAATTTGTGGAGAATTAAAACAATTCCAAGAGTTCGCTAGAAATGGAAACAAGAGGTCTGATAATTGTAAAAGGTGTTATAGAGCAGAGAATCTCAATAAAGAAGCTGAACAGGGTTTAAAATATTCTGCACCGCTGCTAGATTATTCACTCTCATCAAAAGAACGAGTGGTTGAAATACAGAATAAAATGTTAGAGCATGACTTTATAAAAATAATGTATCAATTCTTTAAGGATGCAGATACACCATTTATGATTCTAAGACCTGCTACATTATCAGAATGTAAGTTTGTAGATCCAACATATAACCCCGTAGGTATTACATTACAAGCACCACAAGTTATTTTATTTAAAGATAAAATACGTATTGGTTTCCCACCACATTTTTCTAGAAGGAGCGAAACTACATCTTGTTATGACTTAACTAATGAAGGAAATATTAATAATAAGTGTGTTGTATGTGGAATTCCTGCATATTATAATGAGAACTTTTGTTCCATATCCCATATAAAACTTCATGATTGGATACAAAAATGATTGCCAGAATTTAAAGAAAAGGGCTATAGTATCACTAACTATAAATCACCACTAGATGACTAACGTAATTACTAAGCAATTTCTTTGATTTTTTTTGTTCTAACATTAGTTGAATAGCACATAAGAGCCCATAACTACAATATTAAAGTGAGATTGAATATGCTTTTATGATATATAACCATAAAAGAATTTTACACCTAAACTTACATCTAAAACTTATAACTTATAGCGCTGTTTTTGATTGAAAAATAGTTTTTGTTTGATCGAAATCGGTTCACAAATGGCTGAATGATGATAAGTTAAAGTTAAGTATGTTGTATACAGCTGCTACAGATATATGTATATACACTCCCGCTCAATCGCACACACACACACATTTACAATATCAGCTGTCGAGCACACATATACATATATAGCAAAGAAGAAGAAGAAGGAGGAAGTAAAACTTGTACGCTTGCCAATTCTTTCTTTCTTTCATTCTCTCTCTCTTTCCTTCCCAGCTCTGAACGACAGAGAGGTTTATGCAATAGAAACAGAGAGAGAATGACTAACAGCGAAGTAACGGCGCAGTATTGCTCGCTCCCTATATAGTTAACATTGAATTTAACGCCCGCATATAGCTCGGGCGCTGTATTCTTCGCTAAACTTTTCTCTCGTAACGATCAGAATTCGAGCGAAAAATACCGCGCTGTTACACGGTGGACTTTGGCTGTGAGCATCCTTGTCGACAGAGCCACTATTTAGTTCCAAAACGTGCCACATGCACGCGCTAGTGTTCCATATACAAAATGTATTTCTCACATCTTCTCTTTTTCTCTCCACACACATTTCTAGAGTTGAAAGCATTCATTGATACCAGATTTCAATAACTGAGTTGTATCTGTATATTTAAAGGCCTTAGCTTTTATAGTGTTGATACTATAAAAACATTTATACAGTTAAAACATACTTAAAATTACAAGTTTGGATACTGATAATGGAACCTTCTGCTAACCTCGTTCTCAATTGAAAACAATGACTTCTTAAACTCTGTCCACTGGTCATAATTCAAGCTGAATAGACAGCCGTTAATATCAAAAACAACTTGAACTAGGGTTTGCACATTTTTTACAATTACATTAAAGTTATTAGTAAGAATGAACTTTTTTTGAGGATCCATTTCTAACCACTCCATTTTTTACTTCTGACGACATATTTTTGTTCATTTTTTGTTCATTTTTTGGATTTACATACAGAACTTAACAGTTGGATAATTATCTTTTAAGCCAGTGTATTTGAATTTTATTCCATCTTTAACGATCTCATCAATCATTTTATCTGTTAAGTGTTTTGTAAATCTAGGTGGAAGAAAAACCTTGAACTTCTCACACTCGACCAAAATGCTCTTTCCAAACTTAGTTTTAATCTTTTCCATTTTCACAATCTTATATTCTGTATTTAATTCTAATTCTCTTAATCCAATAACCTGTTTTTGTTCAAGACTTCCAAGCTTGTTTAAAAAATCAACGTGTTTTGCCATCGTATTTATTATATAGAAAATCAATGAACACTTTTCAATTTTTATTTTCACCAAAAAATATTTAATCATTTTTATCAATTTCGTTTTATGGAAAAACTTCCATAAAACAATCGTTAATGAAAACAGTTTGAGGATGCAAGGGTATCTTTTCGATACCCTTTAAAGTCGAATACTGTTTTTGATATTTTTCTCTTACATGGTCGCCTATGGCTAACTGATAAAGGGCCAGCGCTGGTGGCCCTTAGATTCTTGAACCGTAAGGGTGAGCAAAACGCTCACCTTTAAAATCTCTATATGTCCGTTGATATTTTGTTAACTATCTAAAACTCTTCTACCACTTTCTCATTCTTGGGATCATGTGTAAAGTTCTTTTGTCCAATTAAAATCGCATAACATATAGTATCAGCAGCCACAGCTTCTGCAAAGTCTACAACAATCTTTATGTTTGTTCTCTCATTTACCGATACATTTTTCCTCTTACTACAATTAATCACATACATTGGTCTGTTATCTATAAACTCTTTAGGGTCATAGTACATTTCGGTGTTGCCACATGTTATTCTCTTAAATGCAGTATAATCTTCGTACATCTTAAAATAATCCTTGTTAGCAATATCTAAGTTTCTTGATTCTTTTGGAAATACCTCATTCCTCCCATTCTTAAGATAGATATTCTTTACCTTACAATGATCAAACTTACTTGCATCTGCTGTTTGTTTGCCACTTCTATCAGTTTGGAACATTACAATTACGAAATCAGGCATATCAAATTGTCTAGAATTAAATTGAGTAGTAACATCAAACTCCAAGAAAGATCCTGCAACAGTCTTTTGAACACATTGATAAGTATGGAATGAAAACATGATTTTGGGTTCTTTAAGAATATTCAACTTTAACTTGTTTTCATAATTAGATTCGTATTCAACAATAGGCATTCTTATCTCCATACTTTTTATTGTTATTTTTCCATCATGAGGAGCTGCTCCCGATCCAGCCCATTTGTACAAAACATCGTTATTGTTGTTAGCTTTTGTAAATGTTATTCTCAATCCGCCTTTCCACATAACCTCTTTATAATCACTTAAGAAGCCCGGAATTAATCTTAATGGATACAAAACGCTAAAGTCCTTTCTCAGACCAAGTTTATCATCTGTTTCAAATCCTGCTTGTTTTAAATATTCAACTTCTGGTTTGGAAATCTTTAATGTTCCAACAGCTGTAGATATTATTCCTGGTAGCTCAATCTTATCTATAACAACTCCATGCTTTCTAACCTCAATTTGAGAAAAGAAGAATGGGAAGAAGTTATCTACAAGTTTTATAGTATCGTTTGCGCCAAATGTTCCTCCAACTGATGCACCAACAACTTCAAAAGTCATATGACAATCTGCTTTGTGTGGATGTATGAACCCATCACCCACATTGAAATCAAACTCAATATCTTTGTTGGCTTCATTCAAATTATTAAATGTTCTTGTATTAGCTTTAAAACTCTGTAACTCGTAACTCTCAACACTATCCATTTATTATAAAGAAAATCTTGAAACAATTCTTTGTGGTAAACACTATCAAGTTTTGGGGCTTGTTAAAGTTAGTTGCTTTATGGCGATTTAACCATCAAGCTTTGTATCTAGTGAAAGGGAATCTAAAAGTCTTTGCGTAAACCAACAAACATACTAACAATCTTTTCATCGTCGTCTTCATCGTTGTAGGCTTCAAGGTGTGAACCGTACCATTTGATTGACTTTGACTCCAGCTTTGATTCTTTTAGTCTGTTGTACAAGTTGATTGAGTTAGGGTCGTCGGTGTTAAGAATGACTTTGAGTTGTGGATACTTTGCTTTAAGCTGTTTAAGTCTCGAGCTAACGTTGCATTGTTGAATCCTACCAACCCAATAAGAATAAGACTCGTAAACAATTTTCTTTTCTCTAGTTTCTTCATCATAAGGGTTAAGTATCAGTTCTAGTTGTTCTTCAGTTAGATTCTTTTTGATTACGATGAGTCTATGGATCTTGCCTGGGTCTTCTGTGTATGGCGCTGCAATGAGTTTGAGTGATGCGACTTGAGTGGTTAGGTCTTTGTTTTGTGATTCTAGTTGGGCAACTCGCTCTTCGTACTTATTGTTTGCTTCTTGTAAGCGGTCTGTCTGTCCTTGGTAGTGTTGGATGAAATGATTGGCTATGTAGTTGTTGACGATCTTAGAAACCTTGAAGGCAAACTCGTCTGAAACCCAAGCTGCAATGTGAACTATGAGGTCTGGGTGGTAGTATGTACCTGAAATAAGTTTGTCTTCCGTTGTTTTGTTTTGTGTCATGATGGTGTATTTTGCAATCGGAAAATCTTCCGTTCGGGAGTTTGTGTTTGTATAGCTGTATAAATATTGGCATTGTCGGAAAGTCGACTGAGGAAAAATTTACCAAACACCTTAATCATTCTCTTACTTCCTTTAATTTCTTGCCAATGTTTTAGTTCCTTTCCGCCATCCTTACAAAGTTTAGTTGCGTTAATGAATCCGTTACGGTAGTCGTCGCTCTTAATCATGATAACGACAAAGTCGCCGTAAAGAGCCTTGTGGAACTCTATGCCGTCCTTTGACTTGATGAATTGAAACGCTGTGTCTGTGATGTCTATGGCTGTGATGTCTTTAATAAGTGAGTCCATTGTGACATATTGGTTTTTGGTTTTAAGTTTGTTGTTGTGTTCATTTTTGTGGCTTCATGGCTTTAACCATCAAGCTTTAGACTAAGTGTAAAACAACACTTTTATGGGGCGTATCCATAAAAGAATCATACATAATAACAATCAAAAACTTATAATCCCCATCCCAACTTAACCTTAGCATTCATAGCAGTACCAACCCCAAAAGCAGCTAATCGTTCACCAATTGATGCGTCACTACTAAATGCTCTTTTCCATGCTTTAGTTTCTAGTTCCTTATCTGCAATATGTCTCGACTCTGTATCTTTATTGTCTCTGTAGTATATATCGTGTTCTTTACAAGCCTCATCTAATGGATTAATACCTTCATCACCTCTTTCTAACCTTTCTTGAAGCTTCGTAAAAGGCCCGCAAAATCTGAAGCCTGGTATATGTAACTCTGGTATCCCCTTCATGTTTAAAATCTTATTCATTAGCCCTTTCCCAAGTTTCTCATCATTCCAGAATCGTGGTGGTAATGTATTTAAGATCTTAATCAAATAACCTATACCTTTTGGATCATTAGGAATAAACTGTGAAAGCTTATTATTAATCATATTCACTATACCTACTTTCTCATTGTAAAAGTTATCATTTCCAGCCTTTTCTTCTCCATCTATAACAATTAGCCTATCTATAAGCTTTCTCACGTCATCCATCCATACATATTCTTTAGGCATCTCGGTATATTGTTTAATTCCTTCCCCAGACTTTGGTGTTTTCTTTCTTGGTGGTGTTGGAGGTAAAGATGGTTTAATATAATTATCCCAAATAGGCTTGATAATATTAATGTACTTAGAACCTCTACTAGATGCTACTTTTTATCTCGATTATATTTTTGGAAGACGACATCTGTTCTATTATTATTTCCTTGTACTGTTCAAAATCGTCGTCATCATAATCTTCAATGGTTTTATTAGTATTCGTCGTTAACAATTCCCATAGACCTTCTGTTCCTTTATAAGTTTTACCATTAATTATCAAATCATCGCCATTCACTTTAACTTCCAAATTTCCTATCTTGTTTATTATTTTTCCATCTTCTTCTACAGTTCTTTTTCCAAACACAGTATCATTTCTTTTACTATAATATTTCGCTGCAATCTTACCAAATGACTGTGCTGTTGTTAAAGGTTCTACTCCTTCCACTTTGTCTTTAATTTGTTTTCTCATTTGTTTTATTTCTCCCGTTATAGGCGTATCACTACTACTTGGAGAACTATCATAAGTTATCTTTTTAGGTGTTTCTAATAGACTAGGATCTATTGAAGCCGTCTTATGTGCTACTGGAACAAGTTCAGTTATTAGATTTTTATTTTGTTCTGCTACTTCTTTGATCTCACTCCCTGTTTAGTCCTAACTTGTTTATTTCAATTGTTTAGTTTTGTTTAAAGATGTTTGTTTAATGTAACTTGTTAGCTGTAGAAGAAGAAGAAGAAAGGGTAGGTGCTTGTTGAAACTGTGTATAACAGCAGTGTGTGTGTGAGTGTGCGCGTAGCCTATAGCTGCATCATCGTAGTGTTCAATGTGCATTTTATTTTAACTCGGGAATTGTAAGAAATAGTCATTGTATTATTAAACCGAATTATTAAAGAACGAACCAGCGTTTGTGTGATACAGTCCATCATAAAGATTTGGTCCTCCTACCCAGATGTTAATACGTGTTTATGTGTTTTATGTGACCTACGTGCTAAGACTTGTGTGTTAACAAGAAAGAAAAAACTGTGTGGGCGACAATGGAAGCTTACAATTCCCGAAAGCGTGTTTTAAAAGGTAAGGTCACTCGTGCTGAAAACTGCATAAACAATATCACAGAACATGAAGATATTAGTGTAGTTCAAGTCTATAAAAACAAAGTGAGTGAACTGTCACGTGAAACAAATGAGCTTTTGTTGCTAGCCAGTAACTTGTGTGCCGAAGAAGAAATTTATTTGGTGCAAGAAGAAGAGCTTGCTGCTATTGAAGATAGACTTACAAAGCTTAACGTGAAATTAGTGGAAGTGCAGGGTAAAATATCTCACGCCTCTTCTAGTGATGTAAATAATCAAAAAAACACAACAGAAATTCGACTTCCAAAATTGCAATTGCCATGCTTTAGCGGGAACTTAAATGATTGGCTTTCGTTTCGTGATTTGTTTATCGCAGCAGTGCATAATAATGAAAAATTGACGGGTGCACAAAAACTTCAGTACTTAAAAACTAGTCTGCAAGGTGAAGCAGCAACACTTATTCAATCTATACAAATAACTGACGATAACTATAAAGAAGCTTGGGACCTGTTAAATTTAAGGTATCAAAATAAACGAGAATTAGTCACGTCCATCTTGCGGCGCTTTGTGAGTCAAGGTCAAGTGCAGCAAGAATCAGCTGGCGCGTTACGTCGGTTGTTGGATACAAGTGTTGAGTGTGTGCGATCGTTATCAGTGTTGGACATAAAAGTAAACGAATGGGATCCTTTGCTTATATTTCATATAACAGAGAAGCTAGACAGTGAAACAAAAAGGCAGTGGGAACTTTCATTGTCAGACAGTGAACTACCAACAATCGACCACTTGGTGAAATTCATAGATCATAGGTGTCGTGCATTAGCAAGTAGCACTTCCAATGCAAAATCAACCCCACCTAGTGAGTCAAACAAGAGTAATAAAAAATCAACAATAGCGCACCATGCTTCAGCTCAATTTTCGTGTTGCCAGTGCAAAAGCAAAAATCATCCTTTGCATAAATGTGATGACTTTCTTTCGCTGTCAGTTGATGAACGTCATTCGTTAGTGAAAAACAAAGCATTATGCTTTAATTGTTTAAAATCTCATCATAAACTGTCCAGTTGCAAATCAGCATCGTGTCGTGAGTGTGGCAAACGTCATCATACTTTACTTCATTTTCCAAATAAACAGAACTCAGGTGTTTCAGTGGGGACTCATTTTTCAAGTGAAACTAATGTGCAACATGCAGTGTTACTACAAACTGCAGTAGTGATGGTGAAGGATTCATATGGTAATTTACAACCTGTGAGAGCCTTGTTAGATTCAGCCAGTGAAAAAAGCTTTGTGTCAGAAAACTGCATACAACGACTCGGTTTACAAAAACAGCCTGTGTATGTACATGTTTCGGGACTGAGTTCCAGTAATGTTGCTCGGGCAAAAGGTGTTGTTAATATTGTGTTTACATCAAGTTATGATGTTAAGTCAGAATTTTCTATAGAAGCGTTAGTATTGCCAAAGGTAACAGGCATGCTACCGAAACGGTATATTCATAAAAGCAAGCAGTGGTCGCATGTTAACAACTTAACATTAGCAGATCCGAATTTTAATGTTCCTGACAGAATCGATCTGTTATTGGGTGCAGATATTTACCCTCAATTGCTATTGGCGGGTGTGTGTAGTGGTGTTAATGGTTCTCCCGTAGCAGTGAATACCAAATTAGGATGGGTGTTGTTTGGTTCTATTGGCGACTACGAAATGCGACGTAAAGAATTCACAGCGTCAACATATCATATCCAGTGCAACAGTGAAAGAATTTTGCAACAGTTTTGGGAATTGGAAGATACTCCTACACAAAATATAATGTCGTCAGAAGAAAAGCAGTGTGAAATTTATTTCGAGAAGACCCATCAAAGAGATGAGACAGGTAGGTTTCATGTGCAGTTACCGTTTCGCGACAACAGTGCAAGACTTGGTGAGTCACGTGAAGTGGCAATTAAACGCCTTAAGCAAGTAGAAAGTCGTTTGAAGAAGAGGCCTAAAATGCGTCAATTATATGTAGATTTTATGCATGAGTATGAGGTACTTGGGCATATGGAGATTATTCCAGAAAGTGAAATACTGAAACCAAACAGTGAAGTGTATTATTTACCTCATCACGCAGTGTTGAAAGATTCCAGTTCTACAACAAAACTGAGAGTAGTTTTTGATGGTAGTTGTAAAACTTCATCTAATGTGTCATTGAATGATAAGTTACTTGTCGGACCTAGGTTACAGTGTGACTTAATTCCATTACTTGTGCGTTTTAGACAACATAATGTGGCATTGACGGCTGATATTGAGAAAATGTATAGACAGGTGAGAATCCAACCAGAACATAGAGACTTCCAGCGAATTGTGTGGCGTGAAAAACCTAATCTTCCGATCAAAGATTACAGGCTTGTGACGGTAACTTATGGTACAGCTTCAGCACCATATTTAGCGGTGAAAAGTTTGCAACAATTAGCGAAATATGAAGATCGAAAGCATCCCATTTTACTTCCAAGGGATAGCCATTTAACAGAATTAATTGTGTGGAATGAACACAAATTGTGTTTGCATGGTGGACCAAGACTGGTATTATCTTCTTTACAACAGACATTTTGGATTATAAATGGAAGAGATTTTGTTCGCAAATTACTTCGGAAATGTCTGACATGTCATCGCCATAAAAAGTTATCGGTAGAACAGCTTATGGGAGATTTGCCTGCTTCAAGAGTAAATCCAAGTCGTCCGTTTAGTCGTTCAGGAATAGATTATTGTGGGCCAATTCATCTCAAAGCAATTAAAGGCAGAGGGCGAACAACTTACAAAGCATATGTAGCATTATTTGTATGTTTTACTACTCACGCAATCCATTTAGAAATTGTGAGTGACTGTACAACTGAAGCCTTCTTAGCTGCTCTAAGAAGATTTGTTGCTCGTAGGGGAAAACCAACAGATATATTTAGTGACTGTTCCACAACCTTCGTCAGAGCTAACAAAGAGCTAAAGGATTTTGTTACGTTGCTAAAATCTGATCATCATAATATTAGTGTCACAGATTATCTTAGTAAAGAAGGCATACAGTGGCACTTTAATGTACCTCATGCACCACATTTTGGCGGATTGTGGGAAGCCGGAATCAAATCCGTGAAGTATCATCTGAAAAGAATAGTAGGCAATGCTGTGTTAAATTTTGAAGAAATGTCAACCGTGTTGTGTCAAATTGAAGCGTGCCTGAATTCACGGCCACTCACCCCTTTGTCTTCAGACCCCAATGATTTGTGTAGCCTAACTCCAGGACATTTTCTCATTGGAGCTCCAATGTTGGCAATACCTGAACCAGATTATACAGAAAAGAAACTTAATCGACTGTCAAGATGGCAATTAGTGCAACAACTTCAGCAACACTTCTGGAAGAGGTGGAGTGTAGAATATATCTCTATGTTACAACAGCGTCCAAAGTGGTGGAAAAGAAACAACAACGTGAAGGAAGGTGATTTAGTTTTACTTGTGGAAGATAACTTACCTCCTTTAAAATGGAAGTTGGGACGTATTGTAAATATTCATCCTGGAAGCGATAACGTTGTACGTGCAGTGACTGTAAAGACCTCAGATGGAGTTTACAAAAGACCAGTTGTGAAAGTATCCCCATTGCCATTTGATTGAAAAAGACATTTTTCATTTACCGTTTTGTTTTACTTTTTATATGTCATTTCCAATATATTACTAATTCATTTTTGTGTGTATCTTGAACTAGATCGTTCAAGGGTGGGGGCTATGTTTAGTCCTAACTTGTTTATTTCAATTGTTTAGTTTTGTTTAAAGATGTTTGTTTAATGTAACTTGTTAGCTGTAGAAGAAGAAGAAGAAAGGGTAGGTGCTTGTTGAAACTGTGTATAACAGCAGTGTGTGTGTGAGTGTGCGCGTAGCCTATAGCTGCATCATCGTAGTGTTCAATGTGCATTTTATTTTAACTCGGGAATTGTAAGAAATAGTCATTGTATTATTAAACCGAATTATTAAAGAACGAACCAGCGTTTGTGTGATACAGTCCATCACTCCCTAAGTTTTGAATAGCATCAATTACAGGCTGTTCTTGTGTCTTAAATTTATCGTATATACCTGCTCTTTCTTTCTTCCAAGATTTGAAGCCCTTTATCAAGAACTCCTTCAACTTAATATTCTTATCAATTTCTTTCTCATCCATTTATTGTATAGCAAACGAACAAACGTCAATAAACGTCAAAGAACGCCAATAAACGTAAAAAAACGTCAAAGAACGTCAAACGTTAAAACGTCAAACATCAAAAAACGTCAAACGTCTATAAAGTGTTTTATCTTGTTCCTATACTTACCATTGTTTACCTTCCTTGTCATATCAATTACTATAAAACCATAATCTTCTTGCCAAAAATTTGAACATATCTCTTTAAATTTATCATAAGACATATCTCCTCCAACAAACTCATTATACAAATGTTTAAGATTAGTATCATCTTGTCTGAATATACATAGGAAGTTAACGTTATCTCTTATAAGCTGTTTAGGTACTTTTGAATATGTTTGTGCAAGATAGAAACAGTCTAAATGTCTATGCCTACCTCTTGTAAAGTAATTTCTAACAGTATCTTGATTCTCTAAAATGTAATCGTCAAACACAACAACAGAGTATTCTTCACATTCATCAATAGGTACAATAGAATCATTATCGCTTAAGAACGTTGCTATTTGCTTCTTAAACTTTAGTTCTGCCTTTTCAAATCGATCTTTTAACTGCTCATACTTTGGCTGATTCATGCTTTTAGAATATATGTAGAAGTAATTATTGTTTAACCAACCTGGCTGTAATAAGAAGTTAAATAGCAAAAACGTTTTACCACACCCCGACGAACCTACGATAAGACAACGAATATCATCAGGTATAAGTTCTTCATTACTTTTCTTAGCTGTTGTTTCTTTTATCATCTCTTTTACATCCCAATTAATAGTTTTCTTACCCATTTATTATAGAGAAAATCATCACCTTTTATGATCTTATTTGTCTTAGAGTATTCACAACCTAGAAACACCATCCAAGATCATGTAGACGAAGAAGATAAGAAAAATTTTTCAGAAGTTAAGAGCGGCAATTCACCGCCCCACGTTGGGGTCCACCAGCACTGGACCCCTTTCAAACAATTTGAGGATGAACTGTATGGTGAGCGTTTTGCTCACCCTTAAAATCTCTATATGCCTGTTGATGAAGGTTGTGTGAGGTTGTTCATTTGGAAGGGTGTCCGTAATGCGGACACCATTTGTAGTCTCCAGGTGTTACGTTGTCTTTAAGGGCTTGACTTGTATTTACATAGCCTATCTTATATCTTTAAGTTGTTCTCTGATCTTAAGCAACGTATCTTTTATATATTCGCTATCCATTTCACCATTCAATGTTATTATCATCTCTAACTGTTCTTTAAATGAGTTAATACAAGTGACAATGGTTTTATATTCGTCTTTTCTTTTGCTTATGTTTAACTTCGAAGACAAACCTGTTATTATAGCACTTCCAGTTGCAAGAGACGTTGTTAATATTGAGTAAATTGTTACAGGTATAAAAATATTAATAAACCCAGTTGTTGCAGAAAGAATAACTGATAACGTGATCAAAGTGTAGTATGCATATTTAACAATTTGTAGATTTCTCTTTTTCTTCTTTAAACTGTATTCTAACTTTTGAATGACATCTTCTATTAACTTGATTACTTTCTCTCTTGGAATATCTCTAGGTAAATCAAACTCATTCATTTATTATATAATAATTGGCTAAGGTATTTAAGCTAACGAGTGATACTTCTGTTTTAAAGAAGAAACTCCATTACGAATTACAAAACAGGAGCAACTATTTAAGTATAGGACTAGTTGGGTTTTACAGTACATATCTAACTCCAAACATAACAACAGAAAAAAACAGTTTCTCATATGGTGATAGACAAGTTTTTATACCAGAAGGGCAATACAGCTTAAACAGTCTTAATGAATATTTAAAATCTCAATCCATCAACATAACATTATCAGAAGATCATTTAAGAAATAGAGTTAAAATTGAAACTGATAGTAATAATGTTACAATTGGGAGTATAAGCACTGTCCTCGGGTTTAATGTTTTTGAAGTTTTAGAAAAGAACAAAACACATATTGGAAGTAAGTTGCCAAAGTTTCATTTTTGATACTATAAATGTTCACTGTAATATAGCAGATGGCATGTTTGTTAAAGATACAGAATACACACATAGAGAAACAGGAATTATTGCATCATTTAAAACAGATGCTGAGTTCAAACATAGTATTATTTACGAGCCTACTTATCCATTATTTTTCCCTATATCCAAAGACAAGGTTGACAATTTTGAGATAAGGATAACAGATGAGAATGATTCCTTAATTGATTTTGGTGGAGCAACAACAACTGTACTTTTGCTAACTAAGATTTTCTCTTAAATAAACAGAAAGATGTGTTCTATTAAAGGTTGTATGTTTAGTGTTCCTTACAGTGAACTAAAGGATTTAAATATTGATCATGTATTAACAAAGAAACAACTTAACGATAAAGCCAAGAAAATTAAAGAAGGTAAAGGAATGGATTTAACTTTAACTACTGCACAAATGAAAAAGATTAAGAAAGAGCATATTGGCGGTTTTATCTTTACAATTCCAGCCATTTTAGCAGCTTTAGGAGCAGTCGGCTCATTAGCAGGTGGTGCAGCAGCGATTACTAAAACTGTACTTGATGCTAAGAAGAATAAACAAGAACTTGAAGAACAAAAAAGACACAATATGGCTCTGGAAGAAAAGCAGGGAGCAGGTAAACCGAAGAAGTCAAAAAACTAAAACCATTGACCAACTTCGATATAGAGAGGTTGGCTAAAGAACTAAAGATAAAACGATTTAGAGGTGTATTTATGAGTGATGAACTTCCACAAAAACCGTATGTACATGAGTGTGGCGTAGTTAACCTTGATAAATCAAAAAACATTGGTACTCATTGGATATGCTATTGGAAAGATAACAACATAAAGTACGTGTTCGATTCTTATGGTGGTGTTCCTCCAAAACAACTAGTACAATATCTTGGTACCGAAAACTTCTTTTACAATGACGAACGAATACAAGACTTTAACTCAGTTATATGTGGTCATCTTTGTGTTAAGGTTTTAAATCTTCTAAATCAAGGGTATTCTTTTAGTGACGTTATGTATATGATTAAAAATGATTAAGTGCTTTTATGGGTTGTATCCATAAAAGTTTTTCTTTAAGATAAATATGGAAGCTATACACAATAGATTTTTAGATTATTTTGAGAAGCATGAGGATGAACTAGATGCACTAGATAGATATAATTTTTATCAGTATTTTCAGGATGTTAATGAGATAGACTTAAAAGATAGAAACAACGTATATAATGTTATTGATTTATGGAAAATGCTAATACCAAAATTTTTGTACACGGAAGAAGAGTTGGAAAAGTTACGTCCAATAATTACCTTAAAGGACTTGTTGTCGAATTATAGCTCTAGACCATTACAATGCAGTTATTGTGGTAGTAAGTCATTAACAAAAGGTATGAGTAGATACATTTGTGACGATTGTTCTGTAGAGAGTGGTTGGGTTTACAGTACTTGTGAAGAAACGAAAGCTGCTTGCGTAAGAAAACCATGGTATGATACTATAAAAAGATTTAAGTTACAGCTATCTCGTTTGCAAGCTTTACAGGATAGAATTATTCCCGAAGAGGTGTTCAAGGTGTTAAATGATGAATTTAGAGATATATCAAAAGATTTAATATCAACAAAAGATGTTCTAGAAGTACTAAAGAAAAACAAATGCACAAAATATTATGATGATGTCTATTTAATACACTATCACCTTACCGATCAAAAACCATTAAAATTACAGCATATGGAGGAAACACTTATAAATGAGTTCGAAAACTTACACGAGGTCTTTAGGGAGCTGTATCCGAAAAGAGTATTGTTTATTAACTTGAAATGTGTATTGTACCATCTGTTGAAAAAGCACGATGTTCATGTTGATATTGATTTTAAACACTCACCTAAACAAACAGAGATGTTAAAGAAATGTTTTGAAAAATTAGGATGGGCATTTTCTGTATAATAAATGAGTATGGAGATATTTGGTAATGTTAAAGATAGAAAAGATAATGTTGATATTAGTGAAGAAAAATTAAAATTGTTGGAGAATTTAAATGATATTGTTAGCGTAAGTCAACTTAGATCAATAGAAGCTCAATTAGAGAACGATAGAAAACGATTTGAAGATGCATTAGAAACGTTACAAGACACATACGCCAAGAAAGAAGATTTTCAAAAGGTTAGGATGGATACTACTATATTGATTATGCAAAAAGAAACCATGCCTCTACTATATCGATTAAGAGCTAAAAACGTTAAGGAGCCAATCTTTAGAATATTTAATCTTTCTAATGGTTACAAATTTCTCTATAATGGAAAAATAATGCACATGGACTTAAGTTTGGATAAATACTTTCTAGATATATATTTGGGTGATACTTTGATTAAAGAGATACCTTTTGACTTTAAGAAGAACGATATAATTACGATTAAACCAAATAAAAATTCTGCTATGGAAGAAGGACAATTATTGTTTGTTGTAATGTACATAGAAAGAGAGCTTTCCTAAAGACGTTTGCTATATAATAAATATGGATATCTTTGGTAATGTTAAAATGACATCAGAGTTAGATAATACAGTTGTGAGAAAAGATATTGCTATGTTAAAAGAAGAGCTTAACTTCATCAAACGGAGTTATGTTATAGAGCTTCATAGTCGATTGATATCAGAAAATGTTGAAACTCCGTTCTTTTTAATACATAATCTATCTATCGCATACAAATTTCTTTATAAAGGTAGGTTAATGCATATAGAATCATCTTACAATACGTATTATATAGATATATATTTAAATGATTCTCTAGTTGAAACTTTTCCATTGCACTTTAATACAAATGATAAATTAGCAGTTAGACCATCTAAAGGTTCTGATCTGAAACATGGTAAATTACTATTGCTTCTTATGCATGTAGAAAGAGAAGACGAAGATAGTGATGATGATGGTGAGAATGTTGATAGCATAATATTAAACAGCGATAGTTATTGATTTTCTATATAATAAACAGGATGTATTGTGTTAAGTGTAAGAAATCGACAGATACAAAGAAAGATACTATTAGAATTGAACAAACAAAGAATGGAAGATATCTAAAGAAAGGTATTTGTTCTGTATGTGGTGTTACTAAAACTCAATTCGTTAAAAAGCCTGATTGACTAGAAGAAGGTAAAGGTGTTAGAGAAGACATTATAGAAGAAATTCACAAACCATCTAGAAAAAACTTTGACAGATTAAGTGTAGTTATAAAAGGTATCGATGATCTTTGGCAAGCTGATCTTGTAGAAATGGATAGTGGAGTATTAAAAGGTGTTTCCAAAATCAATAAAGGTTATAAGTATTTGCTAACGATTATAGATGTGTTCTCGAAATATGCGTTTGCTGTTCCTGTTAAAGATAAGAGTGGTAAGAATGTTACAGAAGCATTCGAATCCATATTAAGAACGAGAAAACCTAGTAACTTACAAACTGATCAAGGTAAAGAGTTTTACAATAAAGAGTTTAAGAAGTTAATGGATGAAAATAAGATTAATCACTACTCAACCTATAGTGGTAAGAAAGCTTCTGTTGTTGAGAGATTTAATCGAACACTTAAGCAGAACATGTGGAAAAGGTTCACGACACAAGGGAACTACAAATGGATAGAGATATTACCAACACTAGTTAAAGAGTATAATCATCAAATTCATAGAACAATTGGTTTAAAACCTATAGAAGTTAATAAGAAGAATGAGCGAACAATATTGGAGAAAGTGTATCAAAAAGAATATAAGCGTGTTAAGCCCAAATACAAGTTAGGTGATCATGTTCGTATAAGTAAGTCGAAAGGGTTATTTGAGAAAGGATATACACCTAATTGGTCAACAGAAGTATTTGTTATTAGTGAAGTTATTCCATCCAATCCGCCTACATATAGAATTAAAGATTTAGAAGAAGAGGATGTGCAAGGTAGATTTTACGAACCAGAACTATTAAAGACGAAACATAAAGATGAATACTTGGTAGAAAAGGTGTTGAGAAAGAAAGGTGATAAAGTATATGTCAAATGGCTAGGGTTTGATGATTCGCATAATAGTTGGATAGATAAGAGTAATGTTGTAGTGTAAATATAAATGTTTGTCTTTTATGGTTATTATGCCATAAAAGGATAGTTTGAACGAGATAAGGGGGTAACGAAACGTTACCCCTCATAGCATATATTTCCAGCGCTAGTATTATAGGAGATGAAATTATCAAAAAAGTAGCAGGTGGTAAAGGAGAAATATGGAATGGCAGTCGATAATAATGTGTTAGCATTTTGGACACTCGTAGTTTCCAGGTCTTCAAATCTACTCTGAAGATCAAAAATGACCGACTCCTCTAATCATAGGAGTCGCTCTAAGTATCTAGTAAAAGGTGGAGATAAAGAAACAACATCAATCGTCTCAGGAACATACGTTTATTTCAGTGCTACTAAGTTGTGTCAAGATGGTGGGAAAGACTATAAAAATTGGTTTCAAAATAAAGGATCGAAAAACATAATAGAGTATTATTCCAAAAAATTAGCTGGCTTACATCCAAGCCAGCAAAACTCAACGTATTATATAGAACCAAAAGGTACAAACAAAAAAGATCTATTAATATCTGGAACATAGCATAGAGTTGGTCTCTTACATAAATCAAAGCCGGTGCGGGATATCTGGCGCCGGCTACGAAGTAACTGGGATAATAAAGATGGGTTAACAAAGAAAATAACTGGTCAATACGTAACTAAGGAATTAATTCTTGCTATATCTTTATGGCTTTCTTCTGAGTTTTATCTTAAATGTAACCAGATTATTATCAATTACTTCACTCGAGACTTTAGACAATATGTACAAGACAATGAAAAATTACTAACCAGATTAGAAGAAGTTGAGCAATCAATGGAGAAATTAAGGATTCAAAACGAAGAACTCAAGTCAATAGCTGCAGATCAAGGAGTCTGGTCTACTACAACAAACTTCATGGTTACAAAACAAACACTCAAAAGATTTATTGGATTATTATAAGAGAAACCTAGCTTTCTGCTGGGGAGCTGCAAAACCCATTTTACAAATCCGGTCACTTCAGAAACTCATCTTACACAGTAAAAACTAGCTGGTAACGAAAATGAAGTTAAAAATAAAGATTTTCTATATAATAAATATGAGTACTATGGATAGTTCACTTAGTTTAAACAATATCTGCTATGAACAGATCAAGGACAACTATTGGTATGGTCTGTTTGGTGACTTCAAGTTGATTATAGATAAGAATACAGGATACTTTAATGCTACTAAGATGTGTCAGAGTGGTGGTAAGAGGTTTGATAACTGGCTGAAAAATAAAGATTCTAAAGAATTATTGGAATACTACAATGAAAAATTAGCTTCCTATAATTGTAGGAGACTAAATTTAACGTATTATATAGAACCAAAAGGTACAAACGAGAAAGATTTATTAATTTCTGGCACATATGTATACAAAAGAATTTTCCTAGCTATTGCTTTTTGGACATCACATGACTTTTACGAAAAATGTTCTGTAATCATCGAAGACTATTTCGTTTCTAATTTTAAACAGATTCAAGAAGACCAAGAAGAGTTACAATCAAGAGTAGAAGAGATAGAACAACAAATGGAGCAATTACGATTGTACAATCAAGAACTAGAAAGCAAAGTTGATTATCTTAAAACAGTTGCAGCACCATATACAGAAGATCCAGGAAAGATACATAGGCTATTCATTATCAAGAAAAACCTTACTAAAGAACAACTTGAAAATATACTCTTTTACTATGACGAAGAAGAACGAGATCAAAAAGAAAGAATAGAACGATATAAGTATTGGGTTGGAAGAGTACAAACATGTAATTACGAAAGTAGGATTAAACAACTTAAACTTAAGTATCCAAGTATGAGTATTCTGCTTAACGTCGACGATCCAAACTCTATAAACTTATACAACAGAGTTAAAGAAAGATATGATGATAGAATAACTTGGCACGGTTCGCATATGAACACAGATTTAAGTGATATAGATCTTGTTGACAGGTTTATTCAGTTAAGAGACATTTAAGTACGAAAAACTAAATATGCTATTGCTTTTATGGTTTAATCCATCAAAGTACAATTTCAAGTGTTAAACAAACCATCTGTTGTAACACCGAATGCTAAATTCAATATACTACCTAAATCGGGATTATTATGATATTTTCTTATTATAACTCTCCAATCTACGTAATGTCTAAATAAATATATAAAGTCTACAGAGAGGTGTTGATAAATTGAGATGTTATGCCAATGAACTCTGTCTTTGAACTCTGCAATAAATCCTTCTGTTAAATTTTGAAACAATGAAATTGCTTCCCAATCTACTTTGTCAGCGTAATCTCTTATAAGGTTTTCTGATAATTGTTGAGTTTCAGATAAGCACCTCCAAGAAACTTTATCTGCATGTTCTCGTATAAAGGCCTCAGAGAGTTTGTTTCCATAAGATATAGCATCAAAATCAACTTTATCTATAAACTCACTAATAAATTCTTCAGATAGCTTTTGATTATACGATACTTCTTTCCAATCAACTCTATCTGCAAATTCTCTTATAAAGTCTTCTGATAAGTCTTGGCTTCCTGAAATAATCTCCCAATCAACTTTATCAGCTAATTCTCTTATAAACTCTTCCGACAAATTTTTCCATAAACATATTTCGCTCAAATTAACTTTATGCAGATATTTGCGTATGAAGTCTTCTGTAATGTGATCATAGTTATATTCCTCCTCATAATCATCATAACCTATAGATAACCATTGTTCATCAGTCAGTGAATCTAATATCTCATCAGACAAGTCCATAACGTTTGCATAGAGAATGTTTTGTATAAGAAATGAGTTGTTTTCTTTAGTGGCTTTCTTGAACAAATGATCTAACATACCTATGGACATGCTAAAATTTATTTTGTCTTCATCATTATGACCACCAATATCTAAATATTTACATACACAATCAAATACAGGTTTGTAAGATAATATTTCCTTAGCGGTAGTCATGTTCGTTTTTATTCTTAGATTTTTAAAATTTATTTCATTTTTGTTGGTTTTGTATATAATAAATATGGAGAAAGAATTTGATTTATTACATGATAGACTTAACCTTATTCATGAAGATCTTAAACTTTTAGCAGCACTACTAGAGAAGCAAATACTGTTAAAGGAAAAAGAATTAATAATAATGCAACAAAAAACATCTGATTTGAGTAGTGATGATGAATATAAATATGGTAGTGATGATTATGATGATGAGTAAGTTTACAAAAATGATTTAATTTTAATATGTGTATATGTGACTTTGATGGGGTATTCCCATGAAAGTCCTGTTCTAATACAACGCGTAATATGTAGACAATGGCACGAGTGTACAATGTTAAGTGTTGTACTAGGACAAATGAAAATGAACTGAAATAACCCGGTGAAGATAAAAATTGAAGATTTTCTATATAATAAATAAGATGACTAATTATAATAAATTTACTGTAGTAGAGTTAAGACGCCAATGTAAAGAGAGGGGAATCAGAAGGTATTCCCGATTAAGAAAAGCAGAACTGATAGACCTTCTTAAACAACATGACGATGAACAAAGCAGAAAACAGATTAGAGATATATTCCCATTTAAACAAGAAGTAATTGAAAAACCGAAACCAGCACGTATACCCATCAAAGTTGAATTAGAAGAAACAGCACTCAAGAAGCGTTTACAAACCATTAAAGTCGAAAACACAGGAGGATATAAAGACCCAATAAAATTTTTAGATACAAGTGGAAGAGTTGCTATTAACAAAATCAAAGAGGAATTAAAATTTCACCCTGTTAAAGTTAACCTTGTTTTCATTTGTGACTATATTAAAGATAAAGAAATACAAGAGCACAATTTCAAAACATCAAACGAGAGAATATTAGAATCAACTGACTTAAGTGAATATATATCTTATGCCAAACAAAAACTTCGTAGAGAAATGGAAGAATTTCAAGGCCGAGGATTAGGATGGACGTTACATCAAATTAAACATCTAGAAATCAGATTAAACAAGTATGTACCATTAAGAGCTTCTTCCTATATTGAACTTCCAAAGCAGATTAAAGATAAGAAAGCAGTAATAAATATTCAAAATAAAGATAATAAATGTTTCTTATATTCTATTGCAAGTTATTTAAAACCTATTGATAGAACCGTTTCAAAAAATCCTCAAAGACCCTCTCATTATAAACAACTTGTTAATGAATTACAAAAGAAATATTGTGATGTATTGAGTTTCCTGTACAGTTAAAAGATATAGTTAAATTTGAAAAAAGAAGTAATATCTCCATCAATGTTTACAGGTATGACAAGAACTATAATGTATATCCACTTCAAATCACAAAAAATAAGCAGGAAACTCATATCAATTTATTATATGTAAAAGATGAAAAAACAATAATTTTTTTTGGATAAAAGACCTATCACGATTAATAAGAAGTCAAGCGACAAAACATACTGAGAAGTTATACTTTTGTGATAGATGTTTAACAAGGCACTTTAGAAATGAGAAGCAGTTGCAAAACCATGAGCTATATTGTAAAGAGCATGAGGCTGTTAGAATAGAACTTCCTAAACCATATGACAATCAAATAAAGTTTCAAAACTATAATCGATCATTAAGAGTTCCATTTACGATAATTGCTGACTTTGAATGTATCTTATGTAAGTTAAAAATAGAGCATAATTGTAGTAAAACAGTAAAATATCAAAAGCATAAGCCAATGAGTTTTTGTTACTATGTCAAGTATTCAAATGGGGACTACAAAGCCCCTGTTAGTTATATAGGTCCAGATGCTGCGAAAGTATTTATTGAAATGTTACAAAAAGAAGCAATAGAAATTATGAAAATATATAACAGAGTAGTTAATATGACCCCGCTTAGTGAGGAGGAAATAGAAGTTTATAACAGTTCGGATACTTGTCATGTATGTGAGAAAAACTTGAATGACTTACCACCAGCTGTTGAGAAAAAAATAAATATACTGAAGAAGAAAATACAGTTCTACAAGGATAAAGATGATATGAGTGAAAAAATAGAAGAATGGAAGCATGACTTAAAAAATGTTTGTATAAGATAAGTAAAAATAAAGCAAAGGTAAGAGATCATGATCATTTAACTGGAAAGTTTAGAGGTACAGCTCACAGTTATTGCAATTTAAACTATAAAAATCCCAACTTTGTTCCTGTATTTCTTCACAACTGGCTATGATACACATTTGTTTATTAAGGAGTTAGCTTATGATACACAGAAAATTAAACTAATCGCTAATAATGAGGAAAGGTACATAACATATGAAAAATATGTAAAAGCAGGATCAGAAAAAGATGGAATAAATTTAAGATTTGTTGATTCATTTAGATTTATGCCAAAGAGTTTAGCAGAGTTAACAAAGAATTTAAAGCCAGAACAATTTCGAGAAACATTAAAGTTTTTCCCAATTGATAAACTTGATCTAGTTAATACTAAATGTGATTATCCATTTGATTATGTTGATTCATTTGAAAAATTGAAAGAACCTGTTCCATTATCTCCAGACAAATTTACAAACAGATTAACAGGAGAAAAAATGAGTCCTGAACGTCATAAGCTTCATGTACGAGTTTGTAAAGAATTCAATCTAGAGTTATTGGAGGACTTAACTGAACATTATAACAAAACAGATGTCCTTCAATTAACAGATATATTTGAAAACTTTAGAGATGTGTGTTTAAAGGCATATGGATTAGATCCTGCTTGGTATTATACAGCACCAGGTCTATCGTGGGATGCAATGTTAAAGATGACTAAAATTAACTTAGAAATGTTGACTGATTATGATAAAATACTAATGCTAGAAAAGGGCATACGAGGAGGAATCTCACAATGCAGTAAAAGATATGTAAAAGCTAACAACAAATATATGCAAGATTATAATAAGGATGAGTGTTCAACATACCTAGCATATCTAGACGCAAACAACTTATATGGATGGGCGATGAGTCAATACATGCCTTATAAAGACTTTAAGTGGGTTAAACCTTACATAGATATAAAGAACATTCCAGATGACTCAGAAACTGGCTACATATTAGAAGTAGATTTAGGATATCCAAAGCATTTACATAACAAGCATTCTGATTTACCATTAGCTCCAGAGAACATGTGTCCACTCGGCTCAAAACAATCGAAATTATTAACAACGCTTTACAATAAGGAAAGATATGTAATTCACTATAGGAACTTAAAACTATATATGTCACTTGGAATGAGATTGAAGAAAGTGCATAGGGTATTAGAGTTTAAACAATCAGACTGGTTAAAGAAATACATCGATTTAAATACAAATATGAGAACGCAAGCTAAAAACAAGTTTGAGGAAGATTTTTATAAGCTCATGAATAACTCGGTATTTGGAAAGACTATGGAAAATATTAGAAAGAGGCGGCCCATACAATTAGAATGTGATCTTAAGAGGGTAGAAGCATTAATTGCTAAATCTAACTTTGATTACAGAACAATATTTAGTGAGAACTTGTGTGCTATACATATGAAAAAAGAGCGATTAACATTTAATAAGCCAATATATGTTGGTATGAGTGTGTTAGAACTATCGAAGCTATTAATGTATGATTTTCACTATAACACGATGAAGCCGAAATATGGAAACAATATAGATTTATGTTATATGGATACCGATAGCTTTATATATGAGATTGAGACTGAAGACTTTTACAAAGATATAGCAGAAATAGTTGACCAGTTTGACACGAGTGAATACAAGGAAAATAACATATATGGACTACCACTAATAAACAAAAAAGTAATAGGTAAGATGAAAGATGAGAATAAAGGTAAGATAATGACAGAGTTTATTGGATTGAGATCAAAGATGTATGCTTATAGAGTAGAAAATAAAGAAGAGAAAAAAGCTAAAGGAGTAACTAAATGCGTAGTTGCCAAGGAGTTGCAGTTTGATGATTATAAAGAAAGCTTATTTAAAAATGTTAAAACGTATAAAGACGTAAACCTCATTAGAAGTTATAAGCACGATATATATAGCATAACCGTTCATAAGCTAGCATTAGATTCCTCAGACGATAAAAGATATATACTACGAGATGGTGTAAATACGCTAGCTTGGGGACATTATAAGATAGAAGAGGAGTAGATGTAATTATATGTAGTGTAGTTTTAGTTATAAGTTTTAGATGTAAGTTTTTATGATTTTAAATGTCATAAAAGCATATTCAATCTCACTTGGGGGTATCCTTCTGTGTTAAAGTACAATGGTCAGTGGCGGCTTCATAAATTTTTGGCAGTTAGGGGGTAGAGGGGGAAAGTGGGGTAGAACATACATATGTCCCCTACTGTAGAGAAACTAAAATAAATAAATAAATTAAATAATAAAATAGTAATACGGCCTAATAAAAGTAATAATAATAAATTTGTTACATATAAACAATACAGCTTTAACCTATAGTGTACAAGGCATTGAAGTTTTTGAAGGACCAACTAGTTACGTTAATGGGAAATGTGGAATACCTGTTCGTCTCTATTCTTCTTCCTCAGACGCTCCACCATTTTCATTTAAATCCTCTTTAACTTTTGAGGGGTACTCTGGAGCAGCCGTTCCAATGGTTGGAGGTAAAAAAAAAAAGGATATTCACAGCGTAATCCTCAGATTTTAACATACTGGTATAGTCAAGCACACGGGATTCAGAACAGGAAACCGAGGTTTGTTTTCTGTAGAATACCTTCGTCTCGGAAACATGTTACCAGTGTTGTATATGATACGAGACGAAATGAGACATTATGTAAGGGTTTCTCATCTCGTCTCACAAATTCTTTTTAGTACAAGTCTGAATTCTGGGCAGATTTTTCTAGTCTATTGTGCAAAATTTTCTTGTTTTGTTTTGAAAATTTGTGTACACAATTTACCGGTATGATCAGATTTTTTCTTAATTTCTTCTAGAAGTTATCAGAACCCTTCCGCGTCAAAACAGCTTCACCAAGAGTGGGATGTGTCAACATTTAAACCATATTTATTATAGAAGTATATTTATTATTGTGTAAGAACTTATGTATATTTAAACATTGATTAGCAGAACATGCCGGGATCTGCGATGTGATCGCAGTAAATTTGCCGCACCTGTGCAGAAACATTTCCAGAGGGGAAAAAAAAATAGCCAAGAGAAAAGTATAGAAACATGCCTGCTATGTGTAAATGTCTTAAATGCGCGGACGAGTCGCATAAAAGTAGTTTAAACTTTTTTTTTTTTTACTTCTCGTAAGGCGTATTTTTAATAGTCACAACTGTTTCATCTGCAGAAAATTTTTGGAGAATTACTGCAGAAAAATTTTGACTTACAAAAAAGTTCATCGCAGAAATACAAAGAAAGTTCTGCCATCAGGCCTGGTGCTATGTGGATAGCGTACTCCCTTTGGCTGGGAGATCCGGGTTCGATTCCAGGCGGGAACTCATGTGGTTCGGATCCCATGTGAAACTATAGGTTCATGTCGCAAATAGCTTTGCTGTTGAATTGGACGCTAAACTAAAATCCAGTCAAATGGATTTATAGTTTTTTTTTTTTACTATGAATCATACAACACTAAGACAGTAATTCAGATCTAAAATTTGGGTGAATAAGTGTTACTGACGAGACTCGACAAACTTCTGGTCTCGTCTCGGAAACGAGCAGAGAAATGCCATGTTTCTCGTCTTATGTCGAATTTGAAAATTCATTTTTGTCTCATGAGCAGCACTTCATGCCGCCAAGCCTTTATGTCCTAAGAAAACAATAATATCACGATTATTTTCAAACTTCATGACCGAACTGTAAAATTAAAATTAACACAGTTAAACTTTGTCTTATTGTGGTAAGGATCCTGTGATAGACAAGATTCGTTACTTACATACAATTACAATTGATGCATAAAATATTCGTTATGTTCGGCAACCAAGAATATCGTAAGCTTTAACTTGATCCAAATTCATCTGAAGGTTTAAAACTAAATTCACTTTACAATATTCAAAATCTAAATTTATTTAAGAGTACAGACATGAACACTTTACTATTTTTACAATATTTTTAAAGCGGTATAATACAGAAATTTGGAACTAGGGTATGTATTTTTTATTGATTTGAACCAAGGGAATAATAACATTCTTATAATTTATTATATATTTTGGTCAAGTGTTATGTATAATTGTTCCCATAGATTACTTAGCGTAGTCCGAAATTATGTCAAACATTTTCCACCGTGGATTTCTTTCAAGCCTGAAAAAAAAAAAAAAAAATGGACATAGTGATTAATTCATTATCACTTCAGAGTTAGTTGTTTACTACTAAGCATGAAAAGAATATATATATATTCATGCTTTTATGCATCATATAAATGTCAGTTTTAATACACAACAAAATCATTTTCGCTTTTGGTTATTTATGAAAAGTATGAAAATTGTATATAGGTGTACTAACCTCACACTTGATAGGAAACTTTAGCCTATATCTGGATTAGAATGCGTACTTTTAAGAAACTAACAATAGTTTTAGCAAAACGTAAACTGACTATAAACCAGCGATATGAGGTGGTAAATTAAAAAAAAAAACAAAAAATGTTTATAGGCGCGCTACCTTCCACTTGGCAGGCAATTTTATTTCTGAATAAAATGTGTATTTTTGCTAAATTAACGATAGTTTTAGCAAATCTAATGTAAACTAACGATATGAGATGGAAAATTATTAAAATTCGTTATGGGCGGGCGACCTTTAGATTTAGCGGGAAAGATTTTAGATTACCTCATATATGGTGCGCTACATTTTTTCTTGCGCTAGTGCATGCTAGCTGCGCTAATGATCATTCTTTTGAAGCTTCTTTTAGGCACTATAATTTGGTAAGTGGTTTCTATTCATCATAATTTTCCCGTGGCTTTCTTTCTTCTCTCACATAACTTACGAGTACGGTAACTTAAAATATTTGCACCAACATACCAGAGTGAAAGAATATCATATTGCCTAACGTCAATTCAATAGTACCTTAGTGTCAGGTCTCTAAATCATTTCTATAAGGTCAATTTTAAGACATGTTAGTTTCAGTTTTGAATTTGACAAATTCCAGACCCCTCAGTAAACTTATGAATAATCTGATCATATCTTCGTGCCTAGTTTGGTCGAAATCGGTTGTGGTGTTTTTGACAAATAATAATAATAATAGTAATAATGGAAAACGGACTGCAGCATAATGAGATACTATCGTGGCTTTCAGTCGGTTGATCTATTTAAACATGTTTCTACTTCTAATCATAACTTTACTCGAATTTTCTTTCCTTTTACCTGGTTTGGTCTCCGCTGCACACAGAAGAGCCATTGCATTTAAGTAGGTGACTCTATCTGATCCACAGACTGGTCTTGCTTCCTGCCAGAGGCCAGATTCTAGCAACTTACAAGGTGTGTTGCTGTCCGAACAAGGCTGTTTAGAATCCCGAATGAGAACTGAAAAGAAATATATTCTACAGATGATAAATTGCAACACGATAAAAGAGTAGATATTATTCAGATTTGTAATTAGAAAAGCCTTGAAAGGAGCTAATAGATTATTAATCAGAGTTTTACATCATTGATTGAAATCAATCAATCAAAGATACAGAAAGTTCCGTCTTATATAAATTCAACATACGTTAATTCATACTTACGTACTAAATATCTGATGTAAATAAAATTTCAACACAGTACTTCTACTTGAAGTAAGAAGTAGATTACATTTCTAAATTTTACTTTGAGAGCCATGTAGTAAGTGGGGCATTTGTGCAGTAAATGAAGCTCAAAATTTAATGAAAAAAAAACAAATTAGTAACAAGCTGAAGATTGGTACAGATGTTGGGAATGATGTTCTAAACAATATACTAAAAGTCCCCTGGAATCACACATGACCTTCGCCGCCATATTGGAAAATGGCCGCTGGAAGTGTAAAATGAACAATACCCACATAAAAATAGCAATATCTTCGCTATGGTTGAACATAAAGAGATAAACTTAGTGTCGTTTTATACAACATAAATAACACAATATTTTTTTTTATAGAGAAACAATTTTTCATAAAACGCATACTTTTAGAAATATTTAGCTCTAAATTCTAAACTTCCGAAAACTACCGTCAAATAGATGTTGGTAAAGATTATTTAAATGACATACTAAAATCCCACTACTTCTTCGTTTGCCATATTGGAAAATGTTTGAAGTAATTGAAAGATAATATATTTTTAAATGAAATACAAAATCTGGACCGGGCTAAATATTTGAGAAACTGTAAATGCAATCGATACGAAGTCAATTGCGATCAATGGTGGTGAGAGGGGCGAAATATTATGAAGTGTTTTACGGTGTTGTCCACCATCTTGGAATCAACTTGTTTATTTTAAATGACAACATGGTCGTGTAACATATTAAACAACATCCTCGTTCGAAGAGAAACCCAACGGTTAGGTTACTTTTCCAAAGCCTGCAACGGTTTTGAAGTTGTGAATAGATTTAGAATATGTTATGTGTGAAATGCTGAGAAATGTGCTGTGCAAATTTTCGAACATTAAACATTGAAAGTAAGTAAAACATTTTAAAGCTAAAATAGAAAACATAGTCTAAAACGGAGAGTTGGTATATATTTCTATTTTCTCTGGACTCTATTTGTGTGTGCATTTCCAAAGGACCTTTGGTTAATATTGAACACGGAGTTTCAGGAGTCAAGAGATTTTATGCTCCTGATCTTTTTAACTCTTCAGTCTTAGTCAATTAAGTTCTACACTCAAGTGATAACAGACTTTTGAAGTGAGAAGGCATAAACTCTGCTACGCTTTTGGAATAAGAATATCGAAGTTTTAGTCTGCGTTCTCTCAGAGTACACAACAGACATGATTATTGTTTTTGTTTTATACATTTTAAGCTTCTAATTCCTCGACAGAATTTGCGAATAAAAGATTTTGAACTGAATAGTAACACCAATTTTCTGCTTTCAGTCGACATTTAATTTCTTCGTAGATATGGTTTTGCTCATTGAAGATTGATCCTAGATATTTGAAAGTATCCACTTTGTCGAAAGTGTTATTTGACATTTTGAAGCATCCATAATTTGCAGTATTACGATTATGGCAAATTTCCAAGTATCTAATTTTCTCTGCATTTATTTCAAACCAATGTTCCTGCAAGCCTTTCATAAGACCTCTGCATTTCTTTCTATTCTTCTCCTACCATCCACTATCAGATTTTTATAATATGGTGAATTCCTCCCTCTGTTGTCTTGATTGCTATCTTTGATTTTTCTTATAGCGTACTCCAGAATAAAGTTAAATTATAATGTCGACAACGCATCTCCTTATTTCAGGCCATTCTCGAAGTTAAAGCCCATGGACAAGAATTTTCCTACTCGGACTTTACTTTGTGATTCATGTAAACACATCTTAACTAATCTTACGTCCCACGATTATGCAGGTTAGGCTAAAGGAGACGGTGATGATGAGTGATGAATGAAATGATGGAATGAAGAAAGTGGGAGGAAACGGGAGAACCCCGAGAAAACCCACGCACACGGTGTTTGTTCATCACAAAGTTCACTTGGCAGGGGTTGGGGTCGAACCCGGGGCCCCAAGCACTAGAGGTGAACGCTCTACCACTGAGCCACCGCAACCCCCTAATTTTTAGTGTGCTGCAAGAAATTATTTCTACGTAGCATCTAAATAAAAATGCAAGAAATTATTTATGCAACATCTACATTCGTAGCAAAAGTCCTATCAACTAGCAGATTGTTTCTTGTTTCTTCCGAACGGTAAGATGCATAATATTTACGCACATAGCATTGTAAATAGCATTCATTATTCAGTTTAATATGAACCTTATTCCTCGATTTTTGCTTGACTGTAATTTAGCAACCGTGTTATGTAATCACATTTGCGAGACGTTTCATTGTAAATTTACTACAAATTTTACAGTGAAGTGAAACATACGTATGTTCATTCTTAATTACTTACTTTTCTCAACACTATTCTCCTCAGCACACTCTAATGCTTTAAAGCTGTAATAGGTGACACCATTGGACGCACAAAATACTTCTCGGTAAGTACCGGAATTGGAATTCGAGGAGCAGTCACTTAATTTTAATGAATTGCAATTTACATAAGTCTGTTGAAAAAGTTCTGAAAAGAGAAAAAGATATAACAAATTATTGGCTTTAGAGAGTTGTTAAAAGAAACGTTGTGGGTGGGAATGACTCTTTTTTGTGTTTTGACGTTTGTAATACAGTACAATTTTTTAAACACTATAGGTCGTTTACACTAAATAGGCACTAACTTTTAGCATATGTTTTAAAATTAGTGCCGGTGTGAGTGAGGCCCGAAGATAACCCCACCCACTTTTAATAATGCAGCACTAATTTTGAAAACTATGCCAAAAATTAATGCTGACTATACCGCATAGAAATGTCTAATCATAGAAATGAGGGAAGAATTGTTTTCTTTGATGATGCCGCCATTAAAGATTTTCGATTTTGACCTTCTGATAATAGCACTAATTTTCTTTCTATGCGGTATTGTCAGCACTAATTTAACACTAACTTTGGGTATGGGTTTCATCTCAATCGGTTGAGTGGGTGGAGCGTGAACCTAGCTCCACCCAGAATCTTTCTTGTTTTGTTACGTTTGCGTAACAGTACAATATTTTTTGACATTGTAGGGCGTCGGCACTAATTGAACACTAATTTTTGCATATGCTTTAACATTAGTGTGGGTGTGGGTGGAGCCAAGGTCACGGACATCATGCACGGGACAATTTTTTATCATATGTAAAGATGTTTGGTTTCAGTTCTCGCGTAATGGTTGGTTTGCACTGAGGATAATATTGCTAAATAACTCGAATTACAAACAACGTTTGTAACAAATTTTTAAATTAGTAACTTAAAATGTTAATTATATTTGTTATCAACTTTCTCATAAATCTCTAAAACAATTAATAACAGTTTTTAGTTAACAAATTTAAACTTTTTGTTTGTTACATGAGAAAAATCACCTGATCTTAAAGGAACTTTTTGCGCTGAATTCGAATATGCACTCGGTTTCTCTCCATCACGTACAATTTTCCCGTAACAAAGGGATTTTCGGGAAATTCCCTCAAAAATTTCCCTTTTTCAGATATTTTATTCCCCTAGCTCGTGTCCCCTTACATATAGTAACATAGAAATTATACCTAAGTATACCTTGATTTATATTTAATAAACCCTAAAAGTTTCGTAAAAACCGCTTTGTTCTTTCTAGAGAAATAAATATATTTGTATGTATACTGTGTGCACTGCTTATTGCACCTGATAGTAATGCTTTCAGATCTCCTGAGTTGGGGTAAAAACGATTTGCTTTATTACTACAAACACAGACATAAAAATGAATATTTACAATAGTCAACAACACACTTGTATTGCTCTCTGTAAATTAGAAACGTGTATAAAAATAGAATGTACTTCCAACGTACAGTATATGTATATCTTAATACATATATATACAATTCTCCAAGTTTTTTCGTTTTGTTCATGAAATGGTTATCAATATTTGTTATCAAATGTAACAGAATGCAAAAGAAAGAATGGAATACAGACTCATTGTTGACAACAATGAACTAATGCAGTCTGAATTTTCCACTACGGTATCGTTTCCCCTCTCCCCCCGCGCATTTCTTTCTTTCTTGTGTTCTTGACACCTGGTGAGGGAGTTTTGTACATTTTTATATTGACGTGTGGTTTAACACTACTTCACTTTCAAAGTTGTCTTTACTGCTAAGAGTGCTTTCATGTTTGATCTTAACGGCATTATACCCAACTAAGACCAGAAGTTTAGTTTGTGATCAGTACAATGGCGTCAAGAGGACGGCGTTCGTGTGTTAACTCACCAAATAGTTTTTGTTATGTGTGTGGCCAGTTTGTAGTTAAAGGACAGTGTAGATCCATTACGCCATCGGTGAAACTAGCATATTATATATATATTTCGGATGTCGTGTGGGAGATCAGGACAAAACTTGGGCACCCAACATAATTTGTGCGTCGTGCTACGTCACTTTACTTGCATGGGCCAAAGGGAAACGGAGGTTCATGAAATTTGCTGTACCAATGGTGTGGAGAGAACCCACCAACCATCTGGATGATTGTTATTTTTGTCTCACAGTAGTTAAGGGACATTCTAAAAAAAGCAAATACACAATAAGTTATCCCAAAGTTAAATCCGCAATTAGACCTATTCCGCACGGGGATGAACTTCCACTTCCCGAGCCCCCTACCAACTGGGAAGAGATATGGCCAAAAGACTCTGATGATGATCATGACCTTGATGAACCATCGACATCAACATGTACATCCAAGGATCCAACGTTCATCCCTGACTGTGTTCGCGAGCCACATTTCATCCGGCAATGTGAACTTAATGACCTAGTCCGTGATTTGCACCTGACAAAACAAGAGGCGGAACTTCTGGGATCAAGGCTCCAGCAGTGGAACTTATTGGATGCAGAAACGAACATATCAGTGTACAGGAAAAGGCATGTTCAATTTTCAAGCTATTTCTCAATGCAAGATAATGTGTGCGTATGTACGGATATAAATGGGTTGATGGCGGAGCTAGGAATTCCTTACGTTCCAGAAGAATGGAGGTTATTTATCGACGCGTCAAAGGTCAGCCTTAAAGCTGTCCTTTTACATAATGGAAATAAAAAACCTTCTATACCACTTGCGCACTCAGTGAAGATTAAGGAATCCTATGACACCATGTCAACTTTGCTAAATCTTATAAATTACAAGGACCATTGTTGGCAAATATATTGTGATCTCAAGGTAGTTGGTATTTTATTAGGACTGCAGTGCGGTTACACGAAGTACCAATGTTTTTTATGTTTATGGGATAGCCGAGCTGATGACAAACATTATGAAGTGAAGGAATGGGAACCTAGAGTGAATTACGTACCTGGAGAATGCAACGTCAAATACGCTCCTTTGGTAGATCCTAATAAGATATTACTACCGCCACTTCATATCAAGTTAGGACTTATGAAAAACTTTATCAAAGCCATGGACACATCTGGTGAAGGTTTCAAGTATTTGCGAGATAAGTTCCCTTACCTGAGTGATGCTAAGATTTCAGCGGGAGTGTTTATTGGTCCCCAAATTAGGAAATTAATGCTTGATGATAGCTTTGACAGCAAGTTAAACAGTGCTGAGCTAGCTGCCTGGGCAGCATTTAAGTGTGTTGTGCGCAACTTTCTGGGCAATAACAAAGCTGAGAGTTACACAGAAATCGTACAGGACATGATACAGAAATACAAAGAGTTGGGTTGTAGGATGTCTTTAAAAATCCACTTTTTGCACTCCCACCTCAGCTTCTTTCCTGCTAACCTAGGTGCTCTCAGCGACGAACAGGGGGAAAGATTCCACCAAGATATAATGGCAATGGAGAAAAGGTACCAGGGACGATGGGATCCTTCAATGATGGGGGACTATTGTTGGGGTCTTGTTAGAGAATGCAACATTTCTTACAAAAGAAGGAAGTAGTATACGTTTTTGTAACCCAATGGAAGTTTCATATATTGTGATAGTTTTGATTGTCTTTTCATGACCTTTTGGTACATTTGTATTATTGTTTATTGTAAATTGTCACACTTGTAAATTATATTGTATTATATTTTATATATGTGTTTGTGGTAATAAAGCAAAACGTTTTACCTCAACTTAAGAGATCTGAAAGCATTACTATAAGGTGCAATAAACAGTACACACAGTATACATACAAACATATTTATTTCTCTAGAAAGAATAAAGCGATTATTACGAAACTTGGAGGGTTTGTTAAATATGAATCAAAGTATACTTAGGTATAATTTCTATGTTAGTGTATGCAAGGGGACAAGATCTTGGGGTGTAAAATAAACGAAAAGGGAAATTTTCGAGGGATTTTCCCGAAAATCCCTCTGTTACGGAAAAATCGTACGTGATGGAGAAAAACCGAGTGCATATTCGAATTCAGCGCAAAAAGTTCCTTTAAGAACAGGTATTTCCTTTTATATAACAAAACCTTTGTTAACTAGTGTTATTAGCATATGTTGGTAACTTTTACTCAGCGCCATAACTTAGATATCTTCTGGGGGGGGGGGGAAGCATTAATATGCGTATTTGGGTCTCCTAGAAAAAGTTTTTTTTTTAATTCTTGGGCCTTCTCTTTCCACCTTTTCATTACTCTTTATGGGCTCCCAGAGCCTGTGGGCCCTCCCTCACAGCAAGGTCTGCGGGGCCATTAGTTACACCCCTGAGTCCGTTCCATACATGGCAAATTAATTAAGGAGGCAATATTGAGAAATCTAAAAGTCATACGAATAAATATTATTTCTAGGGCCACTAATAGTAGACATTTTTTCACTGAAATGGGCCCACGACTTTTCAAACACAGATCACCCTCACAAAATATCAAAACTTGTTTAGTTACGAGGAAGCGCAAAAACATTATTTTTAACTAAAATTGTTTTATTGTTAACATAAATAAAACGTACACTCTCTAGAACTGTACATCTTTTCCCATACTAATATTTCTGTGGGACAAATATAGCTTACCTGGATTAGAAACCGCCATACATCCTAACTCGTATACGTTGGTGAAATTTGTTCCATCAGGCAGACACAGAGGCTGATACATTGAGAGACTATTTCCCAACGAACAGATCAAATCATCACTCATTGTTGCTTTTATTTCATTTAGAGTGCATTGGCCTTTATGAAGGATCTGAAGATCTAGATAAAACAATGATATAGCACATTTGTTAAACAAAGAACTAGTCACAGTTTAACTCACTGCACTGTAAAACAATTAAAGTAAAATTACAACCAGTTATTCTAAGACCTGCTGTCAAAAGTTTTGTAACAATGAACACTTTACAAGGGGCTCCGGTGATTCGGATATAGAACACGGGTCTCTGGTTCAATTCCAGCTCCGTCAAGTTGTGTTGGATAAACACCATGTGTGTGTGTGTGTATTGTTTCGTTGTCACTCATATTCTTCATTTTCACCATGACATCATCACCGCACCTCCTCCCTTAGCCTCGGAGCATAATCATGTGACGTTAAACTGAAAAAAGAAAGAAAATGTCACCAAAAGCAACTTTGAAATTTTAAATAAAGAAGAACGGTTACTGACGGATTATTATTTATCGTTAATCTGATATGAAACATGATGCGTTTGATAGGGATGTCTTGATGTCTTTGATAGTAACAGACGTTATACTTAGAAAAAAATACTGGACGAGAAATTAACTAATATTAGTACTCATTTTCGTTTATCTCTGTTTAAGAATTCATAGTTTTAAATTAGATACAAGCTGCGACGCAAGTAGGCAAGTTGTCCCTCGGGATGATAACTCGCCTTAACCCCCCCTTCTCCTGATCAGCCAAACCAAAATGCTCTCCGACTACATCTGATATTGGCATCACACAGTAATTCTCCTGTTCTATTTTTTCTTCAAGTGGTAAACTTTGATTTCAAAATTGCAGAACTGGTACGTAATTTAATTTTTAATACAAGATAAAACACCAAACTAATTAGTACTTGATTGCCAAATAATCCGAAAGTAGGATTCTTGACATATTGTTATAGTTTTATCATAATAACTGCAAATCACAATATCTTTGAAATTATTTCCGGATGTGCATATGTGTAGAGTGAATCAACAGTCTGTTGCTTTAGAATAGATAATTTAATTATGACAAGCAGTCAAACTGTCTCGAGCACTATACTCGGACACGTTGCAAAACTTTTAAATCGACAAGTTAAATGAAAACACAAAAAGCTCGAAGTAAAATTTAACTTTGCGGGTTCTTTCGGCTGCAAAGGGTTTCACAATGTCCTCAAAGATAGCTTTGAAGCTTACTTATGCTCTATGGATATGATCCTGAAATTAGTGAGTCGTTGATATCTTGTTAAGTTTTTGAAGTAATTTTTTATGATTTTTAGTTTGCTAAAACTCATTTCCTTGCTTTGTTGTAAAAATAAATATTTGATCAGTTTTCGCTCGTCAATCCAGCGCCCGGGGCGTAATCCCCTTCTGCCCTCTCAGTTACGTCACTGGATACAAGTGAGTCAATGCAGTTTTCATTAACTGCAAAGTTCTGTATCCACAATTTTTGAACTCAAAGAACGGCAAGACTCACAAGGAGAAGGAAAGATGACAAAGTAAAAGAGGAAAAAAGTTCTAAGCAAAAGTTAAATATTTTGGTTAAAGTTTGACAATAAGATAATTAGGTTGCAGGCTATTCTTAACCCTATTTTTTTTTTTTTTTTTAAGTTTACTCTTTTATTCAGTGTTTTAACCTAGCTTTAAAATGTGTAGGAATTTTGTTAAAAGGCTGGTTTTACGATAAGACTGCGAGTGCGAGCTATAAACTTAACAGCAATAACTGCAATAACTGTACACGAAACATTTTTGTCACAACAATTTTTGATATAACGCAAATTATACTCAATTACATACCAATTGAATTTTAAACATTGTTAATAGAGTATCCTTATTTGACAGAGTTGATTCAAACTAAATTAATATATAATAAGAATTAATATGCTAGATAAAAGACCGGGAATCTGATGTAGTAATTACACTCAATATGAAATTTGATTTACATTTTTTGCCCTAATTTCCTTATACGGGACATCGATGCATTGCAGTCTCAAGGCATAATTATACTACAGGGTGGCAAGAATGTGGCTTTACTCCCGAACTAAATACGTGTAACAATGTATAATGTTAAGATATTTAAGATTTAAACCTCCCATCTTTATTATTGATGAGACGGCGGTGGCTCAGTGGTAGAGCGTTCATCTCTGGTGCTTGGGATCCCTGATTTGATCCCAGCTCGCGCCACGTGAACTTTGTAGTGGACAAACACCGTGTGCGTGGGTTTTTTCGGTGTTCTCCCGTTTACTCCCACTTTCTTCATTCCACCATTTCATTCATTTCTCATCATCACCGTCTCCTTTAGCCTTGCTGACATAAACGTGGGACGTAAAACTTTAACATATAATTTCATTTTTTTCACGTGTGTGCCGCGTAAGTCCACGTGACTGTCCACGGAAGAAGGAGAATAATGTTTGTGCGTTGACCAGTTCATTGTTTCCCTTTTCCGTGTTTGGTGAACAACAATGGCAGATATAATTGATTTCACTTTGGAGGAGCAGTTAGTGGTAAGTGTGTGGATCCATAAACGAAAGCACCATAACGAAAATATGCCGCAGGTAATGGATAGGTTTCGTAAACGGTTCGGTAAGGATCCACCAAATCGTTAGACTTTGATCACAGGTTAGAAGAAAGCCTTCCGCCAGGAAATACTTTTTGATGTCTGTCACTCTGGTCTCCCATCAACCCGGAAGGAAACGTGCTCTGAAGTTATTGCGTCAGTGACGTGTTCACTCTGCCCCAAGTCGACCAGAAAGCCGTTTGCAGAACTCGGAATTGCAACGAGCGCAATGCAGCTCCACTTGAAAATGAACTTAGACCTGCACGCATTCCGGCCAATGGGATAAACGAACTACGAACTAAAATGCAGGCAAAGATAATGGAGGTGCACATACGGACATTTTGGACACATAACTGTAAGTACTGAAGGGATGTATTATAAGCAGATGTAAAGGAATTTTCTGGCCACCCTGTACATGTCATATGCATAAATATCTAATGTAAACAAAGTCTAAACCTTTATACTTCATAGTTGGAAGACTTACCATTAAATTTTAAAAAACAAATATAAAGACAGTGTAAAAATAATCAATTACCCTTGTTTCTGTCTTTAAGGCATTTAACTTGTTCCACTGAAAAATACGTAAATCCGTTGGAAGCACAGAATCCGTTCAAATCATAACGAAAACGCTGCCTTTTGCAATCATAGTGGCTTCCTGGCTCTCGGCATCTCTCTAGGGATATTACAGTCACCTCTGAAAACGAAACAATGACAATTATGATTTATTTAATTATTTACCAGTAGTAAATGACCGTTAATGTTATGATGTTTATAAGGGAAACCAAACATCACAATTTACTACTTCCCAGTGTGTGTTTTTCATATGAACTAAATTAATAATCTATTTCTGCAGAATGAAAAATATCAACTGTATCACATTTGCAACTAACAACATAATTTTCAACGCCATAAAAATAGTTTTTCTAGATTTCTTTAAGTAATTCTGAAACATAGCTGTGTGTTAGCACTATAAAAACACGAAATTTCATCCTAATTATTTCCACAGCATCAGTGTTTGAACTCAGTACAAAGACATAGAAATATTACCATGTTTCTAATTGCTCTTTTCATACAATCTATTAGTAAAGTATATATATATACACTTCATCTTTTAATTTATGTTACTGCGACTCTACACTGTAAAAAATGAGGTGTTCAAACAACACGAAATGACTACCACTTTAGCGTGTTACTTGTGTGTTAATTCAGCACCAAGCTTTTTTTTTTTTTTGCCGTCTACCCGGTTAAAGGGTTTTGCACTTTCTTCGGGGAAGTGATTCATATACATTTTGGACTCAATAATATTATAGTGGGTCTATGGGATTTTTCTTTATTCATTAATAAGTAAATAATTCACACATACATTCAATACTGATAATGGTTAATCAAGCGAACGATAACTAAACAATAACAATAATAACAAAAAGGTAGTAGGTGCACAAAACGAATATATAAGGTGATAGGTGCACAATGAGTAAATAAGTGAAAAGTAGTATAACATTATATATATGAATATGGGCTAGCAAAGGGAAAAAGCGGTAACAAAGTAGAAAACATTATATATATAACTGAAAGGACGATATGATGAAATGATAATGAATGAATTGCACAGACGCCACATCACGAGGTTTTGTTAATGGACAGATGCAGTTATCTTCTGTTCCTGGGGCCACTCAGGAACTAATGAAGACAGGGGAGGCCCATATTAGTTGTTAATCACTGTGCGTATGATGGATAAACATGAGGTGATAGATGACGTGGATGACGTATAATGTCCTGTAGCATTACATGGTGTAACTCAAACCGAGTAGTAATGTATCGGGTTCGAAGCTGCTCCAAGTGTGGGAGTAAGGACGGAAAATCGATAAGATCGTACAGGAGCCTAGTTGGACTTGGTAACCTGATTCTATACGCTAACCGTAAGGCATGTCTCTCCATGATACACAATTTTTGATAATATTTGTCAGATGCAGAGACCCAAGCCGTGTGGCCATATGTTAAGGTACTTCGCATGAAGGCTTTGTAGGTATGTAGTACCATAGAGGGTTGTAAGCCCCAGCTTGTACCAACTAGCCTTTTAAGTAAATTGAGTCGATTTTGAGACTGGGTGACAACCTTCTTAAGATGTGGGATCCAAGATAATTTACTATCAAAGACGATACCAAGGTAAGTCAGAGTCGAATGAACCGGAACTGGTGTATGCTCAACATGAAGGCGTAGTAAAGTCGGGTTACGGTACACTCTGGAGCGTCGTCCTGGTGGTAAAAATACAATTGATTGTTTCTTCGCAGAGTTAATACTCAGTCTCCATATGTTACACCAGTCGACAAAGCTATCAATAGCAGGTTGCATAAGGCGATTAATTTGCTGAATAGTACGGGCTGTTGAAAGAAAAGCTGTATCGTCAGCAAACTGATAAATTTGGATATTGGCTGGTAATCTAAGATCGGCAACGTATAAGAGATAGAGGAGAGGCGACAAAGACGAACCTTGAGGTACTCCAGAGTGTAAGAAGATTGGATGAGAGAGAGTGCTGTTTATGGATATGTATGCCAGACGTCCTGTTAAGAAGGAATTGACTAAGCGTATGTAGGAAATAGGTAATAGATAGTGATGCAGTTTATAAATAAGCCCAGGATGCCAAACTTTATCAAACGCTTTCTCGAGATCAAATGTGACTAAACAAGAAGGAAAACCCCGGTTATATTGGTTATAAACGGCCGTGGTAAGGCGTAATAGCTGATCTATAGTACTAAAATGAGGCCGGAAACCAGCTTGATGAATAGGCAGAAGATTGTGGCGTCGAATGTGGTCATGAAGTCGGCGAACAAGAATCCGTTCCAGGATTTTACAGAGGCAGCTAGTTTAATGAGTTGGTCTATACGACTGAACATCCGATGGAGGTTTCTTTGGCTTAGGAAATAGAAGAACCTTCGAGTATCTCCAATCAAGTGGAAAGAAACCAGTACGAAGTATGAAAGTGTAAAGTTGGCTGAGGAATAGAAGAAAAGAAGGAGGCGCATGTTTGATCAGTACATAGGTGATGCAATCAAAGTCAGGTGCAGTATTCCGTTTCTTATCTAGACTTGTAGTGATATCGTCTGGTGTTATAGACTGCGTAAGTGGATTATTTGGTTCAAGAATATGATTATCTGACGGTTGTAAGTGAGCTGAGGTCGGATCAGTTTGGCGGTTGATGATTGTTTGAAGTCGTTGTGGCATGTGCCACCCAGGCAACGGAGTAAAGATATCTTGAAAAAAGAGGGCGAACGAATTTGCCTTCTCTTTGTCAGTAGTGAGAGCTTGATTGTTTTGAACAAGCGGATATGGCGTGGATGAAGTTGTGCCAGTAAGTTGACGAAACTTTCGCCAATATTTTCAGCACCAAGCACGTCGCCTTCCGAGCATATCAGCAACAACTCATTACTACCTGAGAGAATTTGCATTGGTATTTATCGTTTAATATGAGCAAAGCCTTGCGAAATATATTTGACATTTACGCCAAGTAATGAATAATGTTCTATGTTTTCTGTAATCGGTCACAATAATATTGTTGTAAACCTGTGGATGGTCTGAAAACACTTACTTAGGCAACAGTCCTGCCATCTTCTGTTCATAAATATTAAGACACAAGAATAACAGATAAAGAAAATAGATGGAAGCACCGCTACCTGTGTAACTGTTGTCATATGATTCACAGGTTTACAAGAATATTATTGTGACTGATTACAGAAAACATAGAATGTTATTAGTTATTTGCCACAAATGCAAAATATGTTTCAAAAAGCTTTGCTCACACCAAACAATAAAAAAAAATGCAAATACTCACGGTCAGTAGCGAGGTATTTCTGGTATGCTCTGAAGGCGATGTGCTTGGTGTTCATCTTTCTACTAACCTAACTCCTCTTGTAGTCAGGTACTGTACTATGCTGTGATCAAGTAGAGCAAACGTACTTGTGAGATCAGTACTTAGAAGTCTGACAGAAGGTCTTAATCTTCTGGAGGGTTTTAACTTACGATTTTGAAGGTCATTGTATTTAAACTCTGACTAACTCTTTGTCGCTTTGCGACACAGGTTGTTCTTTTGGGTTTCGAACTTATGACTTAGGCCATGCATAACGGACTCCCTCGGACAGTATCACAACGTCCATCCACTTCTGCCAAATCTTCTAAAAATGTCTCTTCACCTCCATCTCGTTCTCGCTTACCTAAACGATCTCGAACATCTAGTGCCATAGAGACTGCTACTACTAAACCTGCACGTTCTTGCTTACACTCGCCAGTACGAATTCCATCTGAAACTAATCTTCATGACTCATCTATGGATTACACTTCAACAGAAACTTCTACTACTCCGTCTGCCTCTGTCAATCCTCAACAGCCAACTCTTTTCAACTTTCTACTAACTAATTTCGACACTAAATTCAAGACTCCAAAGCACATCTTCCAGTAACTTATAAAATACGTTCCACGTGTCGAAATCAGTGAGATTATCTTCCAAAATAATGGAGTCATTTTGAAATCCTTTAACTCGGATTTCCATCGCCATGTGCGGAACAAAGCAACATTCGAAATTTTTGGCGAAAACGTCAATATAACGCAACTCCAATCCAGACAAAACAAACAACCTCTTTCTCCTCGAAAGCCTCCTATTCTATCAGCAGTCATCAAGGGCGTTGACCCTGAGTATATAGACACTGAAATCGAGGAAGAACTCAAAGCGGAACAAGTTCAAGTACATAAATGCATTCGAACCCGGAATGACAGAGGACCCACCTACCTAGTACGCGTACTAACTCCTGAACAATCTGTTGTCGATCACCTGCTTCTTACAGGAGCATACATTTACAGACGAAGACACAAGGTTGAACCTTCAAAAACTCCTGCACCACAGCCTATACGTTGTGAACGGTGCCAAACATACAATCAGCATGTGACCAAAGATTATAAAAATTCTTTGATTTGTGGCTACTGTACCCAAGCCCATGCTACTTGGGATTGTCCTAATGGAAATACCAATCCCAAATGCAACACATGCTCTGCTCAGCATCTTACTTACAGTTCAAAGTGTAAGGCCAATCCTTCAGTTGATCCTACTCATGCAGAGCTTACTGTAACAATTAGAACGTCTGACCGTCCAACGCCACCAAATAACTCGTTAACTCATCCTGTTACAATTGAAGATATGATTCGTTTCTTTACAGTAACAACCCAAAACATTCATCCCTTTCTGCGTACTCATATTCTTAACCAAATTATCCTTACAACTAAGCAACTATACAACATTCAACTTTATTCTACATATTCTGGTCAACATGTTCACTTTCAACTCCATCCCGTTTTAACACCTGTCTAAAATTATACATATCATCATGGATTTATCATTTCTGTTTCTAAACATTCGTTCCTTCAACACTCGTAAGGTACTACTTCACACTATACTGTTAAAAAAAATTTTACACGCCTTTTCCTTGAACGAAATATATCTTTTGCCGCACCAACATGTACATTATCAGCCATATACTATTTCTCGTTGCGATGGTCCACCTGGAGATCGAGCAAACGGCGGAACTTTAATAGGAATACGAAGCAGACTACCTCAACACACGATCACGCATCACTTTCAGGCCCCTCTTCCGGAACACATCACTTTGATCTATTTTCCTTCACGTACTATTGCCTTTGCTACTATATACAGGGTTTGTCCGGAAAGTAATAGGACTGAGTCGATTTTAAAAAAAAAATATTGAGCCAATCGTTACAATTCTTTAAAAACTTTCAAAATAGGGTCCTTCTGCGTCGATGCAGCGCTGCCAGCGCGATTTCCAAGCATTGAAGGCGTCACGGAAGTCATTCTCCGGAATAGCCTTGAGAGCCGCAGTGCAAGCTGCTTGGATCCCCTCTGTCGTCTCAAAATGCTTGCCTTTCATCGGGCGTTTCAGGCGAGGAAACAAAAAGAAGTCGGGGGGGGGGGGGGCACATCTGGGCTGTAGGGCGGCTGCGGAAGCGTTGGGATGCCGGCCTTGGTCAGGTAGCTGTTCACAAGAAAGGCGGTGTGAGCCGGGGCGTTGTCGTGGTGCAGCTTCCAGTCGGCTCCGATGTCTGGTCGGACCCGATTGACCCTTCGTTTGAGTCTCTTGAGCACTTCCACGTAAAACTTGGCGTTGATGGTTTGTCCAGGAGGTACAAATTCATGGTAGACGATGCCTTTGATGTCAAAAAAGACAATGAGCATCGTTTTCACTTTGAATTTGCTCATTCTTCTCTTTTTTGGGCGAGGAGACGCCGGCGTGTGCCACTCGGAAGATTGCCTCTTTGTCTCGGGATCATACTCAAAGATACATGATTCGTCACCTGTGATTACGTTATTCAAAAATTGGGGGTCACTTTCACACATGTTCAAATTTTCTTGGCACAATTTCACTCGCCGCAATTTCTGGTCGTCAGTGAGCACTTTTGGGACAATCTTCGCGCACACCTTGCGCATGTTCAAATGCTCCGTCACAATTTCATGAACCACAGGTTTTGGTAAATTTAACATCTGGGCAATTAAACGAATACTTAGTCGACGGTCTGAGTTCAAAACTTCGCGCACACGAGTCACATTGTCGGTGTTTGTCGAAGTCGAAGGTCTTCCAGCACGGTCTTCATCGGCGACCCCTTCCCGGCCCTCCGAAAAGGCCTTGTGCCACCGAAACACACCACTTCTTGCTAAAGCATAATCTGGGTAAGCCTGCTTGATCATATCAAACGTCTCTGTCGCAGATTAACCGAGTTTAACACAGAATTTAATCGCGTATCTTTGCTCTAACGAACGCTGCATTTTCGGCTTGCACCACTCACAGAAACACGTCGCGCGAAAAAGCCTGTCCTGACTCTCCGTGTGCTCGGAGACAACTGATCAGCCGCTCGTTCGTTAGCTAAGAACGCCCTCTACCGGATCCAGTCAGTGCGCGCACGTTCCGAAGTACAGTCATGGCGGAATAAAATCAGTCCTATTACTTCCCGAACAAACCCTGTATGTTAGACCCAATGTTCAAATTTCCTTGACATTCTTCCAATACATGGACACCTCATTATATTATTATGACTGATCTCAATCTATCCAGTCGCACTCTTTACGCAACGACGGAACTTATACCAATTTCTTATGGTGCACACAAATGCTGAACTATGCGCATTGCCAAGACATACCCGGCCTTCCTCGAATACAACACCTGACGCAGTCATTGTCTCCTCTACATAACAACCATTCGCAAACTGTCATGTTCTATCTTCCATCGGTAGTGACCACGACCCAGTTAAATTGACATTACATTTTCCAAACCACAGTCAAGCTCCTGACACGCCACCACGTACCGCTCTCTGTTATAATTGTGCCGGCTGGAACAAATATCGATAAGATTTGAGTACTACCTTATCTAACGTGCCTACTCCAGTATATCACTCTGACTTACATAACACGCTTGATACACTTACTGCTCCTATACAACATAGTAGCCATCAGCATATACCCACGATTAAATATAATTATGCTCGACCCGCACTTCCTCCTCAATATCGCACACTAGTTGCTCTTGCATGGCAGGCTACCACGAATATTTTCCCACACATGATCCAGAGCTACAACTACAGCGCCAATATTTACGGCAAGTTCATAATTATATTATCGCCTATAAAAGACGTAAGTGGATCCAAACAGTTTAACCATCTTGATCAAGAACATAATCCTACAAAATTCTGGAATGCCTTTCACAGACTCTGTGGGACACGCTCTTCTCTCTCTTATCCTTTCATCGTTAACCAGGCCTCAGTACAAACTGATACAGAGAAGGCTAATGTGTTTGCTCAATCACTTCAAAGCATTTTTACACCACCACTCATCAGCTATACTCCTGAACGTTTACGCACTAGAATAAGCAACGTAACAGATCCTCATCAACCACATCTTCGTATTAGTTCTAGTCTCGACTTAGATTCGGATCATCCTCTTACTAATCCAATTATATCTTTGGAGATCACCGCAGCTTGGCCAATAAGAAGAATACAGCTTCAGGGTTTGATGATGTAACTTACTGCCATATTTAAAGAGGCTCCACTTGTGGTTCTACTCCTACTGTCCGCTATTTATAACCTTATACTTCGAACAGGTGATTATCCGGTTTCCTGGAAAACTTCAAAAGTCTTAATGTTTGCAGAGTCTTACCGTCCAATACAACATACGTCTACACTGGGAAAGATCTGCGAACGCATCTTAGTTCGGCGTCTACATACTCACTTCTTCCACAATCAAATTCCTCTACACCAAATTGGTTTTCGTCCTAACTACAGTCTCAATGATAATCTACTCAAACTTACCACTATCCTTACCAACCACTTCAATATCATCCAACCTTTCTGTTTATTATTATTTGACTTGGAAAAGGCTTTCGATTCAGTTTGGCACGATGGGTTACTTTACAAACTTCATCTTCTACGCCTACCATTCGCATATATCAGACTAATTTATCACTACCTCACCAATCGCATAGCATATGTCTGCCTTAATTCATTTATATCTTTTCCTATTTTCCCACTTAGTGGTGTACCCCAAGGGTCAGCGTTATCACCACTCCTATATGTACTATATATTCGAGATTTGCCTGTTCCTCCTGACCCTATCCACACCTTTACCTTTGCAGATGATACTGTTTACTTTGCCTGTGGGAAATCTATCCAGCATATCAATACTATACTTCAAGAGGCAATAAATAACTACTGTGACTGATGTAATACTTGGCGATTCCGAATCAACTCCACTAAAACACAGGCACTTGTCATCATACCATCTGGACACACCAGTTGGATTCTACGCAATATATCTCTTTTACATCTTACTATAGCTGGCACACGTATTTCCGTCACACGTACAGCGAGATATTTGGGCGTTATCTTTGATGACCATCTTTTATGGCATGCATGGGCACCTTCAGCATCTCATAACTCTGGCGCAAAATAACTAAACCTTCTGAAGAGATTAGTCGGTACTTCCTGGGGCCTTCATCAAGAGACTGTGTTAAACACTTACAAAGTCTTCTTGAGAACATCTATACTCCATGCACATCGCATGGCTTAATGCCAGCAACAAATTCTACACCCGCCTTCAGATCATTGAAAGACATGCATTACACCTTGCATATCGCATCAAACTGCCTAGTCCTACCCGGCTACTCTATGAGCGTATTCCATTTCCACACCTCCTTCTTCATTTAGAAAAACTGCGTGCCAGGTACATCACTACCCGTTGGACTCAAGGCCATCCCATCCTTCGCAGTTGTATACGTATCGATGCCGATGAAGATGTTCCACCGCGTCTACAATCTACACCGCTTCAGCACTTAGTTACACTGTATGTTCTTACACATCCTGACGAACAAATAGACGAATTTCTATTAGCATTTCTATTACCACCAGACTTAGCACCAAACATTTATCCATCTTTTGCACTTTAATTCGCACTAACAAGGGCATCATTGTGTCTTTTGTCATGTGTCGAGTCGCCCCGGCACAAGAAGATAACCCTTCACCTGTCTAACTAACAATATCACTGTGTTGTGGCGTCTAACTTGCACTTCATCTTTTTTCATCTCATCATATATACATCTAGATAGATGATGAATGTAATATGAATAACGATTACTGATCAATTGATGAATAAAGATCCCAATTATGAATGAATATATAAAGATAATAATAATAAATAAATAAATAAAATTAAACATCTTTGTCCATCCAATGTATCCTTTATTCCCCCTACGCATAACTCCACTCCCAAGAGAAGGTATTCCCTTCTAGGGGTTCTTGCATTGTAAAAAAAAAAAAAAAAATGGTGTTGAATTGGGACACAAGTAACACGCCAAAGTGGTAGTCATTTTGTGTTGTTTGAACACCTCATTTTTTGCTCTGTATACTTGCATGGTGCATAGAAATAGAAATTATACATGCAACAAAAGATGCACGTAAAAGAAATGTTAAATAGTTGAATATTTTACGTAGCCTCTAGGTACTCACCTCTGTAAGGATTTTTAATTTTAAAGCATTCAAGCGATTCCATGTTTCCAAACAGACCTAACTCTGATGTACACACAGGATCATACAGGGGAGAATATGGACAAGTTACGTTACATTCTCCATTTCCAACATATTCAATATCTGAAATTGACACAGAGATTGGTACATCACAATAGTCCACAAATATAATAATTACAACATAGAAAATAGAAAATATCCCTACTCATGATAATTTGTAACTTCCTACAATTTCACTCTATTGAGACGACAATCTATTTTTGCTTCTAATTCTATAATATGAGCATGGATTTTTTTAATTAGTGGTCTCATCAGATTTATGACCCTCATGCTTTAAGTGTAATTCAGCCAGTGAGAAATACATCTGAGCTAGATAAGTGTAGTGTCTCAAATTAATATATTGTTAATAACTGTTATGATAAAACTCGTCTACTTTATACCGACTGCTATCTATGGCTCAAAGGGTGTTATTTATCACCCATTAGATATATATGTGAAAAGTTTCATCAGAGTTGGGCTGTTATGCTAAACTCCATTAAGTCCGTAGTTGATTTTCTTCTTAACACGCATTAGAGACCTACCTGAGCCTCTGACCAATTATTAGAAGTCAGTCATTTTTAATGAAACTGCTTCAAGACCAAGTGCCTCTTTAGATCAATATTCTGACAAGGATTGTTCTCAGGAAAAGGCTTAGATTTTAATACATCGTATGTTTTTGCTAATAAAAGACATGCTGTTCAAAATTGAAATATGTTTATAAATACAGTTTACTTGATCTTAAAAGCACAGCGTTGACAAGCAAAACAAAATGGAAGAAATATTGTTTCCAAGAACACAATATATCAAATTTTCACAGTTGAGTAAAGTTCAACTTGATGCAAAAGTGACTTTTAACACATGTTTTTTATAACACATTAATCCATATTATTGTTGTCTAAAATGTTATTTTCTCTCTAAGTACTTTTGTGCTCTCCTCTAAAGTGGAATTAACGAGTTTTAGCATAACAGTCCGCAAGTGTTCTTTATTATGTTTATTTTGCGATATTTTCTTACGTTGAGGCGTAACCGTATGCAAGGGAAAGCGAAGATTGAATGTTGTGCATGTGAATGATGTAACGTTTAACTTAATGACGTTTCACGTAGTGCAAGTGACGTAAAGTGAGTAACATATTCATATGTAACCGTGAGTGAAGTGCAAGTGAATGACGTTTTCATAGGTGAATACAAGTGAAGCGCAATTGATGTGGAAGTAAATGATGTATTCATATTCCCTGAACCAATTCCTTCACACACCAGAACCTACATCTAGCGGTTCTAAAGGAATACACGATAAAAATAAAATTTTTCAACCTCTGCCCTTTTTGTGGTTGAATTTTCAAAACTTGTCATGGGCAATGACAAATCACTATACCATAATTATTTCGATCTATACACTAGCTTTTGCATGATGATAAACACCACGATGGATGTTCTTTTCTATATAATTTATTATGTAAAATACTCACCGACTTTCTGCCGTTTTGCGGTGCACTTTAAATCCCATCGGTTTTTGTAAGTTGCACTGTCACTTCCACATACTTCTCCATAGAAGGCGTAACTCAAAAGGCATGGATCGAATTCTGGATGACCATCACAAACACCAGAAGCTATTGATCTACTGTAACCTGAGAATAATAATTATAAACATTGAAAGTTCTAAAATTAACTCAAATTCATTATTGCTAGAGATATATGACAAATTTTTAAAGTTTAACGTCCTTCAATTATGCTAGGAGGCTAGGAGAAACGGTGATGATAAAAATGAATGAAATGGTGCAATGAAGAGAATGAGAGAAAACGAGACAACTCGGAGAAAAAAAAAGACATGCACACGATGTTTACACACCACAAAGTTCAATTTGCGAGATCTGGGATTGAAGCACGGACTGAGCCACCTATACATGAACAAGAGTTAAACACGAGAATTCAGTTTAAGATTTGTGAAGCAGTAGACTTCCAAACTATACGAATTCAACTTTAATATTGGGAGTGGTAGATCTACGTATAACTTTTGACTGCAAGAGAAAGATAATGTGAAAGATGACGCTGAATCCTTCTTAAAAGGAAAGATGACGTTGACCTATTTGAAGCTGAATCCTTCTTAAGAGAAAAGATCACGTTGACCTATTTGACGCTGAATCCTTCTTAAAAGGAAAGATGACGTTGACCTATTTGACGCTGAATCCTTCTTAAAAGGAAAGATGACGTTGACTTGACCTATTTGACGCTGAATCCTTCTTAAAAGAAAAGATGACGTTGACCTATTTGACACTGAATCCTTCTTAAAAGAAAAGATGACGTTGACCTATTTGACGCTGAATCCTTCTTAAAAGGAATTTCTCTCTATTCCTTACAGTTATTAGCATATAGCAGGACGCAAAATTTCAAAGTCAGACGCATTCGTCAATCCAAAAATGATAGTCACCACTATCTCTCACGTACAAATTAAGAGAGGTCTCCCTTCCCCCACGCACGGCCTTTGGTTTGACAAAGAAATATACCACATCAGGGCATAAAATTTCAAAACCAGACAATTCGATTCAGGATAATCAATTTTGAATTGGACAATTCATATATATCCTTAAAAAATATCTTCCCTTAAGACTTCACGTGATTGCAGTTTTCGAATCAAAGCCCTTAAATGAGGAGCTATTGTCGGCAAATCAGCCAGTGGGTCAATCTTCAGTGAATTCGTGTAGGCAATCTTAACTATGTTGAGACTGCTGAAGCCTCTCTCATATGAAGCGCTACTCATAGGTAAAACTGCACAAAATGTGACAATTGGAAGCAAATTTAGGAAACTCGTGATTAAGTTTTCCCTGAAAATCTTTTTCAGTGTCTGATTCAACGTCACTGAAGAAAACGAAAGTTTATATCAGCCCACTTTTTCACTGTGTATAAATCTAGTAGCGAGTACTTAAAAAGTAGTTTTATTTCCTCCACACCAAATTCAAGGATTTTTTTCTTTAGGAGGGCAACCCAAAGTGTCAAATATATGAAAGGACAGAACTATCTCCGATGATACAGATTGCAACAGTTCTGTTATGTACCTTTTCGCATTCTTGATTAACTTTCGTCTTATACTCTGGAATCCCTGCCTATGAGTTTAGGCAGAAATCATTCCTACTGAACACTGGTCGCTAGCTCTAAATTTCTAGTCGCCAATGGCGACCTGGCAGCCGAAAATTTTGCGCCTTAGCATGTAGGAATCAATACTGAAATCAAAAGTTTTACAAAATTTTTACCGCTTCCAGTTGAAGTAGGAAAATACTACTGAGTTGAAATCTGTACTTCGGATACTGAATTCATAGGCTATATAAAAAAGCCTTTTGTTGTTACCTATTACCGTTTACGATCTGCGGGAATAAATATTAGAACCAAAAGAAATTAATTTCTACCATTTCCGGTTGGAATAGATCAGAAAAGTCACATATGGAGGCTGTTCTTCTGGTATTGAATTCATATCAGAAACTTGCTTTTCGCTATTTATTACCGTTTGTCAGTATGGCTACCAGGTTGAAACCGGAAATAGGAAAATTCCATTTTTCCTTTGAATAGAGGTGAAAATTAACATAAAAACTTATTCTTGAAACGCTGAGCCTTTCATTCCAAGGCCATTACTCATCTTTAATGGGTGATTTTGCTCTATCAAGATCAATATTGAAATCGGAAGTGGTAGTTAATTCCTAGCATTTTCAGGTCTAATAGAAAAAATGAAATGAAATCTTTAAGTTTTACGTCCAACAGTAATGCCGGTTAGTCTAAAGAAGACGGTAATGATGAGAAATGAATGAAATAATGGAATGAAGAAAGTGGGAGGAAACGGGAGAACCCCGGGACTGGGGCGTCATTTAGGGGGGGCAGGGAGGGGCATTTGTCCCCCCTGAGTTTAAGATGTATATAGATTTTATCAATAGAATAGTAGTAAATCAATGAAAAACGCGAAATCTTACGTATATCAAGGGATCTTGCCCCCTCCAAGCAAGCTCTGAAATCACGCTCCTGCCCCGGGAAAACCCACGAGCACGGTGTTTGTCCAACGCGAAGTCCACACGGCGCGTCTAATAGAAGAATAAAATCGGAGATGCAACTCGTTCTTACGGTACTATCCATATTATAATATCTTTTTTATACAAAAAAATTAACCGGCTTCAACAAAAGGGCTAAGAAGCAGATAATAATAATAATAATAATAATAATAATAATAATAATAATAATAATAATAATAATAATAATAATAATAATAATAATAATAATGATAAATCGCTTAAAAGCAGAAAATAATCAATTACTATTATTTATAAAATATTTTGAGATTTAAAATATAATATAGAATGGTCCAAAAGTGTGGACACATCTTAATAAGCGGTAAATATTGCAAAATATAACCAAAGTAACAAAATAAATGAGGAATAGGAATGGGGAAATGTTTGGGGACACATTAAATGACATCCGCCATCTTGAACTTAACATAGAAACCGTAGCATATGATACATAATTTAAGTAGCAAAGTTCTGTAGAATTTGATTTCTATTACTGTTTTTTTGCTCTAGAGCTAATTGTGAAGTTATGACTGTTACTTTGTTGAATACCAACGAAAGAAGTTATTTGTACGAAAAGGACCGCTTAGGTGAACTTAGTGAGCTTCGGTAAAGAGAACGATTGGACATTCCACAGCACCTCGCCGACCAATCTATGCATTAGTAAACTGTTGATTGAGGTACTTACGGTATAAATTACCATAATTGGATGGGAAGCCATCGCACTGGAAAAACTTAGAGAATGACCCATCCTGAAACAGCAGTGATTGCAAGCTGTCGTCTTCTAACATGCACCGATAACTCATCGCCGTAAAGGTCCAGTTGATGATGAAAGAACCCACAACATGAGTCGCCCACACTACACTACGACGTCGCCGGGAATATCTGCGGATGTGTTAAAAGAAGGCAAATTACGATCCGACCATTACGCACGTTTCGTTTGTTAACCTCGCCCGACACGTAAAAGTTTGCCTCATCAGGAAACAATACGTCAGAGTCGAATGTATTTGCTTGTCGTAGCTGCTCCGTGCCCCATGAGCGAATTCCAGACAACGATCTGTATTGTGTTCTGCAAGGTGTTGGTAAAGTTGATCTTTTAAGGGTACCACTTATACACTGACGTAATGTCCATACTTGATGTGAGAGTAACACAACTTGCACGGGCTACGCTACGCGTGCTTCTATTGGTACTTTCACTGAATAATGCCAAAACTGCCACAGTTGTTGCAATGCGCGGTTTACGAGTTCACAGTTTATCAAACTTGGTTTAATCTGCCACAGATTCTGAGAATTTCTTCATCATAAGTTTGAACACTGTGCCATTGCTGATGGAAGATTTTCCAGATGAAGGCGGTACAAATGGTCTGCAATTAGCTTGTTGTTTCGTTCTTTAGAGGTCAGGATGATTTCAATGCGCTTTACATGCATCAAGGTTGTTTTGTGCAAGTAAATCACCTACGATAATGCAAACAAAGAAACAGTTATACATTCTTAAAAGTTAGAGTAAGAGAGAGAGAAAAAAAAAGCAGTGCCATTTAATTTTACAAAACATTTCTATGAAAATGACATATCACATATACCATAATATATATTTAAGGCAACTGCGGTTTTCTCAAAATTTTCCCCATCCGTATTGTCCACCTATGTTGTTAATTTAGCTATATTTTCCGGCGTTTTCTATTTATTAGGGTGTTTCTAGACCTAATCTACCCTTATATATATATATATATATATATATATATATATATATATATATATATATATATATATATATATACAGTGGCGTATTTAGGGAGGTAGCTTCCGGGATTAAGCCCCTCCCGAAACAAAATCGTAAATACGCCACTATATATATATATATATATATATATATATATACGTTAGGGAATTATACGTGAATATACACACAGTGTTAAGACTATCCTATGCTGAGAAGTTTCATGCTCTAACCCCAAAGACTGTAATCAGTTTCTAATAAAAAATACTGGAACTTCTGAAATGTACAGTCTTTGAATCTAATAGAGTTAGTTAGAGAGACATTTATCCAACAGTGGATTGAGAATTGTTGTTGATAATGATTGAAACATGATTCTACTCTATATTTCTATAACTTTAATATATAATGTAAAAGTATTGTAATAATTTCTTTTACTTGACCATCCACTGATTTGAAGAAAGCATTCTGCAGTTTCTCTATTTTCCAATGTGTAATACGAGTCCTGGTACCGGAAGCATACTGGGTCCCATGTGTCATTCAAAGAAGCCTTTTCGCATCGACCGCACCACGCTGGGACGATGAATCCTGAAGTGTAATAAAAAAACAAAACAAAACAATAATGATGAATCCACATTAAACTTTGTCTGTAATTTCTAAATTAATCCGTATAAACTCATAAAATTATGGTATTGGTATGCAAGAAAAAAATAATTAGTCACTATATTTTTAAAGTTACTGTTCTCTTAATTAGGGTTGTCCAAGTGACAAGACGAGACAGATATATTCCAATTTAAAAAAATACATTTCCAAGATAAGGTAAATCTTTCAGTTTAACGTCTCACGATTACACCTGTTAGGTTATGGGAGACGGATGATTAAGACAAGTGAATGATGATGGAAGAGTTTTTTGGAATGAGGATGTTGGAGGAAACGGGAATACTTCGAAAAAACTCACGAATACGATGTTGTCCACAACAAACATACTTGACCGGGGATAGAATCAGGTACCCCACGCACCGAGCGCTCTGCCACTGAGCCACAATACCCCCTCCAAGATGAGGTATCAATTTCACTACACCTTTCTGAGACGAGAGATCTTCAACTTTTGTCTCTTGGGCACCTAGGCCGCTTTTCTGGAATATCTAAGGTCATACTCTTGCTCTATATGTCGCTTGACAAATTCCCAAGCTGTATACACGGCAGGAGATCCACAGCAAATAGACTCGTTTGATCTTGTCAAACCACTGGTTGCTGTCCAATAAGAATCTGATCGTCTTTCAGGTTGTACCTTCTCATGAAAGGTCATGACTAGAGAGCGGATGTTTAGGCACTAAAAACATGATAAATAGGCAGTAAGATAGGCACTTATTAAAAAAACAAATAGTGAAATTAAACACTAAAATCTAACTCAAATCAATAAAGATAGCTATTCAATGACACTAGCGCAGTAACCTGAAACTTTTCCTGAGAGGACAAGGATTAATATTCATGACCCCGAGAGAAATATAAAGTTGAGCTCTCTAGAATTTAAAATGTTAATAAACATTTTTATTACCTCTAGAGGAGCCGTTGATGTTTCACTAAAGTAGTGCCAGAACTACATTTACGCTTCATGTTAGGGAAATATGCAGGGTGATTAATTATAGGGTTTACAACTTCAATCAGTTACAATTCTTTACTGGAACCACATACAGATTTGGTTTATAAGTCATTATACTGCAAAACACTCCATTATGGCTCTATGTGTACACCTGCGGTCATCCTGGACGCATTCCAACGAAAGTCGATTTCCTGCCAAACAGTAGCCAGTATTTCGGGGGTAACGTTCGCGATGTCTGTTGTGATCCGATGTTTCACTTCATTAACATTATCCGGTAGGGGAGGGGTGTACATTTTACCTTTCACAAACCCCTACAGAAAGAAGACAAGTGGCGTGTAATATGGAGACCGTGGCGACCAGGCAATTGGTCCACCACGACCTATCCACTTATCTGGGAAACGCTGATCAAGAAATTCCATTACGTCTGTCAGGTAGTGAGACGGGGCGCCATCTTGTTACCACCATAAGCGGCTACCGTGATCATCATCATCTACCGTGGTCTGTGGAACAAGAAAGTTCTGGAGCATATCACAATAGGCGATGCCGTTGATAGTGCTCTCAGCAAATAATAATGGTCCATACACCTTTGGTCTGGAAACAGTGCAAAACACGTTCACTTTGGAACTATCACGAACCTGCTCCAGGTGCGCATATGGATTTTCCGTGCCCCAAATACGACATTTATGTGTTGACTCGGTCGAAAAGGTAAAAAGTTGATTCGTCACTGAATATCACATTGTTCAAGAATGACTCATCACTACTAATGCGTCCAGCATGATAACAGAATTCATGTCGGGTATTTTTATCCGCTTCACTCAGTGCTTGAACTAAGGACAGTCTGCATGGCTTCATGAACAAACGTCTACGCAATACACGCCAAACAGTGGTCTGAGCGATACCAGTTTCTTGCGATGCATGTCGTGTAGATTTTCGAGGACTGCGGACAAAACTCTCCCTAACTGCTTCCACCACATCGTCAGTCACGAGTGAGCGCCCTGGAGCTTTTGTGTGTCGCATATCTGGTGCCATTTGTACCTGTTGCAACAAATATCTGGTGCCATTTGTACACTGTTGGTCTGCCGCGTGGTTCCTTGCCGTATTGTGTGCGAAACGTACAGTATACACTCGTTGCTGACCTCGTTTTTTTAATTCAAACACGCACTTAACTCTTGCCGCACCAGTGAAAGTCTCCATTTTCAACGTCTGATCGGTGGCGCCGCATGTGGTCAACTCTGCAGCTACTCACTACGTGAATCAAACTTGAAGTGTTTTGCAGTATAATGACATATAAATAAAGTCTGTATGTGGTTCCAATAAATACTTATAACTGATTGAATTTGTAAACCCTATAAAGAATCACTCTGTATTTTGTTCAGATGACGACAGCAGCAGCACCTTCAATTATTTTCAGTTATTTTGAAAGTTGCATGGAAGATCCATTCCATGCTTCTTTACTAGTTAAGTAGAGGGGACAATATTTGACATAATAAAGCCTAAAGAGATATATCCCATTCTATGTAGCACTACTAGTAGGTATTTCACTAAAATGAACCCAGACCACATTTTCGTTTCATGTAAAGTTAAGGTTCGTATCATATCAAATGGTGAAACGAAAGTTTTATTTAGATGCGGGCCTCTCGAATGGGGAGGAGCTTAAACGGGTGATAAATAATCAGTAGACCACAAATTACGCCACTGAATGACACACAGATACTGAAATAAAATGGTAAATAGTATTCAAGTAATTTAAAAACATATCTGATTGCTGTTTATCGAGATTATACTCTTTTAGAGGAAGACAAAATTATTTTAATCTATATTTATAGGTAATGTTTAACTAGTTTGTTACTCCATACAGCTGTCCGAAGTTTCTGAGCACTTTATTACTACAAATAGCAGTACAAAGGTTTATACCATTTTATCACTACATACTGCACACAGCAGTATAAAGTTTTATAACACTATATCACTCCACACAGCCACAGACAAAGGATATATCCTTTGTCTGTGCACCCAGCAGTCCAAAGTTTTGTAGTACTTTATCATTACATATTAGGCACAATGAAGAAATTGTTGGTAACTTTTAAGCAAATAAACGAATTACTAAATATACATTTCATTCAATTTATTTTTGCATTCTTCACTTTTAAACTGTAGTTTAAGAACTTTTTAACTGTAGTTGTTCATGATAATATGACAGGTTTTCAAGTTGTCAATAAAGTATGTTTTGACTTGACAACACACTTTTGCTTAGGTTGAAAGTGCACGAACCTCTTTCCACGACGAATCACAAAACAAATAGCACGGAACAGAACTGAAATGAAATCTTGAAAAACTTGTGCTATTTTCTTGGTGCATCTGAGGAATGCAACGCTGTCATAGACAAAGAAGAAGTGGATGGGACGATGTGAGTGTTCTTTTCACACATATATTGAGATGAAGCTTAAGCTTGACCTTGATCTGAATATAAGTTACTTTCTCTTATCTTGAAACTAATGGAACCTTTCTTGAAATAAATCTAAATATAAGGCATAGTTAGTATCGTAAAGTCTTGGTTTGAAGAAAATACAGAGAAAAGTCAGTTTCTGACATTCAAACAATAAAATACGTAGTATAGACTAAAATAGGCAAAACGAAGTTTGGTTAGATTGGAGCGGAGATCCTCTCCCTAAAACTGAACTTCTGCATGGTCAATTTTATTGTATCTTTAAAATTAAGAAATATGAATTTTGTCAATCTGGTCTCTTGTCATGACTAATTATTCAGTTCCAATACCGCTGTCCACTTAGTGTCCAAAGCATCTCTCCCTGTTCCTTGCTCAAAGAGTGAAGGAATGCTCTGACTATACAGTTACTAGTTTGGAATGCCCACTATAAGGACACAGCTATCAGTGTGGCTACGAAATTGGGTTTGCCATAGAACATTCATTTGGGAGTAAGTACGTATGACAAAGGAGAATCAAATGTCATAACACTAGTCAAGATGCTTTCCTCGCTCCTTTCAAATGGCATGGAAATATTGGATATCCAAGTTACCAGACTTATTAAACTTCTCTGCCGTTCATTCCAAACAGGGTTATGGTCGGACAAAAGTATGTTACTTTAGGCAACTGGTTAAGGTATTGCCTGTCATTAACTATTTCTAGTTTCCTATACTGGAGATCACTACTTTCTAATTCAAATACCTTCCATTTAGTTCAAGATGCTGAATCATTACCAAACATTCTGTACCCTTTTACCGCGTATGTAACACGGAAACACGAACACTAAAGGTACGTAGACTAACTATTCAGCTACATGAGAGAACATACAGAGTGTCAGTGTACTTCGAGTTTTGAATATCACAGAAAACAATGTTAGTGGCAGAAGTAGCAGAAATCAATCATCTGCGGTTTTAACGTGATCACTGTAGAATAGAAACGGTAATATATATATATATATATATATATATATATATATATATATATATATATATATATATATATAGAGAGAGAGAGAGAGAGAGAGAGAAAATGGTTTTACTGCAATCAATTAAGCCTCCCAAGAATAAATTGAATCTCTACTGAAACTGGAAGTGGTAGAAATCTGTTAATTAATAAGTGATTACAATATTAATTGAGAAAATATCTCGCCATACAAACCAAATTCCTCATGTGGTGTACCCTGCTGCTTTTTAAATTACATGATCCAACACTGATGGAAATAACCCGTAGAATAGTTAATATTAAACATTAATTGCTAAATATTATTATTATAAATGATGGCCCACATAAAAGTAACATATTATCCTAATAAAACACAGTGACCCACAGGAAAATATTTTCTTTCTATGCTTTTTAAATTACATAATCCAACACTGATGGAAATAACCCGTAGAATGTAGTTAATATTCAACATTAATTGCTAAATATTATTATTATAAATGATGGCCCACATAAAAGTAACATTTTATCCTAATAAAACACAGTGACCCATAGGAAGAGATTTTCTATCTAGAGTAGTACTCAATACGTTAAAGACTCTGGAAGCCATGTCTTACCTAGAATGAATATTAGTCCCGAACTCAAAATAATATTTGCACTTTTCATTGTAGCTTGTAAATTTGAATATGGAACGAGAAAATAGATTCGAAGCGTATTTTATAAAGGGAAAATGGCATGCATTATAACGGCCAGAATAATAACACAGTGAAAAATTATATGACATTCGCTTAAAGATCAAATATTAGAGATAATTTGGATTAACTTCCGGTTGTGTTAGGTGTTGGAATTGACAGCTTGATTTTAATAAATGTGCTGTTTTGCGATTTGCTGAATACAGGTAGAGGAAATATTTAATAGTTTGAATAACAAATTACATTATTTTCCTGGTCATATGATGTTATGTCAAGTGCAAGGTCGTTATTGCAAACGTACTTCCTTGTCATTTCATTCACGTTCTTTCTCCTTTCCTTTGCAATTATTTTGTTCCATTTGTACAATATTTCCATTTCCATTTTATTAACGGTCTTGCTATGAAATCGCGAAAGAAGGTGAAAACGATAAATGTAATTAGGATCTAGTACCAGAAATGTACTTTTTTTTAAAAAGATTATTTTGGTAAACATATCTTATCTACACACAAGGGTTGTTCGAGAAGTAACCTCTGATTGGTTAAAAAAAGAAACACTAAAGAAAATAAAAATTTATTATATACATCTGAAAAATATTTTGCTCTACTTTTACAACATGGTTTCCATAAACTTTCAAGCACTTATCGTATCTCTGCACTAGCTTAGAAATTCCGTCAGCATAAAAATCTCCCGCCTGTGCATTGCGCCAACCTGTGACCACATCAGCTCCTCATCATCAACAAAGCGCTGAGATCCAAGTCACTTCTTCATATGCATGAAGAGATACTGGAAATTTGTGGAAATTCACCGGAAAGCTGTAATGTACCCTTACAGTTGAGGTAATGAAATTTTTGTTTGGAGGGACCCAATAATTTTTGAACGTACTGTGCACTGTAGATTTTTCAATATATATTTTTCGATCCATGTAGTAAATTCATTTGTTCTTTTCTTAAATTAAAATCAATGTGGAAGCTTCAGAATAATCTAACAGAAATTATATTTTGGGGAATAATATCTTTATTTACACATTATTTTATTGTAATACCTGTATATGGGCATTTCAAATGTGTGAGCATTGAAATTATACACTTTAATGTTATACAAAAACATAGGCCCCCAAATGGACAGAAATTCTTTTAAATTATCCACCAATCTGATAATTGGCAGAATAATTAAACCCCCTTTGTCCCTCTGAGATGTCCATATTCTCCCAAAATCCGGTTTCATTCAGTTTTTACTATTTTCTATTCGCTTTATATTTTTCCGCCGCCAAAACTCTTTGTTTTGATTGGCACTGTTTCCAACTCTCTAGTATTAAGGCGCACTTCTTGTCACTTTTCTACCTGGAAAGCATCAAGCAACAACATACTAGTTTTTCTCCGAAAATATTTTGATTTCTACACGAAAAAGCAGTAAAAACAGGTAAAATTAATTCCAATTAATGAATAAATAGTGGGGACGTTAGTGACAGTTTAAATTCTGTGGAGTTTTCAGCTAAAATAGTTAGTACATCTGTGAAATATGGAATTCAGTAAGGCAGACGCCATGTTTGGGGCTGAAATCATCCAAGGACAGGCATGAAGGTAAAGTGTATTGGTTTTCTGACTTTGTGTGATCTTGCAAATTAAGATTCAGTTTTTGAGAAACGTTTACAATATTTCCTTTCACCCTCCCAAGTTAAGTTAGGTTACGATAGGCTGTCCCTATATAGCTTTGTGTTTGTATGTAGTATATATGATTTTTTACATGGCGGTATATGAATTTGTTGTAGTTAGGATGATTGTTATAATGCCAGTGTAAGTTAGAACAGGTACTAAATTGACCGAAGCTCCAATCGACACTGGTTGAACGATTTTTTTTATGAGGATTCATTTCCCATCAGGAAAGGGATCTATCTTGCAAAACATGATTTAATTAGTAGTAGAGCCATTATTCCGTTTCTTTTTCATAGTGCACAGAGCCGGTTTAAAATTAAGTAATTTGTTTGATTTACGTATAGTTGAACTGTGTGATAAGATGATTTAACATGTGTAATGATATGTATTAATATTTGTTTCCTTAGTTTATATGGGATGCAGCATGTATGTATATGTAATTTAGTAATTTGACCGTAAGAGTGAAAGTGTGATTTCTTTCTTTGTGGACAGTGTATTGTTTAATTAGTCATCTCTTGTAATCAATTTAAACGGATAAACCAATTCACAACTCAAATTCATAGTAACACTGTACCGTAATTACTTATTCGATAACATATAGTTATCGATGACAAAGTACAAATTTTGTTTACTAGTGCAAAGTTAGTTTTCGTACTATTAATGGCATCTCGTGCCGAGTGGGAACTATTCGCCGCTAGGTGTTTGTTACTCCGATACGTAACAGTCTGATCAACATGAAAATGACCCTTCTTTTGCAATTAATGATGAGTAAATATTAGTTCTGGCCCATATGAATAGGTATTTAGATTACTTATATTGTAAATTAACTTTCCTGAAAAGCATAGTCATTTATATAGTCCGGTAATCAAATTATTATAATAGAAAACTTTGTTTCTTCTTTTAACCTGAAATCTGCCTATATGGCTTTATTTTGTTGTTAGGCTGTAGTTTCAAATTCTCTCTTTCCGTTGCTTTCTGTGAACGATCACATTGTTGGCACTTTCCGAAATATAATTGCATGTAGTTAATGATATTTAATTTTCGTTGCATACAAAATAATTCGAAGCCGTAAAGTAAAATACACTATGATTTGTTTTGAAAGAATCTGATATCAGTTCATACAAACTCACGCGTGTTGATTAACGTACTACAATAATGTGCTGATTTTAATATATATATAATGAGACTACTTCGAACAGTCTTGGGCGTAATTGTAGAGTAGAGGCTGTCTGGAAAGAAATCGATACTAATGAAAGGTGAATAAAAATAAATATATATATGTGAGTAATGATAATATTAATGATATATATATGTATATGGTAGGGAGTATGAATAAATAATAGGACACCCGTGCATATATGTGCCCAGTTGTGACTTTGGCTACAAGGTATTGACATTAGTACACTAATGATTACGTTAGAATATTGTGTGAGGAAAGTGTGTTGTGGAAAAATGATGAATAGTATTTTCACTTTGTGGCTTGACATTTGATAATAAACATACATACTAATTAATCATCCAGCCTGACGACACAAACGGTAGCCATATATGAAATAATTCCGGATATTTTCCAGTCAATCACAAAACAGAATAACCGTTTGCAGAATTGATACAATTCAAATATACGCGTTCAGCGTACGTTGGTGATATTACTCTGCATCTTTGAATTTTTTCTACGTCACCTGATTAACCTAGGTTAATTGCTGTTCGCAGAGCTGACAGAGTGCATAGGGTTGAATAATGTAGAAAATGTATTACAGTAGAATGTCGTTATTCCGTACCAAGGTGTCAATCTTCCCCCTCTAAATATTTTTATTTTCCTTTGTTTTTAAACTAGATAGTGATTGAAATTAAATGACACCTTAAGTTGGCACCCTTGAGGATTTCGGAGCTACTAGTAAGATTTTTCAGACAACTTACTAGTATAACATTTATTTTATTTAATTTTTTAAAAATTTTGGCAAATCCCTGTTAGGATTTCTTCTGTTTTATTGACTTTATTTTAGTTTTCCATACTTTACTCGGAACTCTTCTCAGTTTCTGAGGGGTTGGATATTTTTTATTTAGAAATTCTGATTTCCCGGTAGGGCCCGAGTCTCGAATGGTGGCTGACCGGAAACACTGAGGAGTGAGATTTCCCTAAAGCCTTTGTCTTCATGAAAATCCCATTGTTGGGACGGACTCGTCACGCACTTGGAGATATTTATTTTAGGCTACGTATTTAGTAGGCCAACTGTTTCGGCATATATGAAAGTATATTTGGCTGTGGATAGTTGTATGTCTAAATTCGACCACTTATCTTTGTAGTTTTAGTATGCTATCCTTGTAGTTTTAGCTTATTCTTTTGGCGCGCCTCTTTGTTTTTCTTTCTCTTCTCTATCTCTCTATTCTCTTCATTTTATATTTTTAACCTCCAGTTTTGAACCTGATAAATATCAACCATCCAACATACATCATTGAACTTAATTTACCAACTGAGATGTCGCGAGACACGATTCATTATCAGTCATTTCTACTTTTGTTTTCAATGGTAGCCATAAACGTAAATGTGCTAGTTATTTTGGTCCAATATAGTGTTACCGTTTTAGAACCATATATTTATACATATTCTGTGTTTACGTGTCTGCCATGCGAATTAAATGTCTACTATTCTAAATATAATGCTTGAGAATATTAATTTTATCATTATTTGCGGTCAATCAGTTAAATTTGTAATATATTGGAATTGTTTTAGTGAAGTGTTGCAACCTAAAAATTTAATTTGTCGGGGTTATTAATTTGAAAGTTTAAATGCATATTGAGTATATGTATATTAAGATATAAATATGTGTGGAATATAAATATGATATTAAAATAAAAAGTATAATGGTGTACTGAGTAAACAAATATATGTAAGGGGTCTTGGTACCAAACCAGAACGGTTCTTGGTTGCCATAGTTCCGAAATATCCGATTGATGTAAAATGTGAATGTTAGAAAATACCGCCGCATAGATTAGATATTCTCTCTAATCTCTGTAATATTATTTAATAACATATGTAACAGCTAACATCGTCTATCGTCTGTATTAAACTAATTGCATGTAGCATGGTATTAAGGCATGCCATCGTAACCCCAATGTATTGTTAAATATACCTTCAAGTTAGTAAACTGAAATCCTCCTGTAAAATTACGTTTCGATTCCATCCCTCCCATACGAATCCTCAAACTTGACCAGTGTTTGCACCTCAGTAGTCGTATTCTTAATGCAAACGAAAATCCTTCTGGACTTGGAAAATTCTCGTTTCTTTTATACGTTGTGTGAATCTAGCGATAAATGTGTGCACCTAGTAATACAAGGTGATATTGAGTGAAAGATAGTCAGTGAATGGGATAGTAAGTGGAATGACCGAACAAGTAACATAGTCACCGTGATATTATTGACAAAACCTTGTTCTCTTAATCCAAAATATGAGAGAAACGTCTCGATAAATACTTCTACGAATCGAATATGTGTCCGTTGCGGTTAATAAATAATATAACCTCATGTGTGAATCTTAAAATGAAATGAAGTTAAATGCATGGAGATCAGAAAAGGTGCTTTAAGAATATGTGTGATATTATAGCTCGTTTAAAGGTACGAGAGAAGACTCGTGTAATTATTTTTTTTTTCATATATGAGATAAAGACTCATTTTAACCCTCAACTCAGGTCTTTATCTTTCTTCACTCATAATATTTTAGAATATAACCATATTCACGGACTTATATAATAGAGTATTTCCCAAAAGTTAAATAAAATATATTTTTCTTTTTTATCTGTATATACAATTGCATTGCTGTTGTTCAATTTCGTATGTGGATTGATATATTTATATGTATGTTTATTGCATGGTAAAATTCTGTGTTTAATTTCTCAGTAGATGTAATAAATGTTCATCAAATTGTAGTTAGATGGTTTCTTTTAAACTGTTTTACCCGTGTCGAGACGCTGTCCTGTATGTATGTATGTGTGTGTGTCAATAAAAGATAAATTTAGTTTTAAGTGGTAGCATTTAATATTGATTTACTATGATAGTGTTTATAATAAGTGTATAATAGCATGTTATATGTATTAGTGTATAACGGAGGTCATGAAAGATAAAAGGGGCTCGGTGGCTCAGTAGTAGAGCGTTCACCTTCGGTGCTTGGGTCCCTGGTTCGATCCCAGTGCGCGCCGTGTGGACTTTGTAGTGGACAAACACCGTGCTCGTGGGTTTTCTCGGGGTTCTTCCGTTTCTTCCCACTTTCTTAATTCCACCATTTCATTCATTTCTCATTATCACCGTCTACTTTAGCCTAACCGGCATAACCGTGGGACGTAAAACTTAAAGATTTCAATTTCATTTCATTTCATGAAAGATAAGTAATTCTAAAGTAGTCTAAATCGGGTCTCGGTTAAAACCCAGCATAACAGGATGAGCCTCAATAACGACAGTTTTTCCAGAAATCTCGAAAACTTCTATTTGTGAAAAAGATATACATTACTTTTATTTTTTTTTTTTTTCTTGGCTGATTCAAATGTGTGCTCGATCTCCATTATGAAAATTCAGATACTGGATATAGGTTGTTTAATATTTCAAAATAATAGACAAACAATTAAATTAAAACTTCTCGTCACCTGGACTGGGTAAGTGCAACTCCCACTTGTGCAGTTGCCTGGATCCAGGTCGGGGTAGTATGAGGGCACATGTGTCTCTTCGGGATCACTTCAGAATTGATCATCAAGTAATAGCCTTCGAATACGAATCACCTTTTAATAGCTATTCAAGTTCCTTTACCATATTTTCATAATTATCCAGTAATCCTTTATCTCTAGTTCCTTCTTTCTTTCTCCTTTTACATTTTCTCTTTTCCTCCTTTCTCGTACCTCCTTCTCTTCTTCCTCACTCTTTCTTTCCTTTTTCTAATAACACTGAATAGAAGTCGTGACCGGGAGTTGTCGCTATAGACACGGTCATTAAATTGTTTTGATGTTTCTCTTCGGGAGTCCGATATGAATTAGTTAATCCTAAAACATACATATGAAGCAAGAATTACAAAATTCATTTTTTTATTTCACATTTACTAAATTATCATAATTACAAGATTCAGTTCAAAATTGTTAGCGACTTCCCCATTGCCCATCCATGACTTTTGTTTGTTTTTTCTCTTCAAAGCTTCCAGATTGTGAAACGTCGATTTTCACGAACTTTTCCATCAATTTTGTGCTGTACGAGTTCATCAGTGACCACTGATGGCCTGCCACTTCTCTTTTCGTCATGAATGTTTGTTCGTCCACTTTTAACCCTTTCCCGGGCCGTTTTTTTGTAGATATGATGCTGTGTTATACCTATTAAAATAAGATCTCCACCAGGCGAATATGAATAATTATGTTGGTGGATTCCATTTATTCTATGTATTTCCCATAGATTATGGGGTGGGAAATATTCTTTCCACAAGCCTAATTTAAATCAGGGTTTTTCCCACAGTAGAAGAATGAATATTTTTTATATTGCATGCTGGCTGCATTGCATGAAAACTGCATGCTGGCCATCCACGAATTGCCAGAAACAAACAGGTTCGCCGCTAGGTTCTCAGAGTTGCGATGGCCCTGGGGGAAGACAAGCTTGGAATGGGGTAAATCAAACAAAACATATAAAAAATGGGCAATATTAATACAATATGTGCAATAATAATTAAAATAATAAAACTTTGAGGGGACACAAGGGAGGACAAGGGAAGATCTGGGGCCAGTTGCCCCCTGAATCCCTTGGCACCGTCCCTGGATACATCACCAAAATTACTATTTTCGGTATTTTAGGTAAATTTCTTTTCAGAAAACAAGAACGCACATGGAAAGCGAATGGTATGGACCTGGACGCCGGCAGGATTTTTACAGGGGAGGGCAACATTTTCCAGGGGGATCAAACTCTTGAAAATTGGCAATTTTATCTCGAAAGTGCCTCAAATTCCATAACATTAAAGGGTATTTCAATTTCCAGGGGAGGGCAAATGCCCCCTCTTGCCCTCCCCTCCCGATGCTAATAGGTATGGATCGAATTGCATGGAGAGCTCCCTCTTGGCTAAGCGGTTAGCGTACGCGCCTTTGGCGTGGGATACCTGGGTTCGACTCCCGGCGGGAGCTCATGTGGTTCGGATTCCACGTTAATCAGTAGGTCCACGTCTCAAATAGCCTCGCTGCTGAACGGGACGCTAAACTAAAATCACCTCACCTCACCCGAATTGTATGGAAAAAGAAATCAATAAAAAGTGCTTACTATTTACACGTCAGATGGTGCGCACTAGCGTGCGTGCTAATCACGTCAGCAGAAGCAGGGATTTGTTCTCCAAAATAGTCATTGTCGACCTGCCTTACTACATGATAACCAAGTGGGAAATGCTATTCCCACCAGCCTAAATAATGCACTTTTGACACTATGATTTTGGGAAGATATCTTCCCACGGCCCGGAAAAGGGTCAAATGAACGAATCTATTTACAAACAACTCGTTCACTCATCACACTTTGTTTCATACACAACACAAAGTTCCCTGCTGAATATTGTTTTGCCGTAAGAAAACGTTTAACATCTCGCACCTTGCAGTTGGGGGGTTTTCTATTGCAGCACACATTTTGAGATTCTACAAAAGTGGAACTAGTGATCAGACAACCTTCACTCTACCACAACTGGATGTAAACTGATCTACCGTGCATGTCTGTGCAAAGATGGTAGCACTGTCGCCACTACTTCACGCACAGTGACTAATCGGAGGTTACTTTCCATTTGTGCCTCGTATTTATTGCCAAATACAGCAAAAAAAAAAAAAAAGTTTAAATAACAATTGGAAAGGGATTGATATTTTGGAACTTTTGTCATTCTTTGCAGAGTTGTATTTTTTTGTAAGATGGACACACAATAGTATTATTTCAGGTTTTACGTTGACAGAGAAGAATGGAGGTAAGACCCCGGTACACATAGTTTCATGTTTATCATTAGTATATTATTACACTATTGATTAAATGCACATACGTCTCAAACTCACGGGAAACGAATTTACCCCTGCCCTTCCGAAATGACGCCCCTGTTTTCACACATAAAAATATTACATATACGCAGCAATAATCAAAACAGTTATCAGTAAGGTTTTGACCTATTTTGTTTCTTATTTGGAAACGCCAAGATTACAACAAATTTTCGATTTAGACATTTCCGATTCAAATATTCGAAGTCTATTGATCATAAAAATGCCTAAATTGAGCTAAGAGTCTACAACAGGTTAAAATATAGGGTCTAACACTTATCTAAATTTTCTGAGGTTTCTCATGAAAGGTACTTTTTATTCGTTTTCCAATGGAAATGCATTGCCAAATTAATCTTCTTGAACTTACGAAAAAAATCTAAATAAAGAAAATATAGGTTAAAAGCAAATAATGCATTTTATTAACTAAATTTATTCGGGTACTAACGTAAGCTGTTTTAAGAAGCTAAACGATTGGATACTTTTTACCCATTGAATCAATGCTAGCGTGTTCTTTGGTTCAATCGGGGCGCCAGCCCTATCAACAATTGTGTTGAAGAAATTCCATTGTAAATTTAACTCCTTATTCTTTTCAGTATATAAGAATATTGACCCTTATTTTGTAAATACAATAAAACATACTTAAAAGCATTTCAGACGTTATATTTAAGCCTCTCTTCGGTAAAGTTTGTCCAGAAACTAGAGGTCTGAACGGATCCTGCTCGGCGCGTGAATTTATATGAGACCCGACCCGAATCCGAACTATGTTTTTAGCATTTAGGCTCAAGCCCAGCCCGAGTTCTGTGAAAATCAAATGAGCCCGAAATAAACCCGAGCCCCGAATTACAGAAACTTGATATTTAACACAAAATTGTATTTTTATTTTCAGCAATTACAGGTTTAATTTTGCAGTTGTGCTTTAAAAATTCTCCAGAAAGAACTATCCGATAAATATCGTTGTACAGTATACTGTATTTACAAAGTTAGGACCGAGAAATATGACTGAATATTTAAAAAATTTACGGCCCGAGCCCGAAGTGATGTATGGTATGTAGGCTCGAGTCCGGCCCGTGCAGACCTCTATCAGAAACTGAGCTTTTGTGTTGCTTCCTTTCTGTTTCAGGCGAAAGGGTGCTTACTAGAGGCTATGGGCGGCTTTTTATGAACAATCCGTAATGACACTTATTGTAGGCCTTTAAGTCAAATAAAAAAATAATAAATAAAAATTTATAAGGGCAATAAAATGGGTAACTAACTTTTGTGACAGTAAGTCCAACTTTCATTTGGTTCAGTCTCAAGCCTCATTTCGAATGTTATTTCTGATCAAGAAACAGTTAAGCAATATTTCTAAGCGGCAGTAAAACCTTGCAAGATGCTTAAAGTGAAACTTGCAAAAAGTAATTTGCTTCAGCAATGGACTACTAACGATTTCAATTTTCAGCAGATAGTAAGGTCTGCAGGTCTGTCAATAACAATTGAGCGGTGGAAAAAAAAAATGAGCAACATAGCCTAAAGAATTTATCACTCATAAAAATTGTCGCATGAATTAAAGAATCGTTAATTGAGCCATTTATTTTATCTATGAAAAGTTCTGTGGTTTGAGAGAAGTATTTGAAGCAGTAAATATGTCATGGAATGTACCAAAGTACAAGTATTTCAAGATATTTCTCAAATATCATACTGATCACAAAGCTCCGTACAAGTCCACTTTGTGTAAGGATTATTTGTAAGAGAAAGACATCTCTTACAACAGCAACTGACATAGGTGACACTTATACATGGCTATTTCTAGACGAAACCAAAGATGGTTGCGGCCATTATATATTGCCAAGATGGCGCCGAGAAACTGGATCCAGCAGAAGCGGGGGAAACTGCATAGAGAAAACATAACTCTGTACAATTGCTTCCCTTGTTAGCGAAGTCCACGTATTTTGTGACCTACAGAGATGAAATGTTTCATTTCTGCTTACTGATAGGGCCGTCCATATGTTAAAATTAGAGAAGGTACCAAGAAATTTCTGCGTAAACATAATCATTGCAACATACTTCGCATATGGTTTACTTAGCGGAAGAAGTAAGGAATAATTAATATGAGTAAGTGATAAAGTTTCTTCTGTGAAAAAAGGTTCTCTAAAACCACCTAGTTGAATTCAGACGTTCAGAGAGACGATGCAAGGGATACCTCTTACTCTAGAACCCACACTAACGCGCTGGAAAACTTGGTTGCTAGCCGGATTGTGCTACGCAGATCATTATGAGGAAATAAAGAAATAAGAAGTGTCAGAAAAACACCGAAACTGCTTTTATTTCGAAGAGTGCTCTCCAGGATAGGAGAAACTAATTTTGCATTCGCCAAAGTCAACTTCGCTTATTTACCTGCTTAAGCTAGAAGAACTAAAGAACATAATTAAAAAAAAATCAAGAAAAGGTATCCAAGGGATAGTAGGATATACTCTTTACGAAGCTACCTAGAGTTTTGAAACGAAATCCCAGATATGCAAAAATGAAGGAGGTAACAACAGCTCTTGAAGGAAAAGTAGTACATGGGGACTTACCATGGGGACCGAAAGTGGTGTCATCTATGAAGTTGTGGTATCGAGCAAACATTTTCTAACCACATAAATGTTGAAGTGACAAGGAAATCTTTCACAGAAAATGAATTAAATGTGTACATTGTTGTGCATTGTAACAATTCAACATAACAATGGTCAGTTTGTTCTGCGTTTATTTGTTAATTAGATAATTTTTTATTCTTAAATTACTAAATAATAAGATAAATAATTCACTGAATGAATTTATTAATTGTTTGTATTCATTACGTTTGCATCCACAACATAAAACAATGTTACTCCATTTCATAATTCTATATAAATTTATTCATGGTTATCACAGTCAAATTATGTTGTTTCTCTTCTTCTGTATTTAGTAAATTTATATAAGATTTCTTTCTTTTTCTTGTACCATCAACGATAACTCCTGTAATTGATCTAATATACCAGCAAGTTACCTCTATAAAGTTTTTTTGTATCCCCAACGGTCTGGTCGTTTCCTATCCCTAGTAGACTTCTGTATTATTTATAATGTTGTTTCCTTCTATTCCTAGCATTGATCTATCCATTAACCTAGTATTCTATGTTGACATTGTCTCGGGTTCCTATTGACTTGCATCAATGGTTTCCCGTAGCCTTCTACCTTGACCTAATGCGTCCAAAATATCAATGGAGAACTTCTGAATTACTACACCCTTGAGTTGCTTGTAAACTCCTCCTGTGATTTCTGTTACCCATATTTGTCCCCCTTCCTTAGTCAGTAGATCTGATTGCGCGTCTTGTTTCTGAGAGTCATGATTGTGAATTGTTTCATTTATCTTTGGGAATGAAGCGGAATGTTATTCTTATTATTCCGAGTAGAAACTATTATTCCTGGGAATGTTTCTACTCGGGTTTATATTACAATAAATAGTCTGATCTGGTTTGTTATCTTCCTTTGTAGTAGTATGAAACATTAAGTAGTTTATTTGATATATCCAATTAGCAAGAAGTTGCATTGTCACCTTAGATGGGCTCCGCATATGATTCTTTTTTTTTTTTTAAGCATCATTTAACTTATAAAACCGTTCTCTCAACCTTCCCATTGCTGGAAGCAGAATAAAGTGTGAATGCACAAGCTCTTTGTGTATAGTACTTTCGAAGGCTTACGATTGGAACGGTGACCCATCATCGGCTACCTATGCATGAGAGTAGTCAAAAATAAAAATAAAAAAGTTAAATTTTGTCTATAGCCTCAGGGATTTTATCCAATTAGAGAATCAATCGACCATTAGTAAGAAAGTGAAACGAAATAAAAGGAAATGTTCTAGATGAAATTAGATACTACTTTATGCCACAGTCGAAAGTATATTTTTCTTGCTGGTGTTGGTCACTGCTTGACTTACGTCACATTGGTGAACCCAGTATTTAATATCTTCTACTAAGTAAAACCATCAAACCTCTGAAATAGACAACCTCATCATGCGCGCAACTTCAATATGGTGCTCATGAAGCACGTTTAGATATCTTTTCCGGAGGCTCATAGATAACATTACTTACCCGATATGTAACAAGCACAGGTTAACTATTTCGTAGTTTCATCGATAATGATATATTCTGAGTTCCCATGATTAAAAATAGCCTGGCAATATTTGGGCCATCCTGATAGAATCCATTGGAACACCTGGTGTAAATTTTGTTCCTGCTCCTTATTTCTTCTAAGTCAAATACAGTTGACTGTATACTTGAGACACATTATTGTGAGATAACTTCATTATCTGTGTTTGAATATATTGTAAATCTTGTAAAGATTTTCGCTAGTTGTACTTGCTTGGTATAAATTAATATACAGTCGTATTGTAACAATAACAGAAACATCTCCAGAGGCATGGCGAAACCATAGAGTCTGTGAATCCGTGATAATGCGAAATGGACGACCATACAAAAATTTATGAAACTCTTTCACGACAAATATAATAGCTAATGCGTCCATGATAAAAAAAAAAATCAGCATTCCTAGAAACATGTAGAGTTACAGGAGACTGGAAAGTGCTGTCGCATCTACTATTAGAATAATTTGTCCTGTGCTGGTAGAATGCTATCATTTTTGACAAGGTGTTCTAATGCTATTTGCTCCGCAAAAAATATAATATTCTTAGAATTTACTTGAATATTGAACTATTTAAATCGTTGGAAGTACGTATGTGTGTAACATTCGTCTAGCATTGTTCCTCAAGTACGTACGGCATTAAAGTAGCATATTTTTCCATCTAATCCTTTAATGATCTTCTCCATGAATTTTTGATAAATCTGTGTTGCACAGTTCAACTCGAAAAGTAATGTCTTGTATCTTCAAAAACCCCATAGCGTATTCAATATCAAGAATTTTCTGAAGAGAGGCATGCTTGTTTCAAATCCAGTAGCACAAAATACTTCCCTCCTACCAGTTTGTTTGAGATACGGAAAGCTAACAAATTCCGCTGTTTTTGAAATCCAGGCATAGACATAAATTACCATTTTTCTTTTTAGCACAACTAGTGGCGTAGCCCAATCTGAGAATTCGATTTTTTCAAGTAGGTTTTGTTCACATAATTTATTGAACTCGTTTTTAACTGATGGCGCGATAACAAATGATACATCATAGTATTTTCTGAATATGGGCAAAGTATGTTTTTTACCGATATATTTATTTATAATTGGTTATAGGATATTTAATATTATTTGAAAATACGGAATGATAGATCTGCAGCAGTTTGTGTTTAAAGGTTTCTGGAGGGAAAAGAACCATCACTGTACTAATGTCATTTAGGTTGGTACGTTTGCCCTTTACGACATACTATTAACTATATATACTTTCCAGAAGTTATGTATTAAGTCTAACCATGATACACCAATGTGTGGACCAACATGTCTCGTTTGATTATTATTTAGCCTATAACTTCTTTTTGTAGTGATGTTTTCATTTGACCATCACGGGAAGTGACTTAATACGCATACTTTTGGGGGAGATTAATAAGTGAACGTTTTAGTACACCATGGAAGCAAAATTGATCGACATTATACCAAATCGTTTGATCGCTTTTGATAGCCAATAATCAGCATTTGATCTCGACACTTAGATATGTAATATAAATAACTTGTAGAAAATTAACAAGTTAATCTTTGCGGCCCTGTGGAAGCAAAATTGATTGAAATTGGGCCAGATCATTTGATCGCGATTGATCGCCGACAACCATAATTTGATCATTACGTCATGCGTAGTGACTTAATACTCATATGTTTTAACAGCATTCACAATTGACTGCCCCGGGGAAACATTTTCTAACTTTCGAGTCAATTAGAAAAGAAGATGGTTCAGCATTGTCATGCAATTCAATGCAATGACACATACCAAACAAGCTTCCTCTGAAATCTTCAGGTACCTTTCCGTAATATAACTACCTACATACTATTCTGTGGCTCGATGCCAACCCAATCCATCTAAAAACTCAATTTCATCGTAACTGTCGCTTACCATTATGATCAATTATAAACGTCAGCTTACCAAAATTTAGGAATATCAACAACATACCACCCAAGTGTGTTTAGTTTGAAATAAATTTATTCTTATATATAATACATAAATTCATTATTTTAAACTTCCAAAACTATTCTATGTAGAAATAACGGAAGTCGAATAGAATGGCTATGTAAAGCAAATATGGTCAGAGATAGCGAGAAGTTTTTTTTAAATGTTTTAGTGTCTCAAGTTAAACTCGTATTCGAATCGGAAATGGTAGAAATTAACTATTTCCGATTTCAAGAGTGTAGTTCGGCATAGAACACACACGGTAAGAGATAGCGAATAATGGCTTTTGGAAATGGTTTCTGAGTCCGAGGAAAAGGTGTTATCTTTGATCGCATTGTTCTATTGCAATCAGTAGTTAAACATGCTCCACTTTAAAGTTTGAGTATTAAATTCACGTAGTTTGTAATTGTACTGTAATTTCACACTATGAAACGAAACTTACTTATTTTAAATTATTAAAGAAGAGCTCCACTTGTTGCAACAATCAACTCTATTCGACTCTTGAATCGTAAGCACACTTTAATTAAGATTTCTTTACAATTGGAAACAACGTTTTCAATCCCAGCTTTAACAACCTCTTTATTGGAATGAGGTTGTTTATTAACGTCTCTCTTGGAAGTACTCCATCTGTTCTCGGACAAATTCTTCTTATCGGGGAAGCATATAAGGTGTTTAACTTCTTTGGGATTTCCAATTGGGTCAGAAGTTTCTTTGCCTTTTTCTAAAGGTCTTTTCCTAGTCTGCTGTTTCGTAAACTGGTCTCTTTTAACATACGATCTAGAGATGCAAGGGCTCGGAAAAAAACCGGCTTTTTTGGAAAAAAACTCGGTTTTTTCTGCTTTGCTTTTTTGCTTGGGAAATTTTGGGCTTTTTTCAAAATTCTGCTTTAAATCGATAAAGCAGACTTTGTTTCGCTTCTCTATAACACAGAAAGTCATTTAATTAGTGGTTGATGCCGATAATAATATAAAACATCGAAAGTAAACCATGAATTTCGAAAAGATATTTTAAACAATTTTACTTCAACATTTTTACATTATGAATTCCAAAGGATTAACCAATGTATATAATAAACACATTTTAACCTCCTATATACAAAAGTAAGCAGAGTTGGCAAGAACCATGGTTGTTTCTGAAAATGCCAAAAACCCGTTTTGGGGGGGCAGTTTAAACCAGGCTTTTTTGGGGTTTAAACCAGGTTTTTTGATTTAGATATTTTGCTTTATGTATTTATATTACATAGGCCTATTCACAGAAATAAGTTTGTTTCGCCTTGGTGTTATTATTCAACAACGAGGTTATGCTGGAAGAGGTCCCATAAGCTTAAAGAAGTCCGGTCAGTAAATTTCTTAAATTGAGAAACTCCCGCCCTAGCCATTGGGAAAATCCCGTCATTCTTTTAAATGTAAAACAATAACGGGAAAATCCTGTAAAGTTTAATTTGCATGTAAAATTTAAAGGTCAACGTATTATAATCAGTACGCTAAAACTGAGTGACACACAATCATAGTCAACGCCTTACGAATAAAATCAGAAAAATAAACACACTGCTGAACAAGACTGCACTTATTTAATATAAAAACACATTTACACGTGACGTTTCGATCTTCTATCCAAGATCCTCATCAGACGTGAGTGTACGTCTGATGAGGATCTTGGATAGAAGATCGAAACGTCACGTGTAAATGTGTTTTTATATTAAATAAGTGCAGTCTTGTTCAGCAGTGTGTTTATTTTTCTAAAACTGAGGTATTAAATTACAAATTTAGTATGTAGGTATCATTGAAAGTCCAATCCAAGCTAATGTTGGAAGCTAGGTAGGCAATCGATAAATTTTACCAATTTTAATCAATATATTTAAGCAACCTTCGCTTCTTTATAAAACAACAGGCATGCAGAAATATATAATTTGGTTTCGTTTTGTATGTTTAGGCTTAACATCCTTACGTAATACCGAGGTTATCAAGGAGAAGACTTTCGCTTAAAGTGACATTCGAAAGAGTACTTGGTTTACACATGAAAGAAGGGTTGTGGTTCGACCGAGAATTGAACATGGGACACCGTGATTAAAAGGTGAAAAGGAAATAAGACTAATGCAGATGGTTTGACATGTGAAACGTCACCATGAAGTTCACACGATTCGCATTTTTGTTCTTTTAATTTTTTTAGTTTAAACCAGTTATTTAAAAAAAACAGCTGGTGTAAACGAGCCAACCCTAAGAGTAAAAACTTCTTTCAAAAAATACACAAATAACTAGCAAAATTGTATGTAGTATTTTTACTTCAAAAGATTCCATACCCTCTTTTTGAAACAAAATAAAATTAAAATAAAACATAAGAGAAATACTTAGATTTGTATGATACAATTAAAGGCTGCACATGGTTCTGTATATTCTTGAAATTCTACAGTCAAGTTTTTTATAACCACCATCAAGGGCGCCCATCAGGGGGGTTAAGGGGGAGCTTGCCCCCCCCCCTAGAGTAAAATGTACTTCAGAATATTGAAAATCCAATAGGATTTTTACATTAGTTACAGCAAAATTTGAAACTATTTTTGAAACGTCACTTATACTTGCCCCTCCTTGGAAACCACAACATGGGCGCCCTTGACCACCATCACGGTTTACCCAGTCCTCAAGTTTTCTGAATTTTTAACAAGAGGGATTCAACATATCATTACGGAACAAAAAAAAAAAAAAAAAAAGACTACGGAATATATTTAAGTTAAGCTAAATACAACTGCTCAACAAACGTGACTGAGTGGTTGGCTTTTGCGCTTCTATCGGGAAGTCCGGGATTCAACCCAGCATTCGACCATTCTGACAAAGCCTTCCTTCATTCCATCTGAGAATGTAGTGCGTGTACTGGCCGACTAGGAGTGTAGGAGTTGGCCGACTTCCTTTCTTATTGTTTTTAAATCGTTATTATTACTAATTACCAACAGTGACGGTTTTGCGAAGGTTAGAGGATCGGTCTTTCGGACTGAAGCCTGTTCTCCAAAGTTGTGGAATGTCTAAAACGAACGAAATATCTATTAGTTATGCCTTTACTCATAAACTTTAAGCTCCCGTCAAATTAAAATTACGAATGTTTAGAAAAACTAAACATTAGTAGTAAGAAAACCCCTCCCAAAACACTTTTTTAAATTCGCCACTGATTCTCAGTATAAAATGATCTTCAAGGTTGTATCCGGAAGATTATTGCTAAACATATAAACGAAAGGAAATATTAGTTATGCCTGTACTCATAAACTTCAAGCTGCTCCCAAATAAAATTAGGACTTTTTAGAAAACGAAACAATCAGAGAAACCCCTCCCAAAGTACTTTTCTAAATCCGCTATTGATTATTTGTATAAATTAGTATTCAAGGTTGTATCTGGAAAATTATTTCTAAATCATTGCACAACTACAGTATAACAGAAATGTGGAAATACGGTTTGACGGACATATTGAAAAATGTATGCTTTGACGGATACATAGAAAAACGTAAGTTTAACTTTCGTGCTAGAAGCTGGAGTACTAAGCTCTTAGAAATGAAACACGGATGACAAACTAAAATGACCTAGAGAAGGAAAAAAAATGTCGATAACTCAAAAGTTAAAATAAAGTTAAATAACCTGTAAAATTGCCCTCAAATACTACATTCTTCATGTTAGCTTTAATTCGTAAAATATGTGCTCCATCCATCTTGATGGTGAATTACAGAGCTAAATATGGCATTCAGGTCGTGGAAATCTTATCTAACTATAGAATATACTATAAGAAAGCTATTTGGGTAGAAAAATCATGAAAATGAAAAAAAGCCAAAATTTCCAAAATTCTCGTTTTTTTTCCAAAAAAGCCGGCTTTTTATGTGAAAAAAACTATCGATTCAAAAAAGCCGGCTTTTTTGCATCTCTAATACGATCTATACCTGGTATGCTCAGCAGCCATTTTAAAAACTGTGGCATTCTATGTTTTCTTGCTACGGAGCGCATAGGCTTTCCGAGATCTTTATTGATGATCTCCTGGATTCTATGCACGATATCTGGACTGGTGGGATCCTTGCGTTCCTTACATTTATATTATGATGGTGTGGAGACATCGGAATCAGTATCATATATCTTCTTCACCTTGGAAACTGTATGTAAAGGAACGTTATTGAAGTCTGTAATTTCCTTAGCATTTCATCCTACACCAGTCGATAAGTTGCGAATGCTATAGCATCGTATTGCATCAATTTCATTGGTATCAGCATTTAACATTTACACCTAAACAAAATAATGTAAAATCATAACCTTGAAAATGTAGTTGTTCAAAATTATAAAAAAAACTCTGAAGTAAAGAAACTCAAACTGTTATATTTATCTCGCGAAACCTGTATATCTATTTGCACGTTTCCTCCTATCAATTTCATTCATTTTTCGTCTGTCGTTTATTTCTTTCCACTTTTCTTTTGGTCATGTCGCTTTCTCACTCCCATAGTAAACAGAGCACAAAACATATCTCCATAACTAATTTTTAACATCCTAATAATTAAACTATATATTTTCTTCCAATAAAATGAGAATATTGACAGAACATTCTGCAGAGAAATATGAAAATCTAAAGGGTTATATCTGATTACAAAATCGAATAAGTATTTTAATGAAATCTCAGTTTACAACATTAAATGTTTAAATTAATTGAACATCAATTTATTTTCACTTCTATATAATGTATAGACATAATGATTTCACAATTTTTTAAAAGCGCTTTGATGCTAATATCTCAAATTAGTAATGTTATTATTCTCAGATAAAGATATCCGATTAACGACTGTTATCATCTAGATCCAGTATAACAATTGTAACATATAATTTGCCATCGTCCAAAATCAAGCTATGCATTCTCCTTTGTACATTCTTTTTAAATCTGAAAAACAAAAGAAAAAAAAATGATACAATATATTCACAATTTTCGCCTTTAGGCTAAAGAAGACGTATGGTTAATAAAAAGTGAACTCTAATGAAATAATTACTGAAGCGATGATGTGAAAGAAAATGAGAGAATCTCGAGAAAACCCACATACACAATGTTATTTATCATAACAAACCAATATGGGCTGCGATCCAAGAGGAAGCACTCATACTACATATACCCTGAGACTAAAACTATTCTGTTCATGTTTGTATACATTATGGTTATATTTTATTTAACACACTCTGGAGAAAGAAGTGCTACGAAAGTCACCTGGATGGGCAATATTCGAAGTAAACGATTTGATATATCTATATTGTACTTTTATCCCGTGAAGGGAAATTGGAACGTCATAACAGTTGTTACGCTATAAAATAAATCATAGCTGTAAATATTTGATAGGAGTGCGTGCAAGACGCATAATTAGCGCATAGATGATAAAGAGTTTTCCAGAATTTCTTAAGTTCAAAACTAACTTCAGAAGTTGAAGAATAAAGAGAGGAGGATCTCCAGAGGCTCAATACTTTTTAGACAACCTGATTTAATTTGCAAGCGTTCATATTACCCGAAACGTTTGTGAAGTTTGACGTTATTACCCGGAATCTCAATTCTTCCAGTACATGCTTTCATCACCTGAAGAGAATGATCATGGGATTAATATTTTATCTTTATTTTTTTTATAAACTTCGTTTTATATAGTTAGTATATATTTTTTAAATTCTCTGTTGTTGCTCCATAAATCTATTTCTTTTTTTATATTAACATAGTTTAAATTGCGCTGTTTTCTTTTACTCTACTGTAATTATACTAATAAATTGAGCAAAAAGTCTGTAGTAGCGTTTTAACAGAAATAAATAAAAGCGAACTAGATTATTTTCTGACTCGTTTCCAAGAAAGTGAAAATCACAAATTTGTAAATAAGAAAAAAATAATGAAAGTTGAGTTTGCAGATTGCTAATGGTAAAACCATACTTCTGTTCACATTAAATCAAAGGTTTATATTTCTTCTTATTTGTGATTGAATAAATGTAACCACTCTTTTTATAAAGTAGCAAAATAATGCAAAGACTTTATAAATTTAATGTACAGATTGTATTGCTTATACTATTTGTTTTACAGGCAGCACTAAATTTTGGTTTTACCTGGCTTAGTCTTCGCTGCACATAGAAGAGCCAAGTGATTTAAATAGGTGACGCCATCTGATCCACAAACAGGCATTGATTTCGTCCAATCACTCAGTTGCATCTGCATACAAGGGGAATTTTCTTCAGAACAAGGTTTATGAAAATCGATAATGAACACTGAAAATAAAGAAAGATATGATAAACCTAACAGAATATAAGTACTTTGCAAAATTTTAACATATCTATAATTTCATTGTTATGGGCGTAATAAGCAAGCTCTTTGTTTTCTAACTTTATGAGTTTAGTGTATTTTGCTACCTTAAATGGCCAGTAAAACATTGGTATACATTTTTTATGTCTATGTATTTACTACAGTGGCGGTTCGGCCTGTGTGAAACAATGTTTTGCAGAGCCTAACCTAAATGTATGGTACCCACATGCTAAAAAGATAGTGCGTATACTGTAAGTCACGATTCTTAGCATTTATCCTATTTTCCTTACGTTTATGGGTAAAGTTCAGTTATTAGTAACTGGAGACAATAGAAAGCAATCCATTTAAGGAGATATTTCCAAAAAATATAATAAAATAATAAAATTATAAGCAAAAAAAAATTATGCTAGGTTTTGTGTATACTGACAAAGGGATTTTTGCAGTAGCAGAGCACGATTGCGGAGGGAATTTCAGAACTTCGTAGGGAAGTTGGATCAAGGAACTAAGAAGAAATTGGAGTAAAATATTGCATTTATTGGTTTAAAATTATTGTCTAGAATGAGAAATATAAATTAGCTTCTCTAACTAAGATGTCTTACGAAAATATAGAAGCAAACACTAAAACTCTTGTCTTGAGGTTGGAAGTGACACGCACGATAACTATGAGCATTTACTTGTTAAGAAAACCAAAGCAACCAAAAAGTAGTGTCCGTGGTTAGGTGGGTAGAGAGGTAAACTTGTAGTTTTTATACTGTTTTGACGTCAGATCGAATCCCATCCCATCCTATCTTTTTTTACTAAACATTATAGAAAGTGTATAATTTTCATGTTAATAAGAACCGAAACAATATGATCAGGGAAATAACTTTTTGATATTTTTATTCAATTACGTATTTATCGAGAATTAGAGTGCTATTGGTAATAGCGATTGTTTTCAGTTTATAGTTTTGTATAGCTTCTTTTCTCATCCTCTTTTCTTTGAAATAGAACAATTTTCTCTCGAACAAAGTGTGAAAGATATACAGACATTTTAGTGCCAAACGTGATTTATCGTGATGAAATGTACAAGTTTGCCGTTGTTCAGGAAGAAAGCTGCAGAAAATTATTGAAGTTTGTTTTTCTTTTACTTTCCAGTATGTATAAATATATTTTCTTTATAAGACTATACTTTACAAGACAAGGTGTGCGATCATAACCACAAATTTAGCTAGGTACAGAAAGATGATTTTGTACAGAAATATTTTCCAGGTTTATTTGCGTGAAACACCAATACACCATGGTGTCGCTTATCCGGCCTTCCTTTATTTGACATACCGTATTATCTGACATATCATTGAAGGTGAAAATTGGAATCAATCGATAAGAAGTACCGCAAGTTGTGGTGTTAGTCTATTTTTGATGCTGTGGACTCTATCGTCTAGCGCGCCCGTCTACACCGTGACTCATATGTCTATCATTCAAGGCAGGCATGTATCCACGTTTTCTTTTCGGAGGGGGCCCAACATGAATTCTCCTAAGCACGTAATTCTAATGATTTAAAAATCAATAAAATATCAATAATACTAATATTACTACTACTACTACTACTACTACTACTACTACTACTACTACTACTACTACTACTACTACTACTACTACTACTACTAATAATAATAATAATAATAATAATGTAAAAGTTCTGTATTTCTCATAAACTTTTTCTTACTTTTCATTTATGATCCGGTTAGCTTTGAACAAACTGCATTTATAGCACAAACAAAATTAAAATATATTTTTGAGTGACTTGTAAGTAAGGAAAACTGTCCGCTACATATACCTAGATATAACATAGCATATATAACATAACAAAAATAGCAAGAAGACAATGAGTGTATCGTTCAAATACATTAAACTTATAAACAGAATGGAAAGGAAATTGTAATCCTATTTAAAAGTGTTTTTAAACTTCATCTGGGATCAATTGCATTACGGTATTTTCTTAGAGTGTAACACGACAACAAGACATTGCTCAAACTTTGGACACATACTCAAAGTAATCTTATAAAAAAAAGAACTTCAAAAGAGTTAAAGTAGGGTTATTAAAAAGTGCTTGATTTTCAGAGGGGACAGCCCCAGGACCCTAGGGCTCCGATCCTGGGGGCCCGGGAGTGCCTGAGCTCCCATTTCTCATGTGGTCCTCCACATTGTATTTATCAATATACAATATTTGGTATAATTTGAATTCAATTTGTCTTAAAATCCTCATATACGCATTCTGGAACCAAACACAGTTCTGAATGTGCACAGATACAAAGAAATCGGCGCCCTTGTCAGGACCTCACGCTGGATACGTCCTTGTTCCAGTGCAGTGCAGTGCATTTCGCTTTATTTATTATAAAGCATGATTATTAGATGCGTAATATATAAAATTATATCATAGTTTGACTTTTAATAGGTCTTTTTTTTAACACAACCATATTATACGGCGTTCTGCCTATCTGTTTCTGTCAGATAAGCGAAACTCTACTATATTTCCAAAGATAACATATACACGAACTAGAATTGTATCATCCTAGAGTAAACAATAGTGTAGGTGTGAAGTGCTTATATTAAAAGACTGGAATAAAAAAGCACAAGTATTGTTTTGGTAGTGTGAGAACAAACGAAAAACAATTCAATATACCTAGGTATTTATTAGGTTTCAGATTGTCATCTTGCGGGTCGATGTGTATTCTTTTTTAACAATAGTTTTAAAAGTAATACCATTCGCAATATTCCTAGGGAAATCGAAAGAAAATCTCCCATGTGCCTCTCGTGGCAAAGCGGCTTAAGTGCATGGTCCGAAATCCGATTCCCACGTTAAGGTATAACAAATTGGTGCATAAAAGGAGTGTTAAATAAACCAAACCAAATAAATAAATCACTGAAACAAAGCCCTACAATATTATGTAAATATCAAGGATATATTATTTAAAAGCGGTTGGAGCGACTGAAATGTCCATCTAATATGAGTAACTTTTTCAAAGGTTAAAAAGTGAAAACTACAATACCAGGTTTAGTCAGCAGTCTCTGGCTAAAGTTAACTTGCCAAGAAGTTACTGAAATATCAGAAAAGGTAGTAATCGATGAGATAGATTAGGATAATATTGTGAGTAGGGAAGGGTTTTATACTTCAAATCATAGATAGTATACATCATAGTTTGAGGAGTTGCATTGAAATACATATAGCTGCTGAGCCTTTAAAAAGTTCTATGTGCAGCTTTTGCTCAAGGTATGATTTTTTACAGAGTAGATGCAGTTTCGTATTGAGCATATACCTATAACCGTTATGTGATATCGTTCATTTAAGGGGTTGTTACGTCATAAAACAAACCCCACTATGTGATGCTGCAGTCAAACTGCTCATATCATGTTCTGCTGTTCGCAAAGACACCTAGCTGGTTTCATGTTTGAAGGTAGCAAGAATGCACGTCCAGCAGTTGTACATATCCGAGTTTCTTCCTGCCGCGTCACAAAAAAGGCAGCCGTTTTTATTTCTCCTATAAAATTTTAAATTTTATACATAGCGTTTTTAAAGTTATAATGACGGTATGTAATAGTGTATTGAAGTGAACATTAGAACACCATGTCTGTTGGTCATTGATGGATGATTACGGACAGGTTTGAACATTTCACAGCGTTCAACATTGTAATGGTTTGCAATTGTGCTTTCACACCAATGCAGAAAGATATTATGAATTATCCCCACCATTGATCACCATAGCAGCAACAGAATCTTTTACGGTTGGAAATGCTTATTTCTACACTAGCGTTGGTTACCAGATTCGCTGGGTGAAAATAATAAAAAAACTTTAATACATAACTATCACAATTGATTGGTTGTCATAAAAAGAGGTTTATATATACAGGTTGTTAATGAACTATACCGACAAACTGAAACAGGGATTCCTTACATCAAATTAAAAGAAAAATTTCAAATGAACCTATGGGGGAAAGTGCATAGTTTCAGAGCTAGGATTGTCAAAAATCACGAAAAAGAAGATTTCAACAGACCCTATTTCGAATTCGAGAAACAATGGATGGTGGTAGTTATCAGCGTAAAGAAAGTCACTCATACACAATAAAAAAATGCATATTTCATCAATGATCAATGTGTGTAAAGAGATTATTCCCTGCAGGATGTAATTTCCAGACATGCGATCAACCGAATTTTCAGATGTGCTCTAACTTTATGCTTGGTCCAAAGTAGACAAACGATAAGCTTTGACAGCAGTGAACACGAAATCCTTTGGCAGGATGTCGGAAGTGTTAAGGACTGTCAGCAGCACGGTCTTTAGTATTCGGGAAGACACGTGCTGCGATGTTTTGTTTCACGCTTGTAAATGAAAAAAAAAAAAAAACATGGAATATACCGTGACGAATTACATCGCAGCACACTTATTTGTGAACACAAAAGACCCTAGAGCTGGCGGTTGCTAAAACTTCCGACTTCTCTCCGAAGCATTGGGTGTCCATTGCTATCAAGGCTTACATCTTGCTTACTATGAATCTACCTTGTAATCAGGGCATACCTGAAAACACTGTTGAGAGCATATCTGAGTGTAGCAATCTGTAGAGAATACCCTGCACACCCATTGAACATTGATGAAATATGCATTTTTTGATTGGATATACGTGACTTCCCTTCCGCTGATAAGGACCACCATCCACAGTTTCTCTAATTCGAAATAGGGCTTGTTGAAAGGGCTTTTTCGCGATTATGGACAGCCCTAGCTCTGAAATTATGCACTTTTCCCCATAGGTCCATATGAACATTTTCTCTTATTTTGACTTGAGGAATTACCTCTTACAGCTTGTCGGTATAGTTCATTAACACCCTATATATATATATATATATATATATATATATATATATATATATATATATATATATATAGCGACTAGGCTTGCGTGCTTTAGTGCGTCTTGGGGAACAAGCTTGGACGCAATGGTGACATTCTTCCGGGTTCATAAATCCAGCGCGATTTTCTTCCTCGTAGTTTCAAAACTGTTTTTTAAAAGTAAATAAATAGTTGATGTGGCAAAACACCAGGGACGTAGTCAAGGGGTGGACAGTAGGGGGCCGGACGCCAATATCCCTTTCAACTATTTCAACTTATCGACGCCCATATTTGATACATTAATATCGATATCAATTTAATAGAAACAACTTGAAAAAAGTGCAACGCAATGGATTAGCAGGTGTTGGGCCATGTTTGTCCTTATAACAGATCTAATGCGATGTAAAATGGAGTCACGAAGATCGTAAATAGTAAGAAGTAAAATATCACACCGCCTAGCTTGCAATGCATCACTACGCTCTTTGAGAGAGGATATAGGCGGAAATCTGCACCGGGTTCGTGTATTCTAAAAGGGATACAAATATTCAGTTGTGTTAAGATCCGGTGATTGGGCAGGTGTGATAATTAAGCGTGAATTTAACTTACAGTGTACAGTAGGGAAGGCTCAGGAGTTCGCTAGGATTCTTACAATATCGAACCCCGTGCAATTCACTGCAAACCTGTCCGCCAGTTCCCAACAATGTTCAACAGATATTGTGTTCTAATCTTCATTTCAATGCAGACCTATATACGCACTTCAATACTCGCTCTCAAAGGAAAGTGCTGACTGTCCATGATTTGCAGTATGAAATTCTCTCTCACCCAGTGTATTTTCCTGACATGCCTCCCAGCGATCACAACATTTTTTGGTATCTCAATCACCTCTTCGTAGATAGCTTTCCCTAGGGACCACTGACTAATCTTGTATTGTATTTTTTGCTTTTTTACCTCGCAAATACCTAATATTAACAACGTTTCTTCGATAATTTCGTAATATTGTATTATTTCTTTGTACGAAACAAACGCCCTGAACTTTCTCGCTCGAGTTTCTTAAACTAAGCTCGTCTTAGTCTGCAGCTATTACTGAAACATTTATTTGGGAAATAGAATAATATAATGTGTTTTGGAAAACTCTAAGAAACTTTAAGCCAAAAGTAAAGTACTCATTGGTCACATTTCCGTTAGAAATAACTTAAGCCATATATTAGAATTATTAAGGAAATAACTGTATGCGAACTATGATCAATAGCATTTGAATAATTTCTGAGTAAATTGTCAAAAAAGTCACCTCCCAAAATAACTATCCTTTTCAGGACAAACAAGCTATGCTATGTTGTTAGTGTTTTCATAAAACACTTATTTATGAAATACGCACAAAATCGCCTAAGTCGTTATTGAGAAAATTGCAGGATATAACTTACTCCTAAAAGTAATATACCATTTCGATTTTCAGGATGATGCAATTATACTACATCGTTAGGTTATTTATGTAACATTTATTTATGAAATATGAACAACAAACATCTCCTGAGTGTTTTTGCGAAGATCATCGGAAAAACTCACCCTCAAAGGTAAACTACTCTATCTGTAATTTTGAGGATAAACGATTTATGCTATATTGTAATTTGTAATTGATGAGATCTGGACCAAGTAGCTGTAATGACTTTTGATGTAATGATCTGGACCAGTAATGATTTTTAAGCAAATTGTCGACAAAAATTTCGCCGTCAAAGTAAACTACCTTTTTTGGATTTTTTCAGGACAAACGCGTTATGCCATATTGTAAGGTTACTACTGAAGTATTTATTACTGAAAGTAGAACAAATTCGTCTCAGTTATTACTGAGAAAATTGTCATAAAAATTCACCCCTTTAGAAAACCACTCCTTTCGGATGTTTTCGGAACGAACAAGTTATGCAGTATGTTAGGTTATTAATGAAACATTTCTTCACGAAATATGAACAAAATTGCCTGAGGCGTTAATGGGAAAATCGTCGGAGAAAAGCTCACCCTGAGAATAAACTATTTCTTCTTAATGTTTATATGACGAACAAGTTATGCCATATTGTTAGGTTAGTAATGATACGTTTACTTATGAAATGGGATTGAGAAAATTTGTGCGAAAAGAATGCAGTCCGTACAGTAAATTACATCTTATGTATTTTTTTTCAGAGCAATGGTTCATGCTACGATGGAAGGTTGTTAATAAAATATATATTTATAAAAATAAACAAAATCGTTACAGCTGTTTTTGAGAAAATTTCGTTATTTTAAATTTTTATCCTTCAGTAAACTAGTCTTAGTTTTAGATGTCGGAGGAAAATTCGACATGGTAGAATGTTATAAAAACCTCATGTCTAGAATTCAGTCTAGGTACGTTGAACAGTATTGCCTCTTTTTGAGTGCATCTAAAAGCGTGACGAACCGACAGACGACAGATGGGCAGACATCGAAAAATTAGTTTTTCGATATGTAGTTGCCGTGAAACTTGAATTTATTGAAATCTCGAATTCGATTTTTATCACTAACACCACACTTTATTCTTTCGTCGCTCAAATGTAAAAACGAATGGGCCTACACCGATACGTGATAATTTGTAATCCGAAAAATTTAATGAGTTACGTTTAATATGTTGTCATTTTCGTCAACATGCCATGTCAGGAAAAAAATTATGCCTGTTTATTATATCATTTTAATATCAGTTTTTCACTCTACTGTATAGTTTAGAAGAATGATATGATTATCGTTCATATCCATGTTATATTTTGGAAGCCATTCGTGTTCCTCGCATCTACCGCCTGTATAGTTTAGTTTTGTTCAAAGAAAGCATTCTTTATTCCTTACACAGGCTTACGATTGCATTTCTTGCACTTGTGGATATGAAGAAGGAAGATAAAAAGTCAATATTCCAAAAAGAAAAACACATATACAAGAACAATATTTTGACATGAGGTTCTTTCTCTCTTTCTTATTTTCATGACAAGCTTTTCTATTTCATTGGCTCTAACATAGCCTGTATTGGTGCTAAGATTGGAAAAGGTGCAGCTCGCGTATGTTTTTATCTGTTCCTCACCCACACAAACTCGAAGTGAGTTCAAGGTCGACTGCCCTGCAAAAACGGCGAGGGGACGAGAAAGCTGAAAGCTGAAGACAATCACTGTTATTAATAATACTCTAATCCTGAATAAATACGTAATTAAACGAAAATATCAATGGTATTTCCTTATTATGTTGTTTCGGTTGTTATTATCATGAAAGTTATGCAATTCCTATAATGTTTTGCAAAAATGATAGGATGGGATTTGATCTGGCATCAAAACAGTACAAAAACCACTAGTTCACCACTCTACCCACCTAAGCGCGGAAACTACTTTTTGATTGCTTTCCTTTTCTTAACAAATAAATGTTCATAGTCATCGTGCGTGTCATTTCCAACCTCAAGACAAGAGTTTTCGTGTTTGTTTCTCTATTTTTGTAAGACATCTTGGTTAGAAAAGATGATTTATAATTTGCAGACAATCCCTAGACACTAAGGTTAAACCAATAAATGCAATATTTTACTTTACTTTCTTCTTAGTTCCTTGATCCAACTTCCCTACGAGGTTCTGAAATTCGATAGGCAATCGTGCTCTGCTACTGCAAAAATCCCTTGAAAGTATGATTACAGTATACACAAAATCGAGCATAATTTTGTTTGCTTATATTTATATTATTTTATTATATTTTTTGGAAATATCTGCTTAAGTGGATTGCTTTCTGTCATCTCCAGTTACTAATAACTGAAGTTTACCCATAAATGTAAGGAAAATGGGATAAATGCGAAAATATGCGAGTAACAGTATATGCGCAATTTATTTGTGCATGTACTTAAGTAGCATATAAGTTGACACTATCCGTAATTGCATCTTCAAGAACTGTTAACTCTTCGATAGCAAATGCACGGCCTTGTTCAAAATATCTAGGTCACCCAAAGACCATAACCTGAAAACACTGCATAGGAAATTCTAATGTTTTTACTCTAAATGAAAGTCTTAGTTAACCATAGAAAATACATATTTGATTTAATTCCAACTGTCGGTATGAGTACAGAGCTCTTTAAAGAGAAATAGATAGCCAGGATTCTTTAAAAAATACTGTACACCAAATCATACTTCATAGAGGTAGGATTATACGTACTGAAATCTCTAATCTTCTGTTTCCATACGAACAAACACTCGAAGAAAAATCTACATAAGGAAACTTGGAACTTCATGTGGTAGTGATACCATTTAGCAAGAATCACAGAAAATGCATCAACACAACAACAACCATCACAATACCTGTTTATGGTTATTAGAAATATGAGTCTTACATTACTAATGCTGAAAATTTCACGGAACTTAACTGCACCGAGTTGGAAGGGAGGAAATGCATTAGGATAGTATAAAAAATGGTCCTACCTACCTTGTTTGTGTACTAACTGACCAAGAACTGTCTTGTAAATATGAAGTGCAACAGTCTTGCCCTCACCTCTTACCATGAGCTACGAAGTGTGAGACTTATAATGATCATCTTACTTCAAATTGCATTCACTCAAAGCAACGTAGCTATTGAAGGAAACTCAATCTTACTCGAATACATTCAATTCCAATTCAACCTTACATTGGAATATTTGCTTCGAGAAAATACCCTAAGCCCGCACCCACAATGAACCCTATTAGTTTCACGTATTAAAACCACCGATGCCTCCCCTCCATCTGCTAACATCCTTTTATTATCAAATCCTTTTCTTATTATTATTATTATTTAAGAATCTTAATTTATACAATAAGAACTCCAATACAGTCATGTATTAAGCAAGTGATGGACAAATTACGGTTTTCTCCAGTTCCATCGGACCCGCGACCCGATTTCAAATGTGAAGAATGAAAAGACGAGTATTACTAGCTGCTTCGAAGACTGCCAGATGAGCATTTACCTTCAGAGTTGAGAACAATGAATCCCAATTTGAATCAGACTATAAGAAACTTAGGGAACTATTAAAAGAATTTTGTAGAATGTCTTGGCAACGTTGTTTCTAGTAACTTATATTGAGCCGCCTAAAGTTTTTCTTTGCCACTCTCCTCAAAAAAGTTTGCCATCACTATATTAAACCAAATCGTTTACTTTACGCTCTTCTTATAGTGGGTTCAATGGTTATTGAATGAGCATAATCATCCGTTCCGTTTCCATTAACTTTATAATACTAAATACGAGTTATATAATCTTATTCTTGAACATATAATCTATTATCATATACAAACCTATATATATATATATATATATATATATATATATATATATATATATTGTAAGAACATACGTCATCTTTTTCGCTTAATGAAACATTTCTAGCACAAGTTTAGAGCAATTCTATTTTTGGTGTATAGCATATTTACGGATTCCTAACAAACTTTGCAATGAAAGCATGTTAAGAGAGCTTTCACCAGTCAATAAGCGGAGAACTTGTTGTGCCAATCTGTGATTTATATGACAAACACACATCAATTATATTTCGTGGAAACTAGTGGATGCAGTGGAAGGAAACTGAAGAAGTGCTCAAGAAGAATATTCAAAAGTATCCAAGGAAGGAAGGAAAACATTATAGTTGATGGATAACGATGGAAAGGACAATTCTTCTGTAAAGATGAGTGGAAAAAATCTTATAGTTATCCAAGTGTCTAAGATAGACTGTATCAGAAACACTCACCTTCGTCACCACGGTTCTTCCGAGCACACTCAATTTCTTTCCAACTATTGTAAGTGACACCATCAGATCCACACATCGTTACATTATAGGACACATGGTCATTGTAATCGGGAGAGCAGGGATCACGTTCTCTTTTATTTTCACACTTGGCATAAGTTACCTGGGAAGACTCTGTAAAAGAAAAAACTTTAGGAATTCTGCTGATGTCTCTTAGAAATGTCGAATTTCAAAATTACTTTAGGTGAAAGCAAGAATCGGTTAATACGAATTAGGCGAGTAGTTTGTGTGTTAAGAGATTTTAGACTACTTTTAAACGATAAACAAATGACAACGCTTTTGAATTATCTCTTATCTAATGTACTGATCAAATACATGTCAGGAGAAGTTAACTCTACTGATATAATTTCTCTGGTTTGCCGTTTAATAGCCATTGCGTTACTAAATCGTTTCGAAATCATTGCTTATAAGAATTTTAACGCATATTGGAATTAACATTTAGATCATAATAAAGCTTTCCTAGGCACTTGTCTTTTAGTTCTGAACTTATTTCGCGTAATTTTCTACTGCACTTGAGTTATTCTGTTACGATTATACTTTATTGTAATCTGGTCCAAGTTAAACTATGGTTCTATTGCTTATTCGTGTACTCGTTCTTATTTTGTGAAGGAACTGGAAAGTGATAATCACCCATGCTTTCGGATAGCTACTGGTGCTTTCCGCCCGAGTATAGATTACCTGATGTTTCCATTGAAATGGACGAAATACTCTTAGCCTATCACCATCGGAGAATCCTTCAGAGTTATACTGTCCATTTATGGTGTATTGCTTACTTTTCATGCTCCTTTTCTGTGTGTAGTTAAGTTTTACGATCTCCATTTAACACATCCTAGATAGCATATTAGAGTTTACGAGACCCTCATTATCAACGAGTTTGTGTGACCTTTCCTTTGTTTGCTTTGTATGTTGACGTACTGCTCTATGACTCTTAAAACTGCACCAAAACTCAACCTTTAGTTGTCTTCTCACGTCAAACAGGGCACAAATACCCAGGAATAGAAGCAGGAGTTTGGAGCCTTGCTGATCCAGTACACAGTTTCTATTGTTTCTAGCAAATGGGTTGAAGGCTGCGCCTTCGTTACCGATAAGAACAGCTCAGACCTTAGCCCACATCGCCTATGTTAAGTATAGATTCCTGAATTAACAGTACTTAAGCTTTTCATCGACCATGCGCTTTCGCCTTCCTTTCATCATGTTCTAACTTGCAATGACGTACGGAACGTTCTTATTAACTTGCAGATTGTCTTTAGTAAGCAGCCTTTCGTTCAAGCTATTCTGATAAGATATAATCGGGTGTAACAACAGGATTATATCATCATAGTGTGCTGGAAGCCGGAACACGTTAGCATCCAGGGAAATGAATATGCTGACACAACACAGAATCACGCTGAATTTGCAAGGATGGGGTTGGAGTACTCTTATCTTGCTGCAATCTCTGTATTTACCTGTATTTTGTCCATCAGATGTGAACTGATTGGGAAGCTGCTTAGAACCAGGCGAATAGAAATAACTAACTAACTAACTAACTAACTCTATGGCCTATGGAACCCGGAGGTTCAGTGCCGCGTTCACAAAAGCTCTCCACTGACTTCTATCCTTAGCTAATTGCATCCAGTTTCTACTTTGTATTCCTATCTCTGCGAGATCCATCTTAATATTGTCCTCCCATCTGCGCCTAGGTCTTCCTAATGGTCGTTTTCCTATGGGTCTACCAGTCAAGACTTTGAAAGCGTTTCTACTTTCTTCCATTCTAGCTACATGACCTGCCCACCTAAGCCTCCTAGACTTGACGACCCTAACAATGTTGGGTAAACCGTATAAACTATGTAGTTCCTCGTTATGAAGCTTCCGCCATTCCCCATTCTCGTTCCTCTTGGGTCCGAATATTCTTCTCAGGATCCTGTTCTCAAATACTTTCAGTCTAGGCGAATAGAAATAATCTATACCAAAACCAAGTTTAGATCAATGACAGAAATCTTGTCGCAACTAACGCAGAGATTAAATACTCTGGCGTGTTTGCTTATCGGCGCTTTCTTCTTACCCATTTTTATTTATTTCGCGATATTAGGCGTCCGTATTGTGATGAATGTATCGCCTCAGTCTCTATTCGACACTTTAGTGTCAAGTGACTTGAGTACTGAATAATCAGAATATTCTAGGACTGTCTATTTCAACTAGTCTAGTGTTGGAGAACGACCTTAGTTCTGTTACTCATGATCTCACTTTTTTTGGTTAAGCAGATCTCACGAGCGATCTCTCAGATTTTTATTAATTGAGACTTCAATTTTGTACTTGCTATTGATTTTAGTAATTCACCTTTCATTTTACTATTTATTGTTACTGTCAATTGGCTGATCTTCGATGTTTATTATATTAGCTTTCGTTTTAACTGGATTTTATGTTAAATTACCATGTTCTGTAGAATCATTTTAAAACTTGATTCTTTCACTTATCGTCATTCCCCTTAACTTCGTCAGTCCTTGACATTATGATGCTGATATTGGTCTTCATAGTGACGGGAATAAATGACCCCGATGTTGTCATCCTCAGTCATCTTCGAATAAATGGGATAATGCTTGCATGACCTCGGTTCTTGTATTTAAAGTCGGTTACGTTCCAAGACTTTTGCAGATATTCCCTAAATCGCCCTGTGTTTAAAGATACAGTTGAACCTTAGCAGTACTTCTCAGAGAAATCAAGTACATCAAGTGATTTCGGACTCGATGAAGTTAAGATTAGAATGTCTGTTGTGAGGAAACAGTGAAGTAATAATAATAATAATGTATATGGATTTGTATGTAACGGAACAAGTTAATCATGGTTTATCCTAGAAGAAAACGATGTTCATGTTATTAATTGCGTGTAGTTACAAAATGGACAGTTTGGTAAACGGAGTTAAAAAAATTATTTGATATGCATCATGCTGAAGCATGAAATGATTTCCTGCACCCACAAAAGATGGTTATGAAATATTTTATTATTATTATTATTATTACGCTTTTCTAAGTTGTAAGTACTGAAAAATAAAGCTTTTTGTTGGTCTGAACTAAAGATAAATCGGTAACTATCCAGGTATAAGTAATATATGAAATCAAAGAATCGTTTCCCTTAACATCGGTGTATAATCGTTGGATGTTAAACTAGATATTTCATTTCATTTTCTTAAAATCAAAAGTAATGTTTTGGGACTTTTCATCTGCGAAACCTGAACATATTTCTATGAATTTTGAATGACACTTTTTATTTTATTAAGAACTCATGAGGTTCCGAGATCAGATTATCCTCTCCCCTTCTTTTTCCATTTCAATGTTTCTCCTGTTATGCTCTTGTTGTGAAATCATGTAAATAATTATGCTTGTAATAAAGTACTGTATCCTGGGAAAGAATTTCGATAAATATAAGTCATACTGTTTTGTATGCATTATTTGACGAAAGGACTGATTTTGTTCCAGGAGTACTCTGGTCTCCCGTTCCAGCTGGGATTGATTTATCTCCTGGTATACTTTCACCGGGAGTAAACCTGTCCTGACAATAGCCTGGATTTGTTATACCCGTAGTAAAGGCGAACTTAATAAAACTTATTTTATGAAAATCCCTCTTATTAGTATATTCAGAACGATCGAAATAACAGTAATTTTACTCTGAAACTGATATTATAATAGAGAAAGACAAACGATAATATCTACCTAAGTGCGAGAACTAGTTCTCATAGATCAGTGATCACAGATTATTCAAGACACCTCAATTGGATACAAACAATAACTTATTGAGCATTCAGACTGCAAGCAATACCGTTCTGTTGAGCTACTTCTTAGCACTCGGAACACCTTGTATTTTCCTGGTTTTAATGTAATGGTGCTTTGGCCTTTACTTTATAAGTGACGTTTCGCTTGAATGTTAACTTGTGTGTTGTTTGAATAAGACTTTACTTAATACTATTCTTTCCTTTTTTCTTATATATATGAAGTAAACATGAATGTCCATAAATTTTGGGGACAAAACTATAAATTTTAGAGTTTTATTTAATTCTTAGTTTTGTGTCCCTTCCAGCAGTGAAGCATATGGGACCTGGACATAAAGCTTAACTCGGGATCCAAAATACATGAACTCCTGCCGATAATCGAACCCGGGACTTCCAGACCAATGGTACGCTTAGTCATTAGAAGGTCCATAGATTTGCGAGTAAGAGTGGTAAATTTGATGAGAAGGTAGCATTAAATAATTGAGGCTGTGCCCAAGCCTTTGAGGGAAAGAATGAACTTCCCTGTAAGTACAAAACCCACCTTCTTTAGAACCAACGGTGCATCCTAATTTGTATACATTGGTATAGTTTGTTCCATCAGACAGGCACACTGGGCTATATAGTGGAACATTATTTGCCAACAAACATATCGTATCATCACTCATTGCTGCTTTTATTTCGTTTAGAGTACATGGCCCTAAGTGAAGGATATGGAGATCTACGAAAGAAAATGAAATAAAAATTAATACAAAATTCTTTTCACAGACTTCAGAATATAATAAAGTAGTATTGGAAGTAGTGAAAGCTTTAGTTATGTTCTTAATCGTTAAAGATGGTCATAACCTGTCAGTATATTTCCTTTAAAAAAGAAAGAAAGGTAATTTTCAAAAGGGAACATTTATACAATTGCTAATTTTACAGTAGAAAGAAATAAAGTTTGACTTGAAGGCGCTTCTGAAAACGTATCATTTTGAAATATATCCCTTAACGCAAATACAACTACTTTATTATATTCCTTTTTAAATAAAAATCTTAAAGTGACTGAACGATGTGAATGTGGTAGAAATGACTTACTTTACATTATGATTACTACAAAAAACGTTTCCGTTTGCATTCCTGTTGCTTAACCAGACAGAATTCATCCCAAATGTTGAGAAATCGTTGGAAAGTGAATTTCAAAAAAAAAGTGGAAATGTTCCTTTTTGAAAATAATCTCTTCATATGGTAATATACAACCTTCATCTTTCTCTCCTCCTTTTTCCACTGATTTGCGGTCGACATTTCTGATTATTCTTCCTCGTGGAGTCCTGTCTCGAAATTCTTTCCCTGTTAGACCTTTCTCTCTGAAGTCTTTCTTAACCATACCTATCCATTTCCTTCTTGGTCTTCTACTTAATTTCTCAATCGCCTTTATTCCCATCACTCTTCTGAGAATATAGTCGTTTTGTGTTCTCATTAGAAGACTTTACCACTGAAGTATTCTTTCTTGGATCTTCTTAGATATATCTATAACTTTTGTTGTCCCCGTTACTGTCATTTGTCAATCTACCTCTTCTTTTTATTCTACAAATTCCACAAATACAACTGCAAATACAGCGAATTTCATGAAATTCGCATAACATTCAATATTTTTTCCTGTGTCCCAGACATCGTTAGAGTCATCAAGTCTAGGAGGCTTAGGTGGGCAGGTCATGTAGCTAGAATGGAAGAAAATAGTAACGCTTTGAAAGTTGACTGGGAGACCAATCGGAAAACGACCATTAGGAAGACCTAGGCGCAGATGGGAGGACAATATTAAGATGGATCTCACAGAGATAGGAATACAAAGTAGAAACTGGATCCAATTGGCTAAGGATAGACGTCAGTGGAGAGCTTTTGCGAACGCGGCATTGAGCTTTTGTGAACGCGGGTTCCGTAGGTCATAGAGTTAGTTTCTTCATTGGCCATGTTTCTGCTCCGTGAATGATTGCTGACCTAAACCATATTTTATGTTTCGTTCCTTTATTCTTTACAGTGTTTCTGCGATCACACAGAACGCCACATACTTTCTCCCAATTTCGCCATCACTCTTGCATTCTCTGTGATATTTCCACATCCAATTCACCATTCTTGCCAACATGTAAGCCCAAATATTTACTTTTTTCATTTTTACAAAATTGTTCTTGCAGCCGTATATCTCCATTTCCTTCTTCGTTTAACTCTAGATATTTTGCATTTTTTAGACTAATTTTAAGCCTCTATCTTTCAAAGGCTATCCCATCCGCCTATAATCTCTTCGAGTTCTTCATTATTGTATTACATAGTACAATATCGTTGTGAAACTGCATATACCAGTGCTCTTCACTTGTCACATCTTAAGTCATAACATCCATGACAACGGAAAAGGTACACATTAAGGCTGATACCCTTGTGTAATCCAACTCTAACAGGAATTTGGCGTATTAAACCCACACTATCTCTTGCTTAGGGCGTAGCTACTGTATACATATTTTGGATTATCCTTTCGTATTTGTCTGGCAATTTTCTTCTTTAGATATCTCTATACTTCCTGACGTGGTACTCTATCATAAGATTTTTTCATATCAATAAGGACTATATGCAATTTTTTTCCTTTTCTTGGTATTTTTCTATAGTTTGTCTTAGTAGTTCGTTGCGTTATGCAAAAATGCGTTCGTTGTAGTTATTTCTTGCATAAATCCAACCTTTTTCTTCTCTTATTGATGTTTCTTCTCGTAATCACTCTTTTACACTTTTTTCCTAAATCTTCATCGTATGTGACCTTAGTTTGATTCCTTTTATAATTTGGATATCCAACCTTACCTATAAACAAACAAACATGAATCAATTGATCGGCGATATGGATAGTTGTTTAAGCAGTCGTCATTTTGCAACTCATATATCGAATCTATATATCAGGAAATAAGATGCTGAATGTAATCTAGATTAAATAACTATATAAAGCTTCCCACTGTGCAAATTAAGCTACTTTTGGTTATTTTACATGAGTTTCGTCCTCTGTTTTGCTTCATAACATAAAACCCGAATACAGCAACGTTTTAGATTATATAGAAATGTAAAAGAGAAAGACAGCTAAACATAAAAATCATGGCCAACTTCGCAACTTCCTAAACATTATCAAAGAATTATGAATTTAGACTTACTTCAGAAATATTTCATAACACAGGATTATTCCAAATTAATGAAACTGAAAGTATTGAGAATTCTAATTGTACAGGTATAATATGCGTATGTAGGGAATAAGTAACAAATAATAGTGGTGCAGATTAGATTTATACAAGCCAAATAAAACACACATAAATAACACTAGACTAAGAAAGGAATTTAGAAGTTAAACTTATTGAAGATAAATAAATTTATGTACCAATTCTTGTTAACTTAGCAACAATAAAGTGTACAAGTTAACTTATTCAATTTTATGATTTTAAATCTGCCTGGTATCAACAAAATATTCAGGCGTCCACTGGACATAAAAGTAACGTCAGTCTAATGATATCACTAATCCTTATTCCCCATTTGTCCCAGAAACGGGACTTTCTGTCAGATCGTTGTGGGACATTTGTAGGGTCTTTCCAGGATAATCATAGGATAACTTTTGGGCATCAAAGTATTGTCCCATGAGAAGTATATCTGATTGTAATCCAAGGCGGGATGGTTATGGATTATGTGGCACATCCAAAAAGAAGTTTCGTTGTCGTGTGGTGCTATGTAGGCAATTTGCAGTATTAAGATTAATTGTAATTTTTCACCTCTCGTTTATCGTATGTTTGTAAATATACTGAAAAGCTATTCTGTAATTTCGTTGCAAGCACACGTAATACAACCTGAAACTTCAGTTAAACATTACGTAAATAGTTTTTACTTACCTTTGTTGTCTGGTTTGAGACATTTAATGTCGTAAACTGAAGAATAAGTGAATCCGTTGGAAGCACATATTCCATTTTCTTCATTGAAATAATCTGGGTAGCGAGCACGTCTGCAATTGTTTTCATCGTCCAGATCCCAGCACTGCTCGTTTGATACTATAGTCAGCTCTGAAAACGCAACAACAACATTAATTACTTCAAAGTTTTTAATTGCCTATTTCTTCACATTATTTTGACCCTCCTTACAAGTTGGAAATTAGATTTTGGTGGAATTAGATTACTGAAATTAGATTCGCTTTAAGAGCGAATTTTTCCTCGCTCGACTCTAGGATATGTTAGTTTGTGGAGTATAAAACGTGGTTCTCAAGTTTTTTCTCTTTATTTTCGCTCTTTTCATTCTGCTAATTCTTACATAGTAAATTCTTACATTATTATTCTCTTATATGAATTATTTTATTTACCTTGTTTAGTATACTGGACCATCGAAATAAGGAGTTAATGGAGTCCCGGGTTCGATTTTTAGTTGGTGAGCATGGAACCCATTACGCGGGTTCGAATATCATTTTTACCCCTTTCAGTCTCTTTATCAATTCAAATGAATATTTACTTTATCGTGTTATGTCTTATTCTTATTATGGAATTCTTTAGTTGAGAACATTTCGTACCTTACTGGATTGAACTATTAATAGGATAATTTTTCAGATGATGGTTTTCTTCTTGATTTTCTGAAATACATAAATGTTTTATTTTAACAATTAAAATTAAATCAGGTTTGAAGTGCTTAAATTGTAGATCAATGTATCATAGTACCCCTCAGTGCCCGAATAAGAAACATTTAACTTCAACAAACAAATATAATATGAATGAAGGATCAAGACTTAAGAATCTTCCCTGAGCTCAGTTACCTATATCCTAGTGAAGAACTTAAAGATAATGAGGAATATGAAAAAAGTAAAAAAGTAAGCCAGACGATATCTATAAAGATATTATATGAATTAATAATTGTTTTCAACATCCTCCAATTAGTGTACATGTTTGGAGGCCCATGTACATGCTACTTTGCTCAGCCTCCATATTTTAAATATTTTTGACTGTCTTTAAACTAATAGCTTAATGAACAGTCTTGAAGATTTTACTTCAGCTTTCCAGATTAGAATGGGGTATAGGACGGCAAGAAAATATGCAGTATTTAATACACAATGTTAACTTAATACTGCTGTTTTTGTTTCATTTAAATTATGATAGTGTATATTACTTCTACTTTGTTCTTCCACTTGAATCTTTGATACTTTTTAAAATATCTATTATTAATATTTATTTCTTAAGTATTAGAACTTTCCCTCATATAAGTGTTTAATTATCAGAATTTAATACACAACTCATTTGTTTATATATTAATTTAATATAACTCTCTTACCTCCTTAATACCTAATACTTGTCTTGTATCAATTCAATGCCTATTACGTCTTTCGCTATCTCAATCATTTAGTGTCTAGCACTATTTTTTAGTCCTATTTTAATATCTAATTTTTATTTTTCTTCCATTTGTTTAATATTTCTTTAGTCTTATATCTGTGATTCTTATCCATGATCGCTTACCACTCTTAGTCTCATTCTTTTTTCTTTTTTCTTTTTCTGTTTTAGTATTAAATTTATTATTTGATTTTAATACTTCGAGAGACTACTATAACTTTATTTTGCAGTATAATTTGTAATATCTGTCTTCTACAGTAGTTTCTCAAATTCATACTTACTATTTTAATCGTGATTATTCAAGCCTAGAATGTTTCAACTTATGTAGACGAAAGGTTAGAAATATTATAAAGATATAATGTACATATTAAATGTACTTATTTCCTTGTTTCAACTTCAGAATTTTGATCCAAAATCTCTCATTGATTTTCTGATTAGTTACATAATCAATGTTTGTGTACGTTTAACATAAAACAATATATACCATAGATGTGGAATTTATTCTTTCTATCATAGATCTATGTTCCCAAGGCTGCAAAAGGAGTAGAATTCGGCGTACAAAAAATCCTGACCTAGTAAGCTTTATCTACTTTTTCCACACAAGCTTGATACAATAAAAATCTGTAATGTGTTTTTATCAATTTGTTAATACGATGCACAATGTGACAATAAAGTTCCCAGATGGAATTGTTTGTAAGCAAACGAGGCGGTCCATTACAAGAGCGACAATAGGGTATGAGAGCGCGTAACTATCGAGAGACTAGAGAAAGTTTCAACGCATTCCGGCCAGCTGTAAGGAAATAGAGGGGCTAACAATCCCATATCCTGCATAGTAACTCAGTTGTGTTTTCAGCATAGAGCAGAGGGCTCAATCAAGTTTAGTGTGTGAAATAGGGAAACTTTACCAAAAAAATCTTTGCTGCTACAGAATTCTTACGGGCACAGACCATTGTAAGAATAAGCACATTTGAGAAGCTGAATGACTCAAACACTTTTGTGGGGCCAAAGAGTCTTTGGGTGACGGCAAGAGGACTGGAGGACAACAAAAGAGGATAAGTCCTATTTGAATGCTTCTTTTAATGCCAAGAGTCTCATTGATTCAGATGGCAGGAGTATTATTGGCAGCAACTAATCAATCCTTCATTCCATGACCCATATTAAGTCACAATTTATAAGCCCATGCGATTGAAATCTTCTTTAGGACAATATACTATCATACAACTGTAATATTGTTAGTTAGTTTTAACCCCAAAAAAAGTTGTAATTGTCATTGGCTATCCACAATACTAGCCAAATTTGATTCCAGCTAATTACGTCCTGTTCCGGAAGTTCAAAATTCATCTCAACTGTGTGCACATGTATGTTTGAGAAGATGGAGGCTAAGACGAGGGGAACTGAAGCTTATCCAAGAAGATTAGTTTTCCAGGAACTACCAGTCGTTGTTACCAATAAGCAAGACATGTATCGAGAGAGAGAGAGAGAGAGAGAGAGCAGACGACTACATGGAAACTGAAGGATATACTTTCCTGCACTTTATGAAATCAGTTTGGAAACTTTACAGTCTCACTATGTATATTTTGTTGTAGGGTGTATGTGAACTTCTACATTATAAAATGATACACTAACTGTTTTGTAAACAGCATAAAATGTTTACTTTCTTATTATTACAACTACTAATACTTACTCATATAAGGATGTCGAAGCTTGAAGCATTCAAGAGCTTCCATATTTCCAAAAGAATTTTCTTCTGCCGTACACACAGGTTTATATAGAACAGAATAAGGACATGTTATGTTGCATTGGCCTTCTCCAACTATTTGAATGTCTGAAACCGTGATGAAAATAAAATGTTAATAACAGAAAACAAGAGCATCTGTTCAAAAATAATACATCATCGGTTATATGCTTCCATAAATAGTAGAACAAATTTAATTCATATTATTATTATGAAATACTACTATCTACCTGAGAAGGTTTTAGTAGTAGTCCCCGACGTATGGCTCGCCGAGTCAGCAAAAATTCCTCGATTCTGATTGGCTGAGAGAGGTCACGTGACGTTAGGCCCCGCCCACGCGGGAAATTCAAATTTTCCAGGTCACGTGGTATGACGTCATGAGTCACCCTGCTGGGAAATCCCTCACTAATTTGTTCCCTTTTACGGGTAAAATGTGTGTTTCTGATTGGTTGATAGCTGTCACGTGATTTTAGACCCTGCGATATTTGAAATTCGTTCCCTTTTACGGGTAAGATGAGTGTTTATGATTGGCTGACAGAGGTCACGTGATCTTAGGCCCAGGGATTTTTTAAAATTCGTTCCTTTTATGGGTAAGATGAGTGGTTTGGTACCACGATGATAGAGGTCACGTGATCTTAAGCCCTGTGACTTTTGAAATTTGTTCCCTTTTTACGAGTAAGATGAGTGCTTTGGTACCTCGATTCTGATTGGTCGACAGAGGTCACATGATCTTAGACCCGCCACACGGTGAACAGAATACGTGGGAAAACCCCTCACTTATTTGTTTTATTTTATGTGTAAGATGCGTGTTTTGGTACCGCGATGTTGATTGGTGGATAGAAGTCACATGATCTTAGCCCCCACCCCCAATGCTAGACATTCAGAGTGCTATGACGGCGATCCATCCTAGACCGGGATCTTAGAATTTAGTTCCCTTTTTATGGTTATGCGTAAAGTTCCCATGAAGGGTTCAACCTCCTCCTTAAATAACCCTTTTTTGGTATCATGATATTGTACTGAAGTTTACATTAAATATTATCGTTCTCTTTGGCAGATAAGATGATTACCAGCTTTCTTACCTTGATGGAGATCCTGTCCTTGAATTAGTAGCCTATGTCTCTGGAAGTAACAATGGTGAAAGAGGGTTGTCGCTTGTAGATTTCTTATAACACATTGTTGTGAGTTTAAGCGATTTTTTAAACGCTCAGTAAGCGCTTCAATTATGGAAACAGTGTTGCCAGATTTTTTTTTTACCGAAACTGCTCCGATTCTTTTCGAAACGGTTCCGCAGAGTGCAAGAAATTTTAAACTAAAAATTTTTTCGAACTAAAAAAATTGTAACTAAAAAATTTTGAAACAAAAAATTTTCGAACTAAAAATTTTGAAACAAAAAAGTTTCAAACAAAAAATTTTCGAACCCAAAAAAAATTTCGAACTAAAAAAATTGAAACAAAATTTTGTCGAACTAAAACATTTTTTAAAACAAAAGTTTCGAACTAAAGATGTAAATCACATCTAAAAATTTTCAAATCAAACTTTTTATCGAACTAAACTTTTAAAATTTTCGAACTAGAAATTTAAACCAAGTTTTAGAAAAATCCTAAGAAATGTTTCTCCAGGAATCGAACTCAGGTCTTTCAAACCAAAGATGTGTATGCTAACCGCTTAAATGAATTCGGTTTTAATCGATCTTGGTGGGTTTCGAACCATGGTCCTTGAAAAGGATGCACATATACTTTAAGAAAATAAATCTGACAGTGTAACGCTTCTCAAATCAAACTTTTTATCGAACTAAACTTTTAAAATTTTCGAACTAGAAATTTAAACCAAGTTTTTGAGAAAAATCCTAAGAAATGTTTCTCCAGGAATCGAACTCAGGTCTTTCAAACCAAAGATGTGTATGCTAACCGCTTAAATGAATTCGGTTTTAATCGATCTTGGTGGGTTTCGAACCATGGTCCTTGAAAAGGATACACATATACTTTAAGAAAATAAATCTGACAGTGTAACGCTTCTCAAATCAAACTTTTTATCGAACTAAACTTTTAAAATTTTCGAACTAGAAATTTAAACCAAGTTTTAGAAAAATCCTAAGAAATGTTTCTCCAGGAATCGAACTCAGGTCTTTCAAACCAAAGATGTGTATCCTAACCGCTTAGCTATGAATGAATTCGGATTTAATCATGCTTGGTGGGTTTCGAACCATGGTCCTTGAAAAGGATACACATATACTTTAAGAAAATAAATCTGACAGTGTAACGCTTCTCAAATCAAACTTTTTATCGAACTAAACTTTTAAAATTTTCGAACTAGAAATTGAAACCAAGTTTAGAAAAATCCTAAGAAATGTTTCTCCAGGAATCGAACTCAGGTCTTTCAAACCAAAGATGTGTATCCTAACCGCTTAGCTATGAATGAATTCGGATTTAATTATGCTTGGTGGGTTTCGAACCATGGTCCTTGAAAAGGATACACATACACTTTAAGAAAATAAATCTGACAGTGTAACGCTTTCGTTCGTGGATTAAAATAAAATGCTGATAGACTTCTTTGTGTGACGACATAGAAGCACATATGATTGAAAAAATGCAAACGTCAGCGGATCGCATTACTTTTTGTTTTACTACGAACGTGTCAGCATGATTCATGGAAAAAAAGCAAACATTGACATTCTCGTATGGAATATGAGGAAAATGAAATGTCGTCACAGTTACGACAAGTAGTGACATGATCCTGGCAGAAGGGAATTGGCATCGGAATTGCGATACTAGATGTTGTAACTATTGAGAAACGTGAATGACGTCACGATCGATTGTTACACATCGTTTTGGTTCGTGATTCATGACAAAAGCAGCGAGCGTTTTGATTGGTTCGTTGTGATGTCATTTTATAAATTTCCTCGTTTCTGATTGGCTGACGGTGACATCGTTTTCGCAGCGACCTAAATAAAAATCTAAATTTCATTTTTCAAATCCTACACCGCTCTCAACTATCGTGTGAGAAGGTCTGTTCTTGAAAAGTGTCTTTATTTAAGAAGCTTTACTGCACCGACTTTGTGTTCATTGAATTTGAGGTAAGTTCAGTGAGATTTTATTTTTCACACAAGATTCGAAAATCATTTTTATTTTATATTTGTGGGCGGATCACGAATACACTGTTTTACTTTTAGTACGAAATATTTAGACTATGAAGAAATTAGTGGAATGGGAAAGTGGGAGTACGAATCAGGAACCTCCACACATTAAAAGTAAGCACGATAAACGATATGGTTTAGCGTCCCTTCAGCGAGCACCCGTCGGGAATTGAACCATGGCCAGAAAAATGTGTGCGCTTAGTTTTGAAAAGAATGCATTACAAAATTTCAGAAACTATGTCTGAGAATAATATGGTTCGATTCCCTTTAAAAGCATTAGCGGCCCCTTCAGCTTAACGTGATATTCGAGCAATCACCTGGGATTGAACCAAGGCCAGAGGCGTGTACGTCAACCATTTAGCTTAGTTTTGAAAAGAATGTATGATAACGCATGAGAATATTAAATTTCAGAAAAGACTTGACAGCGATCCGATGTGGAAAGCAAACCCACCGAGGATTGAACCAGGACCTTCCACGTTAGAAGCATGTACGCTAACCGCTTAAATAAAAAAGAGTGCATGAATATTTGGTTAAAAGATTTACGCTATACAGATTTTGTTTTGACAATTACGTATGTATAACGTTAATGGTTGGTGAATCTCTTCAACTTGCAAACGCATCATTTAAAGGTCGTTGTGAGTAGAAAAAATGCTTACGCGTACTTTGTCACATCTCAGTACTGTTGAAACATTCATTCATGCATTCTTTTTTTATCACTATAGAATGGTAGGTCAGTTACATGCTGATGTGCACCCCGGGAGGGGTACCTTGGCCCACCCCTTAAATTTTGGAAATTGATCATTTTATATATTTGGTATTATAGTACAGGACCCTAATATGTATTATAATAAATTTGGGTGGTCCACCTCATTTCCTTCTAGGGGTACAAAATTGCCAAAAATATAAACGTAAGCAATACGTTATACCACGTGTTTGGTTTTTGGCTCAATTTATCCCCTTTGATGAGGTATTATTACCCTATATGGTTATATGGGCGTATACAGAGGTCCATTTCCTTTCATAAGACATGGGTATATTTGTGCACCCCAAAATTGCCAAATTTTAGTACAACCACATGTTTGGTATTTTGGCTCATTTTATTCCCTTGGATGAGGTCCTATTACCTTATATGGTCATGTATAGGGGTCCATTATCTATTATAAGACATGGGTACATTGGTGCACCCCGGGAGGGGTACCTTGGTCCACCCCTTAAATTTTGGAAATTGCCCAATTTCAACATTTGGTATTATAGTACAGGACCTCAATATGTATCATGATAAATTTGGATGGTCCACATCGTTCCCTTTTAGGGGTACAAAAATTGCCAAAATATAAACGTTGTACCACGTGTTTGTTTTTTTGGTCCATTTTATCCCCTTTGATGAGATTCTATGATTACAGGGGTTCATTTCTTATCATAAGACATGGGCACCCTTCTTAAATTTTGGCAATGGGGGTCCACTGAAATTGTCCAATTGAAGCATAGTACAGGACCTCAATATGTTTCGGTGGTCCTATTACCAAATTTGTTTAGTACAACCACGTGTTCGGTTACTGACTCAATTAAGGTTATAAGGTATGGATGGGTATCCCCTTTCAATTTGGTAGGACCCTTCGGGTGTAGTACAGTCACGTGATCGATGATTTGGTTTTAATGCGCGACGAGGTCCCTGGTCAATGTTCTCTAGGAATTAGGTGGAAACTTTGAACAAGATTCTTGGCATTTAAAACTTTTTTTTCAACTTTTCAAACTAAAAAAAAATCAAAACAAAAATTGAAACGAAAACTTTTAAACAAAAATCTTGAAACTAAAAATTTTTCAAAACAAAAATTTGAAACGAAAAATTTAAAACAAAAATTTCGAAACAAAAATTTTCAACAAAAATTTTGAAACGAAAAATTTTCAAACAAAAAATTTTGAAACAATAAATTTACAAACAAAAAAAATTTTGAAACGAAAAAATTTTTAAACAAAATTTGAAACAAAAATTTTGAAACAAAAAAAAATTTTAAACAAAATTTTTGAAACAAAAATTTCAAAACAAATTTGAAACGAAAAATTTTCAAATAGAATTTAAATCAAACAGTGATCAGCTTTCACGGTTAACCGTTAAACTTTATCCGGTTTTTAACTATTCGATTAACAAATAAACGGTTTTCAACTATTCGATTAACAAATAAACGGTTTTCAACTATTCAATAAACACATGAACGGATTTTTCCTTTTCACACCAGTGAGTGCAAGAATTGTTGTACTCGCTTTAAATACGCATCATTTTTGAAACAAGGTGTTAGTGTTCATCATGGATACACAGTGGAAACATCCATTTACCTGTATTCTCGCAGGGCCTAGTGGGTGTGGAAAAACGTATTTTGTGAAGCGATTACTGTCACATCTCTCAACCATGATCAATGCAAAATTTCGTAAGATATACTGGTATTATGCAGAATGGCAAGACGTGTATGCAACAATGCCAGTTCCAGTAGAATTTCACGAAGGACTTCCACGAATGAAAGATTTTCAGCCTCAAGATGGACCACATTTGATTATTATTGATGACCATATGCGAGAAGTGAATAGTGATATTGTTGATATGTTCACAAAAGGATCACATCATCGAAATATTAGTGTGATTTTTATAACACAAAATGTATTTCATCAAAGTAAAGCAAATAGAAATATGAGTTTAAATTGTTCGTATTTGGTGTTGTTTAAAAATCCACGTGACAAGTCACAAATCAAGCATATGAGTTATCAAATCATGCCTGAGCATCCACTGTTTCTACAAGAAAGTTATGCAGACGCAACAAGAAATCCACATGGCTATTTACTGCTGGATCTTAAACAAGATACACCCGATGAAATGCGATTTCGTACAAATATTTTTCCCGACGATTTGCATCATTATGTTTACGTACCAACAAAACATGTTTAAATTATTGTGCATGTGAAAAGAATGACTTAGTCTGTCACGATGTCTCCTACAGTGAAACACGCTGATCTGCTACGTGCTCTGCACAAAGCTAAACCAAGATTGCGTAAAGCTATTATTGCCAATGCAGACGCTTCATTAATTCATAGTATTTGTGAATGTTGTTATAATGTCTTAAAAGGCAATGTTCCACTGACAAGTGCGCAGAAGTCAAGATTAAAGCGTTACAAGAACACGCTCCGCTATCTCGTAGACAATACAAAATCATTGGATAAAAAGAAGAAACATTTAGCCGTACAACAAGGAGGATTCTTACCTGCATTACTTGCACCTATTGTAGGAAGTGTGTTATCCAGTATTTTGTTTAAACAATAAACATCATGGAACATAGCAAGAAGATGGTTTTAGTCCCACCAGAAATGCTTCAACGAATGCATGCATCATCATCCCGTGTGAGTGAAAATCGAGAATCTAATCTCGATCGTGAAATGCAATCCATATTGAATACATCGTATCCAAGTGATGAAGAAAAATGGAATCAGTACAATAGAATATTACAGAAATATCTTTATGTGATACGTAAACAAGAAGAACCAATACCACTTACAATTACATCAATGAAACCAGATGGTGACGTCCCGAATGTTGACGATAGCACGAAACAAGAAATTTTAGCCGCAATACCACAAATGTATCGTAAGAAAGCCGAACTACTATTCCGTCGTTTAAAACAAGATGACGCAATTACGTGGGATCATAAAGGAACAGTGTACATCAACGATAATAAACTACATGGATCCAATATTGTAGATTTAATGTGCGATGTGACTCGACCGAGGAAACATTCTAATCCTCAAGGCTGGGAATTGTTTTGCAACTACCTTGCATCGTCAAACACACCTCAAGAATTGATTGGTAATCCACGAAGATTAAACTATATTGTCAAGCATAATAGTACAACAGCATCTGAAGGATCTGCACCACCAAAACCGGCACCTGAATTATTTTCTTCCGGAGAAGAAGAAGAAGAAGAAGACGATGATGATGTTTTAGAAGTCCGACCAAAAAGAAAACGTATCATTCCACAATGGTCAACGTACAAACCATGAACAAAAAGTTGAAATCCATTTATTACAATCCAGCACATCCTGCATCGTTTTCTACTGCAAAGAAATTATGGCAAGCCACAGGAAAATCTATACCTCTAACCAAAATAAAACTTTGGTTAAACAAACAACCTACCTACACGTTACATCGTCCTGTACGTCGTCGTTTCCGTAGAGATTTTTATCTTGTCAACAATATTGATGATCAATGGGAATGTGATTTAAATGATTTACAATCACTTCAAAACTATAATGACAATTACCGCTATATTCTTACAGTGATTGATGTGTTTAGTCGGTACGGGTGGGCTGTACCACTAAAATCAAAAAGTGCCGAGGATATAGTGAATGCATTTGAAATGATTTTCCAGGAGAGGAAACCAATTGTACTACGTAGTGATCAAGGAACTGAATTTACCAACAAGACAGTACAAAAGTTTCTCAGAAAACACAACGTGCAACATGTTACAACAAAGGATCCAGATATTAAAGCCAGCATCGCAGAAAGATTTAATCAGACATTGAAACATCGTATGTGGAAATACTTTACCAAATATCAAACATACAATTACATCAAAGTATTGCCTTTACTTGTAAAAGCATACAATGAAAGTCGGCATTCCAGTATTAAAATGGCACCTGCAAACGTTTCTCAGGACAATTTACTGGAGGTGTGGCATAACTTATACGACAAAAAGCTACAACGTTCAAAACAAGATACGGATTTATCTGTTGGTGATACTGTTCGTATAAGTAAAACAAAACGTATCTTTGACAAGGGTTACCTCGAGAACTGGACTTGGGAAATATTCAGAGTAAAAGCCATTGTACCAAGAAACCCACCAGTGTATCGACTAGAGGATTTAAATCATCAACTCATCGATGGTGTTTTCTACAGAGAAGAATTACAACCAGTACCGCTCCCTTCGACGTTCCTCATCGATAAAATATTACGTACAAGAACAAAAGGTCGCAGAAAGGAGTATCTCGTCCAGTGGAAAGGATATCCTTCCTCATTCAATTCGTGGATCCCTGCAACTTCATTGAAGAAGAAGAAGAATGGAACCTGATCAAGATTTTTACGTTACACTTCCCAGTAATAGTTCCATGGATTATTTTCCAGAAAATACATTGACTTCATATATTACGAAATTACAACGACGTGTAGAGTTTCGCCAGAAATGGGATGTGGCAATTGTAGAGATTCATTATCCACATTCTTTGCTGAACATTAACAGTAAAAACAATAAAATATATTACAAATCATCAAGTAGTAATGATCAAGAACCGTGGAAGGTTGTAACGATCCCTGTACGCTATTATAACAATATACGGGATCTTATTCATGCAATTAATATACATCATAAAGAAACCAATTTATTTATATCTCATGACGCAACTAATAATATATGCCTCATAAGACATCCCAAAAAGGAAATCCATACTTCTGTACAATTGTCACCAAGTGTTAGTTTAATGCTTGGATTTGACCCGAAAAGTGATTTAAAAGATATGGAAAAGGGACAATATACACCGGATGTACGATTAGGCTTACCCTCACAAATGTACGTCTATTGTGACATTATTGAATCTGTCATTGTTGGAGATACAATGGTACCCTTGCTACGAATTGTCAACATGGATCCTGTAAATCATACTTTTGGAAGTCATGCAGTACAAATCTTTAATCCTGCACATTATGTTCCGGTGGAAAAAATGAATTTTGAGCAAATACAAATCGATATAAGGGATAGCACAGGTCATCGGATGCCATTCACCTTTGGAACGGTGTGTACAAAACTACATTTCCGTCGTCGTCGTCATGACTGATCCGTATTTGCAATACTACCAAAAACAAGCGTTATCCGGTATCGGCAACGTCTATGTGGGAAGTCCCTATCAAGCAGGACATGGCATTGGAAGTTTCCTTGGTGGCTTATTTCGTTCAGTGTTACCACTTGTGAAGCAAGGCGCTAAAACTGTGGGAAAAGAATTATTAAAATCAGGTGCCAATATGATTAATGATGTTGTGATCTCGAATCAACCGCTGGAAGAATCGTTTCATCAACGTATGCAAGAGGCAAAATCGAATTTACAAGAAAAAGCTAAAAACAAGTTGAAAACTATGCTGGGAAGTGGATATCATAAACGAAAATGGGATGACTGCTCTCAGTTTGAGGTTGACCTTCCAACGATCAACAACACCATCAATCCTACAAAGAGACGTAAATTATCACATAAGAAGAAGAAGAGATCATTGGCATCGTCACCAGATATTTTTGATTAATTCAACGATGGCTTTCTTACATCATCAATCCTGTGAATGTGTAAAAAGTGAATTGGACATTTTTTCAACGTTGCCCACGCAAACCAGTGTTCTGGACAATCGTATTATAGGCTACAAACCAATTAGTTCAATAGCTGAAAATTCACCAATAGAATTTGTAGTGAGTGGTAGCAGTGATGAATATATTGATTTACCACAAACCTTATTATACATCCAAGCACAAATTGTGAAACCAGATGGTTCCTCCTTCATCAATACGGATAAAGCAATTGCACCTGTCAATGATTTTCTAAATGCTATGTTTAGTGAAGTACAAATCTACTTGAACAATAAACTGATTTCATTTCCGTCACATAATCATCCATATCGTTCGTACATGGAAAAACTACTCAATTATAGTGATGGAGCTAAAAATACACATTTACAAACAGCAATGTGGTTTCAAGATACGGCTGGTCATATGAACGCAACCACAAGTGAGAACAAAGGATTTCAACAACGCTATGAACTGACAAAACAAAGTATGAAATTCGATATGATTGGACATCTTCATTGTGACATTTTTAATCAAGATAAATTTTTAATTCATGGAGTGGAATTACGTGTGAAACTTATTCCTGCAAAGCCAAACTTTTGTCTCATGGCCGGTGAAAGTGGTGTCAGTGCAAAAATCAATATTCTAGATGCATCGTTGCAGGTGAAAAAAGTCAGCATCAGCCCTAGTGTCAAATTGGCACACAATAAAATTTTACAATCTACACCGGCAAAGTATCCTCTGACAAGGGTTCAAATGAAATCATTTACCATCCCGAAGGATATACAATCCAAAACTATTGATAACCTGTTTATGGGAACATTGCCAAATCGTATTATTGTAGGATTTACATCGAATGAAGCATCCAGTGGAACTATTACCACCAATCCATTTGAATTTCAACATCTAAACATTAATTTCTTTACATTGTACGTGGATGGAAAAGCTGTACCTTCAAAACCATTGCAACCCAACTTTGAAGAAAATCTCTACATTTCATCGTACCACACATTGTTCTCAGGCTCTGGCATACATTTTACCAATACTGGAAATACAATTTCAAGAGCCGACTACAAGAATGGATATACACTGTTTGTATTTGACCTAACTCCCGATTCTTCTGCTGGAGATTGTCACTATTGGAATTTACAACGACATGGAGCCATCCGATTGGAAGTTCATTTCCAAGAGAAATTAGCAGCACCTGCAAACTGTATTGTGTATGGAGAGTTTTCCTCACTCCTAGAGATCGACCACCAGCGCAACATTATCCTGGACTTTTAAATTACAAGGTACGTATACGTTATGTATCATTTTCATTCACGATGTTGAATACATTACAATTAGCTAGTGCTTTACACGGTAGTCCATTATTCAGAAATCATTTTACCGGGGTATTTGCAAGCGATGAGTTGCCCTCACGGATTTCTCTTCCTCTGGCAATCATTGTAAATACAGATCCATCCACAAAACTAGGAAGTCATTGGATTGCAATTTATATTGATCATCGCGGTGTTGGAGAATATTTTGACAGCTATGGCCTTCCTCCTTATGTACCACAACATGTTGCATTCTTAAAACTTCATTGTATGTACTATAAATATAATAATAGCCAAATGCAAAGTCTTGGTTCATCCGTATGTGGCTATTATGCTTATTTTTATTTGTGCTGTAAAGCCCAAGGAAAATCTCTGCGTGAAATTCAATATTTGTTCACAACAGTACCCACGGTTAATGATCGTAGACTGTTGCAATATACCTTCCAGGTAATTTTATCATATTTATCATTGTAAGTGTATTTGTTTTATCATCATCTATTTCTATACTAATCATCTTTTTCCTCGTTCTTTTTTACAGAATTCACAATACGAAGCTTTGCAAACGGGTGCTATGCTGCAAAACATGGAAACAAATCATCGCAATCAAGAAGAGGAGGCAGTCTAATGAAGAAACCCAGCTCAATATACAAACATTGTCAATAAGAAAGAAAAAGAAGAAACCAGAAAAATGAATAAAATACAATTTATACTTATTTATGTGTTTTTATTGTCCATTCCATATACAACGTTATCAGATTCTCCTAAAGAACTGTGCGATATAAGACGAGAACCCTGTGCAAAGTTTCCACCTAATTCCTAGAGAACATTGACCAGGGACCTCGTCGCGCATTAAAACCAAATCATCGATCACGTGACTGTACTACACCCGAAGGGTCCTACCAAATTGAAAGGGGATACCCATCCATACCTTATAACCTTAATTGAGTCAGTAACCGAACACGTGGTTGTACTAAACAAATTTGGTAATAGGACCACCGAAACATATTGAGGTCCTGTACTATGCTTCAATTGGACAATTTCAGTGGACCCCCATTGCCAAAATTTAAGAAGGGTGCCCATGTCTTATGATAAGAAATGAACCCCTGTAATCATAGAATCTCATCAAAGGGGATAAAATGGACCAAAAAAACAAACACGTGGTACAACGTTTATATTTTGGCAATTTTTGTACCCCTAAAAGGGAACGATGTGGACCATCCAAATTTATCATGATACATATTGAGGTCCTGTACTATAATACCAAATGTTGAAATTGGGCAATTTCCAAAATTTAAGGGGTGGACCAAGGTACCCCTCCCGGGGTGCACCAATGTACCCATGTCTTATAATAGATAATGGACCCCTATACATGACCATATAAGGTAATAGGACCTCATCCAAGGGAATAAAATGAGCCAAAATACCAAACATGTGGTTGTACTAAAATTTGGCAATTTTGTACCCCTAAAAGGGAACGAGGTGGACCACCCAAATTTATCATAATACATGTTAGGGTCCAATACTATAATACCCAATGTTGAAATTGGGCAATTTCCAAAATTTAAGGGGTGGGCCAAAGTACCCCTCCCGGGGTGCACAAATATACCCATGTCTTATGAAAGGTAATGGACCCCTATACATGACCATATAACCATATAAGGTAATAACATCTCATCAAAGGGGATAAATTGAGCCAAAAACCAAACACGTGGTACAACGTATTGCTTACGTTTATATTTTTGGCAATTTGGTACCCCTAAAAGGAAACGAGGTGGACCATCCAAATTTATCATAATACATATTAGGGTCCTGTACTATAATACCAAATGTTGAAATTGGGCAATTTCCAAAATTGAAGGGGTGGGCCATGGTACCCCTCCCAAATTTCTCAAGGGGTGCACAAATATACCCATGTCTTATGAAAGGTAATGAACCCCTGTATACGCCCATATAACTATATAAGGTAATAACACCTCATCCAAGGGGATAAATTAGGTCAAAAACCCCCGAAATTTCAATTTTTGGCAATTTTTTACCCATGAAAGGGAACGACATAGACCCCGAATACTGATAGAGGTACATACTATGGTCCTAGGCTACCATACCCAATTTTTAGATTTGGCAATTTCCAAAATTTAAGGGGGGTGGTCCTATGTACCCCTGCCAAAATTTAAGGGGTGGGCCAAGGTACCCCTGCCAAAATTTAGAGGGGGTGGTCCTATGTACCCCTAGGTCATTGACCCCGGGCCAAGGTCATTGACCTTTGACCTATGACGTCACAAAAATTTTTGCTGACTCGACGCAATATACGTCGCCCACTACTACTGTTTTGCATTTCTTTTGTAGAGTTCCTGCTGCTGTATGTATCTGGTGTTATTTGGTACAGGAGATGTTGGGAGGGGAGACGAGTGGTTTTCTGCATTAATTTGCGGGGTTGGCAGAATATAGCAACAATAGAAGTCAGTGGATATAGCCTTCTTTTCGTTTTGTTTTGTTACTGTATGCGATTGTTCAAGTAACTGTTGTGATTTGATAAGAAAAATTGAAACACTAGACAACACTTCATTCAAAGTAATAAACACACACACACGTACAAATTGTCCAATTTCATACAGAACTTCAGGTTCCCTCATTGTTTTAACTTGCTATACATGATTAAATCACAGAATGGTAATACAAATAGTCAGAATAGCACCAACAGCACAGCTCCCGATGTACACAGGACAATATTCCTTGGCTTGGCACACTGCCTTACGAAGGTCGGTGTTCCCTGTGCCCATGATTGTGCAGTCTTGCGCTGCCATCTGTTGATGTGTTATAGAACTAGTCTCGAAGCATTTTGATACTACCTCGTATGTACTTAACAATCAATATGAATGTCAACGTGAGCCGAAAAATAATTTTGAGATTCGCAAAAGAAACAGGGAAGTTGGAAATCAAAATAGACCACCTAATGGAAGAGCGCAGAAGTTTGTTAGTTAGGAAGTAAATAAAAGCAATAATAGATCCAGATGCCAACAAGACATTCAAAGTGAAATAAAAATACGTTGACATAGAACTGAAGAAAAGACTGATGAAAGCATATGTGAAATGTTGCACTGTATAGATTCTAAGAAAAGAGAAGAGGGAAACCAAGAACATCAACCTTCGAAAGAAATGCGATGCCATAAAGGGATGTTAAAAATAGTTGTATAGATAAGTGCCAAATGAAAATGTAGGAGAAAATAATAAACTGTAAAATATTTCAAATACAAGAGGTAGCATGATTATACACATTGTAAGACATGGCGTTAGCTATAGAGGAAATGAGATAAGGAAAAGTACCTTGTAAGACACGGTGTTAGCTATAGAGGAAATGAGAGAAGGAAAAATAGTACTTAGAAGAAGGCCGCGATTAAAATGTACTGTCTAAATAATAAAAGATACATGTAGGAAAGAAAATGTACGACGAAATGAATTGTGTCCCTCAGGATAGGGAAGAGTCGAAAGATACATCAAAGTAAACAAAGTTAAAATAAAAAAAACCTCTGTTAACCAATAATTTAAGGTGTTATTTTAAATACTTACTGGCATTATGTTCCTTAGCTGTGCATTGTGCGTGCCACCTGTTTTTATATGTTCCATTGTCACTTCCACATATTTCTCCCCTGTAAGCGTATTTTAGAAGACATGGATCAAACTCTGGGTTGTTTATGCACACACCAGCTGTTGTTGAGTTTCTGGAATCTGGAAGCGATTATAAATACTTATTAGGTGTATTTTTGATACAAATACATAAATAAAAATTAAAAATACACATTATTTTAAATTAATTAATTAAATTTACTTTTCTGTCTTTGAATATTTAGTAGATGTAAATCAAGGATCGTTTCACTGGTAAACTTCTATGTTAAGGAATTTTCTTACTATGCAGATGAAATAAATATGACAATGAATCATTGGGATCCAAGCAATACATGCAATTGGGATGAATTTATTAAACCTAAGGGTTATATGCGTATATTGATTTAAAAGAGACACGAACAACTCTGTAAACATTATTTGAAAAATATTTAAAGTTATAAATTTTATTTATTAATATTTAAAGTTATTAATTTTATTTAGTTGAAGTTATTAATAACATTTAAGTTTATCGTCAAAACGAATACATATTGTCCTAATTGAACACATGTGTTGCGAATTGTTTATCATCAAAACAAACACATGTCTCCCTTAGTCCTGCCATCTACTGAAACAAAACATTTTTTCTGTCAGTAAGGTGCTGACACCTAAGGAGAAATAGTAGAACTAACTCGTGCCATGAATCAACTAAAAAATTTTATCATCTCCATGATTAATAAGTCTATTAATAAATAATACATTTCCATGACACCTCCATGGATGTCACTGGTATTTTCCAGCCAAGTATTTTATGTCACTGGAACGCAACAGGATACGCTATCAGACACTCACACACACTAGGAAAGAAATGACTTATTGTTTGAACTCTTACATACTTTGGTCCACCTTTGCGTCTTTCGTAAACTTCTTAAAATTTGAATGTAATAATTAGAAACTATTTACCATTTTGATATTCCAGTGAATGCATTAATCAAGTCTGTTTTGAAACTGGCTTAATAGATTTTGAGTATAGCTAATTCATTGGTACATTGTTCTTTGCTGTTTCTACAAGTACACATTATTATAAAATTATAGACGCTTATAATGCACTGATTAAGTACACTTTCTTTTTCATTACCCGTTATTCTTGTTTCAGTACTTCAGTGGTTTGTAGAATGTGCAAGAAATTCTAATAAACTTTCAGTTTTGATGAAAGATGTATATTTATTGTCAAAATCTAAACTTTACAACGATCAATGTCCGTTCTTGACGCAAGTCTTATCGGTAAAAAATAATTTTTATCTCTATAAGAGTCATTCTTGAAAAAATGAAATGAAATCTTTGAGTTTAACGTCCCACGGTTATGCCGGTTAGGCTAAAGGAGACGGTGATTATGAGAGATGAGTGAAATGGTGGAATGAAGAAAGTGGGAGGAAACGGGAGAACCCCGAGAAAACCCACGAGCACGGTGTTTGTCCACCACAAAGTTCACTTGGCGAGAGCTGGGACCCCAAGCACCAGAGGTGAACGCTCTACCACTGAGCCACCGCGCCCCCCAGAGTCATTCTTGGTGTAGCTTTCTGAAATGGTATGAAGTTTTAGAAACGATAAAAAAAACGATAAAAATATTTTTCAATCTATGTGACTCCCTGAAGACCCGTCACTGCAAATGATGGTAGAATGTATATATAATACCATTTGCTTCTGTAATGTTTATCAGGAACCTGCTAGAATATTCTAAGGCTGATTCTTAACATAGTACTAAACTACAAACTTTGTAAAGAATCAACGCTGAAGCAACAGGATAAACTTTGCCAAATCGTTTAAAATCCTTTCACCATACGGTGATGCACTAGCTATAGAATCTATATTGTGGCTTGGGAGTTATTTTTTCTCTCTCATTTCTTAGATATGTTAAAGAGAAAGAAAAAATGTATTTTCTCTAAGCTTGCATTTGCCAGAGGAACTATGGTGTCATTTCATGTTTGATCTTGGTGCGCTGCCACATGTTTTCTAAATGGGTTGTGAAAATTCTTAACTTTTTCTTCTCAACAAATGTGGGAAAAACGTTAATGTGTGTTGTTTATCACTCATTTAGTTCTATAATACACGCAGAATTATTAAAAAAAAAAAAAGAACCTTACTCGGGATCGTGTACTTTTACCCGGGACCATCCACAGGGCGGAAAACTTAAAATCACAAAACGTATTTTGGGAGAAAAAATGTGCAAAATTCTCACAAATTTGCCTTTCCGCATACATATCACACATATGCGCAGAATACCATTTGAAAGTGTGTTTCACTCCACGCTGTCTGCGAGAGAGTCCCCAAGCATTTAGTTACGCCACTGATTCTACATAGACTACACTACGAATCTAGAATAAATGATGGAGTAGCTACTTAGTAGATGGTGTAATGATGGAGTAGCTACTTACTAAACTAGTTTCAGTGTACCACGTTGAAAAGTCTTACTTAGGATATGTCTTAAAGTTGTTTTGCAGCAGAGCCAGTATGTTTTTTTTTTTTTTTTGTTTTTTTTTTTGGGAAGTCATTAAGAACATTTAGATGCATTGTTGGATACCAAATATGCAACATCAAGAAGGAGACAGTAGCAGCCAAGTCTGGCAAAATAGCTTAAGCTAAATATATTCTTCACTTACCAATCGGTGCGATATATAGGGTAGAAGGGGGGAACTGGGCGGAAAACTTTCTTAAAATGTATATTTTGCATTTCAGTATATTTTTATGGAATTTAATTACACCCAAATGATGGGTGGGTAATTGTTGATCAGAAAAAAAGCTTTGATCAATTTTGAGAGGATGTAATAACGACCAGAAATAATAAAAATTGTTTTGATTGAAAAATGACATATATGAAACCGAGTTTCAGGTTTGTGTGTGTTTTGGATTGAGTTATAAAAAATCGACAATCTGTTAATGTTTTGATCCTGATTTTTTACAGCTGCTTAAAAACATCATGAGGATGGTGCAGTGAAGAACAGCAATCTTGAATCCTCATTATAAAGTCGGTAAAAAAAATTGTACCTCCCAATTACCCCCAGGGCGCGTGATGTGGGGGTAAATGGGTGGAATGCTGTAAGTGAACATTTTTTGGTTAGAATTCATTTAAATGCTGTGCTATCTTTGTCTTTTGTGGTGTACACTTTTGTTTCATAATGCATTGTGCTTATTAAGCTGTTTTGTTCAACTTAGGCCTCCAGTGTCCGTTTCGGAAGGTATGCCAATAGTACTGATGCTGTAAATATGACCTGTCTATCAATCCAGAGTTCCAACGCATGTTGTATCGTAATAATTTATAGTTATTTAGTGTTAGTCTTATTACCTTCTCCTCTGTTTGAACAACAGGGCCTGTTCCCTTGGGCTTTTTTATTTTATTTTTACGTTTTGGACCAAAGTTTTGATAGCTTATAGTATTTTTGTATGTGATACATTTTGGATTAATTTCACATGACAATATACTATGCTATAAACAATAACTGGAAGGCTTGAAAAGGTATTCAAATATCTTTCAGATTTGGAAATAAGTTACTCCTTATTTTGCATAAACAAAGGTATATATTTTTTCTAGGTCACATAAAACTATTAGTCTTTAAGTGGAATACAAGTTATATATATATATATATATATATATATATATATATATATATATATATATATATATATATATATATATATATATATATATATCAAATGAAAGCTTGAGTTTTCTTCATTTGCACCCAATCACCCTCACGGGTTTTTGTGCACCGGAATGGTTTTAACCATTTTGCACCCAATTATCCCTTGGGGTAATTGGGTGGAAATAGACCAACAACTAAAAAATATTGCAGCATCAAAAGTAAAGATGCCGAAAGCTTACCACTACCACAGTAGGTGCAGAGTATCCTGCAACAAATAATCAGTTCTTAAAAACTACAAAGATACCTATAACCTGTGAGGGGAAAAAGGGTTGAAAAAACATACTTCCCAATTCCACCCTTCTACCCTATCTGCCGTAAGAGATCAACTTAAAATGTAGAGCCTAGGAACAGATGAGTCCACCATGAGCTTCCATAACGGCTGCGACACGACGAGGCATCCAGAGGATCAGTCCTTGGATTGTCTTCTAGGGTAAATGAAATATCTGTCTGTGACATATTGCCAAAGCTAATTAACTGCAGTTGAAGGAGAGCTTTAGTGAGTGAAGCGTTCAATAATCATGGACCAAAGTGCTCAATCGCACAGAGATCAAGTGATCAATTCCATCAAGGAAGTATTGGAATATTCAGTATTGTGAGTATTGGAAGTATTCACTGCAGTAAGTTATGTGCCAAGCTTGGTTGCACTTTATTCTGTTGGAAATTACCTCATGCAGGACTCGTCGTAAAGGGTTCACAACTAGGCCCATCACTTCATTGATGCCTTAGGCTTGTCAATGACCAGTGAAAGGGTATTACAGGCGAGATGGAATGCAATTCAATGGCACCCCAATACAATAACGCCACTGTCAGTGCAAGTGGAGCGATCCACAATGCATTGAGTTACCAAGCCTGTTGTAATAGTACTGCAGGACACACATGAGATCATCATGATGCTGAAAACTGAAGTGGGATTTGCTTTTGGAGACATTACATTCAATCAAACATTACTGCGTCAATATTTGAAATGTGGCTCTACGATTCGACATAGCTATATCCAAGAAATATATATTGTAGCTCCATGTATGACGCAGCCGTTGAATCGTCCAAGTCGTGTGTTGCATTCCTGGAGTTGTCAATTCCATCGCTGAGGCTGCATGTCGCCGAAGTCCGCAGCGACAGATGCGATGAACGATCAGAGATAGAAATCTAATCGAATTGCTGCCGCACTCTAATACAAGGCATTATTCGGCATCCAGTCACACGAATATGATGATGATATTCATGCACTACTGAAATTTAGTTCTATGGTTTGGATCAATTGTTGTTATCGGAGGAAGTGTACGTGTTGTGACGCGGAATCTAATTAAATGTGTGGTCAAGTCGATGTCTAATTTTCAGTGTTGCATTTTTAATGTCCGTCAGGGCACTATTTTGTATTACCTTTATAACCATAGAATGCCAAATAACATTCTAATGTTTGTCTATTTTCCATCGTAAATTCTCCCTTGTAGCATACAGGGTCCCATGTTTCATTTTGCGATGCCCTTCCACAACTAATATAGCGGTGGTTGCTCAACACTTGGACGATTAGTCCTAAGAAAGATGAAAGAGAATAATTATAAACAACCAAGGGAAAGTGATTAAAGTTACCAGCTAGGATAACTATTAAATTAAAATCAACGTTGTACTATTTTATTCATAACTGGCCTGTGGATCCGCGTTGGTAAAATCCATAGTCCAGGTTCGATATCAACTGGGACACACCACAAACACACACACACACACACATATATATATATATATATATATATATATATATGAGGGTAAGTCAAAAGTTATCTGCAATTATGACATAACTCTTCTTACATTTTTCATACTGACTTCTGTCCTCGTTTATGTTATTGTTATGCTGTTGTGGTTATGCTATGAAAGTTTGATCCTAATTTCTTTATTTGTCTTTCTTTTGTTGCAGACAGATCATAGCCGCTCCATTACAAGTTTGCACCAAAGTGGAACAAAGAGCAGTGGTCGGATTTTCGTGGTCGGAAGGTGTATCAGGGACTGCAATCTATCAGACTTTTGGCACAATAGGGGCAACAGTGTCGAATGGACTGAAAAATTTAAAAACGGCCGCAGAAGTGCTACGCACGAGGAAGTAGCCGGACGACCATCTACGGCCACAAATTATCACAACATTGAGCATGCACGGGATGTTGTTCTATTAGACAGACGAGTATTAGTCTTGGTTCCAGATACACTTTACGACCACAAAAACCGCATCACTGCTCGTTGTTTCTCTTTGGTGCAAATTTCTAACGGAGCGGCCATTATCTATCTGTAACAAAAGGAATACAAATGGAGGAATTAGGATCAAAGTTTCATAGCATGACCACAACAGCATAACAATAAAACAAACGAGGGCAGAGGTAGTATGAACAATATAAGAAGGGTTGTGTCAAAATTGCGGATAATTTTTGACGCCCTTTTATACAGTAGTAGGTGGTCCTTTTATACAGGTCATACGTTTACGTATATATGCTACGTAAACGTATGACGTAGTATTCGAACCCATGAATTCATGAACCATATATATATAAATATCCTTTCTTCCCTTAACCTCAAACTATGTAGGATCGTATTTCTGGTTGAGCAATGTAACTTCTATGCAATGCTCTGAACAAATGAGCCACCTATTATCAAAATACGCCACATCCATTTCGCTTAGTTTCGAGTAATCTCGCAAAACGTGCAGTGAAGCTCCATATACACGCATACAAAGTCCCATATTTGAACTAGTTTTTTAGTGTGAAATATTAAGTTCTTAAACAAAATTCTGTTTCCATGGGATTCCTTTAGATCAAACCTATAACAAGCGATATATAACTCAATTTCGGTAAAAAATGGATTTGGCGGCTGTTGATACTAGGCGTCTCAAATGTCTAAACACGACGAAAAAAGCTACTAGTTAACATTGGCTGATTACATAGCGTGTCATGTTTGGGTCATGTGTTCGAATACTACGTTATACGGTTTTGTTTGTGTTCTGTGCCTTTTCGTGCCTTAAAACAGTCTTCACTTCTTGTCTGCGTTCTAAGCTTGCGTGCTTCAAAAAAAGGGAGAAAAGGACAACATGCAGGGCCGGATTTAGCATTTTGGCGCCCCTAGGCCCGATAATTTTTTCCGCCCCCTAGTCTGGTTAAAGTTACTTTCCTAAAAACCTTTATTAAAAAATTATATCAGCCCTATCTGTTAATTGCTTAAATACCACTCCACAATGCAATTTTATCATTGCAAGTTTTTTGAGAAATTTACTTGGTTCTGGGCTTAAGAAAATACCGTTAATGTATTAACAAAAGATTGGTGAACTTTACCAACAATTATTTGTTCCAATGAAATTCAAAATCAGAATGATTTATTAGCCTGATTTTTTAAAATCAATTCAAAAAATATGTTAAGTAATGGCTATTTATTTTTATTTCTAGATATTTTTAATGTTTTTTCTCTCGACCGTGCGCCCCCTGAGGGCTTGCGCCCATAGGCCCGGGCCTAGCGGTCCTATTGGGAAATCCGGCCCTGACAATATGGTTTTGTCAATAGTACACTTACTGCTTTTGAGCAGACATACATAGGCTAGAGGGAGAAGTATAGTTTCTGCTACTTTTTCTTGCACTTCAAAATTGCATAGGGGCAAGCGCATAACGTTGTTATTCTGGTAGATGAAGCGCTCCTACGTATGTGTGCCTCACAACACCCTCCTTCATTCCAAACTTTATTAAAACTCACACAAAAATGTCGAAATAAAAGGTATGTATAAAGTTCGTTTATTTTAAAATTTTCTATTGTATTAAAATTTTATACTTCGGGGTAAGGGCAGTAAACATCTTTCTGCTTAGGAGTGGCAAAACATTAAATCCGGTCCTGGGTATAGACGGATACAAAGAAAAAATAGAAGGTGAACAGGTGATTGTTTGGGGGAGACCTCTATTCCTCGTCCCTTGGGGCTAAATGCTTGATTATGGACAAATATTTTGTTAGTAGGAACTTTATATACCTAATATAGGTATAATAATGTTAGAAACCAAATCCAATGTTTTGTGGGATGATGCAGCCCTACCCTCTTGGAAGATTCTATCTAGTGATTTAAAGATTTGTATTGATAAGAAATACCAGAGTTTTCTAAAACATTATGGAAAAATTTAGAAACTAGAAAACAATACACTACAAGAATGTTTCAAATAAACTATTTCCCATCTGGTGATAACTAATGCTAAAACTTCATCGATTTTACAAATATCAGTAAAAATATTTGAGAAAGACAGTATAACAGAAAGTAACTGTCACTTACCAACAAAGAATACTGTTCCAGAACCCAAAATCATGGCAGAACTTTTAATTTGACTCTAAAAGAACAAAAGAATTACATGATCTTTTTATATGGGGAAAAGGTGTCACAGAATGACATGGTCACAGTAAAAATACCTTACGTAATAGCTTAAGTGATAGGACATCCGTTTGGAATTTTTTATCTTTGTAAATACGCACTTTGTATTAACTTCCGTCTGCAATATTCTCTTGTACAGTAACTATGAAAAGCTCAAGTGTTAGCTTGACAGCTAGAGCCTAGTAAATGAAATAATTTGCAACGAAGTGAACACAAGTACAGGAAAATGTTTATTACTCGTTTGGAATAACAAGAAGTTTTGTATTGTTTATGTGTAAGACACAATATATGATTGTAGAAATGGGAGGACATTTCATAAAGATGTCTTTTAATATTAATTTTCGGTAGAATTTTGTTCATATTTTTTGTGCTTCCTTCAGAGTTATTTTTGTGTTTCTAATTTGAAAATATTATTTTTCGTTTTTTTTTTAATTTCATACTCATACATTTTGTTGTTTTATTAATACGATCGTTTATCCATTACGTTAAGTTTGAATGCAAAAAAGAAAAAAAAGTTTGTTAATATCTGTAAAGATGACTTAAATAGATGAATAATTTTCACATTAACCTTCTGTATGTTAGTTCTGGGTTGCCAGTAGTTAAAGCAAAATACACCTTGTTTGGAATCATACAAAGTAATAGGAAACTCTCAGCGCTTGTAATGGGCATTTTCAACGAAACAACATTTTATTCAAAATCCGGATATCTTCTGAATACTAGACAATAACACTAAGTGTTCATCTGCTCCATGCATTTGATTTCAAACCATTACAATGAGCTGTCTTGACCATGTTGGCATAGGCGTCCTCTCATTTCACATAATTCCATCTCGCCTAACGGAAAATTATCTACTGATTTCTCAAAGATATTTTCCGCCATGTTAGGTGAGATTGGTATTCCCATTTTGCGAAGTATCATCAGGTCTAAAATGATGACAAGATGAAAAGAGAGGATTTTTGTACTGAAGATCGTATTTCTGTTCTAAATTATTAACCATCAGCGTTACAAAATTGTGAAATCATAACCATTCGTTGTCCTTTCGTGTTTAAATAATTACGCAGCTTGCTATAATAGATAGAAAAAGACTGAATTTTATACAGACCCTAAACAAGTACACCAAGTTAGTAACTTTTTGGGGAGCAAGTCTTTCTGCTACCATTATAAAGATAAAATATACATACACACACGTGGTGGTAAGGTAACACATGGGCAAACTGGAGAAGATGTTATAAGACATGAAATTAAGCAAAGAATATCAACGTGAGTCGAAAGCGACACCGTTTTCAGATATCTTGGTTGGTAACAGTCAGGTGGCAACTTCAGCGCTAGGTTGATTGTATTGGTGTGTTAGGGAAAACTCCGTACTACGTGACGATAAATAGACCACACGTGTAATGAGAACTGGGCAGATGGTGATAGTGGAAAATGGGTACCCTTCTTATTTTCAAACAGGTCAACTGCTGACACTTGATTGTGGAGTGCGAGTGGGATGAAAGGGACAAGTGTGTTGAATGTCGCGACGATCAGTATTCAAGGCGACAATGACTTACAAAATTGACCAGAAAACTACATGCTACCTATAATCTACAATCGCAATTGGTATACCGAAATTTCACAGAGCTAGCCTCCGTATGGATAAGGTAAAAAGTGCTAATACCCCAATGTCTGGAATGCATAGTTGAGAAATGAGGAGTCGTAAAATGAGTAGAGAATTTATCTTTACTGTAGCGGAACTCGAAACTTAGGAGATCCTAGTGAAATTCATTTTCAGTCGAAAAGGAAGTACAATGCTATATCCATTTGTGTAAGTTCAAACAATGCTGCGGTATCCGTGAAATTGCTTTTGTACAGAAAACAATTTCAAATTTAAAGGACACAGATATATCGTGCAAGCGAAAGCGCAAAGTTTTATATTTAGTAATTTCCTATTTCCTATTAGCACAATAAATTTTAATGAATAGAGAACAACTTTCAATTTATACAGAGGTTGCAACTATGCGTTGAAAGCTATTGGTACATAATACGTACTTCAAAGGCTTACATTTTACGGAGGCAGATTTACAAAGTGTCCATTATTTATTTCCAAAAATAGTTGACGTTGCGCATCATGGACTGTATTACGGTTTCCGAATTACTAAATTCCATTACAAAAAATGTTATTTCCTATACATTCCATTTTGTTCAGAGTAGGTTAAAATCAATTCGTTACATTCTTATTGTTTTGGTTAAAGCATATTTCTAATATTACCTGCTACGCGAAGAAAAGGTGCTTTTTAGAACCATAATGCCAACACCAGTTGGAAACTAGTTGTAACCATAATGCCAATACCAGTAGTGATTAAATGACCTTAAATAATTGAAATAATTTTTAAAATGCTACTTTCGAGTTGTTAAGAGAATGGTTAATCGGTGATAAGATTTAATACTGTATGTTCCCATACATAGATTGAAAACTACATGGGGAACTGACCCTCTGTGGTCTATGGAACCCGGAGGTTTAATATTGCGTTCACAAAAGTTTCCATTGACTTCTGTCCTTAGCCAACTGGATTCAGTTTCTACTTAGTATTCCTATTTATGCGAGATCCATCTTAACATTATCCTCTCATCTGTGCCCAGGTCTTGTTAATTGCGTTTTCCGATTGGACTTTGTAGCGAAATACACCGCATACATAGGGACCTCGGTTCGTTTCATTAAGACTCCATGAAATACATGCTAGTAAACTTTTATTTTTAACTTTTTTTTTTCCAAAGGAAATTTTCAACAACAATTATTATTATGAATGTCTTTGTATATAACAAAATAACGTAAAGCCAAACAAAAATAAATAATTTAGATCGTTTAAAGCTAATATTTCTAGCTCTGAAGGAGCAAGCTTTGAAAGCTCTATATAACTGGTTTTTAAAGGAGCAAAAATCTTTACGTAATTTTAACACACAAAAAGAATGAAGATTGCAGTAATTGCACAAGTTGATTAAATGATTTTCAGTACGTACCAAACGGAATCCAATTAACAAACACGAAGAAATATAAATGAGCACTCCAAAATAGAAAGATATACCGAAAGTCATTCACTACTACGTCGTAACAATTTCTAGTTAAGTAGCCAAAATACCATTACTAATTTCTAGATTTAATTTCAAATATTACTAATATCCACTGATCTCAGGAGAAAAAGAAAAGGTTTGAATTTAGAAAACATTTGCCTAATTAAATAGCCTCCCAAGATAGTAAATATAGCAATCTTAAATGTTAATTATACTTAGTCTATTCAACTCATTTTCGACGTTATCAAATGGAACAGAAGGAATTCACAACATTCCTCTACCTCACCTGTCCATAGAACTAAAGATTCCACGTTCAGTTGAACAGGTTTTTGATTCGGCCACTAGATGTCAGGTCAAACGGTGACATCGCAGTCAAGACTTAGACTCAGCTCACCCTAGCGTTAAAAACGCGAATCACTTAATCAAAGCGAGCATTTACCGTCACATAGTTGGATTACAAGATCTTTCCAAAAAACATTTACATTTTTTTTTTCGAACGAAAATTCACGCTACATAATAAAGTGCCTCCCGCATTTAAAATTTTTTTTATAAAGATTTTCCAGTTAGTGAATTTGAGTTGCAATTTGTAAAGTTCATATTTCCAATGTCACTCGATAAGAAAAGAATAGATCTCTTACTTGTTGTTTCCCAGGCCTGGATTACTAATATACATACATATTCTTCTTAGTCGAGACATAGCACTGCACTCAAAGACAGGATCTTTAAGGTTGATCTCTGGAATTGCTCCTTGCACCAGTTGATTGACAACATTGATAACAGGACTGACAACATGACAAGCGTCGTGGACAATACAGAACTCGATCACAATACATTCCTGCAGGATACAAACACAACGAACAGTATTCTTACAAAAATTAACATAATATAAATTTATACACTATTTACATAGGTTCTCTTAGTAGACTGAATTAACTCCTTTGATTTTTAACCTTAATTTCCATTTACTGTATCATCTGAAGTTCGGGGAGGATAATACTTTTTTATATACATTACATGTCTTTTTAGTTTCTTAGTGGGATCTTCAACAGATTCTAACCATACTGTATTCTTTGTCGGATAATTCAAAATACGGAATGGGCCAGAATATTGCAATGCAAATTTTGGATTAAACTTTTTATCCAAAGAAGCCTTCATAATCCTTTTTACAAGAACCAATTCCCCTACTTGAAGAGTACAAGGAACTCTCTTTTTGTTATAAAGCTTTTCTTTTCGGAGCCACGCCTTTTCTATATTAGTCATGATCGTTTTACTTATCTCTTCTTGATTTGTAGAGGATTCTACTATTCCTAAGTCTAAAAGCCAAATTACATCCATTGGGTTGAACATTTTACGCCCTAAGAAAATTTCAGAAGGTGTCTTCTTCGTTTCTGAATTTATACTGACGTTCATGGTGTATTGAACTTGCCTAATGAAATCAACCCATTTTGTTTGATTTTGATGAATGTAAGACCTTAATATTAGACGAATTACCTTATTCTGTCTTTCAACTAAATTAGAGCTAGGAGAGTAGCTAGATGTAGTAACATTCTGAATACCCCTACTAAAAAGAAAGTTCTTAAAGGTCGTAGACATAAAATATGATCCCTGATCATGAACCAGCTTATTACACAACCCATAAAACATAAAGATCTTTTCCAATTTGTCACATATGAGACGTGAACTTAAGGTTCTCAAAGGTTCCATTACAACGAATCTACTAGCAGCATCTACCAGAACTAGGATATATTTAAAACCCTTACTGCTAGGCAAAGGCCCTAAGGTATCTAAATAATAGGTGTGACATGGATAAATTACCTTCCTAGAATAATATTCCCCGTATTTAAGAGTGTTCCTATCATTCGATTTTTGACAAACAATACATTGGCGTATATAGTTCCTAATTTCATCGAACATATTTTTCCAAGTAAATTTAGATGCTATCTTAGCTATCGTGCGGGAAATCCCACTGTGACCACCCCTACAACTTCATCATGATGATATTTTATAACGGTATTTACCATTGACTTTGGTACTACTGCTCTTTGACCACCATTTACTCTACCATTGGTTTTCTTTAACAAAATATTATTTCTAACACTATAATTTCTTACATTTTCACCATTTTCAATTTTATCTATAATTTCTTTCAACTCCGTATCTTCACGTTGATATTTATGCAAAGGTTCATTTAATAAAGGCTCCTCCCACAAGTTAAAATATGATACATGTACCTCTTTGCCTTCAAACTCATCAATTTCTACAATTTCCTCAGATGGAGAAGTAAACTCCGTATATTGATAAATACGGCTTAAATAATCTGCAAGATGATTACGGCGTGAGCGCAGATAAACTACATCAAACTTATACTTACTGATACGCTCGATCAGATACCCATATTTGCGCTGACGCTTGTGGTTACGCAATATCCAAGTTAGGCTGGAATTATCTGAGAAAACAGTAAATTTTTTAAACAGATACATATCAAATTTCGAAAGTGCTAAACAAAGAGCACGAGCCTCCAATTCGAATATATTCTTTGACCATTCACTCTCTGGAATCGCCTTAGACCAAAAATATACGGGTCGAAGTTTACCTGTATCATCATACTGTGATAAAATAGCACTATAATTTTTACAACTACTATCACAGTGTATAACAAATGGCTCTCTAAAGTCTGGTATTTTCAGGACAACATGATCTACTATTGCCTCTTTAATTTTATTTAACAAATCATCTTCCTCCTTTCCCCACCGAAAAGGGACCTTTTCAGATTTCAACTTGTACAAAGGTGCTAAATATTCTGAATAACCTGGTAAAAATTTTAAATAATAGGATACAAAACCTATCAATCTTGCTAATGCTCTCCTATTACGAGGCTTAGGTAAATTCTTTATAATTTCAACTCTATCTGGATCGATTTTCATATTTCCATCTTCAAACTCATATCCTAAATATTTTATTTTTCTTTTAAACAAAAAGGTTTTTCTAGGAGAGATGGTTATTCCCCATTCTTTTAATCGAGCAAACACCTTTTCTAAAATTTCCTTATGCGTTTCTACGTCATTGGTGTGTATACAAATGTCGTCAACAAACAGATCTAAATGTTCACCAATTAAGTCTTTAAATATTTTATTTAAAACTCTAGTTAATGCAAATCCGGAATGACAGAAACCCATTGGCATAGTTTTGAAAGCTAAGAGTCTAGTTGGGGTAGCAAATACAGTGTATTTTTGAGATTCTTTTGCTAGTTTTAACTGAAAATAACTAAGTTTTAGATCTAATTTTGAATATATTTTATGACCTCCTATATTTGCTATAGACGCTTCAACATTGGGAGTTGGATACCCTGAAGCTACCACCTTCCTATTAATATTAGAGTAGTTGATTACAAGCCGCTTAGACTTATCATTATTGACAACTAAGAAGCAAGGTGACACATAAGGTGAACTATCTACTTCTTCAACCACATTTCTAGCTATTAGATCGTCTACGAATTTCTCGAGTTCATTCAATTTATGTTTGGCTAGCGGATATGGTTGAGTCACCGAAGGACTCTTATCTTCAAGCTGGATTTCTATTTCATGCTCTTTAATTGTACCGAGTTTATCAGTCACAACATCAGGATATCTAGAAATAAGATCTTTAACATAGCTTGCAAGATCAGGTGAATACAAATTTGTTAACACATCAACTGTACCTTTTTCTTCGTCCTCCTTGTGATCCGGTGAAGAATGATCTGGTTGGAAACTCCTTTCAGCTTGGCAAGATGTTGAGGGAACCCCCTGCTGTCCTACACCACTGGGACCAGCTTTAGCATACAAGGCAGCCGACGCTCTAGGATCAGCTCCTTTTCCTCCCACATCAGCATTCCCATAACTCACGACAGACTCTCTTCCCCGATGACAAACATTTTGAGATTCAGGATTGTGTCTCCCATTCAGACCACTGCCGGTTGAGCAAGGTGACAAGGGTCGTTCCTGGGCAACCCTGAAATTAGAAACTTGAGCACAGAAGTTGTTCTCACATGGTCTCTCGGAGGTAGAAGCTAACTTTACAGTAAGATTTTCTCGAGGAAAATGCACTAAGTTTTTAGCGTAGTCCACATAAACTTGGTGTTCGTGTAAGAAAGGTGTACCGAGCAAAAGGTTAAGTTCAGTTTCCTCAACCACTGCAAACCAATCCACGAATTTCTTGCGTTTTATGAAAAATATAACTTGCACTAATTCCTTACTTGTTTTAGTTCCAGGTATACCCGAAATCGAAATGTTCACTGATTTAGTTTTTGGTCTACATTTTTCTTTCAGTTTATTTAAAAATGCTCTACCGATTAAATTTATAGATGAGCCACTATCAATCACACAAAAGACATTTTCGTGACAAACTGACACTACTATTTTTGCCACATTTTGTTGAGAAGGCAAGTTTTCAGTTGGCAAAGTTCCACACGCATTATTTTCACACCTTTCTAATTGTTTAGAATTATAATTGCATGTAACTGAACGATGAGTAGGTTTCCCACATGTATTACACCCACCATATATCTTAGCATTAGAGAACGTAGGTTTTTTACTAAAGAATTTAGGTTGGGGGCGAGAAAAAGTATTACTCCCATAAGAAATACGTACTGGTTGGTTAGAGGAAACGGTACGAAAATCTTTGGTATATCTTAAGTTTGAATCGTATGACCTAGCAAAATCTAACAAAAGTTGCTTACTAGTTGGAATTTGCGTTAAAACAAGTACATTTCTTACTTCAGGCGTTACTAAATTGCACACGAGTGTACAAAATTCTTCCTCACACATGGGAATACACAAAATGTTCAAAACACAGATCTTTTCTTGAACGAAATCATAAAATGGTTCGGAAGTTCTCATTATACGGTATAAATGTTCCTGGGTGAATTTCATACGTGCTATAGTAGACACAAATAACTGAAGTAACCTTTCAGATATATGGCGCCATTCTAAGGTTTCATTCAACAGTACTTGCATCTCCCTATACGCATCACCATTTAGTTTACCCAAAACCGAAACCAAAATCACTTCATTCGGTGCAATTCCACGTGATATCAAAAGTTCCACCTTCAGTAAGAACTGACAGAAAGCCAAACTATCACTTCCGTCTACGTACGGAATATCATGGAGTTGATTTTGCACAGATTTATACACAGTTTCTGATAAATACTTATCAAACTTAAAACCATATCCCAAAGGTTGGTTTAATTTAGGCTGTGAACTTATGGGTCCACATTGTAAAGGTCTACCCATCATGTTACTTTGACTTTGCTCACTAATAGGTTCATTACCAAGATTACTCCTATAAAATGTCTTAACATAGGTGGTACGATCACTTTCGTCCGTAAAAGATTGAAAATTTTGCATATGGTTTTTACCGTACATCAAACTCGTGCTAGGTGGTTCTCGATGTTCACTTACATTTACATTAAATTTAACATATCCCAGAGGTTCCATGGTTACATTTTCACTATGTCTATAACAAGAGCCTTTATTTCCACAAACGTGAGCATTATTTGGGTTCTCTATACGCGAAATTACACTCTCACTCATAGTAACATCGCCTAAAGTGTGGCCACTCCATACTAAATCAGTACCAAAAGAGGTATTACTTTCTCTATCCGTATCACAAAAATTGCCAAATTGATCCATAAGGGATTAGAATTTTGAAGGTTAAATACTTCCAAAGGGGTTTTTTACTTTTACTAAATTTTTAGAGCAAAAAGACACGCCTAATAATTTTCCTCTTACAAAGGCATTTATATTCTACATTCATGGAGCCTACTCGGCCTATTGAGAACCGAGTTCTATGGACAGGTGATTTAATATATTTTCTATGTAGCGAAATACACCGCATACATAGGGACCTCGGTTCGTTTCATTAAGACTCCATGAAATACATGCTAGTAAACTTTTATTTTTAACTTTTTTTTTCCAAAGGAAATTTTCAACAACAACTATTATTATGAATGTCTTTGTATATAACAAAATAACGTAAAGCCAAACAAAAATAAATAATTTAGATCGTTTAAAGCTAATATTTCTAGCTCTGAAGGAGCAAGCTTTGAAAGCTCTATATAACTGGTTTTTAAAGGAGCAAAAATCTTTACGTAATTTTAACACACAAAAAGAATGAAGATTGCAGTAATTGCACAAGTTGATTAAATGATTTTCAGTACGTACCAAACGGAATCCAATTAACAAACACGAAGAAATATAAATGAGCACTCCAAAATAGAAAGATATACCGAAAGTCATTCACTACTACGTCGTAACAATTTCTAGTTAAGTAGCCAAAATACCATTACTAATTTCTAGATTTAATTTCAAATATTACTAATATCCACTGATCTCAGGAGAAAAAGAAAAGGTTTGAATTTAGAAAACATTTGCCTAATTAAATAGCCTCCCAAGATAGTAAATATAGCAATCTTAAATGTTAATTATACTTAGTCTATTCAACTCATTTTCGACGTTATCAAATGGAACAGAAGGAATTCACAACATTCCTCTACCTCACCTGTCCATAGAACTAAAGATTCCACGTTCAGTTGAACAGGTTTTTGATTCGGCCACTAGATGTCAGGTCAAACGGTGACATCGCAGTCAAGACTTAGACTCAGCTCACCCTAGCGTTAAAAACGCGAATCACTTAATCAAAGCGAGCATTTACCGTCACATAGTTGGATTACAAGATCTTTCCAAAAAACATTTACATTTTTTTTTCGAACGAAAATTCACGCTACAACTTCCAGTTAAAACATCGAAAGCTTTCTACTTTCTTTCATTCTGGCTACATGACCTGCTCAGCTGAGTTTCCTAGACTTGATGACCCCAACAATGTTTGTTATAAATTAAGAACTTCATAGTTACGAAGCTTCCGACATTCCCAGTTCATGTTCCTCTTGGGTCTGAATATGCGTCTCAGGATTTTATTCACAAATATTTGCAGTTTGCGGTCTTCCTTCTGAGTAAGCGAACATGTTTTGTAACCATATAGTACAACGTGGGTGATTATCATTTTACATATTTTAAGCTTCAAATTCTTCGACAGAATTAACGACAACAAAAGATTTTGAACTGAATAATAACACGAATTCCCTGCTTTTAGTCAATGTTTAATCTATTCGGGGATATGGTTTTGGTCTGGTAATATTGATTCTAGATATTTGAATGTATTCACTTCGTCGATAGAATTATTTGATATTTTTTCCTGTCCATAATTTGCAGTCTTATTATTACGGCGAACTTCCATGTATCTAGTTTTGTCTGCATTTAGTTCTAAACCCATGTCCCTGAAAGTGTTTAATAAAATCTCTGGATTTCTTTCTATTGTTCTCTTATCATCCCCTATTAAATTTACATCAGCATAAGCCATAACCTGGTGAATACCATTTATAGCCCAGTAAATAAAGGACCGCGAGCTGAAATAATTTAGAAAAAGCTGAACATTTCAGGATTTGTTTTTCATGTGATCTTAAATGAAATATCAAAAGTCCCCTATAATCCCGTGTGCGCTTCATCCTCAAAATGGCGGCCAAAGATGGCGACCGTCCGGAATGCGCATGTCTCCCGATTTTAGCTTGTAACTCTGAGACTATTTAAGATATTCCAATTCTGTAAAAGCACTTTTGTTCTAGAAGCTCTAATCTATAACTTTTCTTAATATTTCTTTCTCGTAAAGTTTGACACAAAGCCACCATTTTCCATTAAAGTATAAAGTGATACATTTTGAAAGTCCTGTTCTTGGATTGGTTGTAGAAAATCTCCAAAACCGTTAGGAATTCGCAAACAATGCTCGGAATAGTTTAGATTGAACATTTAATTAGCTTTGTTTTAAAAAAAGAATAATCCAAATCGGAATACAATTAGTCGAGAAATTCGACTTTTTTGAAAAATATTGGTGGACAGAGCTGCTTTCTTGTCACCCAATTGTCCATACTGTGTTCTTTTAAATCTTCTTTTTTTTTCTTTTTAGTAGCAGAAATAAAGTATATATATATATTCAGTAGACTCGCCCTTAACATCATTGGCGTAACAGCTGGTAGTCTATATATTATTATATTCTAAACATACATAAATTTTAAGCTAATGTGGTTCATAATGGTATGAAAGTAAACAGCAAACCCCTGCCTTCTTATCTCAAAGAATGAAGCAAACAAGAAAAGAAAAGCAGATCATGTCTAAAAATAGAAGCATCAACAATGCATTCGTATCGCGTCTACCTAGAAAGAAGGAATTCCTTCATTGGAAAAAGTTACTCCCGAGGATCCACAATTATTAAAATTTTTTGTTGAAAATGTAACTAGAAGTAAGAAAGGTGATTCAAATATGTTATCTCGGACCGGGCGGGATATTGGATGGCCCGGTCTTATCTTTTCCAATTACAATGGAAGTGAGTGAAGCCTTAGAAAGTTTCTGTGAAAAATGGTCGTCAGTGTCTGAACAGCATGTAGAAACTAGACCTTTCGGTCAGGAGACAGATAATCAAGACATGAGAAAACTTTCTGATTGGCTTAGTCTTCACAACCCGTTTGAACAGTCCTATCAAAAAGACCCTCTAGTCAACATTGTAACTGGTAACTGGCTTAGTAACTGGTAAGAAAGTTAACTGTGAAAGGGCGAAAGAGATAGGTCAAAATCACTATCTCAAATGATAGGTAAAACCTTTGGTAGCGTAGTTCTAAAAAGAAAAGAGAAGGTTGTGTATCTGCGACAAGCAATACAATTAATATTAGGAAGCAAGCTGTTAGCATCAACTCACTTTGGCTGTTCAGCCGAATTGCTGCGGTATTGCAATCATATGAATAGATGCACGATTTTTTAAAATATGAACTAGCACCTTATCCTCCCTCTTTGTTTGATGAAATTTCAATTTAAAAAACTAGAAAATCTGTACTTGTGGACATTGTAGGACCTATAGAACCCTGTATGAAAACTCTATCAGTATTGAGTTACGTTGTAGACGGTGGTTTCTTACTTCATGCGGTTGTTTGTCCGATATTAACACATATGCAAATACTTCTGAAAAATATGTACGATATATACAGAAACACATTCCACCATGCAGAGCTGCAGTTTTTGATGGCTATGCAACAGGCAATAACACCAAAAATGTTGAACGCCAGAGAAGATCAATGTCAAAGATGTCTCTACAATCGCATTTGATGAAAATACTAAATTAACTACTGAGGAAGCACCCTTTTTACTGAATTCTGAAAATAAAAGACGTTTGATTGATTTCTTCAAAACCCACTTTAACTCTTCAAGTATTACAGTGTACGAAGCTGAAGGAGATGCAGATGCTCTGATTGTCAGCACAGCCATTAATCTAAGTAAATAAAACACTTTTGTTGCTGTAGTAGTAGGAACTGACTCTGACTTATTGGCCGTCTAATTCTCGAACAATTCCAGATACTACAGTGTACTTTGTGAGGCCGAAAACAAACAAAATTGAACAGAAATGCTTCCACATTGGCAACATCCAAAGGAAACTAGAGTCACTGAAGGACATCTTTCACAGGGTGTCTTCATGCTATCACAGGGTGTAACACATCATTATCTTTTTTTCAACAAAGGCTGCCATCAAAATTCTTCAGAAGTAGCAAGAACTATCTAAAACGGCCACAGTCTTCCACCAACCCAATTTAGATCCCCAAACAGTCATTGAAATAGGAGAAAAATTGGTTACGCGGTTGTATGGAGAACACAATCAAATTTCTTTAGACGAACTTCGATATAAGCCTACAACAGGATAATGACTAGAAAACTATCCTCAAAATTCAATTTGGCAAATTTCCCTCTTACAAGTGCTGCTGCCTCTCAACACAGTGTATGTGTTTACCTTCAAGTACACCAACGATTGGGGAATGATTTGAACCCAACAAAATGGGGTGGCAATTAATAGAAGGTAAATTGTTTCCAGTGGCAATTAATACAAGGTAAATTGCTTCTAGTGCAATAAAATTAAAAGCTGCTCCTGACAATCTGCTGAACCTTATACCTTGCTCATGTAAGATAAGAACGCAGAAAGACTGTGACAGCAAATGTGAATATAGAAAGGCAGGACTGACTTGTTCCAAACTCTCTTTTAATTGTCGGGGAAATATTTGTTCCAATATGTTAATTCCTAACGACTCTGAAGACCATGAAATTTTCATGTATTAAAGAAGGTAGGTGTAATACATATTTTTAAAAATTTTTACTCCCTTTTTGATTATTTACAATGAAGAATCTACTGTACTGTACAAGGGAGTTCAAATGAGATGTAAAAACGGACACTTAATTTTCAACAATGGTGGCTCGTTGGTATATAATCAGTGAGGCACAGTACATAACTGTAAGTTGGGTTGTGTATCTACAAGTAGACTCAATGCAAATTGACCATTTGGTATCCTTATGAATATACAACCAAACTTAGTTATTCCGTGTGCACCACCGGTTGCATAACAAGCCGCCACTGTTTTCATTGTAATTAAAATTATATTATTCTTAACAAAATTTACAGAATAGGGCTTTTATTTTTCATAATAAAAGTGCTTTTTACAGAATTAAAATATAATAATCCCTTTTCTAGCTGTTAGTTTCCTTTTTTTTTGGGGGGGGGGACATGTTGGACAAGTGTTCTCTTTGGTCGCCATTTTGGTATGAAATTCACACAGGTTTTATGACAGTTTTGAAATTTCAGTTTGGAATCCAAGGTATGAATGTCATAAATCCAGCACAAGTATGAATTTCGAAACTTTAGGTGCTGGACTAATATCGATTAATTTTTATCCAACTACTTTTAATTAAAAACATCGAATTTCCCGACTAATTGTATTCCGATTTAGATGATTCTTTTTTTAAAACAAAGCTAATTAAATGTTTAATCTAAGCTACTCCGAGCATTGTTTGCGAATTCCTAACGGTTTTGGAGATTTTCTACAACCAATCCAAGAACAGGACTTTCAAAATGTATCACTTTATACTTTAATGGAAAATGGTGGCTTTGTGTCAAACTTTATGAGAAAGAAGTATTAAGAAAAGTTATAGATTAGAGCTTCTAGAACAAAAGTGCTTTTACAGAATTGGAATATCTTAAATATTCTTAGATTTACAAGCTAAAATCGGGAGACATGCGCATTCCGGACGGTCGCCATCTTTGGCCGCCATTTTGAGGATGAAGCGCACACGGGATTTTAGGGGACTTTTGATATTTCATTTAAGATCACATGAAAAACAAATCCTGAAATTTTCAGCTTTTTCTAAATTATTTCAGCTCGACACCCTTTTTGGTCCTTTATTTACTGGGCTATTAACTCTAGGCCTGGTTGCTTTCTTTGATTTTCCTTATGGCGTACTCCGGAACCAAATTTAATAATAATGGCGACAAGAACACATCTCCTTGTTTCAGGTCATTCTCGACATGAAAGCTCGTTGACAAGTATTTACCTACTCGGACTTTACATTGAAATTCATTTAAACACAATTTAATCTAACGTAGCTTTTTAGGCATTCCAAATTCCGTAAGAATGTTACAATGTTTTCTTCCTAATCATGTACCTTTCTAAAATCTATAAATAATTGATGTACGGGGGTACAGATGCTATTCCAGTCTGTTTCGAGTATTTGTTGAATTGTAAATATTTGGTTGATAGTTGATCGATTTAGCTTTAATTCCCTCTGATTATCTCTAATAATTTTATCTGAGTATAGAAATAATCTTGCTAACAGAATGCTTAAGAGAATTTTATAGGATGTTGACAGAAGAGAGATGCCTTGGAATAATAATTGATTCTTTTCACTCTTGCGACAATTCCTCTTTGTTCCAAATAAGAAGAATAAGTTCATGTATCTTGTTGGTAATTTTTCTCCTTCAGATAAAATTATTAGCCAGAATTTCGTCTACATCCGATATTTGTGTTTTTGCTTTATATCAATTTCTATTTCTTTTCGGTTAGGCTCTGGAATATAGGGCCCTGCTGTGTGTATTTTTCTTTCACGATGATAATTAGTTTTTGGCTGGGTGTTAAGCAAATTGTCAAAAAATCTTTCCCTCTATCGTTATCAGTGAGAATTGTCCCGTGGACTCTCTTTAATATATAAGCGCGAGGTTGATAGCTTTTTTAAAATTCATTGACGCAATTATGCATGCCCCAAATATTATTGCTTTTACTATTATCTTCAAGTTCATTAATTTTGGCTTTCAAAAAATCGTGTTTATTTGTTCTAAAAGTTTTGAATGTGTACCGCTTGAAGTCAATGAAATTTTGTGTAGTTATATAGTTCGGATTGTTTAGCCAACTCAATTTTGAATGCTTTCTCTTCTCTGCTAGTTTAGTGCATTTCTTGTCGAACTATACTTTGCTTGCTCCTGTGTTTTTCTGCGTGCCACAGGTTTTCTTTTGCTGAAATGTTAATGTTATTCCTAATTTCAACCCAAGTATTCTCAACATTAGTACATTCCGAACCTTCTAAAAGCTAGAATCTATTCAATACTTCAATCTGGTATTTCCCCCCTCGCTGGCTCTTTTCTAATTTTTTAAAATTAATCCTCTCCGTTATTCAGATATTGAATATTTCCTTTATTCAACGGTAATCTCTCTCTGATTATTATCATTGCTAACAGGTAGTATTCAGTGTCACAGTCAGCTCCTTTGAATGACCGATCGTCAATTATATTAGTCTGTTTTATCTACTAAAACGTGATCAATTTAATTGTGAATTTTTCCATCTGGTGAGGTTCAAGTATATTTATGAACGTCGAGGTGTGAAAATTTTGTACTCTTCATGATAAGGTTTTTGGATAGTGCAAAGTTCACGAGTCTAATACGGTTGTCATTACTTTCTTTATACAGATTTTCATTCCCTATAATCGGTTTGAAAATACCCTCTCGTCCTACCTTCGCATTGAGAATTTTCATATGGTATATAGGGAGTCGATCAAATACTCGTTCTACTTCTTGCTATAAAACTGTATCGTCATCCTTATCTTCCATTGGGGCATGTATATTTAGAACAACAATATCAGAGTACCGACCCTTAAGAGTAATAAAAAAAAAGTCTATCATTAACAAATTCAACCCGTTTAATTGGTGATATTAGTCGTTCGAAAATGTAAAACGCTGTTCCTAGTTGCTGATTTTTATTTCCTTCACCATAGAACAACGTAAAATTTCCGCACGAAAAAGCAACGGGCACAAAATGGTAAGATCACATTGAATGTCATCATCGGTGTTGCAGCTTATTTTTATATCTTCCTAAATTATCTTAGTTAAAGAACAAACTTTGATACTGTAGTACAAATTAGAAGAAATCGAGCACAAACGATTTAAGCTACTTGCTTACATAAACTGATGATTTCAAGGTGTGTGTGTGGATGGGGGGGGGGTGTGTGTGGCTAGGACGACTTCGTTCAAGCCTCAACACAATTGATTGTTAATTTACTTGGAGAGGATAGCAGAACAAATTCTGTTACTGTGGAACACATTAGAACAGATGTAGCACAAACGAAATATGTTTTCGTTGTTTGTGGTGGATGTGGGGGGGGCAAGACGACACAGATTAAAACGATCTCCATTTGTTCCAATATTACACATGATTTGACTTCATAATCTTGAACACTCCTTAACTAACTCTTTGTTTTGCTTTATCTATGAATATTATAACGTTGATAATCTTAGTTTTAACAACATCTCTATTGATGTGATGTTGTTAATTAATTTCTCTCCTCAAATATTACATCTTTCTCGGACAAATTCTTGTCACCGCGGAGAAGAAAAATCAGAAAATTAACTGCGTTAGGATTAGAAGTTTCATTTCTTTCTCATGCTCATTTTCTTTGTTTGCCCTGCCATCAGCTTACCTCTTCTAAGAGAATACAATCTGTATGTGATATCTTCAGCAACAATTTTGCGACATTTTGCATCCAACTTGTTCCGTTCTCTTGGTTTGATGTCCATTGACTTTTCGAGACATTTATTGATGATCGGCAGAATTCTATGCACGATATCTGGATTTGTACAGTCCGCAGCAAAAAAACCTGGAATATGAGCATGTAAGTTTATTGTGAAACTACGGCCTAACAGCGCAGGGAATCAACATAACGTCTAAGTGGCACGAATCACGCCAGGAGAAACCTCGGCGTCCTCCCCTGCACACTTATTACGGAGCAAAAGACCTCGTCGTTTCATAATAAACTTACATGCTTATGTTGCAGGCTTTTTGCTGCGGACTGTACAATCCTCGCTTACCTTATGATTATGTTGTGCTGGTGTAGCGACATTTGAATCAATATCGTACACCTTCATGTTGTAAACTGTACGTAATATAATATTGAAGTCCGTAATTCCTTCAGTAGCCAACCTGGACTGGTTACAGTTGTTTTAACATTGTATGCCTTCGTCATGGTGATAGGTAGAGCAACCCACATTATGCTTTATTTTTTGTGTAATTATGCTTTATTTTTTTTTTCAAATTATGCTTTACTAGCAGCGTTCACCCCGCTTCGCTGCGGTCACCCCGGAACGCAATAAACTTTGTTACTTAGATAATTTTTACTTTTTCGCTTTCAAGTGATATGATAAAAACCATAGAAGATTGCAGTAAATGTTAACATTATATCGCCTGTCATTTATGTTAACCCGCCCCGCTTCGCTGCGGTCACCCCCGAACGCAATAAACTTTGTTACTTAGATAATTTTTACTTTTTCGCTTTCAAGTGATATGATAAAAACCATTATAACGCCTGTCATTTATGTTAACCCGCCGAGTGACACGGTCATGCGGGTTGCATATACATACGTTTATTTTTATACCTATGATGAACTAACAAAGGATTTGTACGTAATGGACACCTGAATGGTCAATTATCTCAAGACACTGGTAATTGAAAATTAAAGTGATATGATAAAAACCATCTAGGGTCCAAATCCTAATAACCCCCCAAAAATAAAAGAAATTGGTTCAGCCGTATTAGCGTGATGAGCGGACAAAGGATTTGTACGTTCTCTTTTATATATATAGATTGTTAATTTCAGTGATTGTTTTACAGTAATCGTGTATAATGTGTAATATTTACTATACATAAAATATTCTAAATATCATGATCTATTTATTAATATTTTATGCAACCAGTTTTATTCATATTTATTAAACTTTGTACTTAATGCACTGTAAAGAGATATGCTTTACTCGAGCCAGTTGTTTTTTCCACCACCTTAGAGGTGCATATATATCAAGTTTAAGAGGTACACATAATAATGTAGTGTGGAGTTCTTGTGTACTATTCATTGCTGGCGGAAAGTTTTCTTCTTCTTTTCCTTTTTTTTCTTTTCTGTACATCAAAGGATTACACCAAAAAGTTTACAGAAATAAAAATAAGCTTTTCATTGTTGCATTGCTAGGTTCTCAATGATTTTGCATTGTAAATATTGGTTTTAAAAATATTAATACAGTATGTTAAACTTGCAGTTAAACAAAATTTTCCAAGAATTGTGCTATATATTTTAAATTATGCTTTATGCTTTATTTTCTAAAATGATGTTTTATTATGCTTTTAAAATTAGTTTCTTCTAGACCAGCGTTTCCCAACCGGTGTGCCGCGGCACACTGGTGTGCCGCGAATGGACCGCTGGTGTGCCGCGAGGAAATCGAAATAAAATTATTAATTCCATAGTAACCAAATTGCAAGACACAACAAAAATTTGATATTTTTGTATTTCACATTACTATGAATTTCTACCATGGAAAAAATTACTGTAATTGTAATATATTATTCTATACCTATTACTGTGTAGCAGACAGTATTTCGGCTCGTACACATTTCCACGGTTAGCTGCTATGTTACGCTTAAATTGAGAGTCATACTAACACCGAGAAATGGAAGCACTTGTACGGTACGCGTCAAATGAACGTTCGTAGAACACTCATTCGCACGTGAATGACAGAACACTTTCTTCAACAGGTGTGTTTTGACTTCGACACATCGCAAACTGTGTGATTGCAATAATATGCACCGGTTTTTAAAACAGCAAAGCTAAATGTACAAGACATTTGTTTGTTCGTTCGTTATTTAGTGATCTTCGTTCTTAGTGAAAGGTTGGATACAGTTTTCGAAAAAGAAAGCGTATTTTTAAGAATCTGAGTCCTATATTTCATTGCAATTGTTTTCTATTTTAAAATTAGAATAAAAAATAAGCATAATGAATTAGCATAGGGGAAAACCAATGATCGAGCTTTCATCTTTGTGAGAAGAAGATCAGTAATCACAGAAAAAAAATCACCATCGTATTTTATATTTGCAAATAATAATAATATCTATGAGTGTGCCGCGAGAATTCAAGTTACATCCGTAGTGTGCCGCAAGTTGAAAAAGGTTGGGAAACGCTGTTCTAGACCCTTAGACAACCACAACCATGTTCAAGGTACCAACCATATGCCTAAATTGCTATTATGCTTTTTATGCTTTTGGGTTGCCCTAGTGATAGGCATCCGCATTTAACACCTATATCTAACGGAATAATCTTGAAAGGATAGTTATCCAAAATTAATAAGAAACATGTTAAATGAAGAGATGCAAACTTGCTACTAATTTATCGTGCGCACCCTGTATGTTTGTAATTTCATTAATTTTCTTCCTGTCGTCTGCTGTTTGCTCCCACTTTTTTCTCACGTCATTTTCTCAATCGTATGGTAAACAGAGCACCAGATATGTCTCCAAACCTAAGTAATTTTTAACTAACTGAACAACATTTTTTTTAGAGCATGAGAAAAATTCATCTACAAACGCCGTCAAGTTTGTGACAGAACTCTCTGGATAGAAATATGAAAAACTGAGGGATACGGTATGGCTGATTTCAAGCTCAAGTATTTTAATGAAAATTCTTTTTACAGTATAAAAATTTTAAAATTTATTTAACATCCATTTACACTACAATCAAATGTACAAACATAGTGAAATGTACATTTCACTATGTGTTAAAGGGCTTTAATGTTGATATCTTCCTATAAGATGCCCTTTCAAAGGTTGTAGTCATCGTGATGTATTATAGCTGTTATAGTGTATGCTTGGGCATAATCTGAAATTAAGCTATGCATACTCCATTATGCATTCTCTTTAAACCTGAAAGAATAAAGAAAAAACTGATTCAATATATTGAAAAAAATGTTACTAGTTATATTGTAAGAAATATGAGGGAAATACCAGGTTACCATAAAATAAGTATCGTTGTTCAGAGAATTCTGGAGACGTAACCACTTGACAGAATGCAACCAAACTGGGTAGGTGCGTATTTGGTAATATGCAGAAGCGATTAGTGTAGAAAACAAAATTAGTTCCAATTTTCGCCACCAGAGGTAATTGTGGCTCTGTACAACGCCATGTAAGTGCAGCGTGGAAGAAAAACGACACTAGTGATGATAAATGATAAGAAAGACTGTAATTATCTCTCCAGGCGCTTATCACGCCTGCATGTGTTTCAGTGATACGAGTTTGAGGGCCAGTATTGCCAGAAGGGAACTGATGGTGATCCTATGTTTGCTTCTTTATTCTTCCCACACTCTTTACGTTGTGTTCAAGGGGTCCCGGGTTCGATTTCCTGTGAAGACACATGTGAGGTGGATCCTACGTTACCCTGTAGGTCCTGTCCTTATAACGCAATCACCATCTTATACGGTGCTAGTCACCATGCATTTTCCTTGCTCAGGGACCTCCACATCATCATCATCGCTCATAACACATCGCTACACCATGGGGTTATTAATAGGATTACAAATCAATACTATGCGTCACTTGGGGGCATAATTATGGCCTTTCGTTCATTGAATATCAATATAATTTGTTTTCCATACCACACTACCCGTACTTAACCCTGAACAGAAACACAATAGCCTTTGGGGGAGAGATTTGACACTAATCTTTTCCTGGAATTTTGGAGGGAGTTTGCATTTTAGGGACCACAGGAAAGACTAACATTTAACTTTATTTTTGTAAGATATCCAAGAATTTTAAAGAGACGCTTCAGTTCAAAAGGCCCCTTCCCCGTAAATCCGCCACTGACCACGGAGTATTAATAACATTAGGAATCAATGCCACGAGACCCATAAGAGTGGTAATTACGTCCTTTCTTATCATTTGTAATATGGTAATAGTGCATTTTTGTCGTTTATCTTCCACGCTGCACTTACTTGGTGTTGTACAGCGCCATAATTATCTCTGGTGGCGACAATTGGAACTAATTTTCTTTTCTACGCCAATCGCTTCTACATGTTCCTAAATGTACTCCTACCAGGTTTGGCTGCATTATGTCAAGTAGTTAGGTTTCCCGTGTTCTCTGAACAGCGATACTTATTTTATGATAACCTGGTATATGATAGAAATACGTATAACTATATGATAGAAATATGAAACATATCTTTCTAACCATGATAATTCTCCAACAATACACAAGTTAAGAACTAACAATCCCTGAGGCTATTAAAAATTCTTTAATTTAACTTCTCGTACGCTAAAGATGACGGATGATTAATGAGAGATTACTATAAGGAGATAATTAGTGTAATGAGAACATGAAATGATGAATGAGAACCCGAGAAAATCCACGAACACAATGTTATCCATCATAACAAACTCATAAGGGCTGGAATCGAACAGGGAACCAAAAGTGTTCTGAGGCCAAATCTACTCTGTTCGTGCTTGTGTACCTTATGGCCATATTTTATGGAACTCAGTCTTGAAAAAGAATTGCTATTAAATTTACCTGTAACAACCAGATCTAAAGTACGAGGGCTATCCAGAAAGTAGATTACGTTTTCGTCTGTGTCCGCTAGGGGCGGGGCTAGCGCGGCCATCTTGGGGTCAGAGCGTTGCGCAGCTCAGTCGGCATCTAGCCGTGCTAGTGAGAGGTTCGTGCTGTGCTCCGTTAAGATACTGTGACGGTTTGAAATGTCTGCGTTAATTGAAAATCCCGCGAGCTGCGAGGTGCGTGCAGTAATAAGGTTTCTGACAGCAAAAAACTGTAAACCGATAGAAATCTATCGGCAGCTGTGTGAAGTGTATGGGGACAACATTATCACTGAAGGTGGAGTGCGACAGTGGGTCATAAGATTTAAAAATGGCCGAACCAATGTTCACGACGAAGATCGAAGTGGGAGACCCAGTAAAGTGACTGCCGAACTTGTCGAAAAAGTCGATGTTAAAGTCCGTGAAAATCGAAAGTTCACAATAACGGAACTTTCTTTGAGTTTTCCACAAATTTCGCGAAGTTTGTTGCACGAAATCATCAGCGAAAAGCTTGGTTACCACAAGTTTTGTGCAAGATGGATTCCAAAAATCTTGACAGAGGACCACAAAAATCAGCGAATGGCTGCAGCGTTGCACTTTTTGGACGCCTACAATAAGGATGGTGACTCTTTACTCGATCGCATCGTTACTGGTGACGAAACATGGGTGAAACACGTGAACTGTGAAACGAAATTGCAATCAATGCAGTGGGGGCACACAGGTTCTCCCCAAAAACCCAAGAAATGCATGCAAACAATGTCGGCAAGGAAGATGATGGCGACTGTTTTTTGGGACAGAAAAGGTGTGATTTTGGTGGACTTCCTGGAAAGAGGCACTACAATAAACGCTCAAAGGTATTGCCAAACTCTGCAAAACCTCAGAAGAGCAATTCAAAACAAGCGCAGAGGAATGTTGAGCTCTAAGATCTTGTTGATTCACGACAACGCCCGGCCCCACACGGCAAATGTCACGCGTGAAGTTCTTGAATCTTTTCAGTGGGAGTTGTTTCCTCATCCGCCGTACAGTCCCGACCTGGCACCGAGCGACTTCCACCTATTCCCAGCAATGAAGAAGTGGCTGGCTATGCAGCGTTTTGATGACGACGAACAGCTGCAAGAAGAGGTAACGAAGTGGTTGAAGTCGCAGGCGGCCGAATTTTTCGACGAAGGAATTTCCAAGCTCGTACATCGCTACGATAAATGCCTTAATTTGAATGGTGACTATGTCGAAAAGTAGTATTTGTGTGTGGCTTTCATCTGTATATAATAAAATTTGTTTCCTATACTTTGTTGATTTTTTATTCCAAAACGTAATCTACTTTCTGGATAGCCCTCGTAAAAAAAAATATATTGTAATGTACTTTTATTCCATAAAGTGGAATTTGAACATCATAGCACTGTTACACTACAAAGTAGGTAATAGTGCATTTTTGTCTGCTTGTTTTCGTGAATCTTGAGAAAATACGGATGAAGGATTTCTGTCTTGTGCCTAAATATGCAACCATGTTCATAAACCTTTCTAGCTAGTCCTGCTTTTAAGATGTTCTACTCATAGCCACAAGGAAAATATTTGAGTGCTCTGGCTCGAACGTACTATCTTAAACAAGGATGATTCCACCTATAAGTACAGGACGCAATCTTTCTCGAATATTTCAGTTTTTGCCACACTAACGGTGTAATATAAAATTGTATGGCAAACCTATAAAAATATAAAGCCAAGTTACTGCATATTTATTGATCATAAAGAAACATTATAGTGTACCAAAGAAATTCAATTCACTGGCAGCAATTCAATACGATATTATTTCAGAAAATTGAATATACTTATTTAATACTAGCTGAATATTTCCATTCTTCGCATGGGGACTGTATTTAGAAGTCAACGCCTGTGGAAGTATCACTATTCATTTCAGCGACGGCGAAAACTATGGATTTGACACTAATATCGGTCATTTTAGATTGCTTTTACATATCTCAGTATCCCTCCTCGGTGACCCCCGGTCCGCAGCGGAATAGGGTGAATTTGGAAGTTAATGCGATCAAAGTTTCACCATTGATCTCAGCGACCGCGAAAACTATGGATTCGACACTAATATCGGTCATTTTAGATGACTTTTACATATCTCAGTATCCCTTCCCGGTGACCACCAGCCCGCAGCGGAATAGGGTGAATTTGGAAGTTAATGCGATCAGTTTCACCATTGATCTCAGCAACCGCGAAAACTATGAATTCGACAGTAAAATCGGTCATATCCTACTATTTTTACATGTCCAGGTGAGCTCCTCCCTAAAATCCCTCTGGTTCGAATTAAAAAAAAAATAAAAAAAAAACCGCTTCGCCTTGGTCCGCCGTGACCCAAACTTGGTAAGTCTCGGTCCACTCGTCTTGTCCCCACGCCGCACACAGACAGACATAAACAAACTCTTTATTTTATTTATATTAGATTAGATTGAAATAGGCATCATTAATTAGTTTCAATATCCTAACTTTGTCTCACAGACAAGAATACATAGACAGTAGACTCGGTGAAAAACTTGAAATCTATATATATAAAAGAGAACGTACAAATCCTTTGTCCGCTCATCACGCTAATACGGCTGAACCAATTTCTTTTATTTTTGGGGGGTTATTAGGATTTGGACCCTAGATGGTTTTTATCATATCACTTTAATTTTCAATTACCAGTGTCTTGAGATAATTGACCATTCAGGTGTCCATTACGTACAAATCCTTTATTAGTTCATCATAGGTATAAAAATAAACGTATGTATATGCAACCCGCATGACCGTGTCACTCGGCGGGTTAACATAAATGACAGGCGTTATAATGGTTTTTATCATATCACTTGAAAGCGAAAAAGTAAAAATTATCTAAGTAACAAAGTTTATTGCGTTCGGGGGTGACCGCAGCGAAGCGGGGCGGGTTAACATAAATGACAGGCGATATAATGTTAACATTTACTGCAATCTTCTATGGTTTTTATCATATCACTTGAAAGCGAAAAAGTAAAAATTATCTAAGTAACAAAGTTTATTGCGTTCCGGGGTGACCGCAGCGAAGCGGGGTGAACGCTGCTAGTCTCACATAACCAGTCATTTGGTGGATACACAATGACGTCTCTAACTAGCGAAGATGGATTTAACTCTCTGGAAATTTTGAATGTAGCTGTCCACTGTCACCTGGTGAAGGAACCGTGGTGTGACAGGCAAGAAAGTGTGTAGGAAAATGTATGTCCTAATGTATATATAGTAGTCGAAGAAACTGAAATGAACACAAGGTTCTCTTTTTGGAGAGCATGATGACTTAGTTGTAGAGCGCTTACCTCTGGCGTGATGGTCCGTAATTCGATCCCCGGTCGAGTAAGTCTGTGGTGAACAACATCGCGTTTGCGTATTTTCTTGAGATACTTTCCTTTCTCACCCACAATCCCATTACACTAATTCTTCCATCATCATTCACTTGTCTTAATAATTATCTCCTTTAGCCTAAAGGGCATAATCGTGGGACATTATACTTAAATATTTCATTTCATTTTTACATGGTTGCTTTTATGGCATAATACAATAGCAGAAAAAATGAATAACAGACAGATCTGCAATAGAGCTAATTTTGTATCTGATCTTTCAGCAATAAATGTGGAACTCACACAAAGACAAGTGAAGCAGAAGAAAGTTTGCTGATTACTGAGAACTCACGATGTCACATGCGGAAACCGATGGCAGCTTTAGCTATTTTGGACGAAATTCAACGTTGATCGGTTCTCTTTCACCTTGCAGACAATCAAAACGATTTCCACAGTGCTCATAGGAAGACAATTGCCTCTATGTATTCTTGTCAGTGTTTTATCCTGTAACACAAGTGGTTCCGTTATGGTCGGGATACACTATTTAAAAATTACTATCACACATGATTTACTGAATGTGACCACATCTTTTACAAAGTAGCAAAATAATACAAGAACGTCTCTAGTGTAATGCTCAGATTACACTTACAAATAAGAAATAAACAGTTAGTTATGTTTATATTATTTTTTGTTTCGAAAGCTATATTATTTTTTTTACCTGGTTTGGTCTCCGCTGCACATAAAAGAGCTATTCGATTTAAATAGGTGATGCCATCTGATCCACAGACAGGTATTGATTCTGGCCAATGGCTCATCCTCTTACAAGGGGTATTTTCTTCTGAACAGGGATTTTCATAATCAATAATAAAAACTGAAGAGAAACAAAGGCATCAAAAGTATATATATAAATTTCTCAAAAAAGTATAACAGATTATACATATACCTATATATCTATATCTATATCTATATCTATATCTATCTATCTATCTATCTATCTATCTATCTATCTATCTATCTATCTATCTATCTATCTATCTATCTATCTATCTATCTATCTGTCTATCTATCTGTCTATCTATCTATCTATATATATATATATATATACTTCTCAAAAATAATAATAGATCCATCATTTCATTATTATAGATGTATTGAGTAATTATTTGTTTTAGAATTTTAAGAATTTAGTGGGTATTTTGTCATTTTTAATGGTCGCTGAAACACTGGCAACCATATCTTTTACTCTTATGTTTACTAAGTTCGATATCAGAGAGTGTTAAATAAAGTAAACATTTAATAACACGTAAATAATGTAAAATATTTATTCATAGTCTATGTACACTCATGTCCAAAATGATTATCGCATATCTATAACTGTCTTCTTGTAAGAATATAATTTGATAGCGATTTTGTAGGGCACTGTTAATACTGATTCTATGTATATAATCGGGAAATATATATTTGTGGTAATTTCATAGGAAAAGAATTATAAATACGAAAATTAGAATGTGTAAAACAAAATGTTGCTAAATGGACAAGAAAGTTTTATTTTCGTTTTATTGTTCTTATTTACTACTCTTTTGACATGAAATTTGCCACGTACATGTCTTTGCCAATGGTACACATACTAACGTTATAAGAAATACCGGGTGACTTCATTATCAAATTATATTCCTACAACAACACATTTATAGACATGCGACAATAATTTTGGACATGGGTGTACAGTACGAAATCAATTTTCAATATTGCACATTTTAAAGTGCACCTCTCTGAAAGTGAGAACTACAAGACAAATAACACGAGAAAGGGTAACTAAAGGAAAAAGAAGTGTACCCTTTTATTGTTTTGTAATTTGATACTACCTGTGATTGCATCTTTAAACTCTCAACTCTTCGAAAGCAGATGCACCATCCTTTTTTTAAAAAAATCTTGGTAACCCTTCTTGCTTTAGAAGACTATACCCTGGCAACCATATACAGGAAATTCTTTGCTTCTAAATAAAGATCTCTTATCGAAGGAAATCAACATCTGTTATATATATTTAGTTCCAATTGTAAATAAGAGTGTAAAACTTCTCAAAGAAAGGAGGGTGACTAGGTTTGTTTCTTTGAACAAAATTATGTATATTAAATCATGTTTACAAGACATTGAATCATACTGAAATCTCTAAACTCCAATTTTCATATGAGCATAATCTCGGAAGAAGGCTGTGTTAGAAATGTTTGAACTTCACGTTCTATTGATATCATTTATAAATCACAGAAAAACCGTAAACACAACGATCATTATCATATATATGGCTATAGTTACTAGAGGTACGAGTCAAACTTTGCTGAAAACTATAACGAACTTAACTATTTACAAGATGGAAATAGAGGAAATGTATTAAGATAGTACCAAAATTGGTCTTACTTACCTTGTTTGTTACTAACTGACCTAGAGGAAATAATTGTTTATGTCTTGACTAATGGAGCATACATGTATCGCAACTAATATAAAGTATATAACTGTCTTGTCCTCACTCCTTTTCTAATACTTCGCAAAAAATATCATGCTTTATTGCACATTATAGAAATTCAGAAGAATGTGGCTAGTGCAGAAACTCAATCTCACTCGAATACACTTAATTTGCATTTCAAAAGTACATTACAATACGTATTTCGAGAATACATGTCGTTTATAGTAACCGTTTGAACTCCGCATCACAAACCCGAGTTAGTTCAACATATTATAACTGCAAATACCTCTACTGCATCTATTAATTCATTCAAACATTCCCTTATTATCGGTGACCATCGGAGACCATTCCATTATTATTTATGACTCTCACTTTGTACAATTATACCTTACTTCCCCAATGCAGTCATGTATTAAACCAAACCATTTAGTTAGATAAACTTACACCCTTCTTATAGTGAGTTGAATTGATTTTTGAGTTTAATGTCTCTTTCTCCAGCAAGGCTATATCAGACGGGACCTACTGATTAACGTGGAATTCGAACCACATGGGCTTCCGCCGGGAATCGAACTCGGGTCTCCCACGTCAAAGGCTCTTACGCTAACCGCTTAGCTACGAAGGAACTCTCCTCCTTATAGTGAGTTCAACTTTCATTGCATAAACTTGGAACTTGACTACCCATTACGTTTCAATTACCTTTATAATATTAATTTTGAATTATAAAATCTTACTCTCTAACATTTGGTATCTTCTCACAGCCAATTTTTTTTTACATTTTCTTTTGGTAGATATTTTACAGCTTTTGCGCTTAAGGATCTTCACTACAGCGAAATTAAACTACCGCTAATTTTAGAGTTTTCTGTAATATCTTCAAAACAAAAATATTCGAAAAGCAGAAACATAGTGAACTAGACAATACAATTTTGCATGTGATACCGTTATCACAACTTATTTATCTGCTTTTGATTTGGAACTGAAGATAGATTTAGCATTTTTTGCGGGTTCTGGAAATAGCGGCATACCAAAAGCAGATAGGTGAGCTGTGATAAAGATATCACATACAAAATTGTATTGACTAGTTCACCACGTTTCTGCTTTTCGAATACTTTTATTTGTTTTGAAGATATTACAGAAAAAACTCTAAAATTAGCGGTAGTTTAATTTCACTGTAATGAAGACCCTTAACGGGACATTTCAAGCAGAATTTTAGACCAATTTCCTTTTTCGTGTGTGTTATATTTACCGAATACTAATGAACTTGCAATAGAAGAATATTAAAAGTTTTCACCAGTCAACAAACAGAGAATTTGTGGCAATCTTACAGAAGATTTATGAGAAAAGTTCATAGGAATTTAGTTCGAGGAAACTAGAACATCTAATAAAAATTAACAAATTTGCTGTATGCAGCATTCTGCAAGCATTTTGGCAAGCCATGTCAAGCGTGTTGCAAACTAAAGTTAAACTTACTTTACTATGTGGATACAGTGGAAGGAAATGAAAAAAAAAAAATTCCAAGAAGAATATTCAAAAGTAATCAAGGAAGTTACTATTATTATAATATTATAATTAATGGATAGTTCTATAAAGGATAATTCTGTTATCAAGATAACGAAAAAATCCTATATTTAACCAAGTGTGTAACAAGGAGAGCATTTGGAACACTTACTTTCCTCATCGCTGTTCTTCTGAGCACAATTAAGTTCCCTCCAACTATTGTAGGTGACGCCATTGGATCCACACATCGTTAAATCATAGGACACAGAATCATCGGTATCTGAGGAGCAGGGATCATCTTCTCCTTTGTTTTCACACTTGGCATAAGTTACTTGGGAGGACTCTGTAAACGGAAAACCATTAGAAATTCTGCTGACGTCTCTTAGAAATGTTGAATTTTAAAGTCACACAAAAACACCTATTATACAAAATTTATGACAAAACTATAAAACAATGCATAATCAATTAAATTTTTGTAAGAAGTAGATGAAATCAAAGAACCGCCTTCCTTAAAGTCGGGCATGATAGTGGGACATTAAACTCGATATCTCATTTCATTTTCTTGGGACAATATTTTGAGATAAACTCTAAAATATCTACAAAAGTTAAACGTGTTTCTGTGAAACTTTGCTGACACTTTTTTAAATACTAACATATGAGACTTTCCGGTATAAGGGCGAACTTAATAAATACTAATTTCCTGTAAATCCCTTTTACTAGTAAACTTTGTACGAACGAAATAATTGTAAATTTATTTTGAATTTGTATTTTTTGATAGGACCGACAAAAGACAATTTATACATAGGCACGAGAACTGGCTGCTACGGATCAGTTAGTATTGGTACTTAAAAGATATAGCCAACAATTTTTTGAGCTCTCTGATTGCACGTAATAGACTTTTGTTGAGTTCATTCTTTGTGCATAGAACGCCTTATACCTAGATATTTTCTTTGTTTGAATATAGTAGTGTTTTTGTTTCTCCTTCATGATTAACATTTTCATTACGTAATGCCTTACTTAATTCTATATTTTCTTTTCTTTTTATGTATGTATTCATGTGTATAAGGGAAATATCCTACCTTCATTAGAACCAACAGTGCATCCTAATTCATATACGTTGGTATAGTTTGTTCCGTCGGGCAGGCACACTGGGCTACGTAATGGGAAATTTTTCGCCAACAAACAAATCATGTCATCGCTCATTGTTGCTTTTATTTCATTTAGAGTACATGGCCCTGGGTGAAGGACATGAAGATCTAGACAAAGAAAATAAATAATGAAATAAATACTTTACACAAAGAATCAGTCCTAGTTGAATACAGTAATGGTGGAACCTGTGAAAGCTGATGTGAGTTTCTCTAATCGTTAAAATTTTATATTCGCTCAATCTAATTGAACGAGTAAACTTCTGTTGAAAGGAACAAGATTAATTTGAGTTTGGTTTTATTTGTTGGTAGACAAGTTGTTTATGTGTGGATGAGAAACCGAAAGACGTTACTTTAGATATATCAATTTACATTGATCCTTGTTTTGAAGGAAATGCACAAGTCAAGTCATAAGGTTTTTTGTTCTACCCCGTAGAGTGGAATGGAACGTCTCGCCATGGATACTTTGCCCAGAGAAATATCTATAATAGAGAATGCTTTCGTAATTGAAGTGAAATCTGATACAGCCAATTGGAGTGATGTTTTTCTTTGGTGCATTCTTATTGATCCTTCAAGGTCGTCTAAATCCGATGCTGGAAGATGATTGGTTGTGCTATGTGCCCACAGATGTGCCCACAGATGACTCTGCCAAGGGCCGGTATGGGAGATCGTGCCGTTGCTGCACTAACAATGCCAAGTCCAAAATCCAGCTATTTACTTGAAAAACTGTTGTGAGCTGATACTGGTGGTGCAGGAGATGACATGATGTCGTCTCCTTTTCCTGTACTCTTAAGAGGCATAAGCGGTTTATTGAAGGTTGAGTTAGTGGAGGAAGTCAACGTAGCTTTAAGTTTCTGAAAATCCGGCTTAATGAATGTGACAACCGACGTCACTCATTTAACGAACGTCTTGTTGAGTGCTCCAATGCTTTCCTTCAGTACCTATTAAAGAAAAGAGGTGAATATCTTCTTAGTGGTGTCTGTTTGGAGCAGTAGCTTTGGTTGTAGACTGGCTGCGAATACGATGAGGACTGAAATGGAGGAGTCCTAGAGAAAAGTCGATGATGGGAGCTGATGATCCTTGAGGGTTTGCCCTCAACAGGGTCGGAGGTTTTCTTTTGCGTGAGATTTGTATAATCAGGGGTGTAGCCAGCAGGTTTGTGTAAGGGGGGCCCGTCGTTTTTGAGGGGGGGCCAGCTACAATGTACAAAGCCAAAAAAAATGTTGCTGCTAGTGTTTTTGAGCCCTGAAAGAAAGGAAAATTTGGGTTTACTTCTGGAAAACTAAAAACACTATTTTAGCTTATTATTATTATTATTATTATTATTATTATTATTATTATTATTATTATTATTATTATTATTATTATTATTATTATTATCCATAAATTATATTCAAGATAGTTTTTATTATGCTTAATCAAGAACTACTGCGCGGGACCAAACGCTATACTTTTGTGCATAACTATAAAGGTAACCAAGAAAGTTCTGTCCCTTTTCGTGGAAGCCTGTGTTCAATTGGACCTCACACAGTGAGTTGGATGCGAGTGGAGATAAGGCGAACGTCAGTTGTTGGTGTGGGTATATGTTGGATACTACCTGGTTGTGACAATTCAGACACACCGTGAACTTGCGTAAAGACAGAGGGAACATGGGACATCCACAGAGCGTCATAAGAGCATGTATGCTGAACGAGTTCAAATGGAGGTCAAACGCCGCTGTAGCGGGACAGAAGATATGCCAGGCCTTTGGTGAGGGTGTCGTGACGCATCGGACATTGCAGCGATGGTTTAACAAGTTTAAGGACGATGACGAAACACCCGAAAACACCACGTGCCAGAAGACCAACACATGTACAAAGAGGAACTGGGACTACAATTCAGTGTGTGGAGAAACCATTCGGCAGCACATCTATCAACTTGTGAAGCACTACAAGTTGGGTCAATGGGTCTCACATATTTTGACTCCGGGCCAGAAGACAACGCGGCAGTCGCCTGTGTTTATTTACTGTTTCGGAGCCATTTCTGGACAGGGCGTTGACATGTGATAAAAAAGTGTGTCCTATACGAAGCTCCACGGCGCCGTCATCATTAGTTAGCATCCCATGAACCGATTTCAAAACAGCCGAAACCCGCACTGTACCAGAATAGGGTCCTTCTCTGTGTTTGGTGCATCGTGCATCGGGAACTGCTACCAGCTGGTCAGAGTATCAATGCAACTGTTTAGTGTCAGCAGTTGAACTGTGCTCAACAAAAACTCAAAACTCTGGAGCCATCGCTTCTGAATTGCAAATGGGTCTTCGTTTACGGGACAACGCTAAGTTCCACGTAGCTAAGATGACTCAGGACACCATTTTCCTTGGATGGGAAACAATATTGCAACCACTATATTCCCCGGGTATTGCACCGTCCGATTATCACCTGTTCCATTCTTTGAACAATCACCTTAGAGGACGCCAATTCAAATCCCTATTAAAAGTCCAAAATGCACCTGATACTTTCTTCGTTTCACGGCCCACCAAGTTCTACCGCGATGGATTCCATGGCCTTCCAGAACGTTTTCAGAAGGTCGTCGATGCTGATGGGGACTATTTTTGATCTTCCAGGTTAGGTGACATATCAATGTTCGAAGGTGGTGGGTGAAAAAGCAATAAAACTTTTCTTGGTTACCTTTATATTTAAATTTAAGACCTTGTATACAGAACCCATCTACACAAGATTGATTTTCTTTGAAATTTCACTTAATTTCTTTACGGTTTCCTGACAAAAATATTTATTATTCGTGACTAAAAAAAAAAAAAATATTTTATTACACTGAGTAGAAATAAAAGAGAGAGTGAATGAAATCCAAATTGAACAAAAGCATTGTTTCTCACCAAATTTTCCATCCTCTATGTATTTTAAAACACTTGTTAAAGCATATAAAAATATACTGTACTTACAAATCAGTTTAGTACCTTTGTTTTATGGCTGTATTTGTAGCACCTTGTTAAAACGTGTGTCTTCAAACTGTCAAATATAAATCGCAGTAAATTGTGTAATCTGCTGTCACAAAAAAAGTATCATATTTTTCGATCGGTATAAGGAAGAGATCGGTATGGAAAAAACAATATTTCTCCTTACTATTTTACCATAAATTATTAATTGTCAATTAACTTTGTTACTTCTAAATAAATGAAGCGAGATAATTTTACTATGATGTTTTAAAAGCTGGTCATTTGGGGGGGGGCAGGAAACCATTTGGGGGGGCCGGGCCCCGATGGGCCCCCCTTGGCTACACCCCTGTGTATAATACAACTTCCAGAGCAGTTTACTCATTGTTTGAGATAACTGGTAGAGCGTTCATTTTGGGCAATTACTTGCCCAAACTTTACAGATGGCGCAGAATTTCTTGTTGAGTGAATAAGCGGCACTTTTCCTTATAAGTCTCACTAGAGTGGCAGCAAACAGCGTCTTAAGTGCGCTGGCTAGAAGAATGTATATAGCAGCAACAGTTCCAACATGGACTTGATCGAGAATCACTCCAGGATTTCACCACGTTATAGTATGAACTAAATTAGGACAATATGTAGAGCTTCCATAGTTTATCTTGTAAATTCAGCAACAACAAAAGATGTGAGTTAACCTTCCAGTTTCAGTTTAGTGTCTTTAGTCTAACTAGTATGAACAAAATACGTAGACATGTCTTGGACGTAAAAGTGGCGAAAGTCCAAGAATATTGGGAATCCAGATATTCGTTTATGTCTCAGAAACGGAATTTTCTTCCCGTTTCTTGTATAGCAACTCTGAGTTCTTTGTGAATGATCACAGGAGTACTTTTGGAATCCAAATATTGTCACATAAGAGGAAAATCGCTTTGAAAACCATGAAAAATCCTCTGATATTCCCATTATCTTTAGGGAAGAGACAGAACTTCCCTATATTAGAGCATGACATATTTCTTTTGAAAGTTTTATTAAAACTTTATTGTACACATTTCAAAATTCGTCCAGATCTACGTTATTATTCGGATAGTTATGCAGTAGGAAACCTCCAAATATGCATGCAAATGTGTCCTTAAAATCGCCATAATAAACATCCAAGCATGCACTTAATTTTCCTAAATACTTCGCATGTTTCTCGAAACTAAAAGCATGACACTAAAATGTAAGCGATAACACAAATGACTTTGAATAACATGTTCTAAAAACACTTGTTTATTATTCTTAATCAAAAAATACACACTTAAAGTTTCATGTTTACTTTACCTGATTGCATGTATACCTTCAAGAACCACTACCTATTACATCATAAGATTTTTTATTGTACAGCTACAGTTTTATGTTATGCTTACTATAATTATTTCACTTGCAGTTTTTTCGGGGAGTGTAGGAAGGAAATAGGGAGGGCCACTGCTTACTGTTGCACATTGTTTCAAATGTTTGAAACTGAATATATATGTCTATTATCTTGAAGAGTATTGGAAAACACTCTTTCCTGGTCCGATCCCAGCTCGCGCCGTGTGGACTTTGTTGTGGACAAACACCGTGCTCGTGGATTTTCTCGGGGTTTTCCCGTTTCCACCCACTTTCTTCTTTCCACCTTTTCTCATCATCACCGTCCTCTTTAGCCTAACCGGCATAACAGTGGGACGTAAAACGTAAATATTTCATTTCATTTTTTTCTTGCCTCATCTCACGAAACAATAGGTGCATGTTATAATTTTGTAACATCGGACACGTATATTTCTTCGGGAATATTACAAACATTTATCCAGTCGCCGTGAAGTGTATCAATTTGCTGTAGAAAGTTGTAGCCGGAGTTCTTTGAAAATACATATTGGAACTTTTCCTACACCTCTGTACTTCCAATCTCTGCTAAAAGTATTGGACTCAATTCATCTCTGCGAGATTCTCCTTCAAAGATAGTCCCCTTGATTCAATTTTTTAAATTGTCCTTGAAATGCATATGAAATTCAAATGAATAAAGGCAAGTTCCTCTCTAATGCCGTTACCACTAGGAGCTATTTGCGCTTCTTTGATGGTAATTGCGCCGTTTGCATCAAATTTTTTGACAACATTGCTTACTATTTCAATATTACCTGAGTAGTAAACTACTGAATCAAGCCAAGTACCCTATTGCGTTACAACAGAAAAAGGGGGAGTGGAATATTTCCAGCAAGTTCCTTAAACTTAGCTTGACGACTAGGAGCTTTCAGAGAAAACTTTTTTGAAAGAAGAAATCACACTATTTACTTTTGGGTAAAGTGCACGAACCATGCAGCTACACAATGAAGCCCGTACACTGCACAAATTCCATTAATCATTTTTGGGTATAAAAACTGAAGACCTGTTACAGCCTTTTTCATGTAAGAAGCTGCAACTGAACATACCACTAACACCCTTCATAGGCAATACCCGATAGCCGAAGGCCACAAAAAAATCATAGAGTCATTGAAAAGATTGCAATACTTGAATGGTTAACACTTTCCAGCACAAGCAATGCAGTGAATAAAAATTCCCTTTCTCTTCTTCAACACCGAGTATACAAAAAGAAAAAAGCCCTTGCTGAAAATCAGTAGTTTCATCCAAAGAAACCGAGATACTTTTGTTCATCGCGTTTTTTCTAAACTCAACTCACTCAAAGCTTTACTGTATAACACCGGGATGTGACTTTCTGTTGGGGTAGATTCATCTGGTAATGGTTGTTTAGTATATTTTTGTAAAAATCCTGCAAATTCCTTATTTTTTAGTTTTGCCAATGAAATATTTGCTTACACCATAGCCCGACACAAATCTTAGTTGAACTGAAATCGTTGAGGTCTTGATTTATTAATTGATACTTTGATTAAAGTCTGTTGTTCCTTGCTTTTAATATTCAGTTCCTTGTTTTGTACATTCTTTGAAGTCATTAGATGTTGAGTTACTTGGAAGACCCTTTCCCGCAGTCACTGTAACTTCACAAAACTTACAAAATAACACTGATACATCTGTAGTAATGTAAAATTCTTTAACACACGCATTTATTGTAGCGTAGTGAACGACGATGTCTTTTCTTTCGGCATGTTGAACTTCAATCTGACAGAGATAGCACATAACTAGCTTACTTACTCATTCAGAACTGCTGAAGTGATCTCATCAATATATAAAGGTGACCCCTATTTGTACTGCATTCCATTGCAAAGAATTCGGTCAATGACATTTTGTAGGAGGTGCAAGATCACTGAATCAGATAGAAAATTTGTGCAAAAATAGAATTTCCTTCCCACTAGGGGCACGTTAGTGAAAGAAATCAGCGATAAATGGGTTATAATTCCACGTTGGTTGTTTAGAAATTGTGGTCTTCTTTGATGCAGAAACCTACGATAAATACGCATTTTCGTATGTAACATGCAAAATGCATAAATATCCGAAGCCTATCACTTCAATCTAGAAAAAAAGAAATAATAATGTGGGAGTAAGACACCTCAAGGGCCTGGAGTTGGAAGGAAAGACATGTAATAATAGTGTAAAGCGACTGACATTAGCGTGCAACCCATAGTTTTTGGAGTCACTGAAATGAATAGTGACGTCCCCAACGCCGTTCAACTCCAAGTTCATCTTCATCGGCAGAGAGTCCGGGGAAGTGAAAACAAAATGTCAAAAAATGAATGAGATTTGTGTCAAATTTATAGTTTTCGAGGTCAGGAAAACATCTGATGTGTTTGAAATGGCTTTTAGAAGATAGTACCCATTTCAAGGTGAGTTTTTAAATCATATCAATTTGATTAAAGGCGTATTATGTAGAGGTAAGGGGTTTCAATATGTATACCAAAAATAGTATCTTCTGTATTTTTGTCACACACTTTCATTCAAATAAATATTCTAAGGGGAAAGGGAATTCAAATATCTCCCATAAACTTATTGTCCCCTTGCGAAGAACAAGCATTGTAGCTAAAATAGTAACCTTATAATGCCCTTTATGCAGAGTTAAAATAATCTATAATTACATTGCATACATTATATATTTGTAGATACTTGATACTATTAGAAAAGCTTAATTACCTTCGTTGTTCCGTTTGAGGCACTTAACGTCGTAAGCTGATGAATAGGTATATCCATTGGAAGCACAAATTCCATCTTGTTCAGAGTAATAATGAGGGAAGCGTTCATATCTGCAATTGTATTGATCATCCAGATCCCAGCATTGCTCGTTTGACACTATTGACAGTTCTGAAAGCGCAACAACAACATTAATCATTTCTATTTTTTTTTAAATTGTCCATTTCTGTTCATCTACATATTATTTTGGTCCTCCCCACAGAGCGGAAATTGGGTTACGGTGGATTAGTAGTAAAGAATTTGCTTCTAAAGCGAACAGTTTTTGTTCGACTCCAGAATATTTGAGTTTATGGTGTACAGAACCATGCTTGTAGGAGTTCTGGCTTTCTCCTATTTATTATCACTCTCTTCATTCTATTAATTCCAACACTATCATTGCTTTATATGGATTATTCACCCTTTTTAGCATACTGAACCATGGGATCCCGGGTTCGATTTCCGGTGGGTGAGCATGAAATACAATACAATGGTTTGAATTTCACCTCAACTCTTTCATTCATTTTGTCAATTCCAATTGATATTTAGTTAATTTTGTTATATTTTCTATTCTTATAATGGATTGCTTTAGTTGAAAACATTTGGTACCTTATATAGGCCTACATACTACATTGTAAAATTACTATTAATAGGATAATTTGGCATTTGATCTTCTGAAATAGAGAAATATCTTCAAGCCTCTACCCTGCCGGAAGGGTCTTCCGGAAGGACTTCTATACACGACCTGCCATCCTGCCGGCAGGATGCACTTCCTCAATGGAAAGAACCCATTTTAAAATATACAATAAACAGTATAAGAATAGGTTTAGTGCTTCCCAGTTATCACCGAAATTCGCTCTACTCCACACATGATTGGTGTTTGGTGAATCAAAATAGGGAGCGTAAACGTACAAACAATCATCCTCAGAAAACTTCTCGCTGTTACTAAACTAACAGTCATACCAATATGATTCTTTTTTGTCCTAAAACTAGAGTTCATGCTCTTTCCACCAGGGGAACTTTCCGTCCTGCTGGACGTATACAAAATTCTCTAATTTATAGATAAACATGGTAGGACTTTTAGGACGTTACGTTCTGCCGGAAGGACGTTGTACTTTCTAAGATTAAAATAAAATCAGTTTTGAAGTGGTTAAACTGTAGGTCAACGTATCATATAGCCACGGTGTTAATAAAACACTTAACATCAACAAAGAAACAAAACTTGGATGTGACGATTTGTACTTGAAAAGATTTTATTTCAATCTCCCAGATTAGAATTCGGTATAGAATGGTGGAAAAGCAATATGCAATATCAGATATCTTAAAACAAAATCGAAATTTCTCTCCAGTTTTATTTCTCTCCTATTTTTCTATAGTCCACCACTTTAGGGAAACCAAGGATCTTTATTTTGTCAATAATGCTGAACACAAACCTTATAATTTATGTTATAAAAGTGTGAGATAATTCGTTAGGCGAAGCGAGGATTAAGTCAAACGATGCAAGGTCATTTAATACACAATGTTAACTTAATATTGCTAGTTTTGTTTTATTTAAATTACGGTAAAGTATATTGCTTCTGTTTTTTTTTTGTTTTACTTGAATCATTCTTGATTATTTTCCTTCTAGGTCTAATTCCTAATATTTATTATCTTAGTTTATGTTCTAGAACTTTTCCTTTATATAAATTTAAAATCTACTTATCTCAATTGAACATTCAGTTCCTCTTTTCGAATCTCAATTCAATAAATAAAAGTTTTCTTGCCTCCATATAATATCTAATACTTATTGTCTTGTGTTAATTTAATACCTATTATTTGTTTTGTAATCTAAACTCAGTGCCCAGCACTACCTTTCCTGTACAAACTTAATATCTAATTTTTATTTTCGTCCATTAGTTTAACGTTTCTTTCTTCCGTCTTATATTTGAGTTATTATTATTATTATTATTATTATTATTGAAATTATTAAGTATTAAAATGACTTCTTGAACAACTTTTAGTCGCTATACCAACGAGCAAACCGTGCATCGAGGAAGGAGATGACTACGTAGAAACATAAAGGGACATCACCTTCCTACGGGTAATATCTTTCACTTTATGAAATCAGTTCAGAACCCCCCACATTGTATATTTTGTTTGTGCATAAACTTTTACATTGTAAAGTTTTTTAAACTATTTCCTATTTTTGAAATTATTCCTGTTTATTACATACCCTTGTAAGGATTTCGAAGCTTGAAACACTCAAGAGCTTCCATATTTCCAAAATAATTTTCTTCTGCCGTACACACGGGTTTAAATAGAACAGAATATGGACATGTTATGTTGCATTGGCCTTCTCCAACAATTTGAATATCTGAAATCGTGATGGAAATGAGAATAATAAATGAAATGTTAATAACAGAAAACAAGAGCATCTGTACAAAAATGAATAATACTTCATTGGTTATGTATTTTCATAAATAGTGAAGCAAAAGGAATTATACTACTGTTGTGAAGAACTACTACGTATCTGATAAGTTACAGCATTTGTTTTGTGGAGTCCTAGTGTTCTGTTTACATGGTGTAATAGGGGCATTGAGAGGGAGTCTACTTCTTATGAACCCATGCGGGTGTTTATATTATTATAATCGAGGCCATAGAGCCCAGTCGACTATTTTTACTAATATTGTTTCAAATTAGAATTGATGTAAATGTTATAAAGATGGCCTGCCCACGTGGACGATTAGCCTGGTCTTAGTAAAATTGTTTTAAACTAATATATGTAAAAATAATGGGGGTACTGGCGCCGGATATATTGATGGTATACCATACACCGTAAGGATTGTATCAAACTATTTTGTGGATTAAAGATAAAATTGATTAAATATTAAAAGTAAAAAAAGTTAAGAGCTTGACGCTCATATACTTATCTGTCTGGCAGCCATCTTGATACCCCGAGAGAGGAGGTCTTAAGTAATTTTCGGGTGAGGTTAGATATACATTGAAGTTGCAACAGCTCAGCGTGACGTAATGTCACATGGTATTATCGTTCGGGGGCGAAAAGGTGGAATAAAACGATCTCTGCGGGGCTTCTAATCCCCTTGGTTCGCTAACACTCGTCCAGCTGTTTCGCAAGGTATGCAAATCACTTTTTTTTTATCAATAAAGTTGTGTGTGCAAAGTGGACTAATTACTATGTGACGTTACATCATCAATTACTGTGTGTGCCAGTGTAAATTTAACCTCACCCCTAATTTTCTGTCCTAGTTTACAGGGTTGCCAGAATATAAGAGCAATAAAGGTCAATAAATGTAGACCATTTCTCATTTTGTTTTGTTATTTTATACGTTTCTTGAATTGATTGCTGTGACATGAAGAGGAAAATAGAAACAATATAAAAATTGTCAGTCGAAAAACAAGGTCAGACTTTGAAGAAAAATCATATACAGTAGACTCTTAATTATTCGGCTCACGACTATCTAGCCTAATTCAAGAAAAAGAAGAAGAAAAAGAAAAAGAGAAGAAAGAAAGAAAAGCATGAGGTACTGAAATGAGGAATAAGAATGTTGAAGTAATTTTCTCTGTATATGTACGTAAACATTATGAGATGCACAACAAAAGTAACTAGAATATTGAAGATTAAAATAGATCACCTCGTGGAAGAGAGCAGAAGTTCTTTTCTTTAAGAAATAACATTACAAGCAATAATAGGCACAGACATGCTATAAATCCACAATAATCATACGAACAAGACATTTAAAGTGAAACACAAGCTTCAAACTTTTTACCGGAAACTTCGAAGTAGAACTGAAGAAAAGTCTGATGAAAACATATGTGAGGTAAGGCTTTAAGAAGTATGGACTTTAAGAGTAGAGAAGAGGGAAAATGAGAACAGATTAATTCGAAAGAAATGTGCTGATAGAGAGCGGGTTGAAAATTAGATGTCTGGATGATGTACAAAACTAAAATGTTGGTAGGATAAGAAGTATTACTCAAGGATATTAAAAAAAAGTGCAAGATGATTCAGCACATTATAAGACATGGGAAGACCATACTGTTACCTATGAAGGGAATAACAGAAGGTAAATTCCCTAAAGGAAGGCCGTGACTGAAATACAGCTCAAATAATGAAAGATATATGGAAGAAAATATTCACTAACTAGGTAGACTCCCAAGAATCCGGCTCGCGAATATCCGGCCTAGTTTTCTTTCAGTGTAATTAAATGTGGAAGACAAGGCGTTGCATTGGCAACATTGCCAAGACATTGGAAGCGGGCGCCTGCTACGATCCTCCTACGTATCGTGTGAAAAAAATACAAGTTGTGACAGGAAAAGAGCAGCAGTTCTGTTCTTGTTCATTGTTTCGTCAGTGTATAACGGACCTCAATACAGTACGCTTGCCGCTGTTCCTGATTATAACTGAACAGCATGTGCAGCACTGTATTCGTAAGTTGTTCTTGGGGTGATATTGGTCTTTGTCTTCTGGTATTGGTGGGAAAAAGAGTGAGTTCATAGAACTCCGGCCTATGCTTTTTTTTTTTTTTTTTTATCCGGCCTGCCCTTCCGCCACATTAGGCCAGATACTCGGAAGTCTACTGCGGGCTGAAAATAGGGATTTGCGGAATGCTACGTCAAAATCTAACTGAATTATTACTGATCTAAGAAGAAGATATACGTAGCACATTATCTCATTATGTACCGATAAATGAAATTGAATCCAAACCATGGAAGTTATAATGAAAAACTCTGCTAAACGTTAGTTAAAGGTATTGTTTAAAATACTTACTGACATTGTGTTCTTTAGCTGTGCATTGTGCGTGCCACCTATTTCTATATGTTCCATTGTCACTTCCACATAGTTCCTCCCAATAAGTGTATTCTAGAAGACATGGATCAAATTCAGGGTTGTTTTCACAAACACCAGCTGTTATCGAGTTTCTCGAATCTGAAAATGATTATAAATGTTAATTAGACGTATTTTTAACTCTTAAGTTGATATTTAGGTGTTATTTTAGGTGTCTGGCGGGAAAATTAAATACCACGAAGAAAAGTGTCAATTTTTTATTCTTGCGAGCATTTTTGTTATAGATTAGAAGCAATGTAGAAAATTTGTTTGCAAGCCTAAAAGCAGTATAACTGTAGATTTAAGTTTAAATAACAAAATCAGTCTTTTTGCAATGTTATGAACTGACGAAGGACGAACTGAAACTGATTGCTGCTGAAAAAATGATATCATTTGATAATTGAAGATCAACAAAACAATAAGTATTTGTTTCGCATATTTTGTTATTAATCTATTATCAAAATCAATGGTAGCCCAAGCCGTCAAAACCAGTATCCGCCATTGTAACTCAAGTCAATAAGTCAAGTTTTCAAAGGTCGTTTCGATTTCGTAGGCGATTTTCTTATATTGCCGACGGAATAAAAGTGAAAGGATCATTGGAATGCAAGCAATGTATGAAGTTGGAATGAATGCAGTAGAAGCTAAGTTAAATACGCTTATTGATTTACAACACAGACAACTCTGTAAACATTAATTGGAAATAATATTAATGTTTAGGAGATAATGATACCCCTTTAGGGGGAAAAGGGGTGAGACGCAGGAAATCGTAGACCTTTACGTTGGCGGTCCTAGTAGCCCTCCTAATGTCACAAGGACATGAACAATACCTCGTTCGAAAGCTTACAGAAAACCAATTCCGAAGAGGTAATTTTATGCTGCCCGTGCCCAACACGTAAAAGAAGAAAAAGAAGAAAACAAAAAATTTGGAACAAAAACAAACTTTTTAAAACTTGTGGAACGCTGGAAACACTGTTTTCTGTTGTATGCAGGAAAAAAATAATCTCACATGTACGCCATACATTGGCAACATTCATATTTAAAAATAAATGGCGTAGATACAATAGCAAGAGAGAGAAACATTCGGAACTTTATACCTTTGATGGTTACAATGTACATATTTTTCGATGGACTGTCGTCACGTTCGCAGCCCTAGCCACGCCCCTAACTGTCATAGGGACACGAACCACACCTCGTTGGAAAGCTGATTAGATACAAATTTCAGAGAGGCAACTTTTGTGCCCCCCTGCATACGACAAACAACAGTGTTGTCAGAGTCCCACAAAGTTAAAATTGTTTTGTTTTCAATTTTTTGATTTTCTTCTTGTTTTACGGGCTGGGGATGGGGGTACAAATGTTATACAGTTGGAATCTGTCTTCTATAAACTTTCGAACGACATATTGTTCATGTCCTTGTGACAAGTAGGGGCGTCGCTAGGGCTGCCAGACAACGCGAAGGTAGACGACAAACATATAAGGAGGGTGGAGAGTGGTACGAGCTTCCGAATTTTTATCTCCCTTGCTATTGCATCTACGCCTTTCATTATTTTTATATGACTGTTTCCAATGTCTGGCGTACATGAGACATGCCCGAAACCAGCCACAAAGGTTTGGGAGTAATGAATATGTTAGGGGGGCCAAGTCATTAAAAATTCTCTTACAAATATCTAAATTGTGTTTTTTGTATTGAGGTCTGGAGGGGCCACGAAAAGTTTAGGGGGCCAGACCCCCTAGCCCCCTTCTGGTTGCGGGCCTGACATGAGATACTTTTTCCTCCGTACAGCAAAGAACAGTGTTTCCAGCGTCCCACAAGTTATACAAAAGTTCGTTTTTCTTCCAAATTTTTCATTTTCTTCTTCCTCTCCTTTTACGCGCTGGGCGCGGGCAGCACAAAAGTTACCTCGTCAGAATTTGTGTTTTATAAGTTTTCTAACGAGGTATCGTTCGTATCTCTGTGACAATTAGGAGGGTTAATAGGACCGGCAACGTGAAAGCCTACGATTCTCCGCGCCTTACCCCTTTCCCCCTCCCCGAAGTTGGCTACGATTGATATTTATCAGTTGCACATATCCAAAAAAGGGTTATTCATAAAATTGATGCAAAACTAAACAGCTAGTTTGTATTATTTATTTAGTATTGAAACAACATAGAAAACGAAGTTGATTGGAAAGAAGAGTGAAATGTAGTAGTATTTATAGTCTGTGTTTGTATTAGTGTGTAGCCACTAATTGTTGTGAGAACAGTAATACAAATGGAGAACAGGAAGATAGAGCCTGCTTATTGTGATGGAACTTGCACAGTTTGTCATAACAGTGCGGAGACATTTTGGTGCAAAATTCAAGAAACAAGGACCTCAGCAACTGCAATTCATGCTGTCTACACATCTTTCGTGCAGTAATACAGATAACCGAGGACGTTGGGATGCGTCTGGTGAGAACGTAACGTAACGTGGTTGGATCTTTGCCATGTTAAGTATAGTGCTTATATCCAACATTTGTAGTGCTCACAAGCTTCTTTTTCTTCTATCTGACCACTTTCGATGATGAAACATTAGTGAATCGTCCAGATACACAAATACCATGACAGTATTTGTGTACTATTGACATTTAGTTTTATGGTCGGCATTAAGTTACAGTTTCTGGAGAAAGTGTTAGGTGTACGGGATGTACCGCAGAGCTATATTCTCTAATTTCACTGCTCTTTCATCCTCTGCTTATTCTGCACATGTGGAGTCATATTGATGTCCACTTTTCAGCATTGTATTTTTTAATGTTCAGCACTGTATTATTTATAATTACCTTCATAATCTTGGTATGTCAAATAACATTCCAATGTTTGTCTATTTTCCATTGTAATTTCTCCCTTGTAGCATACAGGGTCCCATGTTTCATTTAAAGATGCTCTTCTGCAGTCATCGCACAACACATGGCCGATCAATCCTAAGAAAAAAGAAAGATAATAATAATAATAATAATAATAATAATAATAATAATAATAATAATAATAATAATAATAATAATAATAATAATAATAATAATAATAATAATATATCAAGCGAAAAAACTAAAGTTTACATCTAGAACAACCACTAAATTAAAATACAATTTTATTTATAACTGGTCCGTGAATCTGTGTTGCTAACTTTCATGCCCCGAGTTCAATACCCGCTGGGAAAGAAGCACTTGTGAAGTTGATACGAGGTTGTGACTTAAATTTATCATTAGCGTAAAACACTTTCTTAAACCCCAATTCTAAAGAATTTTGTTCAAATTTCAGAGTTGAACAGAAACCGATCTATCTTGCTTAGTTTTGGAGCTACTGAATGAAACAAAGTTTCTAGTACCAGGAACTGATTATTCCTTATTACGCATATTGAGATATTAGAGAAGTTTTCTAGAGTACTACATGTAGGGGTTATGTAAAAGGTTAAGCAATACCATTAAAATTAAATCTTAGAGAATTCATAGCATGTGAAACGTAATAAACTTTAAAAATAAATCTGAAAATGAGAGTTTCCTCACGTATTAAGGAACTATAGATATCTCTGTAGAGCAGGGAATGAAAAACAAAACATGATTCTGAGTATTGTGGACTAATAATATATAAGTGAGAACCATAACATTTAAGTAAAGTTAATTGTGGGGAGATACTTAGAGATCGTCAAATTGTGTGGCGTGAGTTTTAAAGATTATTGTTTGTGGAGCAATAAATAAATAAAAAGAAACAAGAAAGATAAACATTTGTGTGATATATTATAGGCTACATAATGTATCACGATCCAAGATTTTTTGTAGTACCCTGTGTATATGCAGTTTTGAATTATAATTTTATTTTATCTCAAATATTAATACATCGCGTATCAATGCTTCGTACTTATTGTAAAAGTTTCAAAGAAGTATTATTAATTAATTTATCCCTTTCGGGACGGGAATATCTTTAACATCTTTTTAAATCCCCATCAAATTTCAATCGCAAACAATAGAAACACGCACGCTCGTATGGGATTGACACATTTGTACGACTCATGTAACCCGCAAAATTGTATCGAGCCGTCTCGGCCGATTAAATAAAATGCAACGCTAAAATATTTAATTATTAGAGATTGTAGTTGGTACCCGCACAATTGTGCGAGTACGTACCGAAAGGGTTAAGGTTTCAATAATTCGCTATAGTATTTAATTTACGTGTGTAATTATTATTATTATCTTCTCTTAGTATATTAAGTATTAGTATTAGGTTATTTTAGTATATAAGGGTGTATTTTGTCGTTTTTCATTGGCTTTTTGTTTTTTCATTGAAAAATCAAAATAGAGAGTCTTCCACATAAATCTAAAATAATAATAATAATAATAATAATAATAATAATAATAATAATAATAATAATAATAATAATAATAATAATAATAAAAGATTGTAAATTCTTCGAAAATTAATTTTAGTTAAGTTAGTTTTTTTTAATCTTCTTTTGATAATTTCCTTTGTATTGTATAATCTCCAATTGGCAGTACAATTTTTGCCGTGTCTAGATTTTTGATATGCAAATATCTGGTTGATCGTCGTCTTTCATGTGCATCCTGTTAATTACAAACACTGTAGAAATTCGTAGAAACAGATCTGAGTAAACTCATAAGTTGGTTTGCGGTATTCAGAAAACAAAAGTGAAACAATGCTCCGACCAGTGGCGTATTTAGGGGGGGGGAGCTTCCGGGCTTAAGCCCCCCCACGAAATCTTACTCACTATAGTAAAGTATATGAAATATCTTGCAGAATTTTCACATTTTTAGGCAAAGCCCCCCCCAAAAGTTAGCAAAGCCCCCTGAATCAAAATCGTAAATACGCCACTGGCCCCAACTAACGTTCAAATAGAGCTAAGTATTAGAAAAATTGAAGGTGTGACACTGCCTGTGGTCGTTACTTTTCACAGATCCGAAAGTTACTGGTAATCTTATTCCGTGTCCAAAATTGCAAAGTTTATATTGTTTTGTGAATACCTCCAAACTATTCAGCTGGAATACTGGTTCATTTCTACAAATGTGAAATTTTCCTGGACAATATTTATAGGATGAGGAATGTGTAGACGGGTTATCTGCTAAAACTTAAAAGACTTCCTCAATTTGTCCAACGAAGTTTCCAAAGCAGAAATTGTTTGGTCAACATGTCCAGCTTGATCTCTGGCTATCGTGAAGAGGAACAACTTATAGGATTCTATTTGGAAGTGACAAAAATCCAAGTTGATTATAGTGCGTCCAGATATACAAAATAGTGAGCGTATCCTCTACAGAGTGTTCGTGGTGAAGTTCAAAAGATGTAACTCTGCTCAAATTTCGTCACTCTTTTTTTCTTTAACAATTGGCTTGTATATCTTTGGACTGAAAGTACTATCGTATTTGATTTTAACATGTATTGGTTTATTCTTTGTACGATGTGTGATTAGAGAGAATCATTCTCTCGGAAGTTGAAACTACTTCTGCTGATTATGTGATCTGTGATCTTTCTGAAAAAAGGAAATTAAGCTGTCACAATACTAACCTTACGCACCTTCAAGTACGCCTGTCACAATTTACTTTGTATGTAAAAAATATAATAACGCAATATTATATCATTAACATACGTGTACGTGGTGTTGGCCCGGCCAAACCACATCTATATCCTCACCTTTCTTCAGGTCATGCAAAATTGAAAGAGTTGTATTATTCAAAAAAGTTATTGTTTCAAAAGTTTCTTGAAATTATTCATTAGCGTGTAAGCTAACAAAAAGGTTTCTTCTTTAATCTCATTGTATCAATAACATTATATCAGGAGTAAGTGAAATTAGTTTTCTTTTCCATAATCGTATTTATATCCCTTCTTTGAATTCGTTATTAATTTATTTTATTCATTTTTTGCTATTATATTATTTTGATTATTCTAAAATTTATGTTCTCTTCTAACCCGATATTTTGGTACGCACATCTTTACAAGAAACACATCTCCTATGTTCAGTGGTAAATTTGATTTTCTATTTGTATAAGATAATTCTGGTTCTTTTTTGAAGCTAAATGAGATTAGGTTAGGTTTTACGTTAAGATTTTCTATTATTATTATTATTATTATTATTATTATTATTATTATTATTATTATTATTATTATTATTATTATTATTATTATTATTATTATTATTATTATTATTATTATTATAATCATGCCTGTTGTCCTGTATGGCTGCGAAACATGGTCACTTACTCTGAGGGAAGAACATAGACTGAAAGTATTTGAGAACAAGATCCTGAGACGAATATTCGGATCCAAGAGGAACGGGAATGGGAAATGGCGGAAACTTCATAACAAGGAACTACATAATTTATATGGTTTACCCAACATTGTTAGGGTTGTCAAGTCTAGGAGGCTTAGGTGGGCGGGTCATGTAGCTAGAATGCAAGAAAGTAGGAACGCTTCCAAAGTCTTGACTGGAAGACCCATCGGAAAATGACCATTAGGTAGACCTAGGCGCAGATGGGAGGACAATATTAAGATGGATCTTGCAGAGATAGGAATACAAAGTAGAAACTGGATGCAGTTAGCTAAGGATAGAAGTCAGTGGAGAGCTTTTGTGAACGCGGCATTGAACCTCCGGGTTCCATAGGCCATAGAGTTAGTTATTATTATTATTATTATTATTATTATTATTATTATTATTATTATTATTATTATTATTATTATTATTATTATTATTATATTGCGACCTGTGCCATTATTTAATGTAATGTGTTGTATTGTCTAAATGTTTCAAGAGCAAATAGCAAATAAATCTATAAAGTCTTACAGGTTGGCAATAGTGAGATCCTTGAATTTCGAAAGGCTCAACTACAGTATAAATGCGGATGACTGAGGGCATGAAATGAATATTTAAAGTCTAGTAGTTCTGATAGCACTACAGAGAGAGAAAGAGTAAAAGTTTGTATTGTAATACAAAGTTGAACATAGTAAATACATGTTAAATCAGTACATTTTGTTGTATAATGGGAAGGTAATTTGTCTAAATTAACCTTAATGTTAAAACTTTCGTTCAAATGATTTTGAAAGTCCAGATCGAAAATATTATTTATGTCTGACTTGTAGATCATTATTCTTTTAACCGATGATGATGGTTTTAATCTATCTATTAAAATGCTACAATAGTAACAAAAGCGCACACATACCGAACTGGCATAGGAACAGGCCAACACCAAGCTATATTTTTTATTTTTTTTAAAAGTTTACCCTTTTAAAGGGTTGCACCCTTTCTTCGAGAAGAGGTCGAATGGTATAGGAGCATCAATTGTATCATGAGAGGGTCTAGGTGTTGATTAGTCATCTTTATTCAACATTTTATTTTATTTACTCTGAGGGATGGGCATCAATTAATTGAGAGCAATCTTCATGTGCCATGGATGCTGAGGAAGATCGTCTGGCTGACATATAAATCGTAGTTATTCTTGAACGGCGGTGCCTGAAATGAAGTGAGAATGCCAAAACGCATTGCGGTGATTCAGGTTCATCAGGAGCTATAAAACATAGGGTTCAATCACAGGAATAGACGGCAGTCAAGACGGGAGGAGTGGTAGATGTCATGAGAGTAAAGTGCTACGACGCCACAACACATGGGTATTATTAGTAAGGCAAATGCTGTTAGCTTCTGTTCCTGGGGTGACTCAGGAGCTAATGAAGACAAAGGCAGCCTTGTTAGTGGGTGATTTACTGTGCATGAGATGGATAGATGAGCGGTGAAACTGTGCCAGGATGATAAATGTCGAAAACTTCCGAATCGATGTTCTCGTGGCCGATGTTCAAATGATACAGGGTCATCAGATGTTGTAAAGGTGTCGGATAATAAACAGCAGAGGAATCAAAGTCTCTATCATAGCGGAGAATGTTCAGGAATACTGTGTGAGCACTTTCAATGCGTTTCTTAATGCAGTTTAAGCGTAGAACCTCAAGATGGGATAAGAGCGATGGAAAATGAATACGGTCGTAGAGTAGACGGGTTGGATGGGGGAGCTGGATACGAAAGGCTAAACGAAATGCATGGTGTTCGAGTATTGCTAACTTTTGATAGTACTTAGGAGGAGCTGACAACCAAGCTGTGTGACCATAAGTTAAGACCGGGCGCATTAAAACTTTGTAAGTGTTTAGTAGGAGATACGAATGTAGACCCCAAATGGTACCAACTAGCCGTTTGAGTAAGTTAAGTCTGTTTTTGGTTTTCTCGATGACAGTGGGAAGGTGCGGTATCCAAGTAATCTTGGAATCGAACACAATGCCTAGATACTTAAGTGTTGTGGATTGTGACTGGTGAGTTATCAACATGAAGTCGTAATAAATGAGGATTTCGGTGTACTCGAGATCGACGTCCAGATGGTAACAAGACGATAGCTTGCGTTTTATTAGCATTGATTGCCACACGCCAAACGTTGCACCAGTCAACAAAAGTGTCAATTGACTGTTGAAGGCGATGTTGGATACTAGTAATTGTCCGTCCGACAGCGAGAAATGCAGTATCGTGAGCGAATTGGAAAAGTTGTATACCAGGAGTGGTAGGTAAATCGGAGACATATAACAAATACAACAGGGGAGAGAGAGAAGATCCTTGAGGAACGCCAGAATTCAGGAAAATTGGAAATGACAGAGCATCATTGATCGATATGTAAGCAAGTCGGGCTGTGAGAAAGGAGTGTATAGTTCGTATGTAAGAGAGAGGAAGTTGTAAAGAGTATAATTTGTATATAAGACCCTGGTGCCAAACTTTGTCGAATACCTTTTCAAGATCGAATGCAACCAAACATGATGGATGACCCTGGTTGAATTGATTGTATATATAAGTGCTGAGACGTAACAGGGGGTCCAGAATGCTGAAATTGGGACGAAATCCAGCTTGATGCAGTGGAAGAAGAGCGTTAGACTGTAAGTGATCATGGAGACGACGCACTAATATACGTTCAAATATTTTGCTGAACGTGGACGTCAGTTGTATAGGTCGATAAGAGGTAACGTTAGAGGGTGGTTTATTAGGTTTAGGAAAGAGTAATACTTATGAGTACTTCCAAGTGATGGGGAAAAAACCAATACGGAGTATAAATGTATAAATAAAGCTTAGGATGGTGAAGACAACAGGAGGAGCGTTTCTGATGAGAGTATAGGTAAGCCCATCAAAGCCTGGTGCTGTATTTCGTTTCTTAAGAAGAGTAGCCTGGATGTCTGGTGGTTGGATGGGTACTGTGAGTGCATTATTTAGTTCCAGAGCATGACTATGATGTGGTTGCAAATGTGATAAGTTAGGATCAGATAACCGATCGACTTCTGTAAGTAAACGTTGTGGAGTATGCCAGCCAGGTAGGGGAGTAAAGATATTTTGGAAGTACGCGGCAAAGGTATTGGCCTTGTCCTGATCAGAAGAGAGTGCTTGCTGGATTACAACTAGTGGGTATGGAGTCCTTTGAAATTTGTCAAGAAGTTGATTGAACTGTCTCCAATATTTCGTAGGATGGGATATTTCGTTGAGTTTATTACAAGTTCTGGTCCAGTGAAGGCGTTTGTATGCGATTATGTAGTTATGAGTGATGCGAAGATATTGTCTATGGAGGCGAAGTGCCTCTATATTACGGCTGTGGGTGTATTCTCTGTAGGCACGTCAAGCAGCAGTTATAAGAGAAAGGTATCGTGGAGGAAGTTTCGGTTTGTGCGGAGAAATATATGCGGTTGGAATGTGTTGATAAGCAGCCGTATGTAAGGTCTGAGTGACATGTTGAGCGGCAGTGTCTAGGTCATCTTGTGATGTTAGCTCTAAAATATCAGAAAGTGCTGAGGTGATGGTCGCTTGGTAGGCTGGCCAGTTGGCCTGATGATACACGTACAGTTTTCTCTTTGGTATAGTATGGTGTGGAGAAGTGTTGGTAGCAACAGACAGCTTGATTGGAATGTGATCGCTCCCCAAAAAATCTAAAACATCAATATTGATGTGAGAGTTGAGTGTTGTAGAGGATATAACGATATCAGGTGTGGTATTGCTAGAGGGACGAGTTGGCCGAGGAAGTACATGGAAGTGGCCGGTCGTATTAAGAGTGAGGAAATTCAAAAATCGTTGTTTTTCGTGTTGAGGCCGGCAACAAAAGCGCCTGAGCTCCAACCTATAACTTTAGATTTCAAATCTTTGATTTACAGTTATTTGTGATTTCACGTTTAATAAAGACAAATATTTTAAAGTATGTGTACTTTAAATAATTTTAAATAGACCCGTTTTTCATAAAGTTTATCTTTTTTAAATTATTATTTAAAGCCTTTTCCAAAATCAATACAAATGAATTGTGCTACCATCTTTGGAGTTCTTTTAAACTATACGTTTGTGGACGTTTATATGTTTGTGACCAATCCTTTCGAGAATGAGATCTCGGAAACTACAGGCTCTAGAAAGATGACGTTTTCACTGATAGATTGGAAATTTTATGTAGATTGTCCAGTTCTAATTGAATATTTAAAAAAAAAACCATGGTCATTATTTCTTTATTACATTTTTACGGGTACACTGGAAGTGTTGAAATTAGAAAAAAACTAAAGCAGCATATCCTACGCATTATAAATTCCAACACCACACAATTGTATATGGGGTTGCATACCACTCAGGCGTTTATTTCATGGCTAAATGATAATGATAAACGAAGGATAACCACTTGTCCACTCCAAGTTGAATCTTTATTGTTTGGAGGGTTTTGCCCAATGAACACCATATATCACTGACATTAGAATTAATTGTGTGTGTAAGGTAATTTGCTTATTACATACTGTATGCAAGAAGAAAGAAAACACTGATCATACATGAGTTAAAATCTTCAACCGGAAGTAGGCTCAAATCTTGCAAACGGTGCGAGATATTGAAAAAGTAATCGAAAAAATCTCACCTATATAGTATCTCTTGCTAATTTTTTTTTTTTATCAAGACGACTTTCACTTTTGTTTGTAAAGAGACATGTACAGATGTTAGGAATGACAAGGAGATTCATGCTCATATGTGAATGATCTGCTGTGTAGAAAGCGCAGATTCAGCTAGTCTTTATATTAAAATGTTAGGTTTATATGTTTATCTGCAATCCTTTTGACAATGAGATCTCGAAAATCACAAGTGCTAGAAACGTCCTGTTTTCACTGGTCGAATCCAAATTTTGTGTAGATTGTCCATTTCTCATTCAAATTTTCAAAAATTCGTGTCGTTATTGTTCTATTCAACATTTTAGGGGCCGTTTCGATCCCATAAGATTAACATTGTTGCAGGCAGAAACTACGGTGTTAGGCAACGAGTAGAGAAGTTTCGTATGGCGGGTTGGCGGACATTGCAGGCGCTTTGCTTAAATCTGAATGGCAAAACCTATTGTGTGCTGGCAACTTCAAAGGCCTCAAGAGAAGCAATGATGTGTATTTGGACGGATATGCATTTATTAGAAAAAAATTTTCCACTTGATATTGTCTTACTTCTTCAAATTTGCTACAAACTCACTCTAACATCTATACATAGTAATTCACCTCCTTTGTGAGTCTCCTGTCCTTTACTTGTGTGAGTACGGAGACATGCACAGCGGGAAGGAGATTCATGGTCATAACAGAACGATGCGCTGAGAAGACAGCGCAGGTTCAGCTAGTAGGTACGTACAAGTTGAGATTGTTAAAGAATTCAAAAATAAATTTTCTTTAATTATTCAAAATATAATCTTTATAATTGTATTGTAAATATACAAATAACTACAGGACCATTGTTTCAACCAGAGAATAATGTTATAACGTTTGTAATCTATTAAAACAAATATCTCTTACCAAGAAAGAATATTATTCCAGAAGCAAACACCATGGCAGAACTTTTCACTCAGACTTATAATTTGACTCTGAAAGGAAAAATGAATTACAAGAATCTTTTATATCGAAAAAAGATTTCACAGAAACCTTACGTAATACGTTAAACAGTAGGGTATCCGCTTGAAATCGACTCTTTGGGAATTCGCAATTTTGCGTCATCTTCCGTTTGCAATATTTTTTGAAACTATGAAAGGCTTATTGATTTAGATTGACAGCTTGATTCTAGTTAATGAAGTAGTTTGAAACGAAGTGAACACACGTACAGGAAAATGTTTATTAGTTGATTTGAATGGGAATTGTATTTTCGGTGTTATTTATTTAAGAGTTACAATGCATAATGGCGTGTCAAGTGCAAGGACATATCATAAATGTGTCATCTGACATTAACTTTTCGTTACAATTTTATTCATCCTTCCTTTACGCTTCCTTCAGAGTCATTTCTGTGTTTCTAATTTGAAAATATTATTTTCTTTTATTTACAAATTTCATACATAATACATTTTGCTATTTTTTAACATTGTAACTTATCTATTATTTTATAAAACAAGATATGTTTCCTTCTGTAAAGATGTCTCGAGTAGTTTAATAACTTTCACATTAATGTTTTGTATGCTAGTTTTGGGTTGTCAGCAGTTTCTGGTAATCACTTCTTATTTGGAATCACACAAAATAGCAGGCAACTGACAGTCGTTGCAGGTGACATTTTCAACGAAAGAGCACTTTTATTCAGAATAGCCGAACCCGGAGATTTTCCAAATACTACCCGACAACGCTAACTATTCATCTACTCCTGGCGTGTGATAATTAATCATTACCATGAGTCTACCATGACCATGTTGGCAGAAGTATTCTCTCCTTTCGCCTAATTCTATCCGCCTAACGGCGTATCAACCACAGGAAAAGATTTTCCGTTATTTTAGGCGAGATTTTACTTTTCAGTTTGTTCAATACTATCTTATCTAAAATTGTGACAAGACGCATGATGGACCGCCTTTGGTAATTTCAAGTTTTGGTTGTTAAATACTATTTTCGTTCACGGGATGGTTAGATTTAACCTGTACTCTCTTCTCAAAGTTTTATCACTATGTTATATGTTTTGTTTTCGTTGAGTGTTAATTATTTAATTTCAATCAAATTTCAATACCATCTGCAGAATCTGTAATAAAATAAAAGAACGTAAACATCACAAGACATATTTTTATCTTACAAACTAAAATAAATAAATCGGAAAGTCAATTATTTTAAAATAGAAATATATTAAAATAACATCTATCTTTGATTATGAAGAAGTAAAACATAGTTTAATGCAAATTTCAAGAAAGGAAATGAACTCCAGGTAATATCTAATTCTAGTAACTTAGTTTCTTCTTCCAGAAGAACAGCTGCTTGAAACGTGCATAGTAGGACGGCATCAATCCATTGACGGCTTCATTATAATTTGGTAGACCTTCGTAGAGTCATCTATAAGTTTAGTAGTGTGTGTGTAGAGCATCGTGACAGATACTAGTTATCGGCAAGTCATTCCTGATCCTGTGCATCTATCATGTGAGCCATTATTTTTAGTTGAGAATGGCATCTTTCAGCAGGAGAACGTTCGTTGTTACAAAGTTAATGTTGTTCTGGGGTGAATTTTAATTGCTACAATTGAGATGTCATTGAAAGTCTTATCTGAGCTCATCGCCTCCTCCATAGAATAGGAATTAAGTGACTTGCGTGTGCCATTCCTCCAGCCACCTACCAGGGTGTCATTGTTTACATGTAACACAGCAACTCTTGTCCTGCGAGCCAAAGTTGGTCATGTCAGATATTAGGTAGGTGTGCATAATGTTTTGCCTGGTCGCTGTATATATGTATTAAAATGCTATTAGTCCCATCCACACTAGACGATACATCGAGTGAATCTGTCTGGCAAGTCGAGAATGGGAAAATTTGTGATTTGTTCCGCAATAAGCGGTAGTGTGGAAGTGCAAACACAGAGGGCGTACCAGGAAATCTTCCAGTATCACAGAGGTTGAGTCGTCCAGTTGAAGCCTAAACATAAAGTGTTATATTTTTCTTGTATTTAACTAGCTTTCGGCTAGCTGGGAACTTTGCCCTCTACTCGCATTGGCTCGGCCTAGGGTCTCGACTTCTTATTTCACCCTTTGTAAAGTCTAAATAGCAAATTTCATGTCTCTAACCTTACGGGATTTCGAGATCTGGCCATTTTATTTTAAAAATCGGAACTCTCATCTTTTATCTTTCCTTGTAGAGGAAATATCTAAATGCGCTGACACATGTCTTTAATTACATGTATTATTAAAAGTGTTACATGTTTTATCATGTATTTTAAATGATAAAACTAAATAGCAAATTTCCTGTCCGTATCCGTAAAGGATTTCGTGGTATGGTTGTCATGTTATAATAATTATAACCCACTAGATGTATAAAACGGTGAACCACGTATCTAATTATAAATGGGAAGCCCATATACCAAGAACTAGTGAAGCGGGGATGGTTTGTCTACGTATGGTTTCCTCCTTCATAATTTTTCCTTCAACTATTTAGAGTAGTGATTACCAAACTGTCGATCGTGAGTTACTAGTAGCTCGCGGGAACATTTTCGGTAGTTCGCGTTAAGAGGCCTCATCCCGACGAAATTAAAATACCTCTAATTTTACAGTAATTATGTGATATCTTCAAATAGATAAAAGGTAATCGAAATGTGGAACAAGAGCGCCCTAGACATATCATTTTACATGAGTTACCGTTATTACGAGTCACTTATCTGCTTTCGATTTCGAGCCATTTTGAAAATCGGTATTTATTTTCGCGTTTTGAAACGACTGGAAAACGGAAAGCCACTAGGTGACTTGTGATAACGGTGCCTCAGGCAAAATAATATTGTCTAGGGCACTCTTGTTCCACATTTCAATTATCTTTTTATCTATTTGAAGATACCACATAATTACTGTAAAATTAGCAGTATTTTAATTTCGCCGAGATGAGGCCTCTTAACGCTCCGGTTGGGTAACCTTGATTCCTCCATTGAGCTGACACTGACGACAGGGGTAGCTAACGACAACTGGTTGTTACTCCCGCCTAACTGCCATAGTCAGCCTCGTCTCAGAGTTGATTGTATACGGCTGCGCTTGTGCCCGTTATGTTTTTCGTGTGTATATGAGACATTTGTTAAACGTTATTTTTTTCGTGTGTATATTAGACATTTGTTAAACGTTATGTTTTTCGTGTGTATATTAGACATTTGCTAAACGTTATGTTTTTCGTGTGTATATTAGACATTTGCTAAACGTTATGTTTTTCGTGTGTATATTAGAAATTTGCTAAACGTTATGTTTTTCGTGTGTATATTAGACATTTGCTAAACGTTATGTTTTTCGTGTGTATATTAGATATTTGCTAAACGTTATGTTTTTCGTGTGTATATGAGACATTTGCTAACTTGAATAGTTTGATTTCATATTTACTAAAAATGTACGTTTATAGACAATAAACAAATGTAAGATTTTTTTTTAAAAAAAAGATGGTAGTTCTTTTAGTTGGTAGCTCACAGTAGAATTTAAGAACGGTACTGTAATTCAGGGGCTTCATAAGTTTGGGGACCATCGATTTTGAGCGATTCTTCGAAGTCGGTTTGAGTGAACCAAGTGGGTAATCCCCTTGGTGTACGTAGGGTTAATCGTCTGGTGTGGACCAGGGCCATGCCGGTGGCAATAGCCGAGTGGTTTCGGGGGCGTTTGACTTCGGATCATGAGGCGCAATCCACTGCGAGTTCGAATCCCTCTGAAGAGCAAGGTCGGAATTTTAACTGTCCTGAATATGTATGTGTTTGTGTCCCTGTCGAGTATGGTAAAGGTCAAAAGATGACTTGTATACGAGGAAACTCGGGTCGCTCAGGAAACTGAGGTACGATGGGTGATCTTTTTTTTAAAAAAAAGTGGATTGACTATGGGACTTAAGAACCTCATAATATCATTTATTTTAAGTGTTTGGAGAAGGCTGTTTCTAAATCGGAGATTAGTAAAGAAAAGGTGCCGCGTTCCCCAACGTTTGCGAATACACTTTTTTGTTTTTTCAAATTAATTAGATCACAAATCGCGATCCCGCACATGACCATGATTCTGCATTGTCATCTCTCCCGAGACTGAACTCTATTTTTGTCGTGCGGCTTGACAAGAAATTTTGTCGCTGGACTAACCACTCGCCTTTCTAAAAGTCTAGCGACTTAACCCTACGTACATCAAGGTGGGTTAAAAATTGTCCACACTTTTATTAGGATAAGAAATTTTATGGACCTTTCTTTAGTATCATGTCATAACTCAAGTTTTGTGTCAAAAAATGTGTGTCCAAAATATAAATTATATTTTCTGTCATCAAATACTTTTAATTTCTAGAAATTAGCCAAAAATGTTTTCGTAGTGGATATAAAGTATCCTCTCTTGGTGTAACGTGGAACCAGAATATACATGAGGTTATTTCCAGTTAAAGTTGAAGATTCCAACACTAGGCATCACTATGGGTACAACTGACGCAAAACGTCGTAAGCCTAAACGGAAAATACCTGCTAGTTTCAGGGTGATGATATTAAAAGTGAAAACCCTACACCAAGGGTTTACGCATGTCATCGCATGCCGAGGCAGGGTTTAAAAATATCCACCGCATAAATCATTAAGGTACGTGTACCGATTATGACCCAGGTACCCAATATGGCCCACCCACCCAAGCTAAGTATTCAAACGTGAACATAAAATGTGTGTGCATTGCATTGTGTAAGTAGCAAATGACCACAGAAGTTAAGAGGTCACTCGTGCAATATGGACAAGGTGGGTCATTTTGTGTAGCACTTGAAATTTTCCCCCTGTTTGAGTTCATGTTACCCTCAGGATTTATGACCCTATGTTGCGACACTCATATTTTTCATAAATATTATATTAACATTCTGATACTAACACCAGAAAAACATAGAGTATTCCCAATATCTTTTGGATCAATTTTGTACGTAGATTTAATCGTCTAGTATGGACCAGGGCCATCATTTGGGGAGGACAAGGCGCACTTGCTCCCCTGGGTTTGAGAAACACAAGTTTTGTAATAAATTATATACTATGTACTAACAAAAAACATGAAACTCTTACGTCGAAGGACAAACTTGACTCGTCCCCTGGCAAAATTTGAAATAACGATACTATGTGGATAGATCATTAGAAAGCTTAATCTATTATAATGTTCAGTATTGCATTTCGATACATACATAGATTGAAAATCTCAGTAACAACGTTGCATGGGATATCATCATTGGTAGTGCACCTTCTTTTTGTAACAACGGAGCTTGTCTTCTATATAGCGGCTTTTCCTTTCATCATGTGTTGCTACCCAGAAAAGTCATCCCATTTTCGGTGAAAAGTTTGAACACATTAAGAGCGACCTTTTTCTTACGTATAATTTGATACTAATTAACGTATAATTGATATCAATGAAAAATGAACAAAATCGTTTGACGGGGAAAACGATTCAAGTGTGACACGAAATTGTGGACGAGTCTATGCGCAAACGAAGTGTTTTTGTGTAGAATTGAACCCATTAGAGGGGAAAACCCTTGATCTCAACCATTCCGGAGATATAGAAGAATAAGGGGAAGGCTTGTGCTCCGATATTTTGCGAATTTTTTGAATATGTAGCATTAGTACTAGTAAAAGAGTCTTTTATAAATGAATAATTCCTTCACCCAGGAAACTGTAGTAATAGTTCGCCTTAGTAATGAGGGTTACAAAACCGAAGAGTTCATAATAAAAATCTAGGAGAAAAATGTTTTGGACTGGGAAGGCGAAAATACCGGAGTTTCATTATTGCTTGAAATAGGCGTGTCAGGTATCTATGTTCAGGTTTGTTGGTACACTGAATCGAATAAAAGTATCATCAGTCAAATAAGATGAAAAATGTAAAAAATGGTGGCCGCCCGAACTTTCCAAACAGTTACAATTTCTACAATTATTAACCTTTCGGAACTGCATGTGATATACAAGGCGTACCGGTTTTCGTTTTTTAAGTTGAAGATACTCTTTTTGCTTATTGATCCATACATTGCGTTTTAATATATGTCACGCAACTACCACTGTCATACTTACGTTTGCAACAATATGTATTTATGATTCTTATTATTTAATTTCTTTTTCTATAGCACTTTTGCACAGAATATAATATTGTATTTTTATTCACACAATAACGTCTCTGTTCCTTTGGTAATGTAATTAATACATTTTCATATCACCTTTTCTCATTTTCTACGAACTAAAGACATGATATATTAGCAAGTAATATCATACAATTTTGTTCTTCGTGTTAATAGCGTTTGTTATTCCTTAAGCTCCTTCTTTTTCGGGCCCCGGGTAAAAGCTATGCCACTTACCTCAACATTCAACATTACTTTTATTCCACCGTGGTGCATCTTTCTTAACGTTTCAATGCAATTTTCAAACATATTCGCTCTCATCATAGCCGAAAATTCGCAAAATGTCATAGCACCAACCTTCCTCTTATTCCTCTATATCTCCGGAACGGTTGAGATCGAGGGTTTTTTTCCCTCTAATGGGTTTAATTGTACACAAAAACACTTCGTTTGTGCATAAACTCCACAATTTCGTGTTATACTTGAATCGGTTTCCTTGTGAGCCGTTTTTGAGAAAATTGAACGATTAATACTCACCCTCGGAGTAAATAATTCCCTTATAGACTTTTTTAAAAAGAGAAACATCTTACACAATATTGAGTTGAGTTGATTTTAGTTTAGCGTCCCTTTCAGCAGCGAGGCTATATGAGACGTGGACCTACTGAATAACGTGGAATCCGAACCACATGAGCTCTCGCCGGGAATCGAACCGGGGTCTCCCACGCCAAAGGTTCGTATGCTAACTGCTTAGCCACGACGGAGCTCTTACACAATATTATAGCATTGGTAACGAGAAATATTTATAAATTACGAACGAAGTCGTCTGGGAAGTTTTTGGGAAAATCATTGGATAAAATACTCATTGCTAAGAATAAACAAAAATTTTTTGGAGTTTTTTTTTACCAGAAATGGTTTGCGTCAGATTGTAGGGTAATTAATGGAACATTTGTTTATAAAACATGGACAAAATCACCAGCGACGTATTCGAAAATCATCAAAAAGCTTCTTCCCAAAAACAAACTACCCCTTGCCTTGTGAAATTTTTCAGGACAAATTACTTGTGCCGAGTTAGAGGGTTCCTTTTTTTGAAGGCGGGTAAAACTATAGTTAGAAAGTTCGTCGGATTTGTTGCAAAATGATCTACATACAGTTTGTTGTAAGTAATTCAATAAAATTCAATTTAAATGGTTAATCATTTCAATTTATTTAATATATATTTACACATCTATTTACATGAACATACGTAACATATATGAACATTTTGATATTTTAAATGTGCTTTAATATTAGTTTCTTAAACTAAAGATTTTACTGATGTGCAACGAAAATGTACTTTGTTCGTCTGTTGTCACCATGGTGTTGGCTATCATAGCTATAGGACTGTGTGATTTGGCATCGTCCAAAATTAAGCCAAACATTCTCCATTGTGGAGTCTCTTCAAATCTGAAAAATATTTATTGTACATATCGATTAGAAAATTATTATGACAAATCATTATAAATATTGAGGAAAAGGAGTTAAGTGGTGATATAGAAATATAAAATATGTGTCCTTACACTTAAGAGATTTATTTAAACGGCGTGACAAACATCTTGTCATTTGAAGGCGATGCTCCAAGTTTCCTTTAAATGCTGCTATCAAATGAGACGCCAGCGGTATTGCCACGTGTATTTTGTACACATCCACGTCTATCTCCTGCCACCTGATCGCGCTGTAGCCTAGTTTGTCTGCTTACGGTTAGCCATAGCCACACCCCTTTACCACTTGGCAACGTCGCGCCAGAGCTTGCATTTTATTCGTTTAGCTGAAATGCCAAGATGTTTGTCACAGGCTTTAGTAAAGGAAGTGCACTATGAAGACCTGAGAACAAGTCTACCCTGTTATATTTTCTGTCTTTTTGTTAGTTATATTTAATTCAGCACAATCTTTGTTTTGTTCTAAATTATAATGTAACAATTTTAAATTCCTCTAGTACAAACTCTATTCAGTCTTTGAAAGAAGCATGTATTAGTACAAATATATCACACGTCGGAATATTAAGGTTGTCTTCCTGAATTATGGCTGTACTCTTTACAAAGCAAAAGTATTATTCAGAACTACTAAAGCTTATCTTATTCTTATAACTAAACTTCTGTCATGCGTAGCTGGCAAACCATGCATTGCAAGGGAAAATGAATTAATTTGCTTTTAGAGCTTTTCCAGATTTAACATCAAATATACGTACTTGTCAGATAAACTTTATAGTTTACATTATTAGGTAAGTAATTAATTTACCATGCTATTACATTTCGTTACTGTCCCACAGTTAGATTATAGATAAACACTTACTTTTTGAGTACAGCCACGAAGATTAAGGATTATTGACTCTACTTAATTGTATAAAATTGCCATTATATGTAATATCGTCTTGAATTTGTGGGTTTTTAGAAAAATTGTATTAATAAGCATCGGAGATCAGTTTTGTAATGTCATGTTCGTGAATTGAAAAATAAAAAAATAATTTGGATTGAACGTTCCTTTTCAGCATCGAAACTATGAGATGGACCTAGTGTTTTAAGTGAGGAGGTATCCTAGCCAACTACTCTGCCGGGAATCGAACCATAAACCGATAAAAATTAAAGATAATAAATATTTCTGTTGGAAAATGTAATACCACCAGGTAATTGTCAAGAATTAAATTATATGAACAGAGTGTTCATTGAAAGGTTTAATCGACCAGGTTCTATCCCACTATACACATACACATTAATCGAGGTAATTTGAACGTAACTGGTCAACATTACACAATTGCTAGTATAACTAGAATCAATTCAGTGATGTTAGAACAAAGAATAACCTGCATTTTTAACCACGTCCATCATTCATAATTCTTACAAGGGACGTATGTATCTCGTGACATCTAGATATTTATGAAAATTGTTATCCTGACTAATTGTGGATCGCTAGTCATCGTAGTGACAGTCACTCTGTGCGGAAATGCCTTGTTTACCCGCTACGCATGGTATACCAAGCAGTGACCGGGTATGCCGAATTATACTCCAGAAAAGCCGGAAAAAGGCAGAAAATTAAAAATGTTTGCAGGTTACCTGAGCCTACCGGAGGAGAACACGTGATCAAGAACACAGAAATAGTGTCACTCAAGCAGTGTTGCCACTCCAACACAAACTTATAGATTTTCAAACACAACATATACCATTTTATGGCATTAAAACGATTGGCATAAAACGTGAAAGAAAATAAGCAAACGTTAAGTTATCAGTTTTGTCAAATAAGTGAGATACGAGGCTCTAAAGTTGAGAAATTATGGGGTGCGTACAGAGAAACAAACAAATGTATAACAACAAGAAGACTGCGGAAGGAACAAATGTACAGTAAGGAGTAAATCACAGCATGCATAGCATCCACTGTCTAACAGCTTTGATAGAGGATTCACCCAAAAAAAGGGCATATGTTAGAATAGTCGTAGAAAGAAGAAGTCATATGTGACATAATGCGGAAATATAAACAGGAAGTTTCCATGTAGCGCAGCAATTCCAATGGCGTTTGTGAGGCATCGATATCTAGAGCCGTTCCCGAGAGCTATAAAGCAAACTGTCTCGGGGTTGCAACACTGTATAAAATCCTGCATGCCTTCCAAACCACAGAAACGACGGCGCAGAGCCTGGAAAGAGTATAGAAAAGCTGTGGCAAGAAAGCTAAACCTGTGACAAGAAAGTACGACCGAATCGATTCGCATAGATTAATGAAATGTGATAGGTGTCAGTCAAGAGTATAGCAAACATTAACATGTGAGACATTGATTAAGACAACATACACTGTATCCAGGTTAATAGTAATGAACAGGTGTAAGATATTTTAACATAATACACCAATGCACACAATAGAAAAACTATAGATAGTATGACAAATTACATATATTTCTCGCCCTAGCCACACACTCGATATGAAGCATTAAGCCCCGTTAGTCACTGGGTGCTGTGCATGCTGTGATTTATTTAATACTATACATTTGTTCCTTCCGCAGTCTTGTTGTTATTGTACATTTGCTCATTTCTCTGTATGAGCCCCCTTATTTGAAAACACTGATAACCTATTGTTTGTTTATTTTCTTTCACGTTTTATTCCAATTGTTTTAACGTCATACAATGATATACGTTCCATTTGAAAAACTATAAGTTTGTGTTGGGATGGCAACACTGCTTGTGTGACAATGCTGCCGTGTTCTTGGTCAAGTGTCCCCTTCCCGTAGGTATCAGGTTACTTGCACATATTTATAATTTTCTGCCTTTTTGCTGCGTTTTTAGGGTATAGCTCGGCACAGCCTCATCCAGTCACTGCCTGATATATGTGTTATACGTAGCGGGTAAACAAGGCGTTTCCGTACCTAGTGGCTATCATCACGATGATTAGCGATCGGGAATTAGTCAGAGTACCAATTTTCATAAATATCTAGCTGTCACGGTTCGCATACGCCCCTTGTTAGTTAACTTACAAGATTCAAAATTCTGATTAATTCAAATTAATCTGAGTAAATATTTAAAACTTTTAAGTATCAGAAGAAGCCTTTGTTTGTCTTTAGACATGAGTAAATGAATGCAATCAATTCCTTCAGAAACTTAATACGCATCATCAACATACTTTTGCACACATTGTTTTACTGCATCTAAAATTTTAAAGCTGAAAGCTAGTTTATCAGGCAAAAGTGCACGTTGAGCAGAATATTCTTAGGAACCGATACCTAACCTAACCTAATCTATTACGTGCAAATAATAATGATTCTATTCCTCCAATGTCACATGATATGACAAAATCACTTGTTCTGCTCAAAGTGCACTTTTACTATTTATCGGTTTGTATTTTTATTATACAAATTCACATTGTTGGCTTACCATACTTCTCAGAGGCGTCATTTGGGAATGATAGGGAGACAATTGCTGTAACTGAGTTCGAAAAATACATAGGCTATATTTTAATTCATTGTGTACTTATATACTAACAAAAAAAATGAAACTCTTATGTCGGTGAAGAAATTTGCTTCCTTCAAACAAAATCTGAAATGATGCTGTTGATACTTCTAACTTGGTACATTTTCTAGGTAACTGTAGGGAAGTGGCACGTCCTGAAACTAATGAGTTTTTTTCCTGCTTAATATCAGTTTAGGTCTGGAAATGTTTCTTCCATGTTTCTCGATTATCAGCTTCCTCTTTTAACTCCCAATATTTTCTTCTATTTTTCAAATCATCGATTACTTGTGTTCTTCTTCCTATTCCTCGCTTTCCTTCCATCTTTCCCTCTATGACAGTATGAAGACGACAATTTCTTCTCAAGATGTGTCCAATTCAATTGGCCTTTCTACGAAGGATGGTGGCTAGAAACGTCCTCTTCTCTCCTATATGTTTAAAAACGTCTTCGTTTGTTACTCTTTCTGTCGATTTTATCTTATCCATCTTCCTCTAACACTACATTTCGAAGTTCTCTAAATATTTCTTCTCTAACTTTCGTAATGTCCAAGTCTATGAACCATAAAGTTCAATGCTCCAATTGTAGCATTTGACTAATTTCTTCCTTAGTCCAATATTAAGGCTGCTAGTTAAGAGTGATCTTTTCTTGTTGAATGCTTGTTTGTCTATGGCGATTCTCGACTTGATCTCTTTGGTGCAGTACGCGACCTTCGCCAAAATACTTCCAAGAAATTTGAAATGATCTACCCCTTCAAGTACTCTTTATAAGAAACCACTACCGTTTAGAATTCTTAAAATCTATCATGAGAAGTGGAAGAGGGCTCAAAATTTATATAGTATCTCAAAAATCCTTTAGATAATACATCCCAAATGGGTCTACTGCATCTAGGTTGTACAGTGTTCAACTCGTGCAAAGAATAGACACTTCCTTTGGTAATACATAAAAATATATTTACAATATCTATTGGTTTTATAAACAGTGTTTTTACCTGGATTGCTTTCTGCTGCACATTGAAGAGCCAATCGGTTTAAATAACTGACCCCATCCGTTCCACAGACAGGTGATGCTAGCTGTCGATATTCCTCTTCTTCCAACATTTTACAAGGAGAATAGGTCTTGGAGCACGGTTGAATGTAATCAATAATAAAAACTGAAAAATAAAGGAAAAATACAGATTAATAGAATATGCATTTTATGAGAAAAAAGTAGCTGACTTATTTCTTTATTATAGGTATACCAAAATGTATAAGGGTTAGTGAATACTGTGCCGTTTTCCATGATTACAAAACCAGTGGTGTGTTGTATGCATAAAAATAGTTTTTATAGGTTTACTGTTACCATATTTAAACAATAAAGCTACTTCCCCATGTTCTTTTATTTTTTTTCTCAAAAATTGCTTCTCGGCTTAGAATCGGTATTGTTAACACGCCTGATAAAGTAGATGACATCTTTTAGTGACAATACGAGAAAGCTCTGAAAAATATCGGCAAAATCTGCTACAAGCGGCGTCTATTGCAGTTCATATTCATTTTATCATTATGTCTTTCTTTCGGTTTACACATTATATGTTATTCTGTAATGTTTCACACAACCTGCACTCTATTGTTGCAAATTCCATTAACTCACTGAAACTGAAAATCAGACGATTGATCGAATTATCTGTAATGATATAGTTCTTGAAACTGACCCTGAAAAGCTGACACTTTCACTTACTATTTCCAAGGCATCATATCACTCACTATTCCAATCACTTTTCACTACACTCTAAATGTACTCAGCTATAAACGAAATACTGCATGTTGTTTCAACACAGTAACTTTTCGCCTAACTCTCCCTGGACATTTCTTGCCACTAATCATAGATTATGGGACCACAGTGGTTCTGTGGTAGAATGCTCATTTCTGGTGCGTGGGTTCTTACGTTCCTTGGTTCGATTCCAGCTCGACCCAAGGGGGACTTTTTATAGGACAAACATTGTGTGTGTGGTTTTTCTCAGAGTTCTTCCGTTTCTTTCTATATTCTTCATTCCACCATTTCATTCATTCTCGTCATCTCCTTTAGCGTACAGCATAAGCATGGGACGAAAAATTGAGATATTTCATTTTCATTTTTTAATACCGATAAGAAATTATTCGGCAAATCTTGAAGATTGCATATACAAGCTATTCTCACTGCTTATAAGTACAGGGTCTTAGTCAAAAAATGTTGCGGTGCTGTGCAGGAGTTATGGCACGTGGATTGTTGAATGATATCAGTACACTTTTTGCAAATTTGAATAGTTTATTCAGTTCAACAACAAGTGCAGTGTTATCTGAATCCACCGTAATGATCTCCGAAAGAACACTCACAACATGCGAAACATTACGAGCAAAGTGAAATAGTGGTCCATCGTGCTGGAAGATAAATTTATATGTAAGTTTTCCCAACTGGACGTGTGACATGGTAGCGTTAATGGTGCACGAGACAATGACATGCAAATACACTTTTAACATATTCTTTTGGCACAGTATAGCTGATTCTGATAGCACTGCATTTGTTTTAGTATTGAATAAAATATTTGGGTTGTCGAACAAAAAATGTATCATTGAATCACCCAAGATTTAGGTAATACAAAGTTTTAAAATAAATTAATCTCCTAGACTACCTAATTTAATATTTTTCAATAAATTACAAAATCTCTTACCCGAACGGAGAGTGAAAGCCCCTCCGATTACCTACAAAATGGCTATTGTGCTTTAAGAAATAAAAAAAATGTACGTTTGTGACTTTGAAACAGTAAGTATGGATGTAGCTGATCACATGAGAAAAACAGTACTCAGAGCAACTGTTTTCTTTATCTAAGTTAATGAGCTTTCAGCAGTAAGTATATTCAAGACTTTCACCAGTCAGCAAGCAGAGAATTGTGTGGCACTATTACAAAACCTTAAAATATAGCAATTTCATTGTGAAAAAACTAGGATACTGATTCACATTTGACTCGACCAAACAAGCTTGTCACGTGAAGCTGTCTGCTAACTTTTACAGAAGGTCGTTTGATCCTTACGGTAGTAATTTGCAGGAGTTACCCCAAAGATGCTCGAGTGGAATAACGTACACGTCATATGTGAAGCAGACAGTTATCTACAAGCTGGGAGAATGTAAGGATTTCTGCATTTCAAAAACGCATCCAGTTTGGAAGGGCTACATAGTAGTATTTTTCGAGGGCTATAGGTAGAACCACATTGAAAAATAGTGTAAGTGCAAAGGTTTAAGTATCTGATATAAGGGAATACATGCCAACAATTCGTTACAATGTGGATCAACCCTGGAAGAACACATCTAGTCAAAAGCAGAAATAACCTACTCCGAAACGCAGTCGAAACGTCATTGCTAAAATATGCAATATTTAACCAGAGAATATCCACCATCGCAACGTGAAATAACAGTATATGTCCGATGATCAACAGCATCCGTTAATCGGATCATTCGACAGAAGTTCGCCAACAGTCACATCTCAAGTGGTCTTCAGTGCTTGTATGAAACAGGAGAGAGATATCAAGTCCATATTTAATTGGCAGATGCATCACACATGGACTTTTCATTCTATTAAAACAGAACATCACAAAACGTCGAGCCACAATACTTGAGGAACTCTAGAGAGTGCAAGAACGAGTGGCTAAACTGGATCACGTTGTGTTGAATAAAAGACTTCTTAAATGAAAACTCCGTTGTCGTGCAATTGTTCATCATCAGGCCCATCATATTGAACATTATCAGTTTTTGAAAAGCGGTTTTACAATGTAGGGTAGACGGGTGCAATTGTTATTGTTATTATAAGGATAAAATGGCCTTATATACTTATATAGTGAAAGCTAAGTGAAAGCTAGAATCAGACTTGCTTAGTTACGTGGGAATAATAGTAAAGAAACGGACACACTACAAACTAGAATATAGTTGGAAAACAGTTTGAAAAGGATAATTCTCAAATTTGGATAAGTGGAACAAAAATCTTACGTTGTGCGTAATTTTGTCACGTGTCCACCAAGGACAGGGTTTTATCACAAACACTTACGTTCATCATCACTATTCCTCTTAGCACATTCAAATTCTTTCCAGCTAGTATATGTGACCCCATTGGAAGCACACATCGTAAATTGGTAGGTGTTAGAATCATCAGAATCAGAAGAGCAGGGATCATACTCTCCAGTTTCACACTTTGTATAAGTTACTTCAGAAGAATCTGAAAAGTTAAAACAAAATATTACTTTTATCATTTTTTAATTTTTTTCAAATACCGAATTTCGAAATCACAAAACATATATGACAGAAACATTTGTATTAATGGCAAAGATTAATGAGCATGATATTATATCTTCCCTTTCTCCCTATGTACACACATGTGGAAGCTAGTTGACTTACCTTCATTAGAACCAATAGTGCATCCTAATTCATATGCGTTGGTGTAGTTTGTTCCATCAGACAGGCACACTGGATCACATAATGGTAAATTGTTTGCAAACAAACATATCATATCATGATCCATTGCTGCTTTTATGTCGTCTAGAGTGCATGGCCCTCGGTGAAGGACGCGAAGATCTAGACAAAGAAAATAAAACAATTTAAGAAATAAATTAGTGCGTTTGCGCAAGAAATCAGGCTGAATTAAACTCGTTCAAGTTGAAACTGTTGATGGTCATTTGCAATCCTAATCTCGTAGTAAATTTTTGCTACCCGCCCACTGGTCTAGTGACTAGTGCGCACCTATGTTGCATGTTGGCCCGACTTAGATTCCCGGTGGTGAAATTTTGAAGGTATTACAGTGGTTGAGACTCCACGTTAAATTGTAGGTTCACATTTCGTATAACTCTGGTGCTGAAAAGAGATGCCAACATCGATAAAGTAAGAAACAAGTTTCTATTACGAGAAAAGATAGTTTAGAAAAGTCAGTTTGATTGATTGGGATGTTTAACGTGGATGTCAGTGACTTGGCGATATGTATCAGTCAGAAATGACCCACATATGCTCCTCATAAAGGGATCTCCGGAAATAAAATCAGTGTAGATAAGTGGGACTTTGTGGCAAAATGCATACGAAGAAAATAAATATAAATGTTATAGCATGTTTGATATATCATGTTTTGTTATAAAGTCATTAGGAAAAGTACATATTCATGTCCGAGAAAGTAGAAGGTTGTCGGTTATCTAAGATGGAATAATTTCAGGAATATTTAACATCATTGTTTTGATGGAAATCTATTAGAAGTGTTTATGTTGTTTCTGCACTTTATGGCAAGTACATATACAGTAACGATAAAGTATACTTTTCCAATTTTAATAATATTACTTTCTTTTAAAAAAAAACTTTCAGACAACTCCAGCTGCTCCAGAAGGTGTTCCACAAATCATTATGGATTATACTCAATGCTCCAATAATATTAAAGATATTAATGAATCATTAAGGGAGAAATGTTGTATTCATTTGCAGAAAATCTGGGTTGTTTTGAGTTGCCCCTACGTGTTTTATAAAATTTATGAAAATTTACAAGAGAAATGACATAAGAAATGATTATTTGGAGTTCTTATGTGATGTTTAGGTGTGTAAATTTGACAGTAAAGTTATGTTTAACATGAGAAAAAATGTGTAGAAATGGGTACTATTCGCAAGACGCGGACAGTTTAGATGATTCAGCAGCATGGCAGTCGTATAGGATGGCGAATTGGTGCGTTGAATATGACACTTCCACATTGAATTTTAAAGAATTATATAACAATAATGAAGAGAATCTATTATATATATATTTTTTTACGAGAACCACGGATTATTGAATTTCAGTGATAATTGAAGCTTCTATGAGAACCTGTTCCAGTCCTGTTCTAGTCTGACTGAAGTCTTACCGGGGTAACCTAACCAAGCCAAAAATAACCAAACCTAACGTAGCCTAAGATTTTTTTAAAAATGTTTTAACTGTTTTCCTGTAAGTTTCAAACTGGAAAGGCATCTCTAAATTTAAGCCAAAAGTCTTTTTAAAACTTTTCAGTTCTTAAAAATTTAAGCCTAACTACTAGCTTTCCAGTAAAGAGATTATTGTAATTTCTCAATTTATATTTAGCTTCTCATTCTTCTATTTAGTTTATATACAATTACTCCAAATATATTTCAATATGGACTGAAAAAAATATCAAAGTGAAATACTTTGATATGAACCAGTTTGAATCAGTTAATATGAACCAGTTAATTCCTTTAACTACAGTTTAAACATTAATTAGATAATACTATGGAAGTTAAAATAATACATCAATTACCATTATTTCTCTGTTTAAGGCATTTGACGTCGTAAGCTGTAGAATAGGTTATCCCATTGGAAGCACAAACTCCATCTTCATCATAGTAGTAATGTGAAGTTCTCTTGACGCAACCTTCTGTATGTCTATATTCCATTCCCCAACATTGGTCCAATGATACTACAGTGAACTCTAGAAATACAACAATAAAGTTTATTTACAACTAATACAGAGCTGTATGTACATCACTATTAGACGATATCAAGTGACAATAAACACGATCTGGTAGTTAATAGTGTGTATTTTTCATTTACAGTATACTAGGTAAAAAGAATTATATATTAACAGAAAAAAAAAGGATGCCTCAGATCAACTGCTGAACTGGAAATATCGAATGACATGTTATCTAGAGACAAAAAAATGTTTTTCTTGATTTTCTCGAAAACTAAGCATAAGACTTTATATATATTAGGGTCATCCTTATTTTTTGATTAGCGAGTGTTTTTGAGTCTCACCACCTAAAATGATTCCATATTAGACTACAGTAACCAATATACAATATACAATATGAGAAAAAATATATCTTTTAAGTTTGAAAGACAATTGAAAGGTATTAAACATATATTGTGAAGAATAAATATTAAATGATCAAAGATAACTTGGAAATAATATCAGACGTCTTTTAAAGTGAAAGACATCCCAAAACGTGTCACATGATTAAATATTATGGATCCGAATCCAAGATGACGAATTTCAAGATGGCTGTCATGATAGTACATTCATTGTTTCAGGTTAACACTCAAGAGTTTTACACCTTCACTTGTTTCTTCTTTTTAACAAAGTAATCACAAGTACAGTATACGAACTTAATAAGTATATGATATGTTATAAAGTGCAACCCTTTAGTTTCTAAGATATAAACTATCAAAATTGGGTTGAATAAATTCCAACTTTCACCAAAAAATTATCTAATAGTTATTTGGAACAAAAGTATAAAGAACAAAAACTGTTATTATATAGTACATTATATAGAAACATGAGAAAATAAATGATGATACGGCTTAATAACTATGGTGTAAGTACATTCTGTATGGCCAAGATACTTGCAATAAATTTCTTTGCTTTACGTTAAATAAAGATTTGCTTTAAATGCAATGAAGGACTATCTTTCCTTTAATACGAGAATTTACTAGTCTGTTTCAATTTTACAGGTAACATGTATTTTACCGTTTTGGTCTAAATTAATGCTTAATGCATGTTTATCTTATAAGTTTAATAACCAGTGTGTATTTCAGTTTAATATGAAACAAGATATGCACTAATTATAAAACCCTCCATTTCAATCACGGATTCATATTTTCGATCCTTTAGAAAACAGTAAAGTTATAACAAAAATAAGCAAAGTTTTCCATTTGGTACACAAAGGAATCAACTTGGGGTAATTTTGGACATATTTAATCTTTTAATAGCTGTATTTGAAATTTCGTTCAGAGCTTAAATAATGTATCTCGAGATATTGTTAATAACTTTCATAATGTAAAAGCAGCGTTACTTTTGCCATGTACTTAACTGAACCATACAATTTTATATTTCTTTTCACTGTAATTTAGATGATTGTATTTGATTCCCTTCTGCTTTGAACGCTCCATATATAAAATTGAATTTGAAAACCTATTGAATTTTGATACACTCAAGAAAGTCCTGTAATATGTTATCAGTATGCAAATTCGAGGCACTTTAAAAGTTAACTTTCATCTACTAATATTTGCTAAATATAAAAATGATATGTAAGGAGTCAACACACAAATTGTGTATAAATAAGATTATTATGACACTATTTACCTTTATAAGGCTCTCGAATCTTTCGGCATTCAAGAGCTTCTGCATTTCCAAACAAATTTTCTTCTTTTGTACACACAGGTTCAAATAGAACAGAATATGGACAAGTTATATTGCATTTGCCTTCTCCAACAATTTCAATATCTGAAATTTTAATAAAAATTAATTAAAGATCATAGCATTGCAAAAGATAATAATTGGAACGTTAAGAATTGAAGCACAGAAACATCTATTGAAAAAAGAATATAATATTAATTATGTTTTTTTTAGAAAGATGTTAAAAAAGACATAAACAAGGATATCTGTTCAAAGAAGACTACAACATTGCCTATACATTGCTATAAATATTAGAAAAATATTACTGATAGGAAGAGGCAATCAATTTTCAATGTACTGTAGTCATTTTTGCAGATTTTTGTAGAGTACTTACAATATTTTCGATTAGGCACATACAAAGAAACAGACATTCAGATAACATTAATTAAGATGCTTCTTACACACAAGAGACTTACATCACATATGAAATGCTGAAAGTCAGAGTGATGTAACCTTTATAATAGCAGAAATATCGAAGTACACTGTATTGGGCGCCATATGAACGAAAAGACCTTTCTTCTTCATTCCTAATATTCCTCAGAAATATGGGACATTGACAGGTGATAGACGTATCAGAATGAACATTTGTTTGCTGTTAGGTTGATCATTGTCATTCTTAAACACCATCGTATAGCATCGTAGTTTAGACCCAATATGATACATCTTATTTGACAAAGAATGAGAAAGTAACTTGAATACATATCATTCTTGTTGGTTAATTAAGAATTGAACTGGTCACTGTTAAAAGGAGTATGCTTCCTTTTAAATACACTGCACATATTCCCTTTTAACAATGACCGATTCAATTTTTGTGAAGAAGAGAACACAATGTTCCATGTATCTTAATATTTCATATATACGTGTATGCGGAATGGGAGAACGGCCTGAGAACTTTGCTGTTGCGGCACGAAAAATGTACTAACAATGTACTGTACATGAGAATCTAGAAGAAATGTAATCCACATATTTGAGAATGCTTTACGTTCACATAAAGGGTAGATAGATAAAACGAAAACTCTTAGGCCTGTAACACTTATAAAGATTTGTCATAAAAGACGATGTAATAATTATGTTTACTAAGAATAAACAATTTATAACATGATACCTTGCAGTACGTTACAATGGAAGGCAGAATGGTCAAATTGGAACATCAACAAAGACATGTGCGGGTGGAGTAAAAATTACACTACATACTTCTGCTTGTTATTTGACCATACAGAAATTGCTATAATTTCAAAACAGTCCAATATTCTTAATTTTGATAAATCAGTATAGTGTTAAGAGACTCCACTTAATGCAATTAGATCCTCTTATATAGTGTCTGCAAGCCAACATAACTTGGATGTGTTTCTTAAAAGATGTACGTTTGCGAATCCACAAGACATCAGCACAGATATCTAGAGAAAGAAGGCTTTAGCAGTGACAGCTATATCAGGAGACCGAGCATGTCACGGAAACGTGATATTTTTCGTTCATTGAAGAAGGTTACATATTCCATGATACGTATATTCACTGTGTATTGTCCTGTTAAAATACGACGTGCAGTGTTACCTGAACTAAGGGTATGTTTTATCCACTATAAGTTCCCTAATATTCTTGCTCAATACACAGCAGCTGAGATCACAAATTGTAGCCATTACCATGATATGACGTTCTGCAATGTATAGTATCATATTGTGATAATCACAACAGTGTTTACTTTGTATGCTGCCAACAATGTAGTGAGACTCGCCTGAAAATATGACTGAATGCCACTCAGCACTCTAATAGCGTAACCTCGTTGTAGTTTGTAGCGTTTGTAATTATGTGTCAATGGATGGCAACCCAAAGTCATAGTGTCATACCAATGTGCAGCAAACGCCATTCGACGCATACAATCCATACCGTTACTGTGTTCTAGTGTTGAAGTAACACTGTGTGCGATGCTGTACAGTCCTTCACGGCAACGTTTGTCTTTGTCCAAAGCGCTGGCGAGAGCCAATTTCTTAATAGTTTCTCCCGGGGGCGAAAAATGACGAGTCACCTCCAGTTGCCCAAAAGACATCTAAACTTGATTAGACGATTTCCGATGACCAACCAATAGTGGACACTTTTACATTGAGCAGGTGATTTGATGGTCAGGTGACGCATCTTGACCAGAGAAGACGCAATTTAGTCGGGGGAAAGTTAACCAAGTGTATACCACGAAAAGCGACCCGACAAAAGACTATTGGCAAAAGTGCATAAGTTATTTTGGTTTAGTGTTGTTTTAATGTGGAGGCCATTTCATATTTCTGTTCGCTAAGTACATAGCAAGCTACGGCAAGTGAAGGGCACAATTTTGAATACTAAATATTTCTGAAGTTTAAAACATCGTTTAGTTAAACAGCGTGCAGTATTTCATCAGAGGTTCATAAAGTCGTTTGAGGATTGATTGGCTACATAACATGGAAGGATAAGTCATCGCCACGGACCACAACTTGAAAGGAAATTGTAAGTAGCACTAATCTTTTACATGCCAAAAGGAGAGGAATTCAGTGTTTAACTGCTTGTGGATTGTATTTCTTTAAAAACGTAGTGAAGAAGAGATTGCATGTTTTGCCAGCACCCCAGCTACGAATCTGTTAAATAAATAAATAAGAGAAGAACACACACATACGAAGACAAAACTAACTTTTAGTGCCTGTGAGTCGAAAGTAAAGATAACAGAGTTTCAATGTTGCAAACTTGTGCTCATTTTATCTAAATTGGATGAGAGAAACTAATAAAGTAAACGTTTGAATTTTCTTGCTTTGACGAGCATCTCGCTGTCGATAGCAAGTTTTAGTAAAGATATTACAGTGAATGCTTAATTGATTCCAGAAAATTGCTTCTTGCCATTTACTTACGTATTATGGTTTTTGGCAATTAACGTTAAAACCGGAAGTAGTTGATTTATACCACTTTCTGTTTGATTGTTGGTTAGGAGAGAAAATAGCATATTTCTTAGAATGCTAGATCAATTTCACGAATCCACTTTTCGCTATCTGTTAGTATGTTTGCACTATGTAGGTGAAGATTGAAACCGGTACTTGTAGTGGATTTCAACCATTAACGGTTTTAGTAGAGAATTAAGGATGGATGTATTTTTGGGACGCTTACTCGATTGGAGAAAACAGTGCCTTCTTATGTATTACCGTTTTAGCTCTACTACCCAATCAATGTTAAAAATGGAAACGGTAAATTTCTACCACTTTAGATTTGAATAGAGGGCTTAAAACGGAACTTGGTTCCTAACCTTTGATCCTCTACACTCTTACCAAATTTGGTGATGGCTCATCTTGATTTTTTTTTTTTTGTCTCCCGGCCAGTGTAAAATAAGTGGCAACAGAAACTATGAAAGTTATAATAAAGACTGAAGATCAAACTTCAAGATAAGACTAGATATACTTACTGACATTTTGTTTCTTAGCCGTGCACTGTGCGTGCCACCTATTTCTATATGTTGCATTGTCACTTCCGCACATTTCTCCCCAGTAAGCGTTTTCTAGTTCACATGGGTCAAATTCTGGGTTATCTTCACAAGCACCATCAGTTATTGAGTCACCGGAATCTGGAAATGAAGATTATAAATTTAATTAAGACCTTGAGTTCTTTTTAGTTTCTTACTGTTACGTTCTTAAATCATTATTCTAGACAAAAGGATGTGCGATACATATGAAGACTATATTTAGATCTAACAATGATTTCAACATTTAGAGGAAGTAGGAGTGGCTAGAGCTAAATATTATTTTAGTAGCTTATGAGCCTGAACAATGAGCAACCCTGCAAGACAGAAGAGTAGTGTGGGTTATCTAACTTGAGGAACTTCAGAGGTAGTATATTTTTTTTGAATATCCAATAATCCTCGAGTTGAAAATCGAAAAAAACGACTTTGTACATGATTAGATATAGTTAAAATTTATTTGTGCTCAAATTTTCATGACTCTGGAGTGATTAGATGCATATGGTTTGCAGATGATATGGCACTTGTCCCAGAATCTGAAGAAGATGTTAGAAAACGTGAGGAAGGGCTATGAAAAATTCGGAATGACAATAAATGTCAGAATTTCGCAAGCCATGGTAATTGGAACGAAGCTATCAGTGTCAAATATAGAAGTAGGAGGGGAGAAAATAGAACAAGTGACTAGTTTTCCATACCTGGGTAGTATTATTAGTGATGATATGAAGTGTGAACGTGAAATAAATGCAAGGATAGTAGTGGCGAAAGAAGCCTTTAGGAGGAAGAAAAGAGTAGGACCTTGAATAAAGTATTAAGAAAAAGACTTATAGAATGCTTCGTGTGGAGTATTATACTGTATAAGTCAGAAACATGGACATTAAGCAAAAATGATGAGAAACAACTGGAAGCTTTCGAATCGTGGGATTGGAGAAGAATGGAGAGAATTAGCTAGGTCGAACGGAAAACGAATAAGAAGGTGTTAGAAATAGTGGAGGAGAAAAGAACAATTTTAGATATGATTAAAAAGAGGAAGATAAACTGGTTGGGCATTGACTAAGAAGAAACTGTATCATGAGGGACGTGTTAAAGACTATGGTGGCAAGAGTCGAAGGTGACTACAATTAATGGACAATATTAAAACAGAAAAATCGTACGTGAAGACAAAGAGGTTGGCGGAACACCGTGGAAGATGGAAGTTTCTCAGTTGCAGCAAGTGATCTGCCAATAATGGTAGAATATCTATGACGAAGATGGCATGACTCCTTTCTACGTGATAAAAGACACACAAACACACATAAACAAGCAGTCATGTACACACACAAACATGTTTATATATATGTATATAATACAGTATTAGATGAAATACCCGTTTTTCACACGGGAAGATAAGGTTTATAAAATATTTCATATTTGAAAGTAAAGAAATGGATAAAATAAATAAATAAGGAAGAAGAATGCCTTCGATGGTGTCCTGTTAATATCAGTAAAATAAATAAATAAATAACAACATTCAATACCTATGATATTGTCTTCTCAATACAGAGTGGAATGAATAAATGACAAGGAGCAATGCCTTTGGTGTTACCCCTGGCAATTCTCAAATTCTGACGTGTCCCTTCTTGGCTCAAGTTGCTCTTAAATGTCATCGGAGTGTTACCAATCAGCTTAGCGATTCGAAAAAAAAAAAAAACTGGATTTGACACCATTATCGATCATTTTACTCCCACCCATGGCAATGGGGGTTCAACTTCAACGGAGTCGGAAGTGTCTCTATTCGTCTTAGCAACTCCGAAAATTGTGGATTTGACACTAATATCCGTCTAGAGCTCCTTCGTGGCTAAGCGGCTAGCGCACGAGCGTTTATCGTGGGAGACCCGGGTTCAATTCCCGGAGGAATCTTATGTACTTTGGATTCCACGTTAATCAGTAGGTTCACGTCTCATACAGCCTTGCTGCTGAACGGGAGGCTAAACTCAAAATTACCTATGTAATGTCGGTCAGGAGTTTACTCGTGCCTATATGGTTAGTATATGGACCTTTAATGTCGGAGACCCGAGTTCAATTTCCAACAGTAGCTCATTGATTCCCAACTCCTCTCGAGTTAAAAATCGAAAAAATAGCTTCGTACACTATTAGTTTTGGTGAAGATGTGTCTGTGTTCAAAATTTTCTATTTCCACGTCATTGCTTTCTATTCGGAAAGCTTATCACAGACAGACACCAAAATTATTTTATTATTACTTGAGTCTATTGTTAAAAAAGTAGCTTTGATTTGACATGCATTATAAACACTTTACATTATGTACTATCTCGATTTTTTAATGACACGATTTGTTAGAGCCAAATGCGATCGCATGCTTTCTGCAAGAGTATACCGATATCGAAATAACCAATCATGTATTCAGGGGCGGATCCAGGACAAACTTGTTGGGGGCGGTGGGTTGTAATACTGCTACTTTGAGCTACTTTTAAGAGCTCCAATCTCTAAGATGGGTTTTATTTATACATGAAATAAGAAAGTTTCCTCTTCTTTGGGGGGGGGGGGGAATCGCCTCCTGGATCCTCCCTAGTGCATGTATTACACTACAATAGCTTGCCTTCTGGAGAAAACAGAAGGATCGAATTATACATGCTGCTTGAGAATAAGAAATTTTTGTTGGTTGTGTTCAATTGAGCGGATTTTATCGAGACATTAAGATGAAAGAAGAACATCTTATTTATGAATTCCAAATTGTTATTTTTCCGGTTTTGACGTTTAACCATAGGCAGTGTAAAATGAAACTATTACCATCTATGGGCATCAAAGTATACGAAATGTGGGACTGTGAATTTCGTCAACTTTTAAAATTTAATGCGGCACTCGTGTCTTTTTTGAACACAAATTCCTATACTAATAAGATACCATTTAATCCACAAGATAGTTTCTATGGAGGATGTGTCAATGCCATTAAATTGTATCATGTAGCGGAAGAAAAAGAAGATGAAGAAATTCGATATCTCGACATTATTTCTAATTATCCATTTATTAATAAGTGCAGATGATATCCGGTAGGGCTCTCACGAATTTATCTAGAGGGAGACCCAGAAATGCTTGGAAGTGAAGGAATAAATGAACTAACAAATTAAATACTGGTATATCGCCGCCGTCATTTTTTTTTAACCCTGTCATCCCATTTCGCACCAACAAAAAATATTATTTCCACTTTGTGCTGCATGTGCAGAGGCGGACTGGATACCCGGAAATTTCCGGGTGAGTCCTGCCCTCTGCAAAATCACTTAATGTATTGCTCGATTAGTTATAATTAATTCAAAAATCCGTTCTCGTTTATAGTAAATAACGGGTCCGCAGTGCTAGTGAAGCGGGGTGGCACTAGGAAAAGGAGACCCCGCCTAACCCGGAGCCTTGTTTGTTGAAAAATCAATAAGATAATAAAAAAGTCTTAAAAATACATGTAAGTTATTAACTTGAGAAAGTAAACTCCTCCATAATTTATGTATTCAATAATGTGATATGTAATCGATAACATATAAAGAGCATGGAGCTGATTCTCCTACGGTAAGGAAACCGTGTTACACATGGAATTGTTGGACGCGAGTGGTGGCGATAAATAATCATCCCCTGAGCACAGCGGTGATGTGACAAAATGGGCCCGAAGCCTCAGAAATCGGCCCCAAAGTTTCGAGCTTAGGTACCTTCTATTCACCAATGAAATATGTAGTTCTTGGATGTGGGAGGTAGCAAAGGAAAGGTCGTGGTCCCCTAAGAACAGCAGTGATGTCACAAATCGAGCCCGGGGCCTGATGTCCCCAGATATCGGGCTTCGAAAGTATAGGGTCGAGTCCCTTCTATTCAGCAATGAAGCATGGAGGTTTTTGGACGTGGATGATTGCATTGGAAAGGGTCCGTTTCCTCTGGGCACACCGGTGATGTCGTAAATCTGGCCCTGGGCCCGAAGCCAAGAAATCAGACCTACAAAGGATGTTTATGCCATATTCTCCATGTTTTTTGTTCACAAAAGTAAGTTTCCTTACTATCCTGCCTGAATGTTATTCAATCGAACATTACAAGACAATACTGTAATGCTGCATGTCAATAATGGACAGCGCAATATATTTGATATCGAATAGAAGGGACTTGAGCCAAAACATGTAGGGCCCGAATTCTTGGGTTTCTGGCCACAGGTACGATTTCTAATATCACCATTTTGTTCAGGGGACCTGGTTCTTTCCTACGCCGCAATTCTTGTTTCAAATTTCATGTCTAACATGATTTCCTTGCTGTAGGAGGATCTGCATAGAATATTCTTCACGTTCTTATTCAAGAGTAGCAAAGACATTACAAAACTATTGGAGTTAACAAGGCATTAGATTGGGACAATTTCTTTTTATTGTACCGGTATATATAAAGTACACGGGAAATAGTGAAGTTCAATGGAAACGCACCACTCCTTTCTTGCAAATCTTTCTTTTTTAACTTATGTTTTTTTCTTTTTTTTTACTTGTTTTCAAAACTCGGGAAGAAGGAGGTCTTCATTTCTGATATAATCCTGTCTTTTTAAAATTCGAGTCGATAAAGAGGAAGGGAGATAGCAAGATGGGGTTTCTAATTCGATATACCTAGTGCACGAATATTGACGGAGGCCCATTTGCGAATATTGTGGGGGACTGGGGGTACGCGATCTTAGTTATGCTACTAATAGTAACATCAAAACTAATTTGATTGTATTTATGCGTGTGTTATGAGTAATAATTCATCCTAGGGAAATGTATATATTACACAGGTCATATGGGTCCTTAATACGAACGAGCCTCCAAAGCAAACAGGGCATGGAAAGATGTTACAATTAATTGAGGCGTCTAGTATCAAAAGCCGAAAAATTCATTTTTTTTTTACTGAAATTGAGTTATATACCGCTTGTTACATGTTTGATCTAAAGGAATTCTATGAAAACAGACTGGTACAATTATGGGACTTTGTACGCGTGTATATGGAGCTTCACTGCACGTTTTGCGAGATTACTCGAAACTAAGTGAAATGGATGTGGCGTATTTTGATACTAGGCTCCTCAATTCTGCCCTGCTAAGCGAAAAGGTCTTATCTCCATTTCACATACTTTCGAGAAAATAAGCAAAACGCGTTTTGGCTTAGTCTGTACGTTCAAATTCGTTGTATTTCAGTAAAACTTTATTAAATATATTTTCACGATCTAAAATTTGTGTGGTAATACAGTTAAATATTTTTGCTTGTGAATTGCCACTTAAGGTCTTTTTGCTTACTTTCAGTTACAGTTTTGAACATAAGGTAAACACTCATGACGTCATTACCCCCTACCTATTGGTCAAACCACGTCAGTTTCACTTTAGATAGATGCAGAATTGTACTACGAACATTCCCATACCAATATATCGATTTTCGAAAAATGTGAAGTTAAGGTCTTTTCGCTTAGGTCTTTTCACTTTAGCTTAGGACGGCAGAATTATTGTCGTAACTTGGAACCCGATTAACGATGATCTTAATGGTATTTTCTTAACACTTCATTTCACAGCGATTAGTAATAAAACAAGTTTCGTCCTTTCCAATCCCTAGAAAATAAATTTTACAATTATAAAATCATTTTTTTTTTGTTTAGTAATCGTTTTTGTTTTCACCTATTGTTTTCACTTCCATCTAAAACCTCGAAAAGGTAAAAAGAACTGCGGTTGTTGTTGTAACCCGAACTTGATCTTTTTTGTTTAAAGGTAGAACTAAAAAGCGTTAAAAATAAACTCAATTATAGCTGAGTAAACACTATTCGAAATATTCTATTTCAGTTTCAATACATTTACGCAAGGGTTGCGAATCACTGCTAACGGTTAAAACGTACAGTACGCAAATAGCCACATACATATTTGTGATGCCAAAACTGTAATAAGGATTATGTTCTATACAACGGCGCCGACTTTCCCAAATGTATGTGGGTGCATATAAATGACAGGACGTGCTATATGTTTTCAGGGGAGTCTCGATATTTTTTGATTGATTTCCTTTTAGTTAAAATTTTTTATGAACACTGTCACGAAGGGTTGTGCTGTGATAAAATATACCGGTCCTCTAAGGGTAAGTCGTATTGTAGTGTGTCATTTATAAGGAAACATCAAAGCAAACCGGAAAGGTGCGATTCTATTCACAATATTGTTCCATTTTTTTCATTGTGGAGACTGCCTTTGGCTAGGCCAGAGACAGGAAAGGAAGGGGGTAGTGAGTTGCTTGGTTACCTTTGCACAAACACATTTGAAACAAACAATTATGTTTTAAAGGTCAGTAATTTATTTTATTTTGTATCTATCAAACTGAAAGTCTTGTGGGTGCGTTACACCCACAAGATTATTTATGTGGGTGCTGGAGCGCTGGAGCACCCACGTAGTCGGCGCGCATGGTTCTATCTATGATACTCTAAGCGTAGAACTGTTTCATTTGGGAAATTTGGTTTTCTTTAAAATCTGAAAGTGATGGAATTGAGAAAAAGTACACGATTAACACAAAAACGAAAGAAAGAAAAATCCGGATATCAGAAACGTAAAGAAGCAGAGAATAATGCACTGGTCGCAGCTGGAAACGATCCAAAGCAGCGAAAACTTCTTTTTCTACCAACTTTTCAAGCTGTAAAGGCAAGCTTTATATATTTTTAAAAAATATTTTTCATTCACTTATTTGAATTTGTGGGATGTTAACGACAAAGGAATTTACCTCAATAGAAATAACAAGGGAAAGAGGTTACCCACGGCCAGTGCCAGATTAATCCGCATGGAGGCCTCCAAGCTACTCGAAAAATCGCCTCCTAGAAAAAATAAAAAGATATAGCTAAAGAAAAGTAAAAGCAAGATGAACTTGCGTGTGTGTGCTCTAGTGCGAAAGTAATAACATTGAACATTGTTATTTAAAATTAGTGATGAGCACAAGAGTCTTGGTCTTGCAGTTTCTGCAAGAGTCTTGCATGTAAGACCAAGACCAAGACCAGGAATCCCGATGCAAGACCAAGACCACGACCAAGGGGTGCAAGACCAAGACCAAGACCAAGACCATATCGACAAGACCAAGACCATATCGACAAGACCAAGACCAAGACCAAGACCAAGACAAAGACTCTTGCGCAAGAGTCTTGCACAAGTACTTGTACGACTTGATTTTTTTAAGAATGTAAAAACGAAGGGGAAAATTCATTATATCTTTCACTTGAATCTGTTGGCTTCAGTAAAAATGCCGCTGGAGTGAATGTGTTCCCCGTAGTTTATGCAATCCGTGTCAGTTGATCTGTCCCTGTAGCATATAGTTACAATATGTCGTTCTTCTGAACCGGTTGTTCGCGAGATGACCGAAAGGATAATTCTATGAATTGTTACAAGGTATAAGAACTTCAATGTCTGATTTACTTTGGTCATCATTGGATTTGTTTGCGACGGTCCATGATTAGATTTTGGGAAATCATACGAAGAATAGTTGTGGCCGCAAGAAGCGGATAAGCGAAAGGTAAACTAAAACATGTTATAGACGCAGTGGCTCAGTGGTCGTTGGTCTAGTGGCTAACACGTGCGCCTTTGGTGTACGCGGTCCCGGGTTCCATTCCTTGTGGGAGAACCTATAGAATTTTAATTGTCCACGGTGTTTCTGTGTTCGTGTTCCTGTCGTTCTAGTTTACTGATAAAGCGAGTTAAATGAGTAATAAGCGAGTAAAATTAAGTAGATATTAGTGATAAGTAGATAAGTAAGTTAATGAGGCACGTTCGGTGAATCAGTTAATTTTAAAAAAGTGGTAGAGCGTTGACTTCTGGTGCGTGGGGTCCCTGGTTCGATCCTAGCTTGCGACATATAAGTTCTTTTGGTGGACAAACATCTTGAACGTGTGTTTTCTAGGGGTTTTCCCGTTTCCTTCTACTTTCTTCACTCCACCATTTCATTCATTTCTCATAATCATCGTCTACTTTAGTCTCGCTATAATCGTGGGACGTTAAACTAGATATTTCATTTCATTTCAAAATGAACTAGTGATGTTCTTTCAAAACTAAAAAGAAATGTAATATTGAACATCAGTAATTCCGTACACTATATTTGCCGACTACATGGGTATGACCTTGACTCCAAGGCTCGAGCATCCGTTGGAAATTTTCAATGTGTGCTCATAAAATTAATATCAAAATAACATTTTCATGACATTGACAAAAACTTAATGCATGTAACCGGAAGCTTGATTTTATGTGCGGATGCTTATATGTTGAATAATTGTTTATCAATATAATTTTTAGCCTCCTTAGGTATACGGCACATCGAAAATTAAGCGATATAACATTATACAACAATAAATAATTCATATTCACGAGTGAGAGTGATTTTGTACAGCTATTTCAAATAACTTAGAGTTTGATGCCGTTATTTTGTCGTTATTTGTATTTTTAAGACATAAGCAGTTGAGTAGTTTTCAGTTTTCACTCAAATTATTGTAAAATATTAAGAGGCTTGATTATAATCATTATTATTTTATTTCTCTCTCTCTCTCTCTCTCTCTCTCTCTTTGACCAATATTGGTAAACATATCACCATCATAACTTTTCTGCTATTACTTTTCAGGCCACTTGCTGCAACTGAGAAGCTTCGATATACGGTGGTCCCCAGCTAGTCTCTTCGTCTTGACGCAGCAATTTTCTGTTTTAATACGTTCTTTCAACTAGTCTCCTTCTCCCTCCCTCTTTTTCCTTCCACCATACATTCTAGCACGTCCCTCATAATACAGTACCTCCTCAGCCAATGTCCCAACCAGTTCCTCTTCCTCCTCTTAATTACATCTAATTTTTTTCTCCCCTACTGCTACTATTTCTAACACCTTCTCATTCGTTTTCCGTTCAACTCAGCTAATTCACTCCTTTTTTCTCCATGTCCACGTTTCGAAAGCTTCCAATTTTTTCATTGCTTTTGCGTAATGTCTATATTTATGCCCAATATAGTACACATTAGAATCCGTAAAACAAAAATTTCAATGTTTAGTTGGAAGTTTGTTCAATACAAAGATTAACTAATCGTGGTTGAAAAGAAAAAAAAATCTCACGCCTTTAAAGTGTAAAAATAGTTTTGCAATTCATAGTATTTCAGTAATCTGTACCGTCTTGATTTTCTTTCATGCGTCTCAGACGTAGTCTCCCCAGTTTGGAAACCAGTGGAGTATTGGATCTGTTAAAAAGTATGATAAGATTACGAAACTTTGTGATTTAACTTATAAGCAGTGAAGTGTGGTCACCCATTGAAAAATATAAAGGTCATCGCCTATGTTGTACACTTTCATCATACTTACACGAAATTAAACTATAAAATATATTACATTTAGAAACATACATTGTATTACCGTTACTATTGGCGCGTTGTAGAATTTATTATCCCTTATATCCGGAGTAAAATTTACCTATGAAAATCGTAAGATTTATTAAAAGCAAGACTTGCAAGACTCTTCCAAGCAAAGACCAAGACCAAGACCAAGGATTCCGGTGCAAGGCCAAGACCAAGACAGGATGTGCAAGACCAAGACCAAGACCAAGACCACCTGAGTCTTGGTCTTGGTCTTGGTCTTGCATTTGTTCATCACTATTTAAAATATAAAGTGTGTCAAATTATACTCTATTTCACTAAAATCGTTGTGTATTTAGCTATTTTTTTTGGGGGGGTAAAAGAAAATCATTTGGAATTTTTAGACTGTACCTGGAATTTTGAACGGACTTGAGTATTTGTAATTTTTAAATGTTCTTGAATGCGTTATCACCACTATTTGCGTATTTTGTAACTTGAAAACACTGCTGGGTCCAAAATGTAACATCTGAATAAGAGGTTTACTTTCCCTGATTCATATGCTTCTCGTTTTTACAAGCTAAAATTCTGGTCACCATATTTTATCATACGAGGCTGTATGACGCATGAACCTATAAATTAAAGTAACAGGCAAATTAAAAGCTAGTACCAGATTCAAATCTGGACTTGTCAAAAAAGGTAACTCCTATATGTACCTGTTGAATTGTCATGTGACTTTCATCTCGTTAAAGAAGATAAATTAGGTCCAAATCCAACTTCATATTTTTTAATCATAAAAGGGACCAAGATGAGCCGACCAAGCTTACACAGAAAATATATCACGGTCCTATAATATCCTAATTTTTTTAAAAAAAATTTCGGCAATTTTTTAAATTTAAGAATGGCTGAACATCTTTCCCAAAATTTGATAGTGTATCACTAATGTACCCAAACCTATGAAAGAGAATGAACCCGTATCTATAACATAATAAAGCATCGTTCAAGAGAGTAAAATATCTCAAAAACCTTCTAAATTTGGTTGTTTTGGTATATTTAACCCATAAACGGGAACGATATAGACCAAGGAAACTTACAAAAATACACTACCCTCCAAAATTTTAAATACGATAATTTCTAAAATTTAAGAGGTGGTCCTATGTATCTTTGGCATAATTTGAGTTGATAATTGTTTTACTCTTAAAACAGAAAGAGATGGAAAACCTAAACACATAAAGGAACATACTATGCTTCTGTAATAAACTAGCACATTTTAAAATTTGACAATTTCCAAAATTTAAGGGTGGTCTTATACATTCCTCCCAAAATTTGAAGGGGGGGGCCAACGTATTCATTGCCAAAATTTAGCTGGTCCTAAGTACCCTTGGGTAATGGCGGACTATGGGCACTTGACCAGGGACTATGGGTTCTAAGCCAGGGATTCAGAATCACAAGAGTTTCCTCAAATACTACTACGTCTCATGTAGTTTTAATGCTGAAAAACGCTAAATTCTAATCCAACCAATGACCAAGGGGTAAATTCACTTATTAGGTGGGCATGAAATCACTGACAAGTGACGAAATGAGTTCATTCTGTTAAGAAAAAGGATGTTCAAAGGTAAGTTTGTAAAATTTCTTCGACTTTTATGGGACATAGCGTGTGTTTCTCTGAGACACTCCAGTATAGTCTATAGCGTTGAAACCAATCAGTAGAAAAGGGGTGAATTCACCTTTTTTTCTTTAAAAAAAAGGAAAAATCCAAGAAATTATTACTTGGATCGGATTTTAGCGTCGCTTTTAGTACCGAGTCTATAAGACATAATATAAAGCCACAAGAAAGTTCTAGAAATTAGAAGATTCATATAAAGTATATACTCTATATAATGCATACAATCACTAGTTATTCTTCGGTACTTTTATTGAAAACTTAGCTCATGATTGAGAACGGATTCTAATGTGTTAAAATACTGTTCTAAAATAGGCAGAAAATTAAACAGAATAATTACCGAGACCACAAAACAGATATTAGCCAATTATTGGTAGCTCTAATCTCTTACATAACTAAGTTTACTCATGACTGTGAATTAGACACACACACACTGCCAACATGTTCTTATTACATAGTATTACTTGCTGTTACCTTCATAAGATTTATATTGTAAATAACATTTCAAAGTATTCCTATTTTCAATTGTGGTGCTCCCTTTGTAGCATACAGGATCCCATGTTTCATCTGAAGATGCAGTTTCACAGTCTTCGCAGTACACTTGAACGATCAATGCTGAAGAATAACAAAAGAGATAATAAGAAACAATCTACCAACAGAAAATTTTAAACGTATAATTTTTTAACTAAAAAATTGCTTTACTTATAAGATATTCCCTGCATTGGAATAGTCTCGCATTCACCCGCGTTCGATATAAGAGTTTTCGGTGTTGACGCGGAAATCTGGAGCAGTTAGAGAGCTGCTTAAATACATTTAACGTGTACTGTTTTATTTTCAATAAACCCAAGTTCAAGAAGTTTCGAGTAAATTTTCAGAAGTTGCCAATACTAATACTAGTACTACTACTACTAGAGCAGATCTGAAAGTAACTCACAATGTAACGCTGAAAGTAACGCTGGACTGGTGAAACTGCACTACGAGAGAGTTTAAGTTGGCACTACAGAGGGTATTTTTTCTCCTGTGCAGCTCTACCGCGAGAAGCCTGAACTACGAAACAAACATGGCGCACATGTTACTGTTGTCCACATGTGTACGAGCAGCGAGGTGTGGTTAGATATTTGTGAGCCAAAGGGCATACACCGAGTGAAATTGACAGGAACATGCGTGGCGTGTATGGGGATGATTGTGTGGACCGTAGCAATGTCTCCAGGTGTATGCATTCTTTGAAGAAGGCCGTGGAAACCTTAGTGATGCGCCACGCTCCTGGTGGCCGATAACAGATTCAACACCAGACAATATCCGCGCCATCGAGGCAGCAATTTTGAATTACCGGCGTGTGCACCTGCGAACCTTATCGAAGAAATTCAACATTTCCTATGCTGTGGTGTACAACATTGTTCATATGTTGCGATTCAGTGCAGTAAGTGCTCGCTGGGTGCCTAAGAACCTAACAGACAACCACAAGGTCCAGCGAATGATCACAAGTTTGGATCACCTAAGCGTTACGGTACAGAAGGGCATGACTTTTGAAAGGTATGGTTATTGGTGATGATGAGTCGTGGGCGTATCACTACACGCACGAAACCAAGCAGGCCTCTATGGAGTGGAAACATGCTGGTTCCACAGTCCGAAAAAATTTAAGGTGACTAAATCTGCGAGGAAAGTTCTTATGACAGTGTTCTGGGACATGTTTGGTATGTTATTGGTGGACTTTGCTGAGCATGGGACAACTGTAAATGTAAACCTACATTAAAACTCTGGTTAAGCTGCGTCGTGCCCTTCGTGACAAACGCAGACATATTAATGCTGACGGTATCAAACATTTTCATGACGATGCCCATCCACACGTTGCTGCTCCTGTCTGTCAGAAACTCAATAAATTTGTGTGGAAGATGCTTGAGCATCCTCCGTACAATCCGGATCTGGCATCGTCAGACTTTCACCTCTTTGGTCTTACAAGGAAATTCCTGACCGGCCAACACTTTGCGACAGGTGCGAAAGTGAAATCAGCAGTCCGCAGATGGTTATACTCCAACCAAACGAACTTCTATAAACAAGGCATCTTGAAACTGGTACCACGCTGGAGAATTGTGCTGAGAAACTGGGTGACTATGTAGAAAAGTAGGAAAAAGATGTAAGTTCATTTGTGCTTTCTTTAGTTTGGTACATATTAAACTCTTTTAAAAAATACTTTCCCTCTACTATCCGTTACTACTATCTGCCCTCATGCTACTACTACTACTACTACTACTACTACTACTACTACTACTACTATTACTACTACTACTACTACTACTACTAGTACTACTATTACTACTACTACTACTACTACTACTACTACTACTACTACTACTACTACTACTACTACTACTACTAATAATAATAATAATAATAATAATAATCTTATAGCTTGTTCATTTTTGGTCATACTTATTTGAAACAAATTTTTAGTCATAATATAAAACATTATCCTTTAAAACTGAGTTACTACAGTTGTTATTAGTTTGTAATATATCATAAGTCACGCGATAACTTTTAGAATAAAATAATACGAATGGAAGAGCTTCTGCTCTATTTGCGAGGTATCGAAGATAAACTTCTATGCAAGTTAATTCAAGAAAAAAAAAAAAAAAACATCATGCAACTCCTGAGTATCGTGGTTCAACTTCGTACTATTAAAGTAAATAACAATAGTATAAGTTACTAAATCAAATGAATTGTATATTTAATTTGTCTATAATGAGACATTTTAAAACTATTGTTATAAGAAATTGTCCGACCGCTGAGAGTTCCCCACATACTCTCAATTTTTGTCAGATCGCAATTTGCAATGCAAAATATTTATGTATTTTTGGTGGTGAGTCTATGAAGAAATTTGTGACGAATTTTGATTTTTTTCAATGCAATACACAAAATTATCGCAAAACTCAAGATTTAAATTAAGGTGTCAAATCCCAAACATAAAAAATCAATATGTGAAACAAATTACCGCAAATCAAAACTCAAATTTTACATTGAGTTTACACAAACTGATGTAAAATGGATTTTTAAAAATTCTAGTCCAATTATTAACAAAAAAAAACTGTTCTTTTCTTATCTTTTTAAACGTACTACTATCTATACTGGAAAAAATTTATGTAGTTTAAATTACCAAATATCAATGTAAAATATTTAAGCTTCATTTTGTAAGTTGCTGTACATTTCTCTACATTAAATTACAAAATTAGTAAATTAGTAATTTTTTAAACATTCATAGCAAATTTATAAGAAAAATCTTTTTATTGATGAAAATGTAATTTTACATCATTTCGTATTAGGAATTTTACTTTATAGGTGTAAATTAATTTACATAGAGGCTTGGCAATCAGATTGCCAACGTTTATTGTAAATTTACCTATGAAATTTTTTACAGTGTAAACAATTTTCCATCTAACTATAACCTTGAACTCTAGGTTACCACAAGGAAATGAATTGATGGCAGCGGAAACTACTGAAATCAAAATTTCCTCATTGCGAACATGACCGTTCCTAAGTTTGGTTCACGCAATACATGAAATAAGGATGGTAGATAATAAATAAATAAATAAATAAATAAACAAAGATAAAATATAATAAAAATCTTATCGCTATTAAACTTATTACACAACAGACAGAAATAATACACCACACTAAGCAACGCTTCACAATGCAATCATACCTGTATTCCATAGTAAGAAATAGTACTTTCCTGGAATTTCATTTTTCAAAAAATCGTAATGAATAAATAGCTACTTTGTTTCTCAAATTAAGATTATGTTACTTTTTACACTAATTTATTTCATTTTTGAAGCACTGATGAAGCTATTGTTGTCTGGAAGACGACAACCTATTCCATACATAAGAACTTCGTTTCTTCATCATAGGAAGAAAAAGATGGAGAAAAGGGTGAAGCAGGGGTGTAAATAAGGGCCCCGCAGACCTCGCATTGCAGGAAGCCCCCAAGGCATCAGGGAGCCCCAAATCGTGAAGTGGGACGTAGAGAAGGGGCCCCACTCCACGATGCGCGTGGGGAGGTCCCCAAGCCTTTAGTTACGCCACTGGGATGACGAAAAGGATGAATACAGTAAGGTACATTGATTGAGGAAAAAGTCAAGATCATTCTACAAAAATAAAGATTGTGATTGATTCCCGTGATTCTCTGAGGAACTCTTATCGTAAGAGAATAGGACAGCGCATACTAATGTTTGATCTCATTTTTGGTAACTGTTACATACCATCACAAAGTTACGATCTCACTTCTGTTGTTTTTGTTATATCATTCTGAAAAAAGAGGGCAAATATTTCTGAATTTCTTGCTTTCTTAGTGTACGAACTATTAAATGTAAATAATATCGCAATATCTTAGCTTAAGGGATCGATTCACATTGAATAACGCTCCTTTCATAATTTAGATTTTTTTTCAGTGGAAAATAACTTTTCACATAATTTCTTGTAAAGCTATTACATTTACATCATATATATATATATATCTTTCGAGTCCTCGCCTAGAGACACAAATTGCACTATGTTGCAAATAAAGAACCATAGATTAGATCTGCCAATCTATCAAATAGTTATATCGATTCTTTCCAGAAGACAGTTAAAGTCGATATCGATTGACACTAGCATTACTTATTAGTGTAGCAATCGATTCAACTGCTTGTTGTATTCGTAGAATAATGTTAATGACTCCAAGTTAATATGCGACGTTGCCAAATTTTCCCATAGTGGCTGAAGGAGGCCCCGGAGGGCATACCATCATATAACATTTTTACTTTATTTTGGACTGTAGAATGGTGCTCTGTGATCCGTGGCCGCCATTTTTAGAACACACACACACACACACACACACACATATATATATATATATATATATATATATATATATATATTAACTTCTTTTGCTAATTGTTCTCACTTTTTTTTGTTTTTTTGTTTTCTGAATTCGTGTCTCACTTCTCTTGAATTATGCTCACAAACTATGTAACTAAAACTAAAGGAACTTGTTACGGACGTATTCGCAAGAACTTGTGTCATAAAAATGCAGTCAAATGCATCAAATGCAGTTCGTCTCCCCCGACGGAACACGTCCCTGTAGCGTGTTCCTCGATCCTAATATCCGTTCATAATAATAGGCGACGTGTTATTGAACCTGGTATTGTTGGCCACAACTTTAGCGCCATAAATTAGTTTCAGACGATTTTCTCGACAACTATGAGGATTTAGCCCCACATATGACATTTTGTTCAGCTCTATGAGGTATATCGACTGACATAGGTCTCATTTTTGGACACTATTTTAACATTTAATGCTCATGTTATTGTTGAAAATTTAATATTAAAACTGAATGGTTATGATTTCATTCGAACTGTACAAGACGACAATCAAATGACCACCTATTATTTCAGGCAGAGCAAATTATAGTATCTAAAAATGTCTATAAAAATTTATGTGTATATACAAAAATATATATATCTTACCTAGAAAGAATACTATTACAGAACGAAAACTCATGACAGAACTCTTCACAGTGACTTGTAATTTGGATATGAAGCATCAATGAATTCAAAGTATTTTTTTTATATGAGAAAATGTCATTACAGAATAACGTGATCGTGACAGTGAACACAGTAACAAAACCTTACGCAAGAACTTAAACAAAAGGACATCCGCTTGAAATATAACCTTTTGGGAATTCACAATTTTGTATCAACTTCCGTTCTGTAGAAACTTTTTTTTTTTGAATCATTGAAGGCTTAGGTGTTAGATTGACAGCAAGATTTTGGTTAATGACGTAGTACGCAACCAAGTGACTACACGTGCAAAAATGTAGTTATTATTTGTTTTCAATGCGAAATTTGATTTCCTATATTGCATATAGCAGTAGCAATGCATTGTCAAGTGGAAGGTCATATTGTGAATTTATCTATTATTGAACAAATTAACAACAGTGTGAACAAAGAATGCAAAAGCAAAAGTAATGCAAGGCTAAGAGAAGCGGACGAAATGGTGGAATAAAGAGAGAGGAAACAGAACACACTCCTACATTATTATTATTATTATTATTTTTAGTTTAACGTCCCTACGATTGTACTCTAAAGTTAAGGGAGACAGCGATGATGACATGGATGATAATGGCGAAATGATGAAGCTGAGAGGAAACGGAAAAATTCCGAGAAAACCCCACAGACACTGTGTTTGTTCATTACAAAACTCTCTTGGCAGGTGCTATGACCAAACCAAGTGCTTAAGATGCACCTGAGATGATTCCTCTACCACTAAGCCACTAAGCCGTTGTTAAATTAACAACACTATTATACTAGAGGTCCATGTGTATATAACATATCCTATCTTCATTAGCAGGGCTCGAATTTCTATGACCCCAAAACTTTGAAAACCTGTGTGCATTTATGACGTAAACAAAAATGCAAAATATGACATACCGGTAATATATATCCAAAACTGTATTTTGGCACTGCAGGAGTAAGGACAAATACCTGTTGATTTTATATGGCAGATTGTCTAAAAGGTATTAAGATTTTGGGGGATAAATTGAAAATGCGTGATTCGAAAATAGCGTTATATAACCATATACGTGTGGACCATTTTGTTCGACGATTATTTCCCTTTTTTTCTGGCAACACCCAATCTCCACACTACAGAACTTTTGTGGTTTCTGGTCAAAAATTTGTAACATGTGCTTTTCACAGGACTCTTTTGAAACTAATCTAACATCTTTCAAGCAGTCCTGCACAAAACCAAAGCAAATGATATACTAACGGTGCCAGGTCCAGGCTATACAGTGGATGCATGAAAGTCCCAGCCAAGTTCTCTTTATTTTTGACGGGTCGTTAAATATTTATGCCTTCTGACATTGTCAGCATGGTTCACGATAACCTTTCTGTTGAACAGTACCGGATGTTTGTTTTGAATTCCTAGAGGCACTGGCACTAATTGTCAGCAGTACAGACCAGACTCTATTGTTGAGAACGGTGGCAGCAGCTTGTGATGCACACTTCCTTACAATTCTAGCAAACGCATAGCATAATCTTCCTGGTGGTCAGTGTAGGCTTTGTCACAAATTGTGGAGCTTCTCTTCACTTAAGCCGCGAGCTTTTCAGTACATTGTTTTCGAAGGTTACCACTTTTTATCACTTGTGATCAATCACTTCAGAAATGACTCGAGTTCGTTACGTTTCAATAGAGATTCGCAGATATCAACTTGATTGAGTAAATGTTTTCGAGTCAAATCATGTGGCACCTAAACGTCGAGCATGTACATCTACTAGCATCAAGTATCAGCTATGAAATGATGTTAGACCTGACCTGCTGCATCATCTCGTGGGCGAAAGGATTAATACCTTTTAGACTACCTGGGTGTATGTTTCAATCAATATTGTTACAATGAACTAATGAAAAGTGTTAACTTCACTGGCATCGGGAGAGTCCCCCTTCCCAAATAAATACAGAAATATGACTCTAGTGCTAAAAAGCACACATTTTTCACACTACTAGAGTACTTGACTTAGGCATCCTGAAACAGATCGTTAAAAATGTAAGAGCCAATGGGTGAAAGACATGAAAGACATTCACTATTGAAGATGAATGAATTGCGAAACACAGAAAACAAACTTCCCGATAATCACCTGTATGGGATATTTAAAATTTTACACTTCCCTTCGCTTTATCAAGAGATGTAACTACGTATATTCTTAGGTGTTCTAACGTCGGTCACCTCTATTGGGTTCAGCGAAGACTTCTTCTTCCAGATGTGAAAGAGGTTGAAGGTCAAAGTATCCAGCAGAGGTGAGTATACAAGATTGAAATTGCAACAAGATATACACAAGTTTACAATTAGATGAAAGAAAACTACCGCCCCACTGTCGAAGATCCTAAGGCGATGTTCTTAAATGGAAAAACTGATCAAGAAAAGAAGACGGAGCGTTAGTGGAAACTCTTGTTAGCACTATTTCACACGAACAATGAAATAAGCCTGCAATTTGCTGAAGATGGCTCATAAAGTTACTCCATCTGGTAGAAGCTAACTCAACTACACGCTGTAAAAAGTAAGTTTTCGCTTTCCTTGTGTTTTCGAGAAGAAACGACTCAACGTATTTCTGGCTATACCTGGAAAAACAAGAAGTCACTTCAGAGTTGAGACACATTTTTTTTTGTCACTGCTAATGTTAATAACTATAGTTTTTGTTATGTGAGACCGTACTCAACATTAATTACACGCACTATATTTCTTGATTCTTGTTAAATGCTAAACAACAATGATAAATTAAAAAAAAATGTATTTTATGCGTAAGCGTGCACTATTGATTTCACACCTTGTTTTATATCCAAATATAGTACATGGTATTCTTCGGAATTCCCATGGTTAATACCTACGTCTGATAAAGACGAGAATTGTTAATAAAGTGTGATAAAATTTTTACTGCAATTACTGTATATCTAATAGAAGCTTGCTCGTAGCTGAAAGGTAAGGTTTCTCACTTTTGCAGTGGAAAATCCGAGTTTAATTTCCGGCGTGAGCTCATATTGTTTGGATTACATGTTAAACCACAGATCACAAGCATCAATCCTATAGAAGTTATACACACGGAACAAAGTGATGCGTCACTATAGACACAGTGCCCTTGAGTACAGTGTTTTTCTCCTGAACGGATATGAAACGAAGAAATATACAAGTTATTTATCTTTGTGATAAGTATGAAACGAAGAAATTTATTAGTTATTTATCTTTGTGATAAGTATGAAACGAAGAAATTTACTAGTTATTTATCTTTGTGATAAGTATGAAACGAAGAAATTTATTAGATTATTTATCTTTGTGATAAGTATGAAACGAAGAAATTTACTAGTTATTTATCTTTGTGATAAGTATGAAACGAAGAAATTTACTAGTTATTTATCTTTGTGATAAGTATGAAACGAAGAAATTTACTAGTTATTTATGTTTGTAATAGGCATGAAACGAAGAGGAAAACTAGTATGTATGGGAAACATTTGTTTACACTACCGTTTACTTTGTTAAAAATCATATGCGAATACAATTACAAGATATGTAAGTTTTAATTTTACTCCTAGAATTTTTGGATAGTAAATGTACAACTTCTAACAGATTGAATATAGGATGTAACAAGTTCATATTCTTCTATTGCTGTAGAAAGTAAATTAAATTGCTAATACATTTGAAAGGATGGATTTGAAATACATTTGGTATACTAGGGTAACCAAATTTAGAAAATTAAAATAAATAAATAAATAAAATAACGCGACACACCGCAAACTGATAGAATTTGATAATCCTCTCAAGTACACAGGCACAATATAACGAAAAAGTTTTATTCTCAAACAGATAAATAGTCCTTGGTTCGATCCCAGCTCGCTCCAAGTGAATTTTGTGGTGGACAAACACCGTGTGAAAGGGTTTTCTAGGGATTCTCCCGTTTCCTCCCTTTTTTCATTCCACCATTTCATCCATTTCTCATCATCACCTTCTTCTTTAGCCTAACCTGCGTAATCGTGGGACGTAAAACTTAAAGATTTCATTTCAGAGGAGCTTCGATGGACCATGGTATCTCAGCCATAGAGCGTTCACCTGTAGTTTGAGAGACACTTGGTTCGATCTCCGGTCATGCGTACTTGTAGTAGACAACATGGTGCCAGTGGGTTTTCTTGACGTTCACCTATTTCGTTCAACATTTTCATTCCAGCAAACTATTTTATAATCATTCACTTTCATTAATCAGCCGTCCTTTAACCTCAAAGGCATGAGCATGGGGAATAATAAATCTAGAAATGATATTTCATTTCAATTAATATCAAGTACTCAGTTTTTTTTTATTGTGAAACAATGATTTTGATTATTTCTGCCCATGAGACGAAACGAGAAATAAGGTTTTGTCGGCTCGTCTAGACTGAGAAAAAATCCCGTTATCCAGACAGCGGTATATTCTACGAGTATACGGGATCCTTATGTTTACTACGGAAATTTGTACTGAACATACATTATCTATATGCTATATATGTACTGCCCTTTTCCCGCTTTAATGTTACATCATGCCGCTGCAAAATGTCTTACATCTTACAGTCTTCTTGTTCTATACGTCAGCTATATGTTATATACGTTCATCTGTGAAATCCTGACCGACTATATACATTTCTTTGTTTCATACGAAGATACGCATAGATGGAACGCTTATATGGGAAGTATTACAAAACATACATTTTCAGTTATACATTTTTTGCAGAGTGTTACATTTTTTCTTAGTGTAACCTCGATTCTGGAAGAATTCTTTCTAGTCTTGTCTCGAAATGCATTCCTTATTTCCATATTTGTGCATGCAGAAAAGGATACTTTTATATTACTTGACTTACGTTACAATACAACATATCTGAGAGCAGTTGGGAGATAAGGGTAGCAACCGGGAGGAATCCCGCCCCTTACCCCTTTTTAGCATCGTTGCTGGTTGACTCTTTTCGTCACTATCTCTTTTTGTTGGTACCCTGAGTAAGGGAATTATGGTTAAAGAAGAGAAAATGTAAATGAAACAATAAGACATAATGTAAGTTGAAGTAGCTATAGAAAGGCCAGCAAGAGAAGGTCCCTGACGGCTTGCCACTACTTACGTGTCAAGGTTTTTACAGTGCATCTATAATGGCAATTTTCTTAATGGTGTAAAACTGAGTGATCATGGTTGGTAAAAGTAGCACTAAAGTAGGGACCATCTTGAGAGACCATCTCTTGATGGCTACAGGTCAGCCTCGTGTCATTCTCAGGAAGAAAGTAATTGATCACAGGTTCCTAATACCATTATTTTAATAACAATTACTTACTACTCGGTTATATACAATGAACCCATCCAAATTGGCTAATTTGCTAAATAATTATAATGTCGATACATACATATACGAGGCTATGTTACAGGGTAAGCCACGTTGACATGTTTTATTGTATAGATAAATGGATAAAGTTTCAATTTAAAACTTTCATGTACAGGTTTTACTATTCAGGAAACCAATACTTGTTACATGATTGAAGGAGCCGTAACTTCGCACTGAAACTAGGTAGGGGTATAAGATTCTCTTTAATATGATTCTTTAAAAGGTATTAATAATATTTCATCTCTAAGAATAGCATTTTCTCGATTTCGAATTTATCCTTTAGAAGGAAAAATGTAACTTCTTTCTGTCACGAATATCAGAGACAGTTCTTTTTCTCCTACATATTATTATTAAGTATTCTGCCTTTCGGCAGGTCATGATACTAATGTTTTTTTTTTTTTTTTAAAGTTAGATTTAAGCCTGGAAACGATTCTTTCAAGTTTTTCCATCTTCAGCTTCCTCTTTTAACTCCCTATATTTTCTTCTGTTTCTCAAATCATCGATTACTTGTCTTCTTCCTATTCCTCGCTTTCCTTCCATTTTTCCTTCTATGGCGATATGAAGAAGATAATTTCTTCGAAAGATATGTAAAATCCAATTGGCCTTCCTACAAAGGATGCTGGCTAAAAGTGTCCGTTCCCTCCTATCCGTTTTAAAACATCTTCGTTTGTTGATCTTTCTCTGTCTATTTTTCTCCTCGTATATGATTAATAACTATCAGTTGGTTTCAATATTAATCTCCATAAAGCAAAAGAATTAAATATGGGAACGCAGACCCCATATAAACATGAGAAAAGGCGGAGACAAAGAATACAAATAATAATAAGAAAAAAAGCAACATCTAGTGTCGTTTTCAGTTGTGAAAGTACGGCAATCTTCCAAATTATGCGAGTTCGATGTTGAAAAACATTTACAACTTCCGACTCAACAGAGGGATTAGTCACAGATGATCACTAGAGTTTGTGGAAAACAGTGGCGGCTAACGTTAGTGGTGCAGCGTTGCGCAACGACCAAAGTATTTCAAGAAAAAAAATATTATTATCAATAGTAATAAAGAACAGAAAAAATACTTTTTAATACTTGCATATATACACTTTAAATAACATACTTTTTACTTCTGTAACTGTCCGTTTCGTTAATCCGTTTTAAAAAGCGAAAAATAATCCGTCACAGAGAGTCTAATTTATATTGTGTTGCAGCGAGCATACAACGACCAGATTCCTTCAGCGCGGCAATTGGAGCAAATGTTAAGTCTCCTTTCCCCTATCTCAGAAGTTAAAGGGGCTGGTCGTTGCAGTGCTTCTGCAACACAGCACGGTTTCTAGTGAACGAGAAGGTTTTTCGCGCTAAATAAGATTTCTGAATTTTATTTCACTAGCAATTAACAAATGGAATTTGTTTTTATGCATTCATATTGTTAAATTACGGACCATACTGAAGCAAATCAATATAATGACAATTAAAAAAAGTGATTGCAGAATTACAAAATAAGAAAGAAAATATCTAGTAGAGGAGAAAACAAATGAAAGTAGACCTGCATTTACAAGTTAATTCTTAGCTTATATTGATAATGAAGGCTTCTTCTACAGTAATTTGTGAACCAAATATTAATAAATCAGTATTAGAATCGCTCCCCCTCCTGTGGATAGTATTTTAGTATAAACATATTTCTTTTATAAAATAAGTATATTTTATACTCTTGATAATTTCCACATAAAACTATATGATGGGGAACGCCACATTGAATTTGGGACTAGTTAGCAATGCTCAGGGGCGTAGCCACGAGGGGGTCCACCGGGTCTGGACCTCCCAAAAATTTCGAAACTTGACTAACATTTTTAGACTTTCTTAACGTACTATATTTGTTTAACAGAGAAACGATTGATGTAGGCTAAATATTTTATTTTACGCCTCATCATGTACTCTTCTTTTCTTATAAAAATAATCGCTCTATCATTTTTTCTAAAAATATAGATGACAGTAAGTAATAATTACTTATCGTCTTTTCGGGTGCAGTATAAGACAGGTTCCATATTATTTAGACGTATTGGACCTCCCTCAAATACTTTGGACCGTTCCCAGTTAACATTTCTGGGTGTAGAACTGGCAGTGCTGTTTGTTTTGATGTTCTTTGATTTTGGGCTTCTGTTACATGCTGATCCTTCATCTGGCGGGTTTCGAGGTTTCTTAAGTTTTCCTGGATAAACTGTGAATAAAGTGTGTTCAATGTACATTTTTTTTATAACACTAATCTCTGCTACGAACTCTCTTCAGTCAACGCTGAAGAGGAATTCGGATCACTGTCAGGGACTTAGTTTGCTAGAATGAATCGTTCGCAATAATCTAGAAAAAATATTTAGTGAATCTACAAAGCTTCTTAAATTAATATAAACTGTACCTATGGGGCTTACAGTTTATACGTACGTCGCGAATTCTGTCCAGGAATTTGAAGCTTAAAATATACAAAACGATAATCATGCCTGTTGTTTTGTATGGCTGCGAAACATGGTCACTTACTCTGAGGGAAGAACATAGACTGAAAGTATTTGAGAACAGGATCCTGAGACGAATATTCGGACCCAAGAGGAACGGGAATGGGGAATGGCGGAAACTTCATAACGAGGAACTACATAATTTATATGGTTTACCCAACATTGTTAGGGTCGTCAAGTCTAGGAGGCTTAGATGGGCGGGTCATGTAGCTAGAATGGAAGAAAGTAGAGACGCTTTCAAAGTCTTGACTGGAAGACCAATCGGAAAACGACCATTAGGAAGACCTAGGCGCAGATGGGAGGACAATATTAAGATGGATCTCGCAGAGATTGGAATACAGAGTAGAAACTGGATGCAGTTAGCCAAGGATAGAAGTCAGTGGAGAGCTTTCGTGAACGCGGCATTGAACCTCCGGGTTCCATAGGCCATAGAGTTAGTTAGTTAGTTAGTTATGGGGTCAGCAAAAGACGAAAAGTTTTTTCCCACATGAGAAAGAATTGACACTTTCAAGGAATTGAATGTCCCAAGAAAGGTTATCACCATTGGTTATGCTTTCTATCGAAAAAGACCTGACAGTATTCATATTCATATCCTCTTTATTGCAGAAACTTCAGAGGACATCCAAAGCATTACAATCGTCAAATCTTAAAGTAACAGATTAAAATGCATACAAAATATTTACAAGAAGGTCAGAAATGGCTACAGAATATTTACAGATATGGATACAGAAAAGAAAGAAAGAAAAAAATATAAAGATATAAGTGTAATACATAATCTAATATATATACATTCTCGATTGTAATTCCAATACAATACAAAGAATAACGGTTACAACACAATACAATAGATAACTACTATACATGTCAATTCATTTTTCTCATAGTTCTTCAATGCTGTTATTTTTCACTTTAACTGCTTTATAATTAATCTGTTAAATAAGAATACCAGAGTTCAACCAGCATGTATTAGACAGATTTGCCCCTATCAAAGAGAGGAGAATAAACTTACTAATTAATTAAGGTGATTAATCGGATAAAATGTTCTGCATTCTTTATTTTTTAAAAACAGAATTTTATTTAATTTAGCATGTCACATAGCATTTGCATCTAAAGTTATGCTGATTAGTCAATGAGTCAACTTTATATCTTCTGTCTCTTAACGTTCGTACTGCAACACCCGAAACCACAATCCACCAGCCGCCACTGGTGGAAAACCGAAAACAAAAGGTCGCAAAAATCGTAAAGAAATTAGTCGAAAATAAAAAGATGAAATAAAATATTTACCTTTCTTTTACGCCCCACGATAATGATCTTTAGGCTAAAGATGATGGATGATTAATGTAAATAAATGAATATGGAAGAAATAGTAGGAGGAAACAGGAGAACCGGGAGCAAACCATCAAACAGGATATTATCCACTACAAATTGACCAGCGACTGCCTAGGATTGGAACAGGATCCTCTCTTCCCAGAGGCCAACGCTCTACCACTGGACCACCGTTCACCCCTAGTTAAGGATATTTAGTTAAGAAGGTAAGACAGCATTTTGCTGCGATATTCATACATGTAGTATGTGTTAAGTAACGTTGTGTTATTTTTTATTCTTTTTTATTCTTTTTCTTTTTGTCTTTCTTGCTAGTGACGTACCAAATATGTCCCAATTTCCACTGTGATCTTTTGAAAGATATAATCGACCAGTGTATGCTTTTTTTAATGCAGTGATGCTTTCAGAAGGTTTGCAAAGGAAGGTGCTTACAATACATAGGGGTCTCATTGAGAAAATACTGCTATCCCATGTTCTGCGCGATAGGAGATTGCTAGTAAGGGAATATTGTAACTCTGGGACGGAATTTCCCAACCCGGGCCATTCCCGGCGATCATCGTTGATTTAAAGGTAGTATTCTAACAATAGTTTAGTAAGACTGAGAGTTAAATACATAATCAGGGTGATTTCGTTACATAATTCGCACAAGGAACTGCTGGCTGTGGTGGCTCAGTGGTAGAGCGTTCACCTTTGGTGCATGGGGCCTTTGGTTCGATATCAACTAGGGTCAAGTGAACTTTGTGGTGGACTACCACCGTGTGCGTGGGTTTTCTCTGGATTCTCCCGTTTCCTCCCACTTTCTTCATTTTACTGTTTCACTCGTTTCTCATTATCACCATCTCCTTTAGCCTAGCCGGCACAACTTTGGGAAGTAAAATTTAAAAGTTTCATTTCAATTCATTTTCGAACGAGGAACTCTCCATTACGAAGCAAAATGTAGAACTGTTCAATTATGTTTTCAGTAATATCAGTATCAGAAGCAATTCTAGCATTGCTCAAATGTAATAATGCTTGTAGATCCTTACTTGAACTATAGTCAGATGATAAGAAAAAAAAGCTACAGTTCCAATTCAATTTTCTAGTTATTCCGTTTGATTTGGTGACATTTAGCAAATATTCCTTCCTGAAACGTGAGACATCTGTGAGAAGTCATAAAACCGTTTCTGCAGGAAACAACTTGTGAATCGGAAGCGTGTGGGAGACCCCTTTGTCGAAGGTTATACCACACAAACAGGAAGCGAAGTCAAGTCACATGATAAAGCGTAGAAGAAAAGCAATAATGTAATTTGATGACAAACATGAGGAGAAATAAAAAAAAAAAAAAAAAGACTGAAAAATCTAAGAACTCGGTCATATGGGATGACGTAATTTGTTTTCGTATTATCTAAGGAGAGAATATACATTATTGATTGAAGTGTGGGAAGATACACACATTTGAAAAATCGCTCAGTAATAAATCACGCAAAAAGAGAGAAAAAATATTAGAACAAAATTTGTTTCAGATAGATTTTGGAAAAGATTAGGATCCCAGATTTGATCTTATTTATGATCCCATGTTCTATCATATGTACAGTGATCCAAATTACTGTTTGCTGTTTTTTAATCTGATGATGCAATTTTATTTATGGTTATTAAGAGTGTTTGCTTAATTTTACTAGTTTTGATGCTTTCCAAAATACTAGAAGGAAACTTTACAAACTAAGTCTTCAATATACCCTGGTTCGATACCCGGCCAAATAAGTTTGTGTTAGACAACATTTTGTGCGTGGTTTTTCTCGGTGTACTTCAGTTTCCTCCAACACTTTCATTCCGCCAATTATTCCCTCATCATCCATCTCCCTTAGCCTAAAGGGAATAATCGTGAGACGCTAAACCTAAAGATTTGAATAACTCTTCAATTCTCACCTCGATTACATTAGAGTCTCGCTGCTGACGTGTTTGAGGATACTTCTCTATTCGAAACCGTGTATGATGCTTACAAAAATTCCATCTTCGTTGGGAATGCGAATTCAGAGAATTGCTAGCATAGTACTACGATTCTAATAAAATACTATGTTCAAATTCTAATTTAAACTACTCGCTGAGGAAAAGAATATGTTTATTATATAAAAAAAAACAGAGTGAGAGAGAGAGAGAGAGAGAGAGAGAGAGAAATAACGTGTAAGAGTTTTGCCAACTACACACTTCATCAGACACTATGGAGTACATAGGTAATGACAGGTTCAATATAAGGGACAGCGAAAAAATCCATGATTTCTGATTGGCTCGTAATATCCAAAATTGAATTAGATCTATCCTTTATTTAGAGAGAGTCTCGAGTTAGATGGAAAAAGTTGCAGTGCTACGTGTACAGCGCGTGATGAAGTTTGGTTTGTATGACGTTATATTTGCTGAATTTATTATTGAAACCACAAATAGAAGTAAATTTCGACATTTTCGGTTTGAGAAGAGCGTTCGAGTGCAGAGGGAATATATTCTTAGCACGCCTTGTTGATTCCAGAAATCTGTTTCTCACCATCTATTATCGTTTTTACTCTAATAGCGATCAACGTTAAATCCGGAAGTGATATCATTTCTGCCTCTTCTGGTTTAAATTTAGGTTAAGAGAGAAGATTGTACCTTTATTAAGACGCTAAATCGGTTCAGAAATAAACTCTTCTCGCTTTTTTTTACTTTGTTTGCTCTATGTAGATCAATATTTAACCTAGAGATGGGCAAAACCGGTTTTTATAAAATCCGGAAACCGGTTTCTAGAAAAACCGAAATCCCAAAAACCGACATTTCTGTTTTCTCCAAAAACCGTTTCGTTTTTCACCGAAACCGGTTTCGGTTTTCTCTAAAACCGATTCAGTTTTTCACCGAAACCGGTTTCGGTTTCCTCTAAAACCGGTTTTGATTTCCCTCAAAACCGGTCCGGTTTTCACCGAAACCGTTTCGGTGAAAACCTTTGATAACACATGAAACTATTTCTGTGGAAATGGAATCGGTTTCCGGAGAACAACAAAACACTATTCTAGTCAGAAATAGAACCAATTTTGGAAAAAAAAAACGAAATCGATTTTGAAGAAAATCGAAACCGAATCCGGTAAAAACAGAACCAGTTTTGAAGAAAACTGAAACCGGTTTTTCGGCGTAAAACCGGGTTTTGAAAATTCCCAAAAATCCGTTTCGGTTTTCCTAAAAACTGAAAACCAAAATGCCGGTTTTTGTGCCCACCACTAATTGAAACATGGAATGGTAGTGGATTTCTATCACTTTTAATGTTAATAGAGTGTTAAGGATGGAAAGCAATAAACAGCTTCAAGTTATCTATTACAATTTTTATTCTATAATTATTAAATTCAAAATGAGAAAAATGTTGATTTCTACCATTTCATGTGTATCACCTCTATCAACGAACTCTTATTTCTTTCTTTTTACTCTCTATATCCTATCCAAAATTTATGATAATTTATCAAGTTATTCTTCAGATTGATTTATCTGATGGACGGACGAACACACGGACAGAGAGGGTTGATAAACTAAACACCTTTACATAGGTACGCCTCTTTAGTTCACTAATCACTACTTAGATATAAAGGTGGGTAAACATACGGTAAGACTTCGTGATGTTGAAGATAAGACAATAGGCTAACGCTGAGTAACGTAATGTGGATGGATAAATGTAGTAGTGGATAACAATAGATGGAAAGATTTTCAACAACTACTTTAAGACGCATTGAATCAAGTAAATAAGAGATGTTGAGCCTAAGAAGTGAAATTTTGTACTTCTTCGGAGTTAATACTCAATGATATAGGATGTAAGGTTGAGGGAAGGCAACTGAACCATTCACGAGATATTTAGCATCTAGTAGACAAGAGTGATAAGCTATATGGAAGATACGGCGCGTCATTAAAATAACAGTAGTCGCTTTTTTATTTTGTTATCGAGGGAGATCTAGGTTATTTGAGGTAATGGATGAGGCAATATATACATATCTTGAGCTCCTCTGTAGCTGTACGGTTAGCGTACTTGTCCTCGGCGTGGGAAAACCGAGTTCAATTCCAGCGGAAGCTCATGTGATTTGGATCCTGCGTTAAGTTGTACGTCCATGTAAGGGACGCATTCAGGAGGATCCCCGGAGTCTGGACCTCTCAAAAGTTTCTAACTCAACGCACACTTGTACACTGTCTCAATAAAACTATACTTTTTTAACAAGCAAAGATTGATGTAGCATGAAAATTTCATCTCTACTCTCTCTCTTATAAAAGCAATCTAGTTGTATCATTATTCTTCTGAAAATATAGATGAAAGTATTTAACAATTACTTATTGTTTTCTCGAGTGCAGAATAATACCCGTTCACCCAATAAGATCTAGTGATTTGTAGTATTGGACTCACCCCAAAGCTGAGATCCTTTGCAACAAAAATCTCTGGGTCCACGTCTCATATAGCTTTGCTACTGAAAGGAACGTCTAACTTAAACCCAAATCCAAAATATACTTATCTTGTATGTCAGATCCAGCTACTTTGGAGTTGGAAATTGGAATCGAGATATTGCGGTGGGGAACGGTGTATACTTTGGGATTTCATCTTGTTTGATGGTCTGTGTACCAAATTCAAGAATCTGGCGCGGTTCGAACTCTACGTTAGTAATTGGTCCCGTCTTTCGTAACTTTGCTGTTGCATAAGGATACAAAAACGAAGAAGAAACTCAAATGTCATGTAGGAACGACATTCTGAAATTCATGAATATTGTAAGGATCCCCATATCACGACAAAAGCAGACGTTAATGCAACACGTGTTATTGATTATAAACAATGAAGCAGACGAGAAATCAACACGGAAAACACCGGAGGAAGCCGAAAGTAGACGGACCTCACGAAAGGACCCGAAGAGGAAAAAATAAAAGAGGGACCACCGAGGGACCTGGCATCAGTCGACCAACTGATCAACTAACCAACACCTGCCCTGAGGTCGCATTGGACTAGAGGTACACCTTTCCTTAACCCGATGTCGCATTGGACTAGGGATCCTCACTACAACCAAGCCTCACGAAGCTGCCTCGCGCTGAGGGGGCTTTCCTTCATGACTTTCCAAAAACCTTGCAGGTGCCTTGGAGACTGCTTTGAGAGAAGGGGCACCGTGCAAACACCAATCTCCCTACATCTGGCCAATAAGAAGAAAGACACTATTTACTCTTTGTCATCAAAGACACTGTACTTAGCAATTTTATAATAAATTGGTGAAGGGGAAAAGAATAACCCCGACCGATATTTTGTCTCTACCTATAAAATCATTGCGATATACACTTTTTCTTATATATTTACGATTGATTTGATTTTTAGTTTAGCGTCTCTTCAGCAGCGAGGATATATGCGACGTGGACTTACAGCTTAACGTGGGATTCGAACCAAGAGTTCCCACTAGGGATCCCACCCAGATTTCCCACGCCAAAGGCGCGCACGCTAATTGCTATTCAACGATGGAGCTCTTATATCTGTACGAGAATGACAAAACATCATATGTACACAGGCAACCATATTTCAACTTTAGGAATTAAGTTAAAATATTTTAAATTCACAAATGAAAATATGTAGCTATATAGAAAATTTTTAATTGTCATTATGAACTTTTTTTTTTAAAAAAAAATAATATATCGTAGATCTCAGTATGATCAACTACCGGAGCAAGAAGCAAAAAATAACACATCATGTTTTGTCATCATCGTATTGATTGATTCATAAGGTTGAAATTTGTTTAACTGTACACATGTACACATTATGTTTTACCATCTTTCTATAGATATATGCATTTGACGTATAGAATATTTCCACATGCTATTTCTGTATTATTAAGATGAATCAGGAGACGACTATACTAAAATATGCTGCAGTCATTTTTTTTTTTTTTTTTTTTTTTTTTTGTCGAAATTGAGAACCTTATCTTGCAATCGTCATATTGGAGAGGTGAAACTTGTCCAGGTAGTAGTTTAACCGGTTCCCGTAAGAGAGCACGAGCGATTATTGAAGCTAGAGACATCTAGTATTTAGAGGCACATTTAATTTCTGTTTGAAAATAAAGTTTAGTTTCACACACACACACACAATAATAATAATAATAATAATAATAATAATAATAATAATAATAATAATAATAATAATAATAATAATAATAATAATAATAATATAGGCTACAGAACAAACTTTCAGTATCCTAAATTCATAAATAATGTTGATTCGTAAATATATGTTACACATATTCTCAATTTTAATTTATTATTTATTATTATAACATATTTTTTACAGTTTTAATTTTCTTGTTTGTTCTCGTTTCCCAAATACGCTTTTACTTTTTTTTTACCTTAATCTTATAAACCAAACACTATGTGGAAAAGTAGAAAATATTAAAAATACTGACTACTTACAAGGCGCGAAACCGTTTTCGAAAAAGAGATAAGAAAAAATGAAATATGACGGAGTATCATCATCAAATCTTGATATGACAAAGTCATACCCAGTGGCGCATCTAGGCTAGGGCTGGCGGGGTGTAGGCCCCCAGTTTTTTTGAATGCCAGTTTATTTATTTATTTATTTATTTTTGAAAGTTTATAAAGAACTCATGGTATATCTGTCATAAACTGGGTTCTGGCTGCACCAGTTTTTACCTTTTAGATCCGCCATTGAGCATATCATCAATGAATCATTCAGTCTTAAAAGTGTTTTTCTTCTTTTCCTATTTTTGAAAAGAAAATACCGGATCTACAATGTTATTCATACACTCGTCAAACTTTTCATCTTGTTGTTACCAATACAATAGTATCCAGTACATGATTAATGAGATATTGCCGAAAAGTACGATTAATTTTTAAAATTTAATATCTGTATACCTATTCTATCCAAAATAAGACATACATACTGAACAGGTAAATGTGCGGACATTTATACGAAAATAAGTGTGCCAATAAACAGTTGGATTGCACCCTTCCATGTCTATGTATATCGTTGAACTTCAGAAAATCTCTACATCAAGGGGGGCCGCTGTATGATTTGTGTTTGGTAAAGATCAAGTGAAAGCATCTTGCGGAAGCAGATCAACACCAACTCAAGCTACTCAATGTGTGCCTGATATTCCTGAAATGGGTCCATATGAGACCAAAGTAACCCATGAGAAAAAAAATTAGCTCAATTGAATTAAATGTAGGGCTGTGCGATATGTCGATATATCGATATCGTCGATATCATATCAGCTTATATCGATAATCGATATCGCAAAACTATCGACGTCGATGTATCGCTATCGTCGATATTCGATATCGATATCCGATATCGTCGATATTCGATGTCGATATCCAATATCGTCGATATTCGATATCGATTCCGAATCTTCGATAACGATATTTAATATTGATATCAATGTTGTCGATATCGATATTCGATATTGATATTGTCATATTCGATATTGGTGTTTGACACTAACTCGAAAAAACCGCGGCGGGTTTTGTTTTATATATATAGACCCTAACGCTTTTTCGCTCTCGATAGCAGCTGCATTTGCATTTCTTAACCGAATGAAACCAAATTGCACGATACTCGTATGAGGCAGAAAAACGACCCATTTCATGAGTTAAATTAATGTAGGGCTTGGGGAACTATGCACCACCAACATTCCATGTTAATATGTAATTTCTTTGTTTACTTCATTTCTTAAAAGAATGAAACCAAATTTACACAGGATTGGTATGGGTTAAATATTTGGTTCCTTTTGAAGATAGTCCAAATCAGCGGTGGGGTAGGGATGTTTCTACGTCTATTTAATCCACCTAAATATTGTATATTTAACTTACATTATCGGCTGCACTTCTTCACCGAATCAAAGCAAATTTGTGCAAAAATTGTATTGGGCAGAAATGATGTTCCTTTCGAAGATAAAGCCAAACCCAGTGCAGAGCCGGGGAGCTATGGCCTCCAAAATATTTCTCATCATTAACATGGGTGCATTCCTTAACCGAGTCAACTTGATATGCTCACTGCAATTAATGTTTGTGCTGTATTGCCATTGCGAGTGAAGAATCAAATTCCAGTGCTAATATTTGCTTAAAACTAAACAGACAAGGAAACAAGAATTTATTCGTTTTCTGTGTAAAGTAGTTACTTTCCGTTTATTTGTATGTGGTTACGAGATGTAAGTTGAGCCACATAACTCAGCCCACTAAAACAAACAAAAGCCTCCATTCTGTCATTTCACTACACAGACCTACATATTCCTCCTTATGCAGAGTCGTTTTGACATATGATTAGCATCATACTAAACGTCTGACTACTGCAGGAGACTTATGTTAGTCGAACTCTTTAGTATGGCACTAATCGCGAGTCAAAACGAATCTGCATAAGGCCCATTCTGTTTAGGTAGTATCAACCTTTCTATATTTCTTTGGATTTAAGTATTAGAATATGCATTATTAGGTGCACTATTATTAGGAATGACTTAGAACCTTTCTAAATTGATTTCATAAGCAAAACTGAATAATGGTATAAGACGTAAGATTTAGACTAAATTTAATGAAAACATCAACACTTTTAGATATGAGTTTGCACAAAACCAATAACAAGAAACCTCTTCAGTTCATGTGGGAGATGTCACGTCTTTGCGTAAAGCTCTTTAATACAAAAGATTATCAATTTAATAATAACATGAAAGAGATCTCGATTGATCGTGTGTTTTTTTACTGGAATATTAAAATAGAACACTACAAAAGAATAAGTCCAAGTGTTAAATTTGTAAAGCAGGAGCGTCATTTCAGACTTCGCTTGAGGGGGGCAAGAGCACCACCGACATAAGACTTTCACGGTTTGTACTAGTATATTAGTAGACAATCTATTAAAGTATATGTATTCCTCAAAGTCTTGGGGGGCAATTGCCCCCTCCTGTCCCCTCTAAATGACGCCCCTGTTGTAAAGCCAATGGATTAACTTAGAAGAACAGAAACACATACATGACACACACAGAGAAAATTGAACAATAACTGTCTTATTTAGAAATATGCCTATTAGCACTGGGTTTTCAACTAGAAATGTATGATGCATTGAAGTTCATGACACTGCTATTTAGGAACGAGCTTTTTTATTCATGGAAAGAAAATCAGTTATTTCAATGTTCTGCACTAAATGAAGTATGAGCATCAGTTACGATATTGCATCCACAACTACACACTCTTCCCGATAGAACGCTGGGACCTACACAAACACGTGCCAGAAGAGCTAATTTTCGAAAGTCACTGTCATGAGATTCCCTTCAGTGAAGGGGGTTTTCTTCCATATATGTAGGCAGTGGTGCTATTCTAATTTTCTAACAACTGGTTATATATATATGAGAAAGAGATAGTAGATGGATACATAGAGAGATGTCTCTCTCCCTTTCTCTTAGGAAGCAAATCATATAAGATAGACAATAGCAAATTTTTCACTGGATGCCACAAGTGACAAGTAGAGATCTACACAGCAACCTAATATAAGGTGTTGTGACGAAATTAGGTAGCACTGCGAATATCTTGGAAACGAATTATCCAAAATAGATGTTTGTCAAGAAGTATTGGAGACACCTTAACTTGGCAATGGATCAACAATTGTTGATAATGGTATGTATGCGTTTCAAATGTAAATAACCTTACCACTGCACTCATGTGATCCCAGTTTTCATTCTTGATATCTAACCAGCCCATTTGAAATTAAGAAAAACTCGCTTATACCTTGTTCTGAGAGATCATATATCTAACCCTGTAGCTGTAAGAATTTTTAAGAACAAAGCTAAACAAACTGAAACTTGCTCGTTCTTTGGTATAACAGGGTAAAATTTACTGTTATGTCTGGATATAACAAACGGTTTAGCAAACTCGAAATATATTAACAACCAGTTCTAGCGAACCGGCTGAATAGCACCACTGTCTAGATGGCACTGAAAGATATGCATCGATTTCCTGTTGCAGTAAGGCATCAAATAATTAGCACAAAAGAAAAACGGGAATTCCCCGATTTTGTTTTTGCTGATGGGGTACGTCATTCGTCCATCTCTGAAATGAAATGAAATTTTTGAGTTTTACGTCACACGATTATGCCGGTTAGGCTAAAAGAGACGGTGATAATGAGAAATGAATGAAAATGGTGGAATGAAGAAAGTGAAAGAAAATGGGAGAGCCCCAAGGAAACCCACGCAATGCTGTTTGTCCACCACAAAGTTCACTTGGCGGGAGCAAGGTTTGAACCCGACCTCCTGCACCAGAGGTGAACGCTCTACCACTAAGCCACCGCGGCCCCTATCGTCCATACCTGGATCAAGTATTGTTTGTGCGTGAGCTTAAAATACAAAGCAAGCATGTGTTATGTTATAGAAAGAACTTCTCTCTCTCTCTCTGAAACGCATACCGCTACAAGTGCATATTCAGAAATGCACATACATGAAATAAACACCTACACACAAATAAAACACGTATTCTATGTTACCCTGTTTCACTCTCACTATTTCCGCAATGATGACCAATATGATAGCTGGGAAAGAAATTAAATGACTATTTTTATTAACTTTTTTTGAGGAAAGAGTGGTGGATTAGAGGAAACACAAGTCTGTTTTTTGTGAATAACAAGTATTCTGAGATATCTGTCATTGAAACGTTTTGAGACCAGATTGTCTATATCAACATGAATATTCAAGACCTATCAATATATTGAATATCCATATTTGATGTTGTCGATATCAATATTGGATGTTGTCGATATAGATATTTGATGTTGATATCGATATTCGATATTGTGGATAGTCGATATCGATATTGTCTATATCGATATCCGAGATTGTCGATATTCAATATCGATATCCGATATTGTCGATATTCGATATCGATATTGTCGATATCTGATATCGAAATTGTCAATATCGATATATCTATTCGATATCGAAATTGTCGATATCGATATATCTATTCGATATCTATGTCAGAAAAATATCAAATGTCGATATCGAAATTTCGATATCGCACAGCCCTATTTAAATAATGCCCCAAGCAACCTCAAGTTTAGAACACCTTTATAGTATCCAATATGAAGCAAAGATTCCTATAAGTTTGGAAAGACAATTATAGATCAATAAACATATATAAGTAATAACTTTTAAATGATTAGAAGCAAGATGGAAATATCGTCAGTAATGTATTTGTGGCGAACAGGTAAACCAAAACTTAGGTCACATTATTTCCTTCCTATTCAAAATTTTGGACCTATGTCCAATATTGGTGACTTAAATATTCCCGCCAGAAGTCGATAGTATCATAGAGTAATACAGGGGCAGATTAAGGTTTTTGGGGCCTTGGAGCCGACTATTTCAAGGGGATCCTATGTTACGAAAATTCCAGCCTATAAATTTTCTTTGTTGCCTTCCACAGTCTCATAGGCTTATCAAAATACCGAGAACTATACTGTATCTCAGAGAGCCCAAATTGATTTTAATATGAACCTTTTACCTAGGTATTGTTAAGGAGTTTTGGAAAACCTCCTATATTTGCTTTAAGTAATGACAGAGATATTTCAAAGAAATTGTCACCACAAGCTAATAATTTGGTTTGTAATAGAGGCCCAAAATAGCTCACTCCGTCACAAAATAACCTACCGGTACGTATCGTGAAGACGCTAGTAGAAGAAGACTTAACTGTAGCGATACCGCGAGCGAAGCGAGTTGGAAAAAAATAGCATGGGTTTTAAAAATATAATATAATAAGTTGATTACTATATTTTAGTATTAAACAGAGGGATTTTGGGGGCCCCCTGAGCTTGGGGAGCCTGGACTCCATTGGCTCCGCCCTTAATCCACTCCTGGAGTAATAGACCTGCTACTCCCTACATTACAACTGTGGAAGATTTGGCGTTAGTTCCCCTAACCGTTCCAAACTTAAAAGATACATTTGCCTCATATTGTATACTGTAAATGTATTCAAAATTTGAGGTCTTCTGAGACATTATTCAATTGAGTTATATTCTCTCATGGACTACTTTGGTCCAATATGGAATCACTTTAGGGAATGAGACTAAAAAATACTCGGAAGTCGACAAATTATCGACTTGGATCTATCTATCTATAATGATAAATAGATAGCTATAGATATAGATATAGATACATACATACATATAGGTAAATGTAGATATATATATACTGTATAGTCTTATGTAGTACATGTTAACAAACCAAGATTTATACACTGAAACATTGCAATCAACAAAATTGATAGAAAGGAGATGAATAAATTTATGTAGGCATCATGTTAACAGATAAGAAGAAAGTCAACGAGCAAATTAAAAGTAGATAATAACAAGAAATCATGATACTAATACTCACACAACACTTATTCGTTGCGACTAACATCGCAATAATAAAGTCAATGGAAAAATGTATAGGAAGCATAATTTTTGTCGTCGTATTCTATGAAAGTGGAAGCTGAACGTTGACTTGCAGAAAAGAACACAGAGAAAGAAACTTACAAAACGAAGTTTCGAGGAAAAATACTTGATGCGGAAAAAGGACGCTAGAAAGAATTTATTAAGAATGTTAAACAATATGGAACTTCACAGCAGCTACGGTTGGTTACCGAAAGAAACACACACACACACACAAAATAAACTTCATGTGTGAATTGGATGAATCATATCGTTTAAATGGGAAATATGAGCCAAGTACATAAAGTCTTAGTTGAGAACCCCGCCTTGGTTAGTTGTAGATTAGTGTCTTTTTTTCAGAACTGAGGCTACATGAGACCGTATCTATAGTTAAGGTGGAATCCAAACCACCGTAATACATTTAAATTTCAAGACTCTTTCAACTGGAATCAAACCCAGGACCCCGTGCACCACTTCGCGCGCGATCTAGCAACTATACCAGCGCTGACGATATCAAAAAGCATGGGGAAAAGAGGTTTGAGTAGGCCAAAATAGGAAGATAATTAATGAAACGAATGAAAGTTGTATTTTATTTTATTTTAAGTTTGTATTGCTCTATACCTCACTAATTTCAATCCTAGCCAATGGCTGTAAATTTTAACCTTTCAAGAATTATTATTATTATCATTTTGAATTTTCGTATTTTGACAAGAGACGCTTACTGCACCAAAGAAATCAGATCAAGAATTGCCATAGCCAAAGAAGCATTCAACAAGAAAAGCTCCTTAGTAGCAGGCTCAATATTGCACTTGGGAAGAAGTTGGTCAAGTGGTGTGTATGGTTCAGAGACTTGAACATTAAAACGGATAGGAGAGAAGAGGACACTTCTAGTCAGCATCCTTCGCACGAAGGCCAATTGGATTGGACACATCTTGCGAAGAAATTGTCTTCTTCATACCGCCATAGAAGGAAAGATAGAAAGAAAACGAGGAATAGGAAGAAGAAGAACACGACTGATCGATGATTTGAAAAATAGAAGAAATCATTGGAAGTTAAAAGAGGAAGCTGAAGATCGAAAAACGTGGAAGGAACATTTCGAGGCCTAAATCTAAAATTAAAAAAAAAAAAAAACTTTAGATAAACACACAACTCATTTGTCCCAGGACCTAACGAAAGGCATAATACTTAATAATAATAATAATAATAATAATAATAATAATAATAATAATAATAATAATAATAATAATAATAATAATACAACGATACTCTCTCTGTAAAGTCTTCTGCTACAAGTATTTACTTTTCATACATTCATGTGTAAATAGATTATTGTGGAAAGGAAAGTTACGCAAAAGATAAGCAGATAGAAGCAATAATTTATTGAAAATAAAGAATAGAAGACGACGGCATCTATATCTTCCTGGCTCCCACCATTTCTACCTGTGTATAGGTTGGTGATGTTGTACGTATTATATATATCGTAAAAGTATGAGGGTGTGTGTATGTGAAAAGGTGTTGCCATTATTTCGTTCCACTAATGTGTTCCTGGAAAATGATTCATAGAATCAATTTCGTGTGGATGATATCCTCTGTCAGGAACAAACAAGGCTTTTTCCCCTTAAAAACGAAAAAAAAAAAACAAGAACTCATTCTGTGAAACAATAAAGAAAACAGAAGAGCAACTTTTTTTTTCGGGTGTTCCTTTTTTCTCAAGCTTTTTTCTCGTTTAAGTTAGAGCATGAGCCGTCTAGTGGAAAATATTACCGGGCATCTTTCATGTTTTATAAAGAAGACTTTTTAAGTTGTAATATGTCATTTATAGTCAAGGTTTTGAATTTTCTAAAATAATAATTGTAAATTGTAATTATCCTCGATTTTTCTGTTATTAAAACGAAGTTAGCAAGTTTTCCACCGATTTGTAATAATCATAGTATCCTAACTGAGATTTAAATCATTTCAAGAAAAGCTATGGTTCTCAATGACCTCTGGTGGTACTTTTTGGAATGATAATTTTGTTCAAGTGCAGCGCTACCTGGGATCGTCAGATCACAGGCAGCTATCAAATAGGAAGGAAAACGATTATATTTGGTGTCAAAATTGAATATGTTTCAACCTAATCGGCTTCTAAATTAAATTAAGTGTTGATAGTGTATTTGATAAATTGTGAATATGTGAGTTTATTGCTGAAAAAGCTTTGGTTTATAACTGGAATACCTACTGTAAGTAAATTATTTTCTAGAATTTCTCTTGGCAAGTTAGTACGCCATTTAACATTGTGGTTGTTTCTAGGCTGCTATCGCTGGTCGATATTTGAATGTTAATGAGTTTTATAGTTGAGTTCTCAATTTTGTGATCTAAATTAAATTCATTTTGTGTTATTTTTTGTATTCTCAAAATTTGGCAATTAATTATATTGTTCGAGTTTACAGATATAAAGTTGATAATATCCGATTTAACTCTATTATTTGACTAATGTAGAGCTTAGTTTACCTGGCGTGCTATGAGAGTATTTTTACTAGTAGCTATTGGATTTAATAAGTTCCCACTTTTGTTCAGTTACTTGAACTATACCAACATAACCATAATTTATTTTTTAGTGGGGGAATTAAATTCTCCTTCCTTCCAGCGTGCACGTTTAAGTTGTCTTTGCGGAGGCAGGTGCGCGTGTAACGTGTTAATATCCTTCCAAAATAATTGTAGTACTAGTATAAATATATATTTAGAAACAGGATATACGTTACAAATCTAAATAGCTGCCTGTGATCTCAGTTGGTGAGTGGGAATGTGAAATATGTTATTATTTCTTGTTATGTGATAGATAGAGCCGGATTATTCTGTAAAAGGGTTGCATTATAGTTAAATAGTAAGTAATTAAAATTGTATTGAGCGTCACCGAGTGGTTCGTAAGATGGCGACCGGACCTGTTAATCATGACCTACGTCTTGAACTTGATCATTTCGAAAATGGTGATACTGGAGTTTTAGTAATTAACCAAACTCAATTGACAAATCCTAGTGTGGAAAATCACACTAGTGATCCTGGTGTTTTGAGTGACGCTGGAAAGAATAATACGGTAGAAAATGATTCATTTGTTATTGCAAGTGGCAATAAAAATAAGAGCGATAACGTTTGTATTAAGGCTTCGCCTAGTCGCCCGGGGGTGTCAGGTGGCCACGAGCAAACAGCAGTCGGCGGTCAAGGCCGTTCACCTCCAACAGCTGGTGGTAGCTTATCAGCACAAATACGAGCAATTCGTTCGCACTTGGCTGGAACTCAGATATTTCCTTCAGAATCGGTTGTAAATAATTTCACATGCAATACTAATGCTTCTGTTTTGAGAACAGATTTAAGTAAACTTGTTACTCATTCAGCACAAAAATCTTTAAACGATTTTGCTCGTAATATACCCTTTTGTGATGGAAGCAAAGATATAGAACTCTTTCAGTTTTTGCTTTCTGTTTATAAAATTAATAAACTGAGGTTGTTTCCCTTAGAATGTATTATGATGTTGGCTATTGGAAAAACTACTGGGTTATTAAATACAGAATTACTTAAGTTGTTGGGCAATGTTAATGACTGGTTGGAGGTATGTCGTGCCTTACGAACTTCTCTGTTGACACCATTAGGCTTACGAGAAATAAATAGATTGTTTGTTGAACGTATTCAGAGCAAGAATGAAAATATATTAGAATATATCAGCAATATTCATGATGCTTATGTGGTGTTTCAAGGCACTCTAAATGAAGAGGGTATTAAAGTGAATGTTTTACAGGGTATGAAACCAGATATTAGATATGCAATCTTTAAATATATTATTCCATCAACTTATCAAGAACTTTATGAGGAAGTTGTTAAATATGTGAATTATGAAAGATCAAAATTAGTCTATGATGAAATGTGCGGGTCAAATTTTTCTATTGAGTGTAAAAAGAGAATAAATTGTTGTTTTTGTGGCGGAGATCATAAGGTTATAAATTGTATGTATAAAAAGCAACAACAAAAACAACAGGCGGCCTTGATGAATAGAACGTCAACCGAGGATAATAGGAAACCTATAGCTACATTTATCGATGCGTATTTTTTGGGACGAAAGTTAGAAGGAGCCTTAGATACTTGCAGTACAGTGAATCTTTGTGATATAGACTCTTTTAAAGAATGGGAACAAAACACTAACTGGAGAGTGCAATATATTAAAGATACTTTTCGTGGAGTGGGGATTGGAAAGGAAGTGCTTTATTTAGATCAGTGTGTTGTTTTACCGATAAAAATTGGCGGTTTAACTTACAAACTTAAATTCTTTTTGCATAAAAACTTGTCACCTAAGTTTATTATAGGAATAGACGGAATTAGTTTTCTTAAAGGAGCAATAGACATTAACAAGAAACAATTTATAATAGATGGTGGAAAAGTTAAAGTTCCAATAAGGTTAAATAATACCCCTACTCTTTTGAAAAATGATTCTGCCGCAGAAACTAATCATTCCAGGTCACATAAGGTTCCGACTTCTAAATGGTTTGTGGAACATCAGGCGTCTCGCGATGGTGTGCAAGCAGAAACAGGTTCAAACAGCAGGGCTACATCCAGGGCGGTGGTACATAATTTTCAACAGTCTGGTACACAGGGGGATGGATCCAATGTACGAGAGGATACGAGAACTCCTAATAGGCAGGCTACCAAGGTTTTGGTCGATCCCAAGTTGGTGAATGAAGATCCTGATTTACCAAGGTATGTAAATGAATTGGTTGCTAATTATTCTGACGTTTTCAGTGATCGTATTGGAACAGTTAAAAACTTTGAGTATGAATTAAAAGTGACTGATGAAACCCCTATTCGAAATAAAGCATATCCGATTTCACGTAGTGAACAGAAGGAGATGGATAAAATTATTGATGATTGGTTAGAACAGAACATTATTGAAAAAAGTAATAGTTGTTGGGCTTTTCCTGCATTTTTAGTTAAAAATAAGAGTGGGGGAAGAAGATTAGTAGTCAATTACAAAGGTTTGAATGACAGACTGTTGGTTAATTCTCAATATACTCCGCTTATTGAGGATGTTATTGCACAATTATCTCAAGGACGTATCTTTAGTGTGATCGATCTACGTAAAGCTTATCTACAACTGAAGATATCTGAGAATTCGCGCCAGTATACTGCGTTTTTGACGCACAGAGGCCTTTTTCAATTTCGTTATTTACCTTTCGGATTATCTGTGGGGTCTTACTTGTTGTCAAAACTTATGACAGACTTGTTATATCCCTTAAAAGAGGAAGGATTGGAGTGGTTTTTTGATGATGTCGTACTGGTTTCTAAAGATATTGTTTCGCATAAGAAATTGTTGACAAAAGTGTTGAATATTTTTCGTGAAAATGGTATTACGCTGTCACTTGATAAAAGTGTTATGTTTCAAACCAGAATTTCTTATTTAGGTCATATTATTGAATATAATAAATTTGAAATGGATCCTGCTCGCCTAGATATTATACGCAAGTTACCAGCACCAAAAAATCGTCGGGGGGTGTTGCGTTTATGTTCATTCTTGCAATATTACTCAAGGTTCGTGCCTGGTTTTCATGAAATAATGCATCCAATAAATGAATTGAGATCTCCTAAGGTGGCATTTCATTGGGGACCCGCCCAGAAAAAAGCCTTAGATGATATCAAGGCAATGTTCGAATCCCACATTGTGCTTAAATTACCCGATTTAAACCAAAAGTTTATAGTGTGTTGCGATTCATCATTAAAAAGTCTTGGAGGGGTGATCCAACAGTACGATTCAGAAGGCTACTTGAGACCTGTAGCGTATTTCAGTCGAAAATTACGTCCTTATGATTATAGTAAGCCCATTTATTTGCTTGAATTGATGTCAGTAGTGGAGACTCTAGAACGATTTAAAATCTATTTACATAATAAATTTGAATTATTAGTAGATAATCAAAGTTTGTCTTATGCCCTCAAGAATATTAAACGTGTAAAAAAATATGGTAGCTTATTGCATAGGTTGTTTGCCTTTCATTTTGATGTTAAGCACATATCGTCAAATTTAAATGTAATATCTGATTTTATTTCTAGAGTATATAACACCCATGATTTCGAATTGATTGAGAATGTACAATCTAGTGATGAGGAAATGCAAAACCTATGTATGGTAAATATGTGGGATATGCCCTATGCATCTTTATCTATTAAGGAGCATCAGTATAAAGATCCTTTATTGTCAGAAATAATTAAAAAATTGGAAAGCAAACAACAGGTAGAAGGTTATAAATTGGTAAACGGAATACTTTGTAAGAAAACAAAAGCATATAAGAATCCCTATAAGGTTTGTGTTCCCAAAAATTTATGGAGAGTATTGTTGGAATTCTATCATGGACAAATTTTGCCCGGTGGTCACGGAGGGGTGAGCCGTACGATTGGGAAATTAGCCTCGCGCTATACATGGCCTGGTATCTTGAAAGATATTAAGGAATACGTAACCACTTGTAAAGAATGTCAATTAGCCAAAGCCGAAAATAAGAAAAAGATGGGGTTGTTAGTATCAGAATATGAAAAGACTGTAAACGGTCTTTGGTATGGAGATGTAATTGGGCCAATAACAAGATCAAAATCAGGACGTTATTGTTTAATTATAGTAGATGGTTGTTCACGTTTTGTTTATCTGGAACCTATTAAAGTTTTGTCCAGCCAAAGTATTATAAATAAGATGTATAAGTTAATGTGTAGGCATGGGTTTATACATGCTTTCGCCCATGATTGTCACTCTATTTTTGTATCTAAATTGTTCACGGATTTTTTATATAGTCAAGGAATCAAAGATATCAGGATTTCCCCTTACGCAGCCTTTTCGAATTTGAGTGAAAGATACATACGTTCTGTGAAAAATGGGTTAAAGATATTTTTCCATGATAAACAACAACAGTGGGATAAGGGCATACACGAAATTGAATTTTCACTCAATAATTCGATCCACACAGAACTAAAGTGTAGTCCAGTGGATATGGTATACGGGTATAATGTGTGTGACCCTCTTGACACTAAGTGGAATGTGGATAAAATATTTGTGGATAAGAATAAAGGTGAAATTTGGGCATCGGCGATGCGTAATATGGAGTTAGCGTGGAAGAGGAGGAAGGCGTTATATGATAAAAAGAGAATTCCTGTTGATTATAAGGTGGGGGATAAATTATTAATAAAATCGCAAGTGAAGTCATCATTGGTGGACAAGTTTAATAAGAGCTTGGCTTATCGTTGGGAGGGCCCATACACATTGGTCAAATTCCTGGGTCAGAACAGTGTTCAAATTAGATCTGATGCTAATCCTAATGATGTTCGTAGGTCACATGTAGCCCTTACTAAAAAGTATCGAGAGAGAAGAGATATAACTGCAACATAAAAAAAAAAAAATCCGGCTAATTTAGAGTATCTCAGTCAGAGTGTTACCGCTTACCACAGTTTTAGTTTGGTTGTGTATTTGTTTGTGTATTATTTGTTTTGATCAAATAGTAATTGTTACTTCTATTGCAGGCCTGCAATGCCGTGTTTTGTATATTGTCGCGACTACCATTGATGTATGTATGTGTCCATGAATAAGTTTGGTTTCGGATATTATCAATTATTGCAGACTTTGTCAGCTGTATGTAAGTAGTATGTTTTTATTGTTTATTGCCTAAATGGATGTTTTGGAGAGCCAATATCTGTAAAAAAAAAAAAAAAAAAAAAAAAAAAATTGTTAATTTGAGTATTGATAATTAGTTTGATAATGCTTATGAGGAATAAGATTTGAAATTAATCTATACGATATTAGACAATATTGAAAAATAATTTAGGCTGTATTATTATAATTTATTAATGAGTTAATTGCCATAATTATTAACGGGTGATGGATTAGAAGTAGAGATCCATGAGTGAATGAATTTTGTATGGCGATGGATGATTCTAGTTATTATTATTAGTATTTGATTTTGTTTAGTTCGTTTATTTTTCTTTTTCCTTCTTTTCCTTTTTGGGGGTTAGGTATGAATGATGGAGTGGATGATTCAAATCAACTAACGGAGATATTATGAGTAGTGACCTTATGGCAATTGCTTATTAAATGGATTATAATTTAGGAACGTTTATATTAAAAAGGTTAACTTTTTAATTAGGGAGGGCCGGATGTGTGTAATATGTCATTTATAGTCAAGGTTTTGAATTTTCTAAAATAATAATTGTAAATTGTAATTATCCTCGATTTTTCTGTTATTAAAACGAAGTTAGCAAGTTTTCCACCGATTTGTAATAATCATAGTATCCTAACTGAGATTTAAATCATTTCAAGAAAAGCTATGGTTCTCAATGACCTCTGGTGGTACTTTTTGGAATGATAATTTTGTTCAAGTGCAGCGCTACCTGGGATCGTCAGATCACAGGCAGCTATCAAATAGGAAGGAAAACGATTATATTTGGTGTCAAAATTGAATATGTTTCAACCTAATCGGCTTCTAAATTAAATTAAGTGTTGATAGTGTATTTGATAAATTGTGAATATGTGAGTTTATTGCTGAAAAAGCTTTGGTTTATAACTGGAATACCTACTGTAAGTAAATTATTTTCTAGAATTTCTCTTGGCAAGTTAGTACGCCATTTAACATTGTGGTTGTTTCTAGGCTGCTATCGCTGGTCGATATTTGAATGTTAATGAGTTTTATAGTTGAGTTCTCAATTTTGTGATCTAAATTAAATTCATTTTGTGTTATTTTTTGTATTCTCAAAATTTGGCAATTAATTATATTGTTCGAGTTTACAGATATAAAGTTGATAATATCCGATTTAACTCTATTATTTGACTAATGTAGAGCTTAGTTTACCTGGCGTGCTATGAGAGTATTTTTACTAGTAGCTATTGGATTTAATAAGTTCCCACTTTTGTTCAGTTACTTGAACTATACCAACATAACCATAATTTATTTTTTAGTGGGGGAATTAAATTCTCCTTCCTTCCAGCGTGCACGTTTAAGTTGTCTTTGCGGAGGCAGGTGCGCGTGTAACGTGTTAATATCCTTCCAAAATAATTGTAGTACTAGTATAAATATATATTTAGAAACAGGATATACGTTACAAAGTCTTGGATTAGTTGAAAGGATAACATGGATATTGATCTATGTTAGCAGTCCCGCTTTCTTCCACTTTTATTAACATTATTTTAAGCGAAGATATGGTCTTATTACCTAAAATTAAAGGCAATATACGACATCCATACCTTTACTTTTTAGCGATCACCTGCAGTTAGCTCTCTGTCATAATTCAGACGAGGAAGTCTCAGTGGGTATGAGTAAATTTAATGAAATTAACAATTCCTTGGCCTCTGGCTAAGCATTCTCGAGTGAGATGGCTTTTACTCGAAATGTATGGTTAGCACATAGTCATCCACTCCTATTATTTCTCTCCTGAAGGCTTTCAATTTGCTATTTAAGTGAAGTAGCTGAATTACAAAATAAATAAATAAATAAATAAATAAATAAATAAAATAAAAATAAAAAATAAAAAAGTAAATGGATAAAAAATAAAATAATAAATAAATAAATAAAACTGTTTTGACACTTTAGAAACTGTTCTTGAACAGCGTTTAATATGCCAAAAAGTGTTCGAAATGTTCAAATGATGAACAAAATTGTACAAAATACGTTCTAACAGTGGTTAATAGGAATTGCAGTAACGATGTCTAAAATGTACCTACATTTCTAATGCGTCCAATGAGTATCATTCATAAACGACTTTTGAACATAGTTAGGACAGGACATTTACACATTACTGACACTCTTTGAATAGATCCTTATGACACTTATTCACCCGTTTTGGATGTTTTTGGACATCTGGTCAGACATGCACAAAAGTTTTTTTTTTTTGAAGAACATTCTCTTTTTTCAAATTAACGTATACATAATGCGATTACACATGAAAAAATACATAAATAATGAGAGACGAGACTTGGGATTGAACAAAACTATCAACTACGATTGATGTTCTTGTTTGTTACGGATTCATAATACTATTCCTACAACACTATTAAATAAGCTATTAATGTTTTTGTTTGCTATTTATCCACGAGTAGTATCCCTGCAAAATATCAACTACACTATTAATGTTCTTGTTTGTTATGGACCCATGAGTAGTACTCCTATAAAACTACCAAGGTCGCCTTATATTCCAAGAAATACGGTAATTTATTTCCTACAGTTCACTTAAGTTTTCCTTTTTTCTAAATAAGAAAGAAAAGTATTTTTTCAATAAATAATTTCACAGATGTTAAAAACGTCGGATTGTGACTGTGTACTTTTCAGAGGTACTTATAGACTTACAAAAGCCCTCGATAGTTCGGTGGTATTCACCTTCGATCCCTGGTTCGATCCCAGTTCGCACCAAGTGGGTTTTGCGGGACAGACACCGTGTGTGTGTGTGTGTGTGTGTGTGTGTGTGTGTGTGTGTGTGTATGTGTGTGTGTGTGTGTGTGTGTGTGTGTGTGTAGGTTTTCTTGCGGATTTCCCGTTTCCTGTCACTTTCTTCATTCCAAAATTCATTTTCATCACTGTCAGTTTCAGCCTACACGGCATAACCATTGGACTTATATAAAAACTGTTTTTTGTTTTAAAATTTAACCGACTTTAACCAAGGCCCTAACAACAAGTAGAGAAAAGAACTAAAAAGTAGAAAACAATAATACTAATAAAGTAAGATCAAATTTTGATAATAAAACAATGTGAGATAACATCGTATGAACGTATTTAATAACTTGCTCCTGTTTAAGAGTAAAAATTACAGAACAAAATGAAATTTCGTGACGAGAAGTGTGAAGTTTTCTTAAAGTATCATCAAGAGACTTCTAGACTTCTAACAAATAAGGAATAGTTAAGACTCTTCTCCCTCCCTCCTTCGCCTTTTTTTTATGACTGCATGTTTACTCCCTTCTTAACCCCAAGGAGGAAATTGTTCCCACAGCTTGTGTTCTTTCGGTCCAACTAAATAAAAGGGAATTATGAATGCTTGTTCGCTTAATACATACTGACTGGCTTAACATGAGTACACAAGGTTCACTAATATGCGTGAACATCCTATATTCTATGAAATTCTTGCGAAAAGTAAATTGTCAACTATCGCATTATTTGAAAATGTTTCCGAACTTTCTGTGCATACAACTGTGTCATCTTGTGCCTACCAAATCCTGGAAAAACTAAGTTAGGTATCTCTTCATGTGTGTAATTTAAGATACGCTGTCAAGTGTAAATTCTTAAACATTCATTACATGCAGATATTCAGTAATCTAATTTGTTACATGAAAATATATTAAGATTTCAGGCAGAGTTCTGTCGGCTACACACCGATACAGAAGGGTTTAAGTAGATACAATCTTGTAAGTTCACGTCAGTATAAAATAGGTCTGTAGGGAATGTGCTTATGAAGAATATTTCAGGTTGTTCTGTTGAGTAAGTCTTCATAGATATGCTTTAATAAGGTTTAAGGCAGGCGTATCTTAAGTATACACTAATTTATAATACTTCAGACAGATAACTTTTGGTTACATCCTGATGGATTAGATTTCAGCTACATGTCTCTTGGACACGTCCTAATAGATGACATTTCAGGCAGTTATCTTTTGGACTCACTAATGGATAAGAGTTCAGGCAGTTGTCTTTTTAATATATGCTAATGGATAACGTTTCAGGTAGTTGTCTCTTGAGTTCAGGTACATGATAATGGATAAGGTTTTCTCTTGGGTACATATAATGAGTGTAACATCCCCTTCACCCAGGACTTTACTACTAATACTAATAATATTCATAATAACATTTCCCTTCAGTTGAAATGGTTACTAATACTACTTCAAAATTATAATTTCTAAATAAATGAAATTAGATTAAAAATAGACAGTCCACCATTAGCAACTAAGTTTGGTCTAAGTCTATAACCTGCCTACCACGAAATGACTAAGCTCAAACGCGATGTGATCAATTGTGTAAAAGTTGGTAAAAATATTTAAATATCTGTAAATTTTAGTTACATTAATTTCTCCTCATTTCCATTTCATAATTTATTCCTGATTCGTTCATACCTCAGTGTGCATACTACTGATGCATATTCAATATATCAACTATGAAACTAAATTATTTATTTATTTCAAAATAAACTCTTTGTTCAATTAAAGTATTATTATTCAAAACCAATTTTATTATTTGAATTTCGTAACAACTTGATTCTTATCAGGTTGCTATCAGGCTCTTATCAACATATTTTAGAACTTTCTCTCCCAGATGTCGCTAGTTGTACATATAATGCAATAAAAATATTCTTTAATATTCAAAATAGACGAACCATGGTGGAAAGACTACAAGGTGGATGCAATGCAGTGCTACATTCTTGTCGCTCTGGCGCATGAAGTCATCTTGGTCGCAGACGCGGCCAACGAGAGGCAGATACACTTTTAACACGTGTCGCCACGTTTGGCCTAATCCTCGTTTCGCCTAACCAATTATCTGACACTTTTATGACAGATAAATGATAAGATTTGTGTCCGCCATTTTAGGCGAAAAAAGGATCCTCGTTTGGCCTTATCCTCGTTACGCCTAAAATGGTGGACAATAAGAAAAAATCGTGGAAATTCAACTAGAGGGAAATTATATAAGAGAAAATTCCCTAGTACCGGTATATAAAGAATTAAGAAATGCAAAATATATAGATTAAAATTAGTAGACAACGTTCGCTTCATCGTATGACTTCAGAAACCGATAACCCACGACTTGTCATTATATGTCACTACGGTTAATATTTTACACTGGCAACAGAATGCCGTGACTGGACCATAGAAACGAGTAGCATGGTGCGATGCAGGGTTGGCAAAAACATTGTTTTTTTTTTTAAAAAAAACAATAAACCCGTTTTTTTTGTTTAAACCCGGTATTTTTTTTGTTTAAACCAGGTTTTTTGTTTAAATAATTTGCTGTATGTATTTATATCACATATGGAGAGAAGTTTGTTTCATGTTGGTGTTATTATGCAACAACTGGGTTATGCTGGAAGAAATCACATAAGCTTAAAGCGGAATGAAACCGCTTCTGGGCTTACATCCGAGAGAAATTGTCCTCTATTTGAACTCTAAACCGGGACTAATTGACCACAAATGCGATATGTCTGCCGACTCACTCATGAAGGACTCCTGGTAAAAATACGTTGTGCTGATCTTTAGGTACTTGTTAATGTAACTGTCAAGAATTATTTCAGAAGGACAAAAAGATAACCAGTTGCACAAGTGAAACTATTATACAGAATTACATATGGACAATTTCAAAATGCTGCAGAGTACAGAAGAACTAATTTAGTCCAAGATAGAGAAATACAACGAGAAGAAGAAGAAGTAGACTTAATTTGCATATCTGTATGAAAAGTGAATAAAGATACGAATTATTTGAGTTCACTTTGGCTCTGACCCATTTATACATAAATAAATACCAAAGATACTTCTGATTTCAATAAATGCCTCTCGTGGGATTTGTATGAACCCTCCTCTCCCCCAAAAACTACAGCATTTCGATGTATTTTATCAATAGTAAATATTATTAAAACAAAACAATATTTAGAATTTTACTTTGATTGAAATTGCATAATAATAATAACAAACTATAAAAGAAATCAGAAGAGAAGCATTCATAAACTTATAAAAAAATACAAAAGTTGCTTTAGCAGTATACTCTTTTTGAGTAATGAATGGGAAATTTATGTCTGAATATAATAGGAATAATATTCGGGAGTGAAACGTGATAACCCATAAATGAGTGTTTATCAAGATTTTACGAACAATTACACTTTTACGAACATTTTTCGTTTTTTGGTTTAGAGCAGTTTATTTATTTATTTATTTTTTTAACAGCTGGTTTAAACCAGCAAACCCTGGTTCGATGAGTCTCAATTTCAATCTCATCATGCCGATAATGATCTATAATTTGGTGCCATCCCAACGAAATCATATCAGGTTGGAATTGTACAAGATAACGGAGACCACGTTGATTTATAGTGTTTTTCTGTAAGCAATGTTTTGGACCTTTGTTACCTACTATTCACCCGTATTGTATCGAAGTACGAAGATCACCAGAGTCAACTATATCTTTATTTCTGTCATACAAGTGGAAATGGAGTGTACCAGCAGAACAACCACTCTCGTAACAGATCCCGGTTGGCCACCATCTGTTTGGAGGAGCATTCAAATTCTTCCTGCTGAAACAACCACCGAGAAGCCCGGATTTCAATCTCATTGTGCATTTCAGAGACTTACGCTATGGACATTCCTGGTAGTATGTGAAACGAGTGGAAATTCAACTCAAAAGTTGTAATTTCAAAAGTAATAATAAGAAATGAAATATATTTTTCTTCTTTGTCAGTAACACATTGAGATGTTTGAATTGTGGAATTATCCAAAGAGCAATTTGTCAGCGGAGCGATTTCTCACAAATCACTCATTGCGATCACAATTGTCCATTGTTAAGCTATTAGCAAATTTAGGGATCTTTTGTCAGATCTAGCTCGAAATAGTTACAAATTTCATACGAATTGTAATTACAATAGAATCACAATCGGATCTCTTATATTGCATTAACAGTTTCAAAAAAGCGTTGAAACTGGAATGAAATCGTTTGAAAGATCAGCAAAACCTACAATAAAATAACTTTTGCACCTACATAAGAAAGAAACACACAAACTATATTTCCTTTAACGTACCGATTAGCAGTACCATTTGACAATATTAAATATTTGGAAACAAACTGCAAACTAAAAGTTACTTTTGAACAGCACTCACCTTTAAATAAAATTAATAACAGGTGTAACTTTTTGTGTTTCTCTCATCTCAAATATAGTCACTATACACCCTGTGGGGGCATTAATATTCTCAAAATGGAAGGAAAAGTAACTGTACAATTGTCGAAACATTTTTCCGAAAGCAAATAGCAATATTACAAATTAGTTATGGGAAAACTAATTTGTATTTCTCAGTTCTTCACATAGTATGGAATATTTTTTTCCGAAAAATTTCCCTCCAGTTTTATCTCCGCGATTTTTTTATAGTCCACCATTTTAGGCAAAACGAGGATTCGGCCAAACGAGTATCCTTATTTCGCCTAAAATGGCGGACATAAAGCTTATCTTTTATCTGTCATAAAAGTGTCAGATAATTGGTTAGGCGAAACGAGGATTAGGCCAAACGATGCAAGATCCTTTCAACAAGCGCTTGCTCGCTGGTATCTCACACGCAAACTTCTCTTGTATTTGTAGTGGTCTTCAACGAAGTGAAAATTTTAGAACAAAATAATTATATAAACGTAATGTAATCAATGATTAAGCTAAGTTAATTCAAAGAAAGATATTTACAATAGCAAAAGAAACAAGCAATATCAGTTCATATTAAACAATTTTGAAGCTTGAACAAGCCAACATTACTCACTACATTTTCTGCTTTTTCTTTCTTTCTTTCTTTTCTTTTTTAACATCTGAAGTAATACACTTGAGCATGTATAGGCCTGAATAGTCTATAACACAGTGTGTCGTTAATGCATTTCATTATTATGTATTTATGTATGCTCAAGTATATACGAAACGTAACAGATTGATCGCTTTCGATTCGCTATTTTTATAATTTTGCTTGAAAGAGAATTCTTTACTGATGGCCCCACATAAATTTTGAGAATATCTCAGGGGCGAATTTATGGTTTTCGCAAACAGAGATGCACGTACGTGTATTTTCGTTATGCTTGGAAAGATTTTTTTCTAAGAGGTTGCTCCCACGTAAGTTTCATCAGAATCTCAGCGGAGGTTAAAAACTTTGTTGAGCAGGGACGCACGTATTTAATATTTTAAACATCGTTTTTATTTTTGATTTATATAAAAAATCATCTTATTTGAAATCGCTGATGGTATATTTATAGAATTTTTATTTGAACAAGAGGTTTGGTGAATGCCACAACAAATTATATTATTAGACATTTGTTCGAAATAGAACGTTACATATACTATCATGTTATAAAAATATACAGAAATAAATATGTATATACAAAGCACCTCAAACAAAGAAATTGCAACAACATGACCATTTCAAGCAAGAAACAAAGTACTAGGGGTAGATGAAGACGCCTGTACGGGTGTTACAGGTAGACTAGAGAACATGTAAACCATAAAATTACTTAATTTTCTTCATTTTCTTGATAAATTTTCTCTTTTATGTCCCATGGACTAAAGAAGACAAACGATAAATGCAAGTGAATTGTTATGTGAAATTTGGTGGAATAAGAATGCGGGAGTATCCCGAAAAACTCACGGACACGATGTTGTCCACCACAAACTCATTTGACCGGGGAGTGAACCAGTACCCCTTCCTTGCACCAGAGGTGAGCGTTCTGCCACTGAGCCACCGTGCTTCCTTGATTGATCGAGAATCTACCATATTTCTATATTTACTGCAGTCATTCTTAATTTTATAATTCTGGAGGGGCACCTAAATATATATAAATAATTATTATCCAAAGTCATGATTACAATGAACAAAAGTTTCAAAATCTGAGTGCAGAAATGTCCCGACAATGTCGCCCTTACATGGTAGGTGAATACTTTATTCTCTTGATGTAATACATTGTTATATATCTTTGTAACCGTTAATCGTTATTACGAACCTTCCATCCGTTAGTTAATTTGAAGTGCAACGTCCCGTTTCAGCACCAAGGCTACAGGGAATGCAAACCTCTAGAATGAAATGGGATCTGAACTACTTTAACGCGTTCAATGCTCTCCATATGCTTAACTCGAGGGAGGTAATGCCCCCTAGAACATCGTGCCTCCCTTCTCGAGTAACATGCCTGCCTCTGTGGGGAAAATTTTATCTCAATATCTTATGTAGACGGAAATGATGATATTTATGATCACCTCTGTCGCTCCCCTTCCCTCATGATTTCGAATCCGGGTCTTACCTCGAAGTTCGTCTTTTTAAATCGTACTATTGGATTTTTGTACGCAGAATCAACACAAGCTACTATAGCCCTATATACTACTATTACATACTATTAATACTAAAAAGAAACTACATAATGAAATCGTGTTTATAGAATTTCATTTAACATTGCATTTATTTATTATTTTTATGTAAAACTATATTTTAGGTTTATTTTGTCCTGTTACCTGCAAGCTAAAATCCATTTCTGGAGACATTCTCCCTCTTCTTGAGGATATCTAAAGTATTTTATATTAGTTCCTTTAGTTTTTCTGTAGTAATTACTACAGCCGTACACTATACAGTTAGACATTCTCGACCTTTAACAGAACAAAGTAACAAAGAATTTCCACTTGTCACTCTATCCGCGCCTTTTCTCTTTGTCCCTTGCAACCCAGATGACGTCACAGCCACGACAGTGCTCCAAGCGACATGCGCATGCAACCTCCTTGTAGTCTTTCCAGCATGAGACGAACAAAATTGCATGTTCAGTTCATGAACAAAATTGCATTATATTCATTTGATAGCAGATGTAACTACTAGTACATTACTTTGTATCGAATTCACTTTCGCAGCGACGATGTTATTCTTGTACATTGATGATTGTTTGTATACACCCTGTTTCAAAAAGAATATACGTATTACGAAGAATTATTTTGTTCAAACTATCGACCGCTGCGCCTCGGCTCGGCTATTAGAGAAACGAATACATAGTCTAGTTTATATTAATAGCCGCTAGATGTCAGTTGTCTTCTGTTTTGCTTGGTAACCGTCATATGTTTAAAATGGCTACTCCGCAGCAGAATTCATTTTGTGTTCTCGAGTTTGCGAAGTGCAATTCCGTGATTACAGTGCAAAGACGTTTCAGGTTGAGGTACCAAATTGATCCTACGAATGGGTGGAACATTTGCAAATGGAATCGACAGTTTGTAGATACAGGATGTGTATGTAAAGGAAAAAATTTTGGCCGCCCTCGTGTTCCTGAAGAAAATGTTGCACGAATTCAAAATGCTTTCCAACGTAGTCCCTCAAAATCAACTCGTCGTGCCAGTCAGGAGTTACAAGTGCCGACAACAACAATTGGGCGTGTTTTGAGACCTCGGTTGGTTATGAAGCCGTACAAGTTACAACTGTTACAAGCTCTGCGTCCTGATGACAAACGCAAACGTGTGGCATTTTGTAACGAGATTCTGGATGCTATTGACAATGATAACACTTTTGCACAACGCATCGTGTTTAGTGATGAAGCGACTTGCCGTGTTAGTGGTCAGGTAAACAAACAAAATGTTCGAATTTGGGGCGTACAGAACCTCTATGCAGTCATTGAACATGTACGAGATTCGCCCAAAGTCAATGTGTTTTGTGTGATATCCCCATCATCTGCTTACGGCCCATTCTTCTTCTTTAATGGAAACACGGTTAACAGTCAGCAGTATTTCGCTATGTTACAAAACTGGTTGTTTCCGAAGCTGCACGAAGACTTCATTTTTCAACAAGACGGGGCACCCCCTCCCTGGAGTCGCCAAGTGCGTGAATATCTGAATGAAACTCTACCTAACCGTTGGATTGGTCGTCAAGGAGCTGGCGACTTAGCATGTCTCAGCTGGCCTCCACGGTCACCGTGGGGTTTAGTTAAAGACAACGTTTATGTACCATCATTTCCACAAAACCTGGAAGAGTTGAAGAACCGGATCCGTACTGCCATAACATCAGTGACGCAGGACATGCTTGCCCGAGTATGGGAGGAATTTGAGTATCGATGTGATATTGTTCGTGTTACTGATGGAGGACATATTGAACATCTGTAATTTGAACTTTGAACTGTAATTTGAACTTGAGAGGTTCGTAAATATGTGTGTAAAATTTCATATTCGTATGTCTTAAAGTTTAATAAATATATGCATTCGAAATACGTATATTCTTTTTGAAACAGGGTGTATATTGCACAGAGTAACTAACTGAACCTAATAATAGTCAAAATTTAACGGCAGTGCCATTTTAACCGACATGAACTTAACAGTTCTTTGCGCGATCTGAATTTGTCAGAAGATATTGCAGAATTACTAGGAGTTCTGTAAAAATATCACATTCTCGCGGTACAGGCCTGAGAAGCGGAATTGGTGCCATATTTCAGAAAGGATCAGTGTTGCCACAGTCCTAGCTCTGAAGTGGGCTGAAAAATAGTACCAAATTGAAACAAAAAGGGCTGAATTTTATGCCAGTGTACTACATGACTCTATAACACAAAACTGAAAGAGGTTAAGTTCTATAACCTTCCCCCTCGTCTTTCAAGAGTCCAAATCAACACGCCGATATATATATATAATTGCATAAATGTTCGGGTATTCTTATATTCGTCAATATGGTGTCACTAGGAAACAACTTAGCTCCTAGCAATTATGTCAATCTATTTTTCGTGCTATTATCATTTTGCTGTTGAATCTTTGCAACGACAATTATAGACTTACTTAAGCACACGCTGGTCTTCTTCAGAATATTTAACACTTGATTCAACGTGTGTGTGTGTGTGTGTGTGTGGTGTGCTTCCTTTTTTTAAGATTTCAAGATAATATTTCCACCACACTGCTTCTTTCTGGTCTCCCTTCAGGAGCGGCGTAGATGCGCCCATCTAGCGTCATTTGTTTCCCGGTATAGTTCGAATTACAAACTATCCACACAAATTTTCTAGCGTTAAGAGATGCAACGTCACAAAATGAATCTTCAACAGCATTTTTAAGTCCAAAAAGTCTTAGTGACGCTTTTAAAAATGTGACAAGTATTTGTTAAATGGTGCTGAATTGGGTAGAATTGTACCATTTTTTTTTTTTTTTTTTTTTTTTTACAAAAAGGGCTGAAAATGCCAGCGTGGTACCAACGGGCCGATGAATGACAAAAAGGGCTGAATTTGGTACAATTGTACCAAATGTGGCAACACTGGAAAGGAAGAAATGTTAATTTGTTGTCACGGCATTTCTCTACAATTGAAATTCCACAATATTCCTTACAACAGTTCAGAAATTGGCGGTTATTTGTTGATTCGGTTTGAAAGGTGTTTCATTGCGTAACTCTTGCATTCCAGTCGCTCATTCGGTGATTTTGAAGGAAACTTATGAAAGTTTAAAATTTCGTTTTGTTAGCCAACGATAGATACAGGAACGTAAATAGATAATATGGGGGTTTTAAGTTATTTGACTTATTACTGAACCAACAATCATGTTACACGAAGAGTTCTTGCTTCTTGTAATAGTTAGACGCGAGGTCAAGGTACAGAAAGCTTGGCTATGTAGAGGAACATTGTTTCAGTTCCATTGATCGATCACTGTAAAACGTTTTCTCCGTTACACATAAAACTAGATTTAATAAACCAATTTGTCGTAGCTGTAGACGGAAACTATGATCTTTTAAGTATATGTGTATTCGTTTCTCATCAATCATTTATGAGACAGCTAAGGATGATATTTTTGTAGGCCTTTCAAATAAGAAAGTTAGTGAAGAGTAAAAACTTCGAAAATAAGAGCGAAAAGAAAGCTTAGAATATGGACATTTACACAGTGATACGATTTACATTATAAGTACAGGGTGTCTAATATACAATGCAACCCGGAGTTCGAGTTAGTAGAACTTTTGAACCTGAAGTGATACACGAAAATTGGTTATACCAAAATGAAGCCCTATTCATGCATATATTTTTAAACTAGGAAGCAACGATTGAAGTACACTAGGAACAACATACTGTTGCCAGATGTAACCGAAGGTGTAAATCAATTTTTTTTGAAAAACATGTAAATTGACTCATAACTCATACGTATGGATGTTCTGTCGTTAATTTTCAGTTTGTTTAGTTGGAGTAGCTTGGAAACTATGGAGCAAAAAAAGAATTTTTCATTTCCACCGATAACTAATCGGATGAGGCCTCTGTAAGGGGGAACTAGGGAAATTGTAGTTTTCATAAATTAACACTCTGAATTGGCAACTTTGCTGATGTTTCAGTGCATCAAAAGGTGTGTTAAGGATCTGTCTACATTATGCAATTTCAGAAAACAATGAAAAACGAAGTTTGAAATTATCATGATAAAACGTTTACTTACATGCACCCTGCAACACTGCTACTATCAGAAATGAGTTACTAGCTCTGCAGCGGATGTTGGGAGTGTCCCCTGTTCTGATTCAAACACTGGTTCACAAGTTTCATCAGGTTTGCAGCAACTTTACGAAGAGCAGAAGTGTTAATATTCTCAATGGCACTGCGAATGTTCGTTTCCAGGTTTTGAATAGTTCGGGAATTGTTCTTGTATACCTCTTGCTTTAAATAGTCCCATACAAATAAATAGCAGTGTTGCTGGGTGCATGTAAGTAAACGTTTTATCATGATAATTTCAAACTTTGTTTTTCATTGTTTTCAGGAATTGCATAATGTAGACAGATCCTTAACACACCTTTTGATGCACTGAAACATCAGCAAAGTTGCCAATTCAGAGTGTTAATTTATGAAAACTACGATTTCCTTAGTTCCCCCTTACAGAGGCCTCATCCGATTAGTTGTCGGCGGAAATGAAAAAAATCTTTTTTCTGCTCCATAGTTTCCAAGCTACTCCAACTAAACAAACTGAAAATTAACGACAGAACATCCATACGTATGAGTTATGAGTCAATTTACCTGTTTTTCAAAAAAATTGATTTACACCTTCGGTTACATCTGGCAACAGTGTGTAGTTCCTAGTGTACTTCAATCGTTGCTTCCTAGTTTAAAAATATATGCATGAACAAGGCTTCATTTTTGTATAACCATTATTTGTGTATCGCTTCAGGTTCAAAAGTTCTACTATCCCAAACTCCGGGTTGCATTGTATATTGGACACCCTCTAGAACCAATATGATATATAACCAATAAAATCAGTTCTTAATGTTTCAAACCGGGGGGATACTGTTCCAAATGAAGGTAATTGTTGGATAACTTATTAATGCATCACATTCACAAAGCTATTTCTGGTCATTAGTTTTCATATATCATAAAATTTAACTGAGGGATGACTTCTCAAACAACATAAAAATCAGAATATGAAACTGGGATTGAATGAAGATCATATTCAGTTAATATTTACATAAAATGTAAATTTTATGAAATAAAAAAATAGATTTGAAAAATCTAAGTTCATATCCTTAATCTAGATGTTCTTTTATTAAATTGGGTTATTTACTCCTCATCCAATATTTTTATCTCTTTTATTATGTTACGTTTGTCTACTTTCTACACACACTAAAATTATGTGTTTAGTAATTGTTTGAAGTAAATTTCTAACTTTCAGTAGTAGTTCGGTAACGTTCAGTAGTAGGTTAGTAAATTTAGTAGCAGGTCTGTAACTTTTAGCAGGTCTGTAACTTTGGTAATTTTAATAGTAATTTGGTAAATTTTGGTTGTAATAATACTTTCAAATTAGGGGAGACAACCCCGACAAAAAACCCTGGCCCACAAGCGCGAAGGTTGACGACAGGATAGGTATCCGATTGTAAAAACAATTGTAAAATTAAATATGGATAGAGAAAGGAATATGAGTGAGAAAAGGGCTATGGCGTACCCCAGAAGCGACACGTGGATCGATCGCCTTAAGGACATTAGAAGTGAGCACGTGCTGCCCCTTAACAATGAACGGCAGGGGCTAAAGAAGCTAGCTCCAAATACAGCAGAAAATCAGAGTAGGAACGTGGAACATTGAAATCTTGACAGGTAGAGTTACAAGTTATCGAAAACGCTGACAAGAAGAGTAAGCATGCATCCAGGAGACTAAATGGATTGGCTTTTGATCATAGGAAATGGATACAAGCTTATATGTACGGCGAACAATAGCAGAAAGAATGGCTTTGGAGTGGTTTGAATAAGAATATGAAGGAGAAATTGGTGGACGTGAAGGAAATAAACGACATAATTATTATAGTAACGCTCTCCTGGAAGAAGGAAGAACCTTGAATATAATCAGAGCCTAAGATACACAAGTAGGGTGTGATGATGATTTTTTTTTTGTTTTCAATTATAACATTAATCAAAGTGGATCATACTGTATATCAATATATAGATCACTAAGAGCTACACAAAATCAGATGTTGGAAACTAAAATCCCATGCACAGTTTTCGAGAAAACCAGGAAAAACAAATTTTTATGGTATTAAAATGTATGTCTTTCCTCAGTCGTCAATAATAGTTTATCATTTCTTTTGAACTGAAACGATTTGTCCATTAAGAATACGTTCATTAAGATCACGTACTAATCGGGCCTTATAAAATTTTATTATGTCTATCTGTACGTTAGTCCACACGATAACTCTTGAACGAAAGTGAATTCTTGAGGGTTTTTTTTTTTTTTTTTTTTTTTTGCAATAGAGAGCTAAAGCGGTATTCTCGGCTGAGTTTCTTAACAAAGTCAATCGTTATTATTTTCATGAGTGACGTTAACTTTAACATATCGTATCGTTTTAAAATCATAACATTCCCTAGCTCCTACGCAACCTCTAGAACAGCAAAGCATTGTTGGTTGCCTGTGATAAAGGATACATAGCTCTTCTTACTGCAAAATTTCATTAGCCTTTAGTTTCGCACTTTGTTCTTTACTTTCATTAGTAGAGTTCATTAATGTATGTCATACATATTAGTGATGATATGAAGTGTGAAAGTGAAATAAAAACAAGAATAGAAATGGTGAAAGAAGCCTTTAGGAGAAAGAAAATACTATTTTGTGGCACCTTGAATGAAGAGTTAAGAAAAAGACTCATAAAATGCCTCGTGTGGAATATTGTACTATATGGATCAGAAACATGGACATTACGCAAAAATGATGAGAAACATCTGGAAGCTTTCGAAATGTGGGTGTGGAGAAGAATGGAAAGAATTAACTGAATCGAGCGAAAAACAAATGAGAAGATGTTAGAAGACCGTGGAGTTTGGAAGCTTCTCAGTTGCAGTAAGTGGTGAGTGGGAGAATACTTATAATGATATGAATATATATATATATTTTTTCAATGTGTCATGTGCACCTTCCTCTTCCGTCAGCAGTAAACCGTTCACCTGTGAGTGTCGTGGTGTGAAAGTGGTGCAGTGGTGCAGTGACCTGATAGACTTCCAAAGAGACATGATTGTTGGTGCCCGTCTCGTTGGAGCTTCAGCGGTAACAGTGGCAAACATTGTGGGGATATCGAAAGGCACTGTGTCCAATGTCACGAGGGAATACATAATTCATGGGCAAACGACGTCTACAAAGCACAACAGTGGTCGAAAGACAATCCTGTCAGATAGGGACCGGAGGGCATTAAAACAGATTGTAGCAGCTAAAAAGAAGACCACTGCAATGAAAATTACGTCTGAACTCAATTCCGGTCTTCAGAATACGGTTTCATCAAAAACAGTGCGACGGGAACTTCACAAAATGAAAATTCATGGCAGGGCAGCTATCGCCAATCCCCTGGTCACAGCAGTAAATGCGAAGAGGCGTATCCATTGGTGCAAGGGCCACAAGGCGTGGACTCATGAGCAGTGGAAACACGTAATGTGGTCCGATGAATCGACCTTCACCTTGTTTCCAACAACCGGCCGTGTTTACGTCTGGAGAACACTGTCGCAGGCCTATGATACAGACTGTCTGCTCCCAACGTTAAAGCATGGGGGTGCTTTTGTTACAGTATGGGCAGTGATATCGTGGTTTTCTGCAGGTCTCATCATAGCCCTGCATAGAATGATGAATGCTAAGGCGTATGAGGCCATTTTGGGGGACCAGGTTCTACCCATGGCCCAAATATTGTTCCTTGATGGTGATGGCATCTACCAAGATGATTTGGCACCCTGTCACGCTGCAAAAACGGTGAAATCATGGTTTGAGGAGCATGACCAGGAGCTATCTCACCTCCCCTGGGTTCCATAATCACCAGATCTGAACATCATTGAGTCATTGTGGTCTGAGTTAGAAAGGCATGTTCGGTCTCATTACCATCCACCAGCGTTCCTTAAGGAACTGGAGCACGTTTTGGAGCGTATAGGTCCATTTCACGTCGGATCCAAGCAGTTTTGGACGCAGAAGGAGGCTCCACACCATACTAGGTATAATTTTCACACTTTTACAAACGTTTTAAATTTATTTGTCCAACCCCTATATATTTGTCCATCCCCTATATATATACGAACTGACATCAACTTAAATTTATCTCATATGTTCTCGTATGTTGGTCTCTGTTCCATCCTCCTGCGTCCTATTTGTAATAAATAATGGAGCTTCCTTAACTGCAGAATTCAATTAGAGCGTTGTTTCGCTGAAATATAATCGTTGGTGTTGGCGTTGAAACTGAGAAGGAAAATTACTTTTTGAACTAAGAATCGAGGCACAGAGTGTTACGTAACGTTGTTGTTTTCACGTTCACTTGTATTGATTCTTTCAAGACAATTACTTGGAAGTTGTATTATGTTATAAGAAGCTCCTATTTCCCGATTGAGTATTTGTGAGAGTAAAGTATGTAAATTATATATGTGAAGCTCTGGAGGTTGTTTGGAACAGATGAAGATGGCATTTAATTTAGAAAATATCTAGAAGAAGCTGTTTTTCTGTAGTATGGCGTACTAATTCAATTTCTCTAGTAGACTCACTTCTCTGCATTAACTTCCAAAAGAAAAATAGGGAAAGAGAAACACAGGTTTCATGTTTTTGAAAACAAAGTAATAAGGTTACCAGGAATAATTAAGAACTTATCTTTCAAATTACGCAATACATACGTATGGGAGGATGGCTATGTCTGTCTGTGGACAAATATCAGAGCAAAGCCAGTAATAGATGGCAATAAAATTTTTCTTTCTATAAATTCAGTGTTCCAAAACAGTGTTTCTTCCAGGCATATTTTTCGGGGACACTGCCCCTCCGGAGCTCTGAGAGTGCTCCCTCGGAGGGACCAAAATAATGCGTCTATAGTATAATAATAAATAGAATAGTAGCGTGTGAAAATAATATATACCCCTCCGAATACTAAGTGTGCCCCAACATTTTTTTATGGTTCCAAAGAAATGTTCCATCGTGACAAATAGCCACGATGCTTATATATCCGTTATTCCCCCGATCAATCAATCAATCAAAGGTAAGTTCTATCTCTTACTAGAATCCTACATTTAAACCAAAAGGGGCATCTCATTTCCAGTTTCAACATCGATCATCATAAAACTGGAAATAGTAACAGATAGTTAAGGTGTGGTTTGCTGATATGAATTCAGCCTCCCAACAATAGGATTCCATCTTTTCCTTTACATCTCTTGTCAAACTGAATCTAGAAACCTACCACCATTTTCGGTTTTAACATTGATTTCCATACAGAAAAATGGTGATAGGTAGCTAGGAGTGTTTATACACAGGAAGGACCATTTATTTCGAAATGCCTTTGTTACAGTGTAAACTAATAGATTAAAAACGCTCATGTTTTGTACGAGCGAAATATCAAGTGTGTATATATTCTGCAATACTAGCATATTACCAGTGTTGTCAACCCATTGTATTTTCTCATATGGCATTGCGTAAGATTATTACATATTTTATAATTTTAAAGAAAAACTCGCAGTAGCACATTTGTTATTCAATGTTTGGCAAACTGTGAACCCTACAGTTTCATAAACTTGAAATTTCGGAGATCTCTACGGCAGTAATAAAGCAATGAAACGAATGAGACAATGAATATCCAAAGTACTTTAGCGACTATGATAATGATGTGACTTATTTCGAATTAATAGGGACATCATTAGAAGGGATTCGAATTTTAATCTTCTCAAAAAAAAAGTTATATTTGAAAAGCTGCTTCGATAACTACCACATCCTGTCACCTGGATAATTTCCAATAAACGTAAAGATCATAACGCCGTTTACAGTGAATTGATAGTTCAATCCATTCTTGAGATATGATGACCATTATTAAACTGTCAGCACTGTTTAATACTAAGGAAAGCAATTATCATTAGCAAAAATTCTCACGAACACATCATTTATGTCATTATGTCATAAACAGTATAGAAATCTCCATAAATTTCGCATATCTCCGGAATGGTTGAGATACCGAAGTGTTGCAAATGCCATTAGGATTCACGTTTATTGAAAACCATTTACTTGATTGAACATGATATTTATTTAAGTAGCTTTTCTAAACAAAATCTTTTGGAAACAGTCAAATTTTCAATAACTTTTTTTTACATTTATTTGAAATCCATCATCATCAGAGTATTCAACACTAAGGTACTTGAGTCGTTTCGTCTAAGTTAGGTTATTGCTGTTCATCTCAGTCAGGTAGAGGCCTCCAAAACTGTGATATTGTAGTGTTACACTAGACACTAAATAACAAATGAGGTAGTGTAAGTTTCTGTTTAACATGTAGATGTAAAACATGTAACGTTCTGATGTAGTGCCATTTCAAAGGATGCAACTTCATGTTGGATTGATAACACTATTACTTTGTTGCTATTGCAGAGTTTGTAAAATAATTTCCCGCTGTCGATATTTTATTCCGTACAAAATTTTTAGTATTTTTAACTATAAGTCTCAAAGCTATATATGAATTTAACCTTCCAAGAACAGGTGGTGTTTTCGATACTATTTCTATTAAGACAGAGAATGATAGTTTTATCGCTTCCGATTAATGATATAGAATCTTCATATCTTTGGAAGCCTATCTCCGTTTCAAAATGTAAAGAGAAACCCATGTGTGTTTATAATAGCAAAAATTATTGATGATAAACCATTAGAAAAATGAACTCATCTGGAGATCACTACCTAATGAATATACAGTAAATAAGATTCAAATTAACTACTTGATTAAACAGAAATACGGAACCACCTTCTAATTATTATCATTAATTAAACTCCACAAACAAATCAAGAAAAGAAATCTGTAGGTTAATGCCAACGGTTGCGTCCTTTAAGCTAAATAAGAAGCATGATTAATGAAAGCGAAGGACTATTAAATAATTGGTAGGTTAAGAATTCATGTGGAAATGGGAGAACCCCGAGCAATCCTCTATATTACTGTAAATTATTAAGTTACTTTAACTTTTACGAAATGAAAGGAATTCACAATGGCCGTCATATTTACTGTCTGATCAAGCCAATTCCACTGCTGCAGTCTAGACTCGCAACAGTTCTGCTTCACCTTTAGGTAATTGAACTGAAATAAAATTAAATCTTTCAGTTTTACGTCCCACGATTATGTCAGCTAGGCTAAAGGAAACGGAGATTATGAGAAATAAATAAAATGGTGGAATGAAGAAAGTCGCACTAAACGGGAAAACCCCGAGAAAACTCACGCACACAGACGTTCAGATAATTCTATATACACAATGTTTATAAACTAAATTTGTGCATTGTGGACATAATTACGTAACTCACATTACAGCTAACATAAGTTATTATTTGAGTGAATAATGAATAATTAATAACATACTGTAGGCCGGGTCATAATAAGAACTATACTTGGGGGGTCATTTTCAACTTTCTTATTCTTGAAGTGATGAATCTCTGAACGTGTTTAACTTATATATATTCTGAATCTTTGTTGTATTTTGGACATCCTATTTCTTGTTTCATATGCCTAGGCCAATTCGTTTCTGAATGCGAATCCTTTGAAAGTAAATTCATAAAATCTACCTTTTCTTAAAATAGACCTAATATCAACAGCTTCACCCAGAAGAATAAGCTTAGAAATTGAAAGGTCAAGGGAAAATACCTTCACAGCTAAAATAATGAAGGATATATTGCTCCGAATATACCAAATATGGAATCATGTGATCTTTGTTTTTTTTTTAAAAAAAAAAACGTGTTTAGTAAAGTTTATTTTGATTTTCTTATTGATATTTCAAAAGGATCGAAGGCTTGTGCATATTTGGTTTTCAAGAGCGCTTGAATCACGAACATTGTTTTCTTTATTGTATTCACAATTACATGGTCTAATTTTATAACTAGAAGGTATATATGGGAGAAAAGGGCAAGAAAGAATTGTTTCGACTCTGCAATGAAATATATGAAAAAGGAGAGTCGGCAAAAGATTTCCTAAAGACCATAATGATACCGATGGTCAAGAAATCGAACCCAGAAAGATGTGGGGATTATTATTATTAGTCTCATATATCATGCAGCAAAAATTTTGCTTCGAATCCTAAACAGAAGATTACATGGAAGAAAAAAATGAAAAGTTGAGGAGGAATAGTTTGGGTTCAGGAGAAGTAAGGGTACAAGAAATACAATTGGATTATTAAGAGTAATCGGTGAAAAGTTTGTAGAAAAAGGGAAGGATGTGTATGTTGTATTTATTGATTTTAGAAAGGCTTTTGACAGCGTGAATTGGGAATTGTTGAAAGTTTTAAAGAAAGTTATGTTGGAACGAAAGATTGAAGACTCATAAGGAACTTATATATGAACCAACAAGCAAGTGTTAGAATAAGAGAGAAAATAACAGAGGAGATACAATTGGAAGGGGAGTTCGACAGAGATCCTGTCTCTCTCCTACATTATTTAATATAGAGTAGCCCACAAAAAAGTATACAGTACCGTGCTGATCAGCTCATTGTACCATTTCTTAATGTTATGCATGTTTCTTTATTATTTATTCTTAATGTGTTTTTACCTACATCTTAAGCTAGGAAGAGCCGCAACAAATAGACCCATAAACTAGAATGTTATACTTGATCAATGCAGGGGTATTTACCTACTTTTGGGACACTCTTATTTATCTAGAAGAGATAGTGAAAAAAGAGCCTACAAAATGAAGACGACACTTCAGTAGGAAGTAAGATGATTAGTGTATATGGTTTGCAGATGATATGGCGCTTGTTGCAGAATCCGTAGAGAAAATCAATAAGACATAAGAAAACTTGAGGAACGGCTTTGGAGAATAAGGGATGAAAATAATTGTTAGAAAGACAAAAGCCATGAAAGGGGTAGTCTCAAATATAGAAGTAATAGAGGAGAAAATAGAACAGGGACTAGTTTCCGATATATGAGTAGTATTATTAGTAATGATGCGAAATGTGAACGTGAAATAAAAGTAAGGATAGGAATGGCGAAAGAAGCCTTTAGGAGGAAGAAAATACAATTTTGTGGGACCTTGAATAAAGAGTTAAGAAAAAGACTCATAAAATGCTTCGTGTGGAATATTGTACTGTATGGGGCAGAAACATGGACATTACGCAAAAATGATGAGAAACGACTGGAAGTTTTTGAAATGTGAGTGTGGAGAAGAATAAAAAATGAAATGAATTTTTTAAGTTTTACGTCGCACTGTTATGCCGGTTAGGCTAAACGAGACGGTGATGATGAGAAATGAATGAAATGGTGGAATGAAGAAAGTAGGAAGAAACGGGAGAACCCCGAGAAAACCCACGAGCACGGTGTTTGTCCACCACAAAGTTCATACGGCGCGAGCTGGTGGAGAAGAATAAAGCGAATTAGCTGGGTCGAACGGAAAACGAATAACAGGTTGTTAGAAATGGTGGGGGGAGAAAAGAACAATTTTAAATATTATTAAGAAGAGAGAGAGAAACCGGTTTTAACATTGGATGAGAGGAAACTGTATCATAAGGGGCGTGCTAGGGGGTATGATGTCAGGAAAGAGAGAGAGGAGGCGAAGGAACCTACAATTAATGGGTGGCAAAACAGAAAAGTCGTACGTGAAGATGAATTAGATAGCGGAAGGCCGTGGAGCATGGAAGCTTCTCAGAAGTAGCAAGTGACCTATCAATAATGACAGAATGCCTATGATATATAAATCTTTCTGCTTCCTCTATAGTTTGTATGCTATAATACATGTAGTCCTGTACTCACGCGCTTTTCTTAGAATTGCTCTTGTGTTCCTATTTGCTTCAAATGTTCATTTCCTTTTCTGCAAACACAGCTTGAAACCAAAGAACTTCTTTTAACTTCTGTTGAATGGGAAAAAAACTTACATTTTCAGAGATCAGAAAGATATAAAACTCAGTTACTGGTTTCCTGGTTTCCATAGCAACAAGCGGAAGGAAGTGATGCACACGATGTATTTTAATCTGTATTTATCTTCAAATGTCTGAATAAATACTCACAAAAAATATTCTCTCTCTCAAAAAAAAAAAAAAAAGGAAATAAATTCAAACGGGATACTTTAAAAGAAAAAGAAATAAATTTATATGAATATCTTTGCTAAGCAGCGACGGGGGAAGACTTATTTTTGTTTTATTAATGCTTTTAAGAAGTTGTTTTTTCCTGCATAATCCATCATTAGAAAGTAAACAAAACCATCAATTAGTGGTACTGAAAAAAAAAATAGGTTTGAGTTTGTAATGAGATAAGCCACATTGCAAAATTTCAAAGAGAAAATTTGTTTTAAGAAAAGGAAGCAAAAAGAACAAAAAATGTCTTTATTACTAATCTTAATTTAGTAATTACTTTCAAATTTTGTTTTGATTTATATGTACAGGGTGGACTATTTACGTCGATATATTCTCGTAAATTTTAAAACAAAAACAGAAACACTGAAATTTTGTACCATGTAAAAATAGGCTGGGATACATGGTTTGACACACTCTGTTATACCATTAGATTAACAGTGCTGCCAACTCAACATAAAGTTGTATATTTCAAAGGATACTACATCCGGCTAGTACATTTTTAAACCCACATGTTAACCCATTTAGAGCTAGAATCCTATTTTTGGGACACTTAATATCTTTTATATATATATATATATATATAACAACGAAGAATAGGGTTACAGGCTCTGTCCATTAGACCAGTCAATGATGGCAATTCCATAGATTGATACATGATATAAATATATTTAGCCTTCTGGATATTATCAGAATAAGCAGAAGGTTAAACAGAAATTTTTAAATATAAAAATTATCAGCAGAACATATACTATATTAAAATGATATTCAATATAAACATTTTATGATTGAAAGCGAATTGACTATGAAAACACTATTTGCATAACTTTTCTATCATACAGAATACTATTTGTTTAAGTGCACGTTGAATAAAAGATGAAATCTAGAAGGAGGAATAATAAGGAAATAAATGTAAGAAAACATATTGCAAAATGTCTAGGATGACAAAATTTAAATGACAGCTGACATTACAACGAAAAATCTTCTGGAATATATAAGTTAGATTCACGGAACGATGGGTAAGTTCAATGTCATACGCTTTATCTTCCTCATTCCTTTTTTTTTTATTATTATGTGAATGTACGCTATACGTAGTTAAAAATCACAAAGCGAAAAAAAAAAGAAAAGAAGAAATCACCTGGCAACCCTTCCTTCCGAGAGCCAATCACCATGACAACGGTGAGAGAGCAAAATGGTCGTCATGGAAACTCGTGGCCCTGTGCGCTGCTGCTGCAGTTTCAGTAACCTTGACTGTGTCGTCTCCAGGAAAAAGCGCATTTACCTCATTTTCACGGCCACAAAAGAGCAACGCTAAGTAGAGAAGAGAGGAAACACATAATCTGCATTCTGTGAAATACTTTATTTGTTTTTGTATTTCTTACTATATTTTGTATGATAATGGTATTAATTATCTCTTAACGTACTATACTCCATCTCCCCTTTCGAGAATCTGTGCTTTTCTTCACTGTTTCCATGGACTGAGGCAAGAAAAATTAGTTCCTTTCTAGATACTTCTTCCTCAAAAATCAGTAAAAGTAATACAGTGAAACCTCTAAATAACTAATAAGTTGGACGTGATTATTTCTCCCTAAATGAAAGGATTTTCTTCTCTAACAATATACAGTATATTTATGCCAGGACAAAAAAGTCTGTCTTGATTATGAAGGTCTCTGTTAGGTGTTCGTTAAGGCAGTGGTGCCCACCCCCCCTCATGTCCATGACGCACCCCCCCTCAATTGTCTATCCATAGGTGTTCTTCCATGAAAAAAAAACTTTTTGATTAATTTTTACACCCCTTCAAACATATTTATATAGATTTTTACCCCCCCAAATATTTCAATGACGCAGTTTGCGTCATAGCCCCCCTTGTGGGCACCCCTGGTTAAGGGATGTTTCACTGTAACACGCTTTAGTATTTTTAATGGTCTAATATTTGATAAATTCCCTTAAACAAAAGTGTCTTGTTTTGTCCACATTTTTATTGATCGAATCTGAACGGCATGTATTAACATGTAGTAACGTGGTATATACCAATGATCTTTAACTTTGAAAAATACGTGAAACACCACCAAGGAGGATGCAAAGGTGCTGAAAGATTGAATGCTGTCGTATGCTGAATGAGCCTTATGAGAAACTGTTATTTGCCGCGTCTCCATCTGGAATTACAATCTGGAATTTCTCAGCAAAACCAAATATGGTATTACATCAACAAGCGGTGTCAAAAGAAAACGATATGAACTAAAATCCTTGAGATTAACGTCTAACGATTATGTCCTTTAGCTAAGGAAGACGATGATTAAAGAAAGTGAATGTTAATGGAAGAATTGACGGGATGAGGAAGTGGGAGAAAACGGGAGCGCCACACGAAAACCCACAGGCACGATATTGCCCACCACAAACTTACTTGGATGGGTGTCGTGCCAAGAACCCCACCCACCAGAGGTAAGCGTTCTACTACTGAGCCATTGTGCCCCGTAGGTGTCATCAAAAGAGTTCTCGGAATTTTACAAATACGGCTTTTACACATGAGTAATATAATGATAGTAACAGGTTATACATATTAGTACAAAAGTTGTCCGAACAAAATTTGAACACATTGTACTGTATCAGGTACAGTCATCGAAGAAAACTTCCTTTCATTTCTTCTAATAACTAGTAAGTTTCCCATTTGAGAAAAAAAGAAGGGCTTCCAATGATTTTTTTTAAGAATCATATATTTATTGTAGGTAACCACTACATTTCCAATGTAGATAAGCAACTGTCATAATTTACTTTATTACGCCCAAAATTAACGTTTAATATCAGGTAGATTTTTTTTTTTGTGTGTGTGTGTAGAATTTTACTAATAAGGGTAAGTCCAAATCCCAATTTTGATGGACTATAACTCTAGAACCACACTGAGAGAGAGAGAGAGAGAAGCTTATTTTTAGTTTAGAAAATACGGAGAGGGAAAATTTCGCAGGACTCTATAGCACACAAAAAAATTCCGGAACAGGTTACATACAATTTGTTTCTTAGCCAAGACCAATCTGTATAGCCACAAACAGACGGAAACCATGAGTGTCTTCCGTTGGCATGTGCAGGATTCAGAAAATCAAGGTGATATATTTCGATAAACATTACCTGGTTGTGTAATGGGCTCTTCATGGTCAAGAAAGTCTGCATCACAGCAGGGATTTTCTAAGATTGCAGTTCTCCTGCCGCGGCAGGTGCAGTACTAGGAAAGGCGCCTGTAGCCGGAATCTATGGATTTTCCTTCTAAATGTGCTGGGTCTTCCTCTCCGTTCAGAGGTCTACATATCATAATATTACATATAAATACTATTCTTGTCTATGATTGTCAAGACGCTAAGTTTTAACAAGATTTGGTGGAATGTATCAATTGCATATGATATCTCTGTACTTGTGATTCATTTTTTTTTTTTTTTTAATGTGGAGTGCTTGGATGCCAAGTGATGTTTGTGGGTGCGGATTGAAATTTTCCGGGTGAGAAATTTGAACTTCAACATCCTATGTAAATCACATCAAGAGATTTATTCACTATCAGCATTACAAAACAAATTTCATAATTGTGTTTTTGGTTGTAACCATAAAAGAAATATGAATTTTCCATGAGATATTGAACATCAAAGTTCTCCTGAAAAATTTCCATTTGATAGGTATACTATTTTGGGCATCTAAATATACTCGTAGAAGAATCAAATGGAGGATGATAAAAACGAGTAGAGTCTGTAGGCTAGCTGTGATTACTTATCAAATATCAAATCCAAGTCGTATACCTGCCCAAAATTTGAGACGTCCGAGTTGCTTTTCTCCCTTTAATTATACATTTCCCTCTCCCTTAAACAAACTTACGACTACTTGCCAAACGTAGTATCTTATAGGAATACAAATTGCCTTGTATCTATTGGACAGAGTTAAAGTGGATCAGTGGATTATGTGTTAACGATAAATTAACTACTGCTACCCAAAACCTTTCATGACTCGCGACCCAGTGCGACTATCGTTTGATATTGAAACAAGTAAGGCTGTTTAGGTACAAACAAATATACTCTCTTACCTATTTATATGAATCTCTATGGTTAATTAATAGAAAAGTGTGAATGTTGGTTATATTTTCTTCCCTTTACACCTCAAGAGACAGGAAGAGCCACTGTCGGTGTTGGATCAGGGTGTATCACAGTGGGATTTTAGTTAGAGTGGGTCACGGCGGATCAGTGGGTCGTGGGCAGGTTTCCATTATATCACGTTATCTCTGCTATAGGAGTACAACTTAGATGTAGTTCAAAATGTCTGACTTCTACTAAAGACTTTTATAGTAGAAATTAATACGATGCGGCTTTGATATAATCTGCTTATTGTGCCTTATGTACAGTGTATTGGATCTTTTGGAGCATTTCATGCATCATTTGATGTTTTAACTTTCTATCATTTATTTTCTCGTAAAATATAGTTTTATCTCAGTGAAGTATTCTATATAATAATTCACAGATGTCATTGTGTGGATCATATAAATAGCATTCTGCGTAGAATAAAAACTGTCACAAGTGTCCGATGTTCGCATAAGTAAACAATCAAATTCAGCCCAAAGAAACGATGAAATTTAGAATCAGACTTGAGCTATTTTCTGAAACATCATTTGAAACCCTTCGCTCGTCTATGCAGCTAGTGTGTCTATGTCTGACTTCAAAGCCACAATTCGGATGTGCACAGAACGGAATCGTTCAAAACTAGTATGTACACCAACATATTTGAGTAGAATTCAATCTAGACCCTATTTCAGATAAAATACGTCTGTTGAGAGTCTTGACAAACATACTCATAATACGTAAGGGAAGACTACAGATATGCAATTTTGTCGACAGGAAGAAAGGAACTTCTTCCCAAGTCAATTACATTTATGTAATTTATTTAAATTATCATTTTTGCAATAAACAGCAAAAAGTTTCAACTTTCTCTCACATTTCATAACAATTACAAAAAACGAGCACATTTTAGAAACCTACAGTGTTTGCCAACGAGAAATAGGTTTTCTTTTCCCTTCTGTGACTTAATCTAGGGATGTCACCAGAATCCTTATATACAAACCTTGGGTAATGAAGTCAAGAAGTCGAATATCGGTAGTGAGTTGGTTACTTCCACAAATCAGGACAAAAAAGGACGATTCAATGAGACAGTCTTCAGCCTCCAACCTTTTAAACCTGAAAATAGAAGCAGGCCAGGAAGCATCTAGAGGTTACGAACTACTCTCATCTACAAGACGTGCTCTCAAAAGTTTGAGCTAGTTTCTGCCTACTCCTTCTGAGCTATCCGAAATGTACAGGATTGGGAAACAAAAAGTAGGTGTCAAACTCTTTTTGTTTTTCCTTCCACCCTATACCATCACCACTTTTACCACAATTCTGGCGTTATTGAGAAGATCCACTGGTTTCTATGGATATTATACCATATTAAAATCTCAGATCGTATACTGAAAAGAAACTAAGATATTGTGACTTTTTCTGCAGTACTGATTTAGACAAAATCGAAACGTACTATCGCAAACATAGTCTTAAATTGCATCCTTAATTAGGGTAATTTTAAACTAATTAGATTAACTAGACATAATTAGCTTATGATAAGTTTAAATTCAAAGTGTTTGATTATACACTTAATGTTGATTAAGAGTTATGTATTGTATGTGTTTCATTTAACGTGACTGACCGAAGGTCAACATGTTTATAGGTTATAGAATATTTCGAAGGATAAACTAACTTTTATAGAAGAATTGCTTGTGAGATTATTGTCTTTAAGCTGTATCCATGATTTAGATGAGCTCAATCGTTTGAGTTAGAAAAGATCCGCTAAATCGTTGCCTCTGGTCCTGAATTAAGATCTGGATTAATCTGTGTAGAGTTATTATACTCCGCCTTTAGATAGTATCCACATTCAGAGAATCAGATATTCCCTAATAAATTTACAGTTAAAACCTCAACGGTTCAAGACTGACTTGGAAGTTTTCAAAATGAGACTTTACTCAATCTTCGCTTTTGTTGATTTAAGCTCGATTTGTGTCATACTTGATTTGATATCAAACTGATGTTTTGGAGCTAATGATGTATTGTGTAACATCCAATTTTCTTTGCTGCTTGTTTTTACTTTCTCTATCTTTGAATTCAGAACTATAAATGTTTACATACAATCGAATGCTGGGGCTTGCAGGTCTTGGCAGAACAACTAGGCGTAATTAATATAATGAATTCAGAATTTGGGTTACTGAATTTATATAGTGAAAAAGTGAAACGGGTAATTGACTCATGCATATAATGAAACAATTTCATTACATAATGTTGCAATTTCAGATCTATGATAACTTTCATTCATGATAAATACATGTTAGTTATACGTGAACCAATCGGCAAAAGTTAAAAAAATAAAAAAAATAAAATAGAACTGTCAGAGAAAATGCAACTGAAAGATCAGTTCGACAGGAGAGTTGCTTAAAAATATTAATACATATTTACATTTTATTTATTTATTCACTAAGTTTCATGCAGTAAAAGTCCAATTGGCTGAAGCTGATCAACATGAAAAAACATAAAATCATAGAAAGAAAAAAAACGAAAAGAATACAAAGTAACCAACAAAGCAAATACAAAAAAAAAAAAGTTCACCTCTCAATATACAATATTCTCTTTAGTTGAGTTCTAAAGTTTCGTCTAGAAGTAGAAATGTTAAAATCTATTGAAACAGCATTGTAATCGTGCACTAGTCTGTAAAACAAAGAGCGCTTGACAATTGATAACTTAGGTATCTCGTAAGCTAGCAAATTAAGAGAGCGAGTTCGCCGCGGAGGAACCCGGAAGTTAATCTGTGATAGTAAGAACTCAGAACCAATGAAACGTTATATTTTCACGTCATAAAAAATAAATGAGAAGATACCAAGCACAATCTTAGATTGGATTAAAAAAAAAAAATGATGAGGATAGCGAATTTGTAATTACCTAATTTCTGTTAAAGCAACGAACGAGGATTGATTTCTAATTTACATACGCAACGGAATTTCTAACGCAATAGCAGGTTCTTGTCAAGTGGTAGACCGTCAATGAGATCTTAGCGACTGTGCCATCTAGCACATGTTCGACATCAGCTGGCACTTTATGTTACTATTATCCTATAATCTAGGTATTTAATATGACTTACTGAAATGGAATCATACATTAAAGTTCAAGTTATCATTTATTGAAACAAAAGAAAAACTGGAATTACAGCTTAAGAAGACGGTTATAAATTTCGAACTATTGTTTCAAAATTAAGCTTGACTCTTTGCACTGCTTTAGTTTTCACATTCGGTTAATACATAACTTCCAATCAACATTGTTACAATTGTACGTGATTTACATATTCATAGCTTGCCAGTACAAAGAAGAAAGAAAAGAGGAAAAAAAAATAGCATATAGATGATACATCGTTAGTAGTTTCTTTGGTAGGTTAACCTAGAGTATTACACTCCAATGGAACAATCCTATTAATTCTAACTATTCATTGATCCATTTATTTTTATCCAAAATTCAGGAAAATGTCAGGAACAAATAAAGAAGGAAAAAAAAATGAAATATTATGTTCCATGCACTTCTGTCACGTACTGCATATGTACCCATTTATGTCATCTCCACTTCTATATACTACATTATTATTATTACAATTATTATTATTCCTCCTTAGGAATCATTTCATAACATATATTTGTAGCATATCTTAAATTTGTTTCTATGACATTGGGTCACATTTTCTAACATAACAAAAACTACATTGACTCTTAATATGAATGAATATGATATATATACAAATGAATATGAAGAAAAGAAAAATACATCAATATTTAGCACTTTCCTGATTATACTGTAAACATGACATTTTATTCTATGGATCAATATATTTAAGGAAAAGGAAGAAAAACGACAAGTCGAGCATAACTAACCTAACCTTGAAATTACATAAGGACATCACGTTCGAAATCTGTACCGAAAGCTAAGTTTATTTTACCGAATGCATACTAAAGATTTACTAATGATATTAGTCTTAATAATTATATTAATGGAAGTATTACGATAATCCTGTTAAATGCGTGGCACAACACGAGATTTTATTTACACATGTTTGTCGTACTATTGATGTACCGAATAAAAATTTCACAAACTGTCATTAAGTTGCAAATAGTTTAGGTTTTATATCACCACTGGTACCCTTGCTGTCATCAATCTGAATGGTTCCCGGTTCAGGATAAATAAGTAAGGAAAGTTTTTACCTTATGACACGTTGGTTGTATCCTCCTCACTTCTCCGGATTCTGCCTTTTCGTTACGGAATGGAAACTGCACACTTCGAAGAAATGACGATTATATATCCAACTTTAAACCACCCGACACCTACTATTTTCAGCATCCATAGGCGGTTTCATCAGGCGACCGTTTACCAAAATTGTTAAAGATTAATTTAGCCTTCGGCATCCAATTCTTTTATTCCAATTATCTCTAGGTTGGATCAAAACACAAATTTTGATGAGGTTGAGTCCTAAAAGTACGTTTTACGTATTTAAATTTTAAATTATCATGGATGACCGAAGGGGGTCGCCTATTTTGTAGCACAGTAAAAATGGCTGAGCATCATGCAATACCTGGCGACTACATAACTCAACTACACCATATTTTGTTATATTGTAAAACTTAATATTTTGATGTTATTACTTCCCTGAAATTTAAGAACTTAGTGAAGTATTAATATATATAATATATTTAATGAGACACATAATTCATCAAACTAAGAACAGAATATTGATAATTCTCACCTAGTCGTGTCTGTCCATTCACTTGAAGAACACCAATCGGCATTCAGTGCATTTTCATGTCTCCTCACCCGATTATCGCCATCTTGGCTCTGTTTCCCAGCATGCTGCACAGCATGCTACACGCATAAGACAATTGAATGCAAAGGACCGATGATCGACACGACTAATTATGTTACGTCATGGGTGAGTGTTATGTAAATAAGCATTTTACTATTGCAGTGTTAATAGAATCTACCTAGCAAATTTAGAAGAATCCGATATATTATTAAATCATTTGTAATTGATATTAGTTATACGTAAATATAGTGGACAGTCATAGAATAACCTCACCATCCGGTGACTTGTATTAACAGTAAAGAAACATTTGAACAACTAACATTAATAGCTAACACGTGAAAACAAATAAAACATGTATACGAGCTAATGGCATGACTATACCAAATGGGGACCATTTAGCAAAACAACAGCACAACAAATAACAATGTAAAATACCGGTAAAACAATAACAATGTAAAGTACCGGTAAAAGGGTACGTTACATTTTTCCCAGCGACCTCGAAAAAAAATTTTTTTTTTTTAAAGTTAAAGTTGTTCGAAATCTTTTAATAACTCAATTCGCTTCTCTTCTGAACAATTAAACAATTTAACATTCATTAAATTTTGGACTGGCACTTCTCTCCCCTTTAAATCCTTTAAAAATACGGAATTATGTTGAACCTTCGACACAAAATAAGGCCCTGTAAACACAGGAAAGTATTTGTGCGTGACCCTTTTGAAAGCGTCCGAAAGAAAATGAGTTTTCACCATGACTAGATTCCCTTCTTTAATTTCAACTACATTCTTTTTCAGTTTCCTCTTCCTTTTTGACAACAAACGAGGTTCTACTTGTATCAACCTCTTTGAATTTTCCACATTTTGAAGTTCAGGAGGCCAAGGAAATTTCTCCCGAAACCTATCTGCAGCCGAAAAAGAAATGAAAACTTCTGCAGGTGTGCAATTGATGGAACTATTGTAGGAGTAGTTTAACAGGTCTTGTGCGACCTTCAAGACATTTTTCCATTTGGTATGGTTATTACTACATAGCAATCTGATGATCCTATTCAAATCACGATGGGATCTCTCCAAAATTCCATTCGCTCGTGCGTTATAAGGAGAAATCAGAATATGCTGCATCTGATGTTCCTTACAGTAATCCTTCCACCTCTGAGAAATAAACTGTGGGCCCTGATCAGAGACGATATAATTTGGGTATGGACAAATATAAAAGTAATCTTTCTCTAAAGTTCGAATAATCTCAGCTGTAGTTGCTGTTCTTAAAGGTAGGTAACAAAGGAATCTGGAGTAAACATCAACAATTGACAATACATAATATCCGTAGCTACATGGGAGCTTACCCACGAGATCAACACACACCTTGCTATGTGGTTTATCTGCCTCAATATGCAAATCTTCGCGAGAGATAGCTCTGTTCGAAAATTTCGTTCGCGCGCACGATTCACAATCATTTATATGTTTTCGAAACGTTTGTTTTTGACTTTTCCAAAAAAATAAATCTTGCACTAATTTTACACATTTAGCAACGCCAAAATGTCCTGTCTCATGAATGTGTTTCACTGTTCTTTCAATCAGAGATTGTGGAATCACCAGCAGCCAATTCTTAGTTTTGAATTTTGAATATAAATTAGATTATTTATAACCTTGATTCTAGAGTTCGCAGATTCCGAATTCATTTTAGCTCTCAACTCACGACAGTACTTGTCCGATGCTTGCATTCGCTCCAACTCATTGGTATCAAACAGAATATTTTCATTGTAATTAATGAAATTTACGTGATAGTCCTCCGATTTGGCAGGGAGTTCAGGAGAATTCCTACTCAATATATCTGCAATTTTATTATCTACTCCCTTGATATGCTCAAATCGGAGATCAAACCTTTGGAGTTTCAACAAAATTTTGGTCGTTCTAGGATCAAGGTTTTGCAAAGTGAAAGCATAGGTCACTGCACTATTGTCACAGTGAACCGTCACCTTCCTGCCTAATATATAATACGAAAAATGTTCACATAGGAACAAAACAGCTAGTAACTCTAATTGAAAAATCGAGTAAGACACTTCATGAAGCTTTAATTTTCGACTCGCGTATTCGATGACCAAAAGTTCTCCATCATCGTCATATTGAGCCAAATAACCCGCCAAATTTTCTAACGAAGCATCTGAAAATAGATGAAATGGTTTGTCGAAATTCGGTTGACTAAGTGCAGGAGGTTCACTTAGCAACTCTCTTAATTGTTGAAATTTACTCATTAATTCCTCCGTAAAACAGTATTTCCTGTCTTTCTTCAAAAGGTCAAAGAATGGAGCCGTTAACGCAGCGAATTGAGGAATAAACTTTCTCCTCCATGACAGGATTCCTAAAAAGGATCTTAACTTCTTTTTGTTTTTAGGAACTGGAAAACACTTAATGGCTTCATTCTGTTTAGGGTTCGGCTTCAATTCCTTTCCATTCACTACATATCCAAGAAACGAAATTTCAGTTTTACAAATTGACACTTTTTTTTTTTAAATTTAGAGCAAAATTTCCAAATTCTAGAATTTTGAAGAGGGTTTTCAAATGTTCAAAATGTTCAGTTAGGTTTGAACTAAAACATAATAAGTCGTAGAAAGAAGTAAACCTAACAATAATCCAGCCTCCATATTCTTATCTATAATTTCCGGCACACTGAGAAACTACTTCTCTTCCGCAAACGCATTTAAATGTACACTGAGCACAGGTTGAACCTAGTCAAACGAGAAGAATTTTGTAAGGTTTTCAAATATTATAATTTAGAAAGTTCAGCTCGACTCCTGTGTTCAGGATACATCTTATTTGTATTTCCCCCCCATCTCACAATTTAAAGAAAGGGGAAGGAAATATCTCAAAATTTCAAATTGCTGTATTTCCTTCTTCTTCCTTCAGAACAAGGTATTAATGATTTCAAAGAGGGCAATACAAACTCCCTTCGTCTCTGAACGAATTCATTTTAAATTCACATATTATTTTGAAGAGAGAATTTCAGTCAAGTAACCATCGCCTTCTCTTAATGACGACTGCTCAATCTATTTACCCGAATTAAGAGCTGGGTTACTAACGAACTGGGAAATATTATTGTGATTACTGTTATTGTTAACAACTGACTTCGCTACAACAGAAGAATACGGCACTACAACAAAGATGTGACCGTAATCATTATTGGTGCGTTTGAAGAAATACGGCGAAATCATCATTGGACCCGAAAAGAATTAGCTACCAGGTAGGTTTATTCCGTTAAATTATTCATTTCCGGTACCACATAATATACTGGTACGTAAAAAAAAAAATCCTGAATATTCTAAGTTAGTTCTAACAATCAATCCTTTTCATCGGAAAACTCTTTTCCCGTAAGCCTAGTTGCACGATAAGAAATTTTAAAGTTTTTTTTTTTTATGACCACTGCTCGGAGTGACTTGAGTCAACTTGTCGTTCTTTTACAGAACTTTAGTTCTTAGGTTTAAATTTTAAGCTTATTCTTAACTTAAATAAGGCCACTGGCAAGAAATTTATAAATTAAGGTTCTAAAATCCCCATTCTGTTATTGCAACTCTATATATATATAATACTTTACCTCCTACGTCAGTTAGAAAACGTCACAAAGCATAACTTTAATGAATTATAACCACAACGAAAGAAACAAAAACAAAATTCAAGGTTACAATTTTCAGTTATTGGAGGAGCTAATACAGGCGGTGATATTCTAGCCTGTCTAATCCTACAAAGTGCTTCTAGCCACTTCCAACAATATTTTTCGATCAGCATATGTCTCCTACCTTGGCTAGAGCAATTTCCTGTCAACCATAGAAATATCTTAGATCTATTTACTTTAACATCTATGATTACTATTAGGTTAAGCTTCCCTATCTTTTTCTTCTTTTTCCGAAATCTACCCATTCTTTTGTCACTACTACAAGGGGAAATATCAACGTCATCACCATTTAACATGTGAAGCTTTATAGTATCTACTGTACTAGACTTCGCTACTCTATAATATGTATCTTTTCCATATGAAACATGCATGAAAGAGCTATTGTTAACAGTATCATTCCTTATCTGGGGTTCATCTAACAAATATTTATTAACATTTATCACCTTACATCTACTACTACAAACTAAATCTATCACTACATCTACATCATTATAATAATGATCAGTCTCATCTTTTAAATTAACATTATCAACATTTAAATGAGACTTAAGCTCAGGCGCTCTTATCGCAGCCATATTATTTCGCAAATTATCATTTATTTTATCTAAGACACCACAGACATTATTATTTCCCAATTGTGTATCTGTGCCTTCAACACTATCAGTTACACATGACCCCATAGCTCTTATTTCTAGGTTTTCAGTAGCGAGTTCAGTTACTTCGTTCTCAGAAGTTAATACTGACGACGTTATCGATGACATTTCATTTGACATTTCATTTTTAAATGATTTCACACAAGATGACAAGTCGTGCTTAAATGCTTTCACGTCGGAAATTATCTGCCCAAATAACTCATCCATAGTATTAACTATGCGTTGTTGGCATGGAACACAAACCCAGCATAAGTCTACTTTAATACTTCGTTCAACTCCGGGCTGTGATAGTTTCAGACAGTCAAAGTGAACTTCTTTCCTACAATTCGCACATGCCATTGTTTTCACGTTGTTTCGATCTAAGCTTTCTTGACAATAAACACAATCACTGAATATCATCTATTTACATCAGAATATGAGTCACGCATCTCTCAGTCTTATCCCAATACTTCCACTAATTATTCTAAAATCTCATTTTAGTCCTACCTACTAGACATTTAAAAACAAATAATAGTGATAATCCTGGAGCTAAAATTGCCAATTTTTGAAACATCAGCTTCACATATTAACACAAATTATCAAATAAACAAAAATCCTAAAGCTGAGGTCGCCAATTTTGAAACGTTCCGTCTTGGGTCTCGTTTCTATAAAAATAGATCTTTGGATTAAAGGAGCCAATTTTTGTAACAGTCTTTCCCAAGAATGAGAAAATCTCAAAACAAATCGAAAATCCGGATTATGTATTGTCAATTTTTGTAATCACTTAATCCTGTCAAAATAAAGAACGAGAACTGATTTCTAATTTACATACGCAACGGAATTTCTAACGCAATAGCAGGTTCTTGTCAAGTGGTAGACCGTCAATGAGATCTTAGCGACTGTGCCATCTAGCACATGTTCGACATCAGCTGGCACTTTATGTTACTATTATCCTATAATCTAGGTATTTAATATGACTTACTGAAATGGAATCATACATTAAAGTTCAAGTTATCATTTATTGAAACAAAAGAAAAACTGGAATTACAGCTTAAGAAGACGGTTATAAATTTCGAACTATTGTTTCAAAATTAAGCTTGACTCTTTGCACTGCTTTAGTTTTCACATTCGGTCAATACATAACTTCCAATCAACATTGTTACAATTGTACGTGATTTACATATTCATAGCTTGCCAGTACAAAGAAGAAAGAAAAGAGGAAAAAAAAATAGCATATAGATGATACATCGTTAGTAGTTTCTTTGGTAGGTTAACCTAGAGTATTACACTCCAATGGAACAATCCTATTAATTCTAACTATTCATTGATCAATTTATTTTTATCCAAAATTCAGGAAAATGTCAGGAACAAATAAAGAAGGAAAAAAAAATGAAATATTATGTTCCATGCACTTCTGTCACGTACTGCATATGTACCCATTTATGTCATCTCCACTTCTATATACTACATTATTATTATTACAATTATTATTATTCCTCCTTAGGAATCATTTCATAACATATATTTGTAGCATATCTTAAATTTGTTTCTATGACATTGGGTCACATTTTCTAACATAACAAAAACTACATTGACTCTTAATATGAATGAATATGATATATATACAAATGAATATGAAGAAAAGAAAAATACATCAATATTTAGCACTTTCCTGATTATACTGTAAACATGACATTTTATTCTATGGATCAATATATTTAAGGAAAAGGAAGAAAAACGACAAGTCGAGCATAACTAACCTAACCTTGAAATTACATAAGGACATCACGTTCGAAATCTGTACCGAAAGCTAAGTTTATTTTACCGAATGCATACTAAAGATTTACTAATGATATTAGTCTTAATAATTATATTAATGGAAGTATTACGATAATCCTGTTAAATGCGTGGCACAACACGAGATTTTATTTACACATGTTTGTCGTACTATTGATGTACCGAATAAAAATTTCACAAACTGTCATTAAGTTGCAAATAGTTTAGGTTTTATATCACCACTGGTACCCTTGCTGTCATCAATCTGAATGGTTCCCGGTTCAGGATAAATAAGTAAGGAAAGTTTTTACCTTATGACACGTTGGTTGTATCCTCCTCACTTCTCCGGATTCTGCCTTTTCGTTACGGAATGGAAACTGCACACTTCGAAGAAATGACGATTATATATCCAACTTTAAACCACCCGACACCTACTATTTTCAGCATCCATAGGCGGTTTCATCAGGCGACCGTTTACCAAAATTGTTAAAGATTAATTTAGCCTTCGGCATCCAATTCTTTTATTCCAATTATCTCTAGGTTGGATCAAAACACAAATTTTGATGAGGTTGAGTCCTAAAAGTACGTTTTACGTATTTAAATTTTAAATTATCATGGATGACCGAAGGGGGTCGCCTATTTTGTAGCACAGTAAAAATGGCTGAGCATCATGCAATACCTGGCGACTACATAACTCAACTACACCATATTTTGTTATATTGTAAAACTTAATATTTTGATGTTATTACTTCCCTGAAATTTAAGAACTTAGTGAAGTATTAATATATATAATATATTTAATGAGACACATAATTCATCAAACTAAGAACAGAATATTGATAATTCTCACCTAGTCGTGTCTGTCCATTCACTTGAAGAACACCAATCGGCATTCAGTGCATTTTCATGTCTCCTCACCCGATTATCGCCATCTTGGCTCTGTTTCCCAGCATGCTGCACAGCATGCTACACGCATAAGACAATTGAATGCAAAGGACCGATGATCGACACGACTAATTATGTTACGTCATGGGTGAGTGTTATGTAAATAAGCATTTTACTATTGCAGTGTTAATAGAATCTACCTAGCAAATTTAGAAGAATCCGATATATTATTAAATCATTTGTAATTGATATTAGTTATACGTAAATATAGTGGACAGTCATAGAATAACCTCACCATCCGGTGACTTGTATTAACAGTAAAGAAACATTTGAACAACTAACATTAATAGCTAACACGTGAAAACAAATAAAACATGTATACGAGCTAATGGCATGACTATACCAAATGGGGACCATTTAGCAAAACAACAGCACAACAAATAACAATGTAAAATACCGGTAAAACAATAACAATGTAAAGTACCGGTAAAAGGGTACGTTACACCAATTTTCCCATCGATAATTTTATATAGATAAAGCAAATCAGCAGCGCGGCGTCGTTTGTCAGGGGTACATAGTTTCATTAAAGACATCAATTTTTGTGTCACGTGATCAAGTAACTCAGATGTTCTAAATATGACACCTTTACACTTCCAGGAAATTATTTGTTCCAAACTTTTTGAAATAAGCGACTTATGCTGTATTGTAGAATAATTAAGGAACTGTTTATTTATGAAATATAGACATAATCACTTGATCCGTTTGCGACAAAATCGTCCAGGAAAACCTCACTGGAAAAAAAAGCTACTAGGGGTACCCATGAGACGAGATGAGAAAAAAATTCTCGTTACAAAACATGAGACGGAATAAATTTCTTCCAATACAGACTCTTTCCGAGACGAGACATCACTTACACGAAACCATCTAAGACGAGTCTCTCCTAGATAACTCTAGTAAATTATCTTAATGGATTTTTCCAATACACTTAACATGTCGTCCGTTTTGTATGATTGTTAATGATATACTGTATGTATTTAAGAATTTGAAGAAAGTTGTATGAATCAAATGTTTATTTTCACCCTCCAGTACATACCCCTTAGCTTTGGAGTACAAAGAAGATTCTAATGGAAAAGCTTTAGAATCTCACAAAACCCTAAATTTAAAATTTGGTAAAGATACTTTGAACAATATACTATATGGATCGGAACGAGCGGATAGACGCATATTCAAAAAATATATTTTAAAACATTTAGGGATTATGAAACTGTACGATTAGGAAATAGATTTCTGGGCTTTTGGCATCTATGGCGATGTTAGCTCAACACGTATGAGAGATGGCCTATCTCGGCGCTCACACTACCCGTTGAACTGGGGAGGAAGAAATGATATGACCTGGTACCATTGTCTGAGGTACCATCCCAGCATTTGCTTGGTGTAAATGAGAAAAACCCTGGAAAACCTCACTCAGGAAGGCTGGCCTGAGGAAGCTTTTACACTTTCTCAACAAAGTGTCCCTACCAGGAATCCAACCGTTGACCGTTTGCACTAAATTATGGAACTTTATTTTTGTTTTTTGAAATCTCGTTTTTTTTTTTCTTTAACACGATCACAAGAAATTTTCTTCATTCCGAAAGTTATAAAAAGAAAGAAATATAATGAAAAGAAAACAAAGTTAGCTCACTATTCCATGAGACCATTTAATTACAATATTCAAATGAAACTTTTAACTGTGTACAGATCTAGAAAAAAGAAAAAAAAAACACAATATATATATTCGACTCTCAGCCACTGGGTTTCATTTAATTTAATGTTATTGCATTTCACAGAATAATGAATTAGTTGTCAATTTTAGAGACTGATGACGTAGTTGTGAACAGTAGAACTAATTAAAAAAAAAACTTGTGGTTTATGACGAATGATTTAGAATGCAGAACTCATCTATAGAATGACAGCTTGTTATGACATGTACAGATTGAAGGTTTAATATAATTTAGCTGCGTCTCTTTTATGTTTTACTACTACTACTACTACTACTACTACTACTATTATTATTATTATTATTAATAATAATAATAATAATAATAATAATAATAATAATAATAATGGCACAATTTTCATTCAACAATAGTATAACTAGGATTATTGTTAGATTGGGGTGTGAGGGAGCCACTAAAATTTTAAGGGAGCCATTCGCCTTTACACACTTAGAAAATAAAGTAAACCGACTGAATATTGGCTATTTTTTAAAAAATGCTATAATCATTCCACTGAAAATTATTGAAAAAAATCTACAGGTAAATCACATTTTTTGCTAAACTTATGCTGGAAATCTAAAGGAGTCGGGTTATAGATAGCCAGATTTTTAATGTCTACCTGCATGTGTCACATGTATTAAAATGATGGTTTGGCTCTGGTAGAACGGAAGTAGTAAATCCTTTTGTGTGAAATAGTGACGTTATGTGAAATTGTACTTAATTTGCAAATGCAATCTGACTATTTATCTACAAAATTGTAAGAAGGAATTACCAGCGCATAGGACAAAACTAGTGCTTTTGGAAATGTCTAACAAGGTTCAAAAAGTTTTGTTTGTTTTTTGTGGTTTAGCGTTCATTGGACAGAAGTGGAAACGGAATTCCAGAATGAAGGAGACTTCCATTAACAGATACGTATAGGCAGGGGTAAAAGGGGATCTGAAAAGGTAGGGGAATGGTAGGTGCCGTCATGACGTCACGCCGTCCCCCTGCCTATCTTTGCCCATTGTAAGTTTTTTAGGAACTAGGGGGACGCCGTACATATTTTTTCGAGGTCGATGGACGGCCTCCCCCGTTCCCCCGTTCCCTCTCACTTTTACCCTTGCGTACAGGCTGATCTGGCTGCGTCACGAGAGCAATCCCAGGGAACGGAATACAAGTAAACATTCGTCTGCAACCAACTAAAGAACCAGCGTTTGATGCAGAACAAGCAACAACGAAACAAAATTAAGATCACTGATTGCTGCAATACAATAAATGAAATACTATATAAGTGCTTTAAAGGTAACAAGTTCTATTCATGAAATCTAAAGTTGATCTAGAGAAGATGTCGCCAAACTACACCCCACGGTCCAAATACGTCCCATTTCCTTTTTTTTTTCTATCCAAACTGTGAGATTCATTTTGTTTTTTGGAAATAATTCCCTGAGCGAATTATTTACAACATGGCTCCACAAAGAAAATTCCCTGTGTAGGTGAAATATTATCATCTTCCTATTAAGACGTTCTTCTTTTCAAAAAATATCACTAAATAACAGATTTTTTAAAATCAAAATTTCGTATAATTATTTCATTTTTAAAATTTTTTGTATTGAAAACTAACTTGATCTAAATTCAGGCTGTTTTGTGATTTTAACCACTTTTCTGAGTACCAGGTCCTAATGTTTGTTCTAAGAGGCAACGAAACAAAGGATAAAACTAAAGGGTTTCCTGCGTCCACATCTTCATGCTATTCTAATCATTTTTCCTTGTTCTTGTTTTCAACTTTTACTAAGAGAACCACAAAGGTAATTAACTAGATCATGTTTAAAATATACGTGATTAAAGGTTGAAATGTTTTGAGGTGGTTCAACGAAAAATGTAACTATCGAGTAAGGGGTGAACTATGTCTGAAAGACAGAAAGATGGTGGGGTGACAAGAACGTGTGACGCAGTGTAATGTATTTCAACTCAGATTGAAAAATAGTTCTATTGCACTGGAAGAGTATCTTGAAATGCCAGAAGCTAAGAGAAAGATTACAAGAGTTATGATAGATATGACTAGGAAGATTAAAGTGTTACGATGAAGAAGAATGATACAAAGAAACAGGACGTCTGATGAAGATAAAAATAAACTAAGAATAATAGTGGCAATGCAACATCTAAAACGGATGTTGAGTTTTGTAAAGCAATATGGAATAGCATTCTAGAACACATAAGGAAGTTCAGCACCAACGTCATGAATAAACAATTCAAGATATGATTATTGAAGGAAATTGTAGCAATAAAAAATGGTACTGAAAACCTTGAAGAAATACTGAACAAGATTAAGGTACTCAATAGCAGATTATATGCAAGCTATGAACCGAAAGTGAAAGAAGTCGAAGATGAAGAAACAGAAATACTATGTAGCAAGAATAAATTTTGTTCGTTGTACGAGTAATGAAACGAGGAAAGGTACCAGGAGATGAAATTACTTTACATATGATAAACTGATGAAAAGCCGGAGAATAAATTCTACTTATTTAGAAAATCTTTGAGTTTTACGTCCCATGGTTATGCCTTTTAGGCTAAAGGGGCGGTGATGATGAGTAATGAATGAAATGGTGGAATGAAGAAAGTGTGAGGAAACGGGAGTACCCCGAGAAAACTCACGCACACGGTGTTTGTCCACCACAAAGTTCACTTGGCGGAGGCTGGGATCGAACCCGGGACCCCAAGCACCAGAGGTGAACGCTCTACCACTGAGCCACCGCGGCCCCTTCTACTTATTTAACTTTGTTGAGTTTTGTAGAAGTGGAGCAGTGGCATGATCATACTAACGTATAAGAAAAGGCATTATACCTCCCATTTACGCATTTCTATATCTAGAAATATTCTTTCTGAGATATTTACAAAATGTTCACAAAAGTATTGACCTCCTGTTAGATCAAATTAACCTCAACTCACTAAGAAAACATACGGCATTCAGAAGTCTACATCACAGTAAGTCATATTCAGGTGGTGAGGGGACTGATAGAAAGGTCAAACGAGTATGAGTTATCAATTTGTATTGCGCTCTCTGACTGTGAAAAAGCTTTCGATTTGGTGTAAACCTCGGTGGTTACTCACAGTTTTAAATGGAAATTGATTCGTAGAAGCTTATACAATAGTTATAAAAAAAAAAATCTGGAAGTAAGCCTGGGTACATATCCGACTGTTTTGGCTATACAAAGACTATATGAATATAAAGGGCGAAGAGAAGAACGTCTGGGTGAACTACTTCTTCCCTGCTTTTTCTTCTTAAAACGAACTGCAGTATGCTTTGATCGCTTAACTGGATGAATAAAGGGATACATGTAAACAAGAAATATCTTATCAACTTACTTTTCGCTAATGAAACTCTCTTCACAAGCAACAAGATAGATTTGCGAGATGTGAGAGAAGAATTTAATAAGAGGATCAAGGAAGTCGGTTTGAAGATGAATAGGAAAAACACGAAAGAGATGTTCGACATCAAAGTACGTTAAGGATTGAAGCTGAAAATATATAATTAGCAGAAATGAATACCTAAGTCTGTCTGAGATAGAAAATATTCGTGCAAAATGTGGGGGGTGTAGAAACTTTCAACAATAACAACAAAGAAGAAAGGGGTTATGGGCAGTGGGCCGGACATATTGCATGAAGCAATTATCAACGATGTACGGAAGTCTTGACTATATATCAAGAGGTAAGAAGATATAGGAAAACGTCTTCATACAAAGTGGTATGATGATCGCAAGAAGCACTCCTAATTAATCTGAGAAAGATCTGTTCAAAATCGATGAGTGTGAAAAAAGATAGTTAGCTCTTCATTAGCAGAGGATTGTAACAATGCTTGTCTTTGAGTTTATTATATCTATATGCATATTTTACTATAATAAATACTGTATGTAATCATCTGTTTCGATGTTAAATTTACATTCCGTATTTGAAGCCTACATTCATCGTCCAGGTAAACTGCAGTTCTTCCTTCCGCTCCCCCAAACGATCCATCTAGACTCGCTAGTGGCAGACGGTAAATTTTTGTTAATGTCCATTCATATGTCAAAACAGGCAGAACGATTTCATCAAGAGTTCTACACTTTACACACATTGGGACTTTGCTGAATGAAGCTACGTTATTCCTTCCGACTAGACTCTAATCCAACTTAATAAGTCTGTAAATTTTTTCTTTGATCTTGCCATCCATGGATATATCACATCGCAGGTAAGGTAGTAAGTATTTAGTTCTTCTAATATTGTATTTTTAACATCTACTTTGAGAAATTATTGAACACTATTATCGTCTTTCCCAATATCTATTTTCGATTAGACTTCCCTAATCATTAAATCGAACTTTTCTATCATATTTTGCAGTTTTGTGCTGTTGTTTACTTAAAGGGCTATGACATAAGAGAAATAAAAGTATCAGGGGTGGACAGGTGTTTCTTCTTTATGTTTATATCTTCGTTTTCATTTTAAAACTAGTCTTGTTTCTTACTAGACAAACAATGGCCACTTCAGGTATTACTTGGAATATATTTTAAATATTAAACGAATAGTTTTAGACGATAAAATATTATTTTTATTAGTTATAATGTAAAGAAAATTCTACGAATAAGGAAGTTACTTTCTAGATTTTTTTCCAAAAGGACATTTGTAGGATAAATTTAGCAGAGAAAACTCCTACGCACCAATAGAAAGCTTTCGTTTTCCGGTATTTTACGGTTCTTAGCGTTGAGAATTTAAACAAGACTTTTTCCCCCCTCTATCATGCATCGTTGAGGTACTTTCTCCATCTAGGCTTTTAACCCACCGTTCTTTCATAACTTGGAAACCAAAGACGCTCATAAAATGGCAATCAAGTGTTATTTTTATGTGGCTATATACTTTTCTTTAAGATTTTCTCTCCTTGTTCCGAGTCTAACTGCTTATGTCAGTTTTAGACTTTTACGCCTATACTTGACGCCTTCATTCGAGATATTTCCTTCAGTCATTATATAATTGAAAAGCGTTTTCAAGGAAAATACAACCTCATTCTGAAATTGAAATTATTCAGAATGTGAAATAGCCTTCGTTTAGTCAATACATGTGACAGTAATTGGAAGTTTTAAATGTAACAAAGGAAGACATACTGTCTACTCATATACTAGATATTATTCTTAATTGATATAGTGAAAAGAAATGCAACAATACATGATGGACCATATCATTCAATAAGGTTACTCTTTAATTATATGAACACATTTTAATAAGACGTTCTCCTAATCGTGGTTTTGTAACTCGATTTTCTTACGAGTGGGTGCAGATTCAATCCCTGTTGAAAGTAAAACCCTTGATATAAAAAAAAATCCAATTCGAGGACTAGTTCTGATCCTACTTGAATCTCTGTATATAAAAATAAAAGTGACTATGTTTGTGACTAAGTTCCTCTTGAACCACCCAACCGATCTCGATCAAAATTTCAACATATCGCAGATAAGGTTCGAGTCTGCGATGATTTCTATCATTTTAGTTTGATGGTGCAACTTATGGGATGGGGGAGATACTTAAAAATGATCGAAAGTGACCGATATTAGTTTCGAATCAATAGTTTTTGGGGTTACTGAGATGAACAGTGACACTTCCGATACCGTTTAAATACAAAACCAGCCCCGCAACTTGGAAAGGGGATATATATTTAAAAATGATCGATATTAATGTCGAATCCATAGTTTTTGGAGTCACTGGGACGAACAGTAACATTTTCGATGCCGTTTAAATCCAAATTGTCCTCTTTATGTTCAAAATTAAATTTATTCTCCCCGTGCGAAGAATGGGTAGTGTGCTAATAGAAGATTCTTTATAACTCAGTATTTTATAAGTTGTGTTGTTGTTTGTTTATTTGTTGAAATTTAGAACCTTTTTTCAGCACTGAGTCTATTTGAGATGTGGACCTACAGTTTACAGAAGAATTAAAACATAAGAGTTAATTATAATTTCGAACCGCATCTAATTAACCATAATGTAATATTCGGTAGAATAACGGTACACGAGTTCCCCCCCCCCCGTCACTGTTTTATCATAAATGATGTTTATACAGATTGTACACAAGATTAAAAACAAGTAATTTGCTAATTGTCTCTAAAAGTGCTTTCCTCTAAGTTAAGTACGATCGGAGCTCTTACCCATTGCAGCTCGGAGATAGGTAAGAAACGTCTTGCCCGTTGCAACTTGCAGAGATAAGTAGATGACACAGTTAGCAACTGAAGTCTTCTGCCTCGAAATATCCGCTTATATAGCCAGTTTTTGGAGGCGGAGTCTATGGAGGGGTTGAATCCTCTTCGTGTTAATGGTGCTTGTACGAAGCACATCATTTTGAGGGTGCTTCCAATAAAAGGGGATATTGCAATATTGTTTATTGTCATGTTGCTACTGTCACGATGAAATGAAAAATGAAATGAAATGACATATTTCAGTTTTACGTACCACGGTTATGCCGGCTAGGCTAAAGGAGACGGTGATGATGAGAAATGAAGGAAGTGGTGAAATGAAGAAAATGGGAGGAAACGGGAGGACCTCGAGAAAACTCAAGCACACGGTGTACTGTCATGATGAAAAGCTTCATGAAAGTGTATGTCAGTATCAGAGATTGCGTCAATAGTTACCAAAAAATTTTTGTTCTTGATTTTCTCGAAGACTACTCATGAGAATTTTCACTCAGCTACATTATTTAGCTCAGCTTGATTAGGTTTATCAATTGTGGGGTTCCGGAGGGTGAACTCAACATGTTCAGTTTACTCTTATTAGCCGAAACCATTATTACCTATGATATCCATTATATATGATATATATAATCTTTGGACGTTTTTGGATCAATGTATAATCTTCGGACGATGCATAGTATAATGTTTGGACATCGTTTTTCTTTAAACGCTAATATATTGTAGAATTAATACAACTTAAACAATGCGTGTTTTACATTAACGTAAGGATTGCTTCAAACTATTAATAGTTAATAACCATTACTGAGGTTTCCACAGATTTAGTTGAAAATTAATACCTTTGCAATAACGATGAACCATTAGCTATTTTAATATCAACCATATTTCTCGTGCACCTTTCACTGTAATTTAACACCTATGTAACGCTGGCGCGTTTTCCGGGAATTTATTGTAATTAGTATTGAAATATCCTACTGGGTAACAACAATTTGAGAGAGAACTAATTAATGGAAGCCACAAGCAAACTGTATGATACCTTCTCACAAGGAAACCCACATTGTTATTAATAAACAGCATCCTTCACCATTAATACAAAACTTTATCTGCAGGAATATACTTCTGAACTTGGCTCCAGCCATATTCCAACAGAGAAAAGGAAAGTAATTTTAGTACTATCATGCGTATTGCGTTACAAGACAGTTTGTTGATATCCTGCCCTCATATTCTCATTACTTTAGTATGATTTTGTATATTTACGAATCCTACAGAAGTTATTACGAAAAGATACTTTATCTTTAGTGAAAAATGAATTAGTTCAGTTTCACATTCCAGGATTATACCCATTAGGCTAAGGGAGATGCATGAATAAGGCAAAGTGCACGATGATTGAGAAAGTGGGAGGAAACGGGAGCGCCCCAAGACAACCCACCACAAACTTACTTGTCCGGATATCGAACTAGGGACCCCACGTATCGGAATATATCTTGAGTAATCTCGAGCACTTTCAAACCCGATTCTAGCCATAATATAACAGAAAAATAATTTTAGCATTATTACGCACAACATATTACAGAGTACTTTTCTGGCAGCCTGTGCTCGTTTTTTTTTATTGTTTCAGTAAAATTTCTTATTAGAAAAAGAATAAAAGGATAAATTAGTTCGATATGATAATACAAGTAATTAGAATTGTGTTAGCAACGGACTAATAATACTAATGGATGAGTACTGGTCTAGTACATTATAGTCAAACTAGTAATTAGTATAATCAATTAATTAAGGAATTAGAAGGATACCTCATATAGATGGTTTCAAAAGTGACGTACCAATTGTACAGGCAAATAAGGGCTCGAATAAATTACAGGAAATGGACGGTTTACCAGCAACAGTGTACTGAAATTTGGAATCTTTATGATAGTTCAGATTTCTTCTTAACTACACAATTATGCCAGGGGCGGATCCGGGACGAACTTCTGCGGGGCGGTAGGTTGTAATACTGCTAATTAAAGCAACTTTTGAGCTTCAAACTCTGGAATGGGTTTTATTTATATTGACCCTTATTATTTGCGTCTTTGTGTGTGTGTGTGTGTGTGTGTGGGTGTGGGTGACAAGCATTGCACTGAAAGATAACTACAAGGTTTATCAGAGCATAAACGCGACAGAGCTCTTGAAAAGATAAAAATATGAAAGATAAGGTTTATCTAACGACGGATCGTCAAAGTTTAATCGACCTGCAAAATCTATTGTGTAGAATATAAAAGATATTACTGAGTCCAAACAATGTTTCGTTAATTAGTTTTGTAAAGTATATGTTCAAAAACTACGATAGGGAAAATGAATAAACATGAAATTATGTTTGAGGTATTCAATGCATAATACGTTGATTAAGAAATGTCACACCAAGAATCAAAGAAATGCATTTTGGAGCTCAAACAGCGAACATCATTAACGAACCATAAAATTGCGCAGTAATATTCCAGAGATGATATTTCGGCTCTTTTTGGGTCACTGGATCTGTTCGGCTCGCTTTGTATGACTTGATACCGGGTCTGTCTGGGTCACCAGTCTATTTCGTTCTTCAAGTCTTGTCCAGATCACCGGCCCAGACCGGGTCTGAGAAGAGGCTCAGGCCCGGATGACCCAAATAAAAATCATGACCAAAAAGACCCAGGCGACTCGGTGATCTATGACATATTTCATTACTGTGCTTGAAAGGATGAATATCACTTGCGCATACGATTTACCTATTTCTATCACTTTTTTAGCGCAGGATTATGTAATAATGAAATTGTATTGGGGATAAGACTCGATTCCCAGTGAGATGATCTCAATTTCAATATAAACAAACTCGATAATTGAAAAGTAAATTTAAGCTCCAAACATTCCAGACAACACACATATTACATTTTAGATACATCATCACAGACATGTGTAGTGAATAGCTAATATCTTTAAATGTTTGGTCTTCTACAAATAAACAAATAAAATATAAATAAATACTATTAAATGGTTGCGATTTTAGAACAAGAATCAACCTTTCTGGTTCACTTGGTTTATATATGATAAATTCATTTTGTCTAAACCTAAAAGCCTCTTTACGTTTATGGCCAGCATGTAAGTATAATAAAGCATAGCATGATGCTTTTTGTATTTACGTAGCTGATGGATCTTTTGTATTTCAAAATACCTCTACGAACTTCATTATAAATTTAAAACTAGGTATGAAGCAGACTAATGTGTGCACATTTAAGCTTCCCTTTCTGAATTGCATTTTGCAGTATTTCTGAACATGCGTGTTCGATCAAAATTTCCAGTTTCAATTATATACATATATATCTGGTGGGAGTACATTATCTAGGATTTAGTTGAAAATAATTCTTCATCTTTTTCCATTCATACTGTACTCTATAATAATATATTCCAATTGTTTTTGATGCACGCGTTTAAGTTCCCTCGTTTGTCTCTGTAATCAGAGAACACATACGTCCCAGTCATTTGCGGCAGGGCAATTAATGCTGTCTGCCCTCTCCAAATGGCATTGATGCCATATTGATCGTGTAAGGGGAGTGACATCTCTATCTCCCAACTGACTCACTAATGGAAGCGTTCGGTACGGTAGTGTGACTAGCTACAAATGGACGTATTTAACCGTGTCTTCTTATAATACTCAAACTACTGCATCAGAATATTCTAATGTCTATTTCAAACGAGAAACTAATTTTCGTCCTTCCTTTCTCTCTCTCTCTCTCTCTCTCTCTGACCAATTATTTTTCGCTAAATTTAGGAAGTCTGAACAACTGTTGTGCAATTCCACATAGTTTGTTAAAAGAATTACCAAAGCATGTGCAGCTGCGAAAGACCGCAATGCGATTTTTGTTTTATTTTCTTTTACCCAGAACTTTTTACAAATCTACAACTTTTTTTTTTTGCCATAAAAGGTTCAAATCATTTGGAATTATTAGAAATGAAATGAAATCCGTAAGTTTTACGTCCCATGGTTATGCCGGCGAGGCTAAAGGAGACGGTGATGATGAGAATTGAATGAAATGGTGGAACGAAGAAAGTGGGAGGAAACGGAAGAACCCCGAGGAAACCCGCACACCCGGTGTTTACCCATCACAAAGTTCACTTTTGGAATTATTAGAATTGCCGAACATTTGCTTGCATCTCAGTTTGAGGACATCGGAACATGGTATTGAATTTTAAATAATCAGAAAACTGGACAGAAAGTACACAGAGAAATGTAAATGAAAACTGGACAGAAAGTACATGAATCAAAATTTTAAAACTGAGATTGATTCTATTCAAAAGTGCATCAGGGCAAATTCATCTCTAGTACGAGGGACATTGGTTTTATTCCAGACCAAGTGATTTTCTGGTAGACAACATTGTGTCCGCGGATTTTCTTGGAGTTCTTCCATTCTTCCACATTCCACCACCAATCATTTCCCTACCATCCACTTCCGTTTCGTTTAGCTAAAGGAAATATATCATGGAACGTGAAACTGAACTCTAGTTCATTTTTTTTTTTCAAAAATACATGAAAAGGTTTAGACACTGCTTTCTTTTTTTTTAATGTTCCGTAATAACTGATCAATTTATGAAATGCACAAAATCATGTGGTATTGATACAAGTTAATTTAAGTAAATGCTCCAATTTAGGAAGATATACCGGGTGTTTCAGATAAAAAACTCAGAGCCTATAACTGTCCCTTTCTAATTTAAACTGTCTCTTTTTAATTTAATTATTTGAAAATGGATAATGATTATCTTGAACATGTTTTTACTGTTTATTATTATAAAGACTAGAAAAGAAACCATATTTATCTAACCCTAAAGTTATTTGGTGAGGCAAACGATAACATCTTAAGAATTACAATTTTTAATTAAGAGGGGGGGGGGTTAGCCCATCGTATAAAGCGAGCCGATTGCTTCCGTGAACAATTAATATATGTAAAAGAAAAACACATTTTTAAGTATTAGCAAATTATACTACCTTGATCAAAAAGTTCCCGGAATTCAATCACAAAATTAAAAATACAATTTTATTCGTGAAAATGTTGTTGTTCCATTCGAAGTAATCGCCATCGACTGCAACCCACTTATACCAAAGCTTGACCCAGTTCTCAAAACATTTGTGGTACTAGATTTTCGGTATGTCAATCAGATCCGTCTTCGATTTTCATATTATCTACTCTTGGCTGTTAAAACGCTTTCCCCGTAATGGTTTCTTGAGTTGATCAAACAGGAAAAAGTCGCACAGAGCTAAACCCGGTGAATTTGGTGGCTGCGGAATTGTATTCGCTACGTTTTTGGTCAGAAACTCGCGGATAATGATAGCATTGTGCGTTGTCATGGTGCAAAATCCACGAGTTATTTGGCCAGAGATCTTATTTTTTTAGGCGAGTTGCTTCACGCAAATGCTTCATAACACCCAAGTATTATTACTCGTCCACTGCCTGACTTTCTGGCAAAACATAATGCTGTACAACACCGTTGTAATCGAGCATCACCTTTTCTGACTAAAAACGACGTGTCTTTTTCGGACTTGGCTCATTGGGTGCTCGGCACTCGTAAACAATTTTCTTTCTTTTTCTTTTTGATCATCATTGCCGAAACACTTTTCCAACATTTCCAAGATCTTTGCATCATTTAATCATCAGTTTTTAACGCACACACTCATTGTTGCGAAAATTAACTCCATTGCAAAAATCAAACCATGCAGCCAAACAGATATACTCAACACTGCGTCACTTTCACAAATGGCAAACTAGGATGTTCAAATTAGGAGGGAACATCACTGACAGGTGTGGCAAACCACAAAGAAAGGAACAGTCAAATAAGATGACTGAGAGCACTAGATAGTGGTGATTCCGAGAAATTGTTTGATCAAAGTAGAATGTATTGTTATTCTCCTAACTGTAACATACGCGTACACACTACTTGTGAGAATTCACAAAGAAATTATATATATATATATAAAACTTATTGCGTTTTGCCTTAACAAGTATGTGACACAGCTTAAAACTTTGTATATTCAATATGATGACATCTTAACACAATTTACTTTATAATTATTTCTCTTATTATGTCTATTAGATCTCTCTTCTTATTATTTTTGAGACAACTTTCTCACTTATGGAAAGAGAAATGACAAATATAATGTAGATTCTTCTAATGTCGTTATGTGTTTGTTCGAAGGAAATTCCAGATGTTTGAAATTACCCTTCGTGTAATAGAATTTGTGACTCTCTCTCTTTCCTTAGACAATCAAGTGCCTGGAGCTTTATCCTTTTACATCTCTTCACGGGAAATGGGGATGGATTTCGAGGAGAAAACGCGTTCGTTTCATGTAATCTTATGTAATTCGAATTTATGATGCCAGTTCTTCTCTCTCTCTCTCTCTCCCGTCCATTTTCTGAAATGGTTATTGCTTCACATATTTCACCTACTTCTTCCGTACCTCGATTTACTACATGCAATTCAGAGATCTTCTCATGCACTCTTTTCAAGAGATATTTTTTCGTACCTTTTGTATAATGTATATACACCTGATGTGTAATAAAGATGTTTTATTTTTTTCTAAGAATCAACTATGTGCTTTACCACTTTGATTGCGTTACAAAGCTCATATGTATAAAGTAAAATAGAGGTTTTCAAACTTTTTTACGTTTCACATTATTAAATTGTACAATTTTAAATTTATACGAGCACATTGTCTGTTCTTCTCACGGGAAGAATACGTTTCAGTTTGGACATATAGGGCAATGTGGGGGCTGATTTTGAATTAAAACGGTATCGGAAGCGTCACTGCTCATCTCAGCGACCCCGAAAACTATATAATTAATAATAATATCGGTCATTTTCGATCATATTTATACATATCCCCTCCTGCTCCCCCAAGTTGCGGAGTTGAATTTGAATTTAAACGGGATCGGAAGTGCCACTGTTCATCTCAGCGACCCCGAAAACTGTGTATTCAGCACTAATATCGGTCATTTTCGATCATTTCAATATCTACCCTCCTCTTCCTCAAGTTACGAAGCTGAATTTGGATTTAAACAGCATCGAAAGTGTCACTGTTCATCTCAGCGACCCCCAAAACTATGGATTCGACACTAATATAGGTCATTTTCGACCATTATTAAACATCTCCCCCTCCTCCTATCCTAAGTTGCACCATCAAAGTGAAATGAAAACAGCATCTGAGGCCCGAACCTTGTTTATGTTGAAAATTTGATTGAGATCGCTCGTGTCGTTCAAGTTTTATGAAGTCACAAACATAATCACTTTCATTTATATATATATATATATATATATATATATATATATATATATATATATATATATATATATATATATATATATATATATAGAGAGAGAGAGAGAGAGAGAGAGAGAGAGAGAGAGAGAGAGAGAGAGAGAGGAGAAGGTGGGAATATGAAACAGGGTTGTAATATGAAATTCGCTATAATTGTCTACATACTAGTGCGATCCATTGGTAAAAGGGACAAAATTTTTTTTCTGTATTATTTTTTCTACTAGAGAGAAAAAGTTGCCTTACCATTAGAGTACTGTGCCACAGAAATATTAGTCTCCTGAGTCACTTCCTTTGGGTGCTATACGGACTTGAAATTTGGCTGAAATATGTATTTTTAACAGTATTACGAAATGAGGCAATTTTTTTCTGTTCGGAAAAGTTGTTATACAACAATATTGTATCACAGAAACCTCACTCCTCTGAATCAGTTTCTTTTAGTTTTATAGATATAGAGGGCTCGAAAAGTTAGTTGTAACGTACTTATATTTTTTACATTATACTTGAATGGAAAAATGAAACTAAGTATCTTACATATATGCTATATTCGAATACAACATCTTTATAATTATTACAAATATTACACAAGTTTCATAACATCAACTTTTTTGTTTCTTATCTTAGTTTGAAAATCAGTTGGAAAATCTTTATAAACATATGTGAACAAACATAAAAAAGAACACTACCTTGTACGTAAAATTGGACTAGATTTATGTGTGGTCTATATTACCCTACGTATATACTCGACTACAGGCATCATTGATAAATACTGTATATTAATAATATTAGAGAAGTTAGTGAGGCGATTTTTCATTCTTGTCTGTTTGAATATAAGCTAAGAAAGCTTTATAATATGATATATGAAAAAAAGATGACAAAAATACACCACTCAGTACAAACATAAGATTTAGGTTTTTGTGTGTAGTGTATGTTACAATAGACATCTTCACACAATTTTTAGATTAATTGCAAACATAAGAAAAGTAATGTAATGACATGAACATTTCTGATCTCAGTTTGAAAATAACCTAGGAAATCTTAATATACAAATAATATGTGAAAACATGACAAAATACATTACTTTCTATTCTTGAAAATGAGCTAGGAAAAGTTCATATCAAAATAATATGTGGAGATACATGTCAACATACATTACACTGTAGAAAACCTGACTGTGTTGAAGACAGGCGTACGTCTTCGGGACTCGAGTCTTGCCCTTATGTATCCATCTCGTGCACTTACACCACAAACACAAGACGATGCTTCTGTCACCAATTTTACACATCGTTCTACAGCTTAGCTAAGGCATGGAATATTCGGAATTTCAATATTTGTGGTACCACCTTGAATGACTCTATGAATATTCGCAGCAGTGAGATCCATAATAAGTGTGTGTGTGTGTGGGAGGGGGGAAACAAGTTATAGCCAAATCTGTCCAGTTTATGAGTTCTGTGTACTCTTCAGCTTCAAAATTGACTAATGGAATGTCGTAATTTCTGATTCCAGGGATTTGCGAGGTTTTTGCCTTAAGGACTCGTCGAAACCCCAGTTCTCTGATATGTTTCTTCTTATCTGTCATCATAGATAGGAGAATATTCTCATGATGTGCAAAGTATCCATTTCTTTGAAGTACAGGATCAATGACAGCCTTGTACTTTTCAGGGAGGAAGCGCGATAACTGAATTATTTTGAAGAAATGTCTTGATCCATCTGTGCCAAAACGTTTCTGTTTTATGCTGAATCAAACTGGCGCATACACTTTTACAACATACTGAGAGAGCACTTTTAATTCTTCTGAAGGGTTTGGTGTAGCTACATACAATCGAATAATTCTGTTTGCTGTAGAAACCCACCTAAACGTGCGAAATGTTTCCTGGGATAGCGTTTTGCCAAAGAATCAGGAAAATTTCCATTTGAAACAGCTCTGCAAATCTCATACAAATATTTCTGATCCGCACTGAGATCATTATAATTCTCGAAAGCTGAAAGATGGCTCTCAATTACATCTTATTCCACAACTGGTTGGTTTTCACAATTTAATAATGATCTTCCAATCTGTTCAGAAAATGCATGAGGACCTGTTGTCTTACCATCAATTGATTCTAGCAAATGTCTTAAAGGGAGCTCATTTACGTGCAGCAGACAAACCAACCATTGCAAAAGTCTTTGAACAGACTCTTCTAAACGTCGTATTATTCCAACCTTTCTGCCAGTATTTGTAGCAGTCCTTGTATTTGTAGCACGAAAATTTGAAATATTTTCACTCTACGTATTGTAAATTGCATTGGCAGAATAAAAACACATACTCTCCATTTCAATTCTTTTTAGTTCAAGTTTCTAACACAATTATTTGGCAGGATACTAACCATTCCTCTAGTCTCCTTGCTCATCAACCTAAAAGTTGGAAAATTTGCGGAAGGAAAGGGTTAACCATGCTGGTGGCACCCAAAGATAATAGATTTCAACAAAAATAAATATTGATTTTTAAAATACTTACTAAGGAGCAATAATCCTGCACTATTAGAATACCGATGTGCAAACTTCAATTTTTCACTCCACCCTAATGTCAAACCCTCACGAACAGCGGATTCAGTGCGTAAAGTGTCAGTCTTGGGATCATCTTGAATATTCAGCATGTGAAAAATGAAATGAAATTTTGAGTTTTACGTCCCACGGTTATGCCGGTCAGGCTAAAGGAGACGATGATAATGAGTAATGAATGAAATGGTGGAATGAAGAAAGTGGGAGGAAACGGGAGAACCCCGAGAAAACCCACGCACACGGTGTTTGTCCACCACAAAGTTCACTTGGCGGGAGCAGGGTTTGAACCCGAGACCCCTAGCACCAGAGGTGAACGCTCTACCACTGAGCCACCGCGGCCCCCTTCAGCATGTGAAAACGTGATGCATATGTGATATTTGTTCTTACTAGCCTTCAGTATTCGCAGACAGTTGGCATATTTCGGTTCAGAATGATATGCAAAATACATATCGTCCTGCCCACATTTAGATTTAAAGTACGTCTAAACAGGCCTGTAGTTTGTAATTCACTATTCGTTTCTGCACACTCAATGTTGTAATACACAGCGTATGTAGGATTATATAAGTTTATTAAACTTCACTAGACAATTACAGTAGTCCCTCAATCGGCTTTATTTTGAACTATTTGGTGGACAAACACCGTGTGCGTGGGTTTTCTCGGGGTTCTCCCGTTTCCTCCCACTTTCTTCATTCCACCATTTCATTCATTACTCATCATCACCGTCTCCTTTAGCCTAACCGGCATAACCGTGGGACGTGAATCTCAGAGATTTCATTTCATTTTTTATGTTGAACTATTCCACTATTTAATATGATTACCCTATTTTCCAAGCCCTAAATTTTGGAAAGGTTGATTTATAATTTTATATTTCCTAAATGAGTGCGTAGTTATGCATATACATTTGGTAATACAAGTATCAAAGACTGAATTTTGCTGTTTGATATGTGAAAGCAGTCAGGCTCAGAAACTTGTGAAATGGCAGTACAAATCAAAAAAGTGTTCCGTATTCCCCCCTTCTCCACCCCCTTCTCTCTCTCTCTCTCTCTCTCTCTCTCTCTATATATATATATATATATATATATATATATATATAAAGATAAATAGATAGATAGATATGTTTGCGGTTCTTAGCTATACTTGTTTGTGATATGCAATTTACTTGAACTTTATTTTTACTGTTTTGTTTTCAGAAATGCTCTGTCTGAGAGGACCATAAGGACAGACCTCGACAAAGACCACAGTTTGAGAAACATTAAATTAAGATATAATATGATATAGCCTACCGTAAAGTAATTAGTAAATCTTAACTATATATGAAACTACATGAGCTGACATAAATTAATGAGCACTTCTAGGACTACAATGATTAAATTTGACATGATTGTAGCTTTCCGGAATTAACCCATAGGAAAATTGCCGAAATTGAATATTTTTAATTTTTAGGGGATCTAAAGAGGGGATGAAGAATTTCCCTATGTTATTTATTTATTTATTTATTTATTTTTACCTATAATCTCATGTATAAGATACTTAAAATTGGAATAGAAACTTGAAATTTGGTATGCTTGTACGTTTTCGTTAGCGTTACCTAAGTAAATCATCAGAAATAAACATTCCAACCGTGGAGTGGTTTTATGGGGAATCGAAAAATCTTTCCCATGTTACTTATATGGGACGTCTTCTACACCCCAAAATGTTTAGGCACTTCCGGTAGGATTAGAATGATGAAATTTGGCATTATTGTAGCCTTCCAGGACTAACCGACAGGAAAATTGGCAAAAGTGAATATTTTTAATTTTTAGGGGTCTAAAGGGAGATGAAGAAATTCCTATGCTATTTAAATGAGCGTTTTCTCGGGATACAAAATCTTGTCTTACAGATAGTTGAAATAGGAAAAGAAACGATAGAATTGTGGGTTCAAGAGGTGCGAGGCCTTAGGCCGATCAAAGACAGTATGTGGGGGCGAAGTCCCCGGATGGGTAGATTCAGGAAATATGAAGAGCGAGTTTACGAAATTCACTGTTGATGCAAAGACCTATAGATAAGAAAGGCGAGGCTATAGACCGAGCAGACTCGGGGGTCTGGGGGGGGGGGCAGAGGCTAGTACTCTTATAAAATGTTCGTACAAAAACATGCCTATTGCCGCGGTTTCGAGTATCGCGATTTATAATTTGATATACTAAAATTTCAATTAGTGCCTTCTAAATTTCGAACTACCGTAAACCTGAAATGTAGTCACTATATATGCAAGCAGAGTTACCTTTAGTTCTAATTTTGGATCGCTAAAAGTCGAGCTCTTGCAGCGCTTCATTCTTATTCGAAAGCAGCAGTGAAGTACGGGATAAAAATGGGTGCATGAAGTTCCCCTCTCCACCTTTCGGTAAAGGCTTGCGAAATACTATCACGAACTAGTGTTCAATTTGTGCCGTAAACTTTAGAATTTGTGGTCCATTAACAACAAAGGAATTAAACAACAAAGATGGGGCCTAACTTCGGTATAGCACAAATTGTAATACATGCCACACAAATCACCACAAATTGGACACTAAATATTACCATAGGTTTTGAATTGAATCCGAGATAGTGGGGGAATTAGGGTGAAGTTAGCCCTCACCATTATTGTTTAATTTCTTTGTTGTTAATGGAGCACAAGTTCTAAATTTATAAAACAAATCATCACAAACTAAGTACTAATTCGTAGTGGTATTCGCAAGCCTTTATCTGGAGGTAATGGGGGAGGGACAACTTCACGCATCCGACAAAAATAAATGACCAAAAATGCTATTTAAACTAATGACAATTTTGGTAGTTTATTTTTGTCCCGTACTCTACAAGTTAAATTAATAGTTCGTTTATACCAGTAAAAAAATTAATTACTTCTGCGTGAGTCGTTATTTATTACTGAACACGTTTAACGTGTTTTTATCTTTATTAAATTTAATTACTAGATTTGAAAAATCCTTGGCGAATGAATGATTAACAATTTTACATGAATTATTTATTGTGGTACTTTTTGTGGTTTCAATATTAATCTTCATAAAGCAAGAACAATAAGGGATAGCGAATAATAGCTTTTTGACATAGATTCAGCGTCCGAGGAATATAATCTATCTTTCATCTTATGCCTCTGTTGCGACCAGTAGCTATAGATATTATCAGTTGATTATTGAATTCAGTGCCGTGCCGCGGGGGAGGGGGGACTAGCGGGGCGACGGCAGTAAGGGGGCGCAAAATTCGGGAGGAAAAATATTATATATATATATATATAGACAGGGTTGCATATTTTAATCTTTCCACAGAGATATCTCGAAAACGGTTAAACCTAAATGAACCCCCCCCCCAAAAAAAAAACTCAAATAGGAAATTTCATGGGGCACATCGAATGATGTCATCGTAGTGCCCCCCAGAGCTCAATATGAATATGCTGACCCATATGAAAAATCTTTTACCACAAGGCTGTTTAGTTTTTAAAGATCTATCGAACGAGGTATAACTCGCCAAATGTTTCCATTTAAAATTTTAAAGTTGGGCCCTAGGCCCCTATGAAGGGCGGCCCTGAGGGGCACCACGACAACGCCATTTGATGTGCCCCATAGCATTTCCTATTTGAAGTTTTCTTTGGTTCATTTATGTTCAACCGTTTTTGAGATATTTCCGTGGAAATATTAAAATGGGCCACCCTATATATATATATATACTAGCATATATTACCCGCTTCGCTGGGTTGAAATGAAAATTTAAATGCACAACTCCATATCTCATGTGTTTAATACCCGTGAAATATGCTTGCAGTAAATGTTAACATTATATCGCCTGTCATTTATGTTAACCCGCCGAGTGACACGGTCATGCGGGTTGCATACAAATACGTTTATTTTTACCTATGATGAACTAACAAAGGATTTGTACGTTATGGACACTTGAATGGTCAATTATCTCAAGACACTGGTAATTAAAAATTAAAGTGATATGATAAAAACCATCTAGGGTCCAAATCCTAATAACCCCCCAAAAATGAAAGAAATTGGTTCAGCCGTATTAGCGTGATGAGGGAACAAAGGATTTGTACGTTCTCTTTTATATATATATATATATATATATATATATATATATATATATATATATATATATATATATATATAGGCTTGCCATACGTCCCGGTTTTGAGGGGTCGTCTCGGCGTCCCGGCCGATTTCGTGTTTACACCCAGTCGGATGGAGAGATTTAGTTTCTAGTCGCAAAGTTATTTAACAACTTCTAGCGCTTTTTCCGTAAAGAAGTTTAATGGAAAAGTCAAGAATGGTAGGACCAATGTCCTGTAAAATGAACTTGCCAATGACTTGCAGTGAATTCTTTGATAAAATGAGTAAGTGTTTTCTTGAGAAAGATTCATTCGAGTGAAAAGTATAACCCCAATAATACGCAATAGTTCTTTCTTTTCTCCTCGTTTTGCACATGTTAAATTAGTTAATTGTAATTTTATATATAATGGAACGAAAAAGTAATAAAAAGTGCCTTAAAATCAAGGAAAAACAGCGTTCATTTTTGAAATTTTTTCACGCTTCGCGGCTGGTCTCTAGACCTCACTCATATGTACGGGGGCGCCGTCGTATACTCTCGCTCAGGACGCTGATTTTTCAGGACACGGTACTGATTGAATTAACATAGTTAGGATGTTTACCGTAATTTCACATTGTGAAACGAGATCCACTTCTTGTAGTTATTAAGTATTCTGCCTGTCGGCAAGTCCTGGAACTAATGAATTTTTTTTCTTTCATCTTTCCTTCTTATGTTTGATTCGGGTCTCGAAATTTCCTTTCCTCGTTTTCCGATTTTCAGCTTCCTTTTTGACTCCCAACAACCCCCTTCCCCCAAAAGGTAATATCTGTAATAACAGTAACTTCTAATTTCTGAGTACAAATAATAATAATAATGTTCATTGATATACTAGTCATTTCAAGAAATATTTAAAGCAGCCTTCCTCAACCTGGGGTCGGGGACGCGGTGGCTCAGTGGTAGAGCTTTCACTTCCGGTGCTCGGTGTCCCTGGTTCGATCCCAGCTCGGGCCGTGTGGACTTTGTGCTAGTCAAATACCGTGCTCGCGGGTTTTCTCAGGGTTCTCCCGTTTCCTCCCACTTTCTTCATTCCACCATTTCATTCATTTCTCATCATTACCGTCTCCTTTAGCCTAACGGGCATAATCATGGGACGTAAAACTGAAAGATTTCATTTCATTTCCAACCTGGGGTCCGCAAGACGATCTGAGAATGGCACACACAGTAGTGAGAAATACACAATTTTAAGTTAAATAAGTGAATTAATTGAATTTGCCGTGAGAATGATATTCGACCTACAAGAAGTTGCCTATACTCCAACGGCATTTTTTTCCTAACAGACCCAAAAAGCGTTAGAGACTGATGTACGTGTTTGTACAATATCTTTAAACGAAAATCTTTATCACAATAGAAAAGGAAAGAGGGAATGAGAAATTCTTGCTCGGCATTCTTCCATTTGTCTAAAACCCTTGACTAAGCTATTTTCTGTGACATACACTCTTCCTCCTTTCCCCCTTCAAGGAGTTTTAGTTTTGTTTACGTACTGGATTTATTTATATATTTTCAACATATTAGTCAAGGTGCCCAGCCCTAGGTTTGAAACCCAGGATTACCCGATTATGGAGCACCACTCTAACATGATTATACCACTGAAAAATCTCTGAAAAAAACTCATACCCTATATATATACGTGTACTAACATGCTGAAAAATATAAATACTATCTGTATATATTGCAAGGGATCCTTCGCATGTATGGTAGACTGTAAAGGGGGCCGCAGTGTGGAAAAGGTTGGGAAAGACTGGATTAACGAATAATGTGCAGAGGAGACAGAGAACTGGTGAATATTCATGGATAAAACAGGATGAATGCGCAAATTATGAGTCATTGAAGCGATGTCATCCTTTCTCCTCTCAATAGTGTTGAAGTGGCTCTTTGATCTGGCAGTTGTATTGTTTCTATTCCATCGTACTCCAGCTAAGCTAAGCTAATTAGATTGAACAAGCACTATAGAAATAAAAACGAAACCACATGACCGCTCACGTGGCACCATCCCCTCATCCTCGTGTCTTAAATTATCATGCCTTTGGTTGTATAGGTGTTGTTCTCTCAGCGTAATTACGTCACAAATCAATTAACATTGCCATCGCATTCAGCCGCGTGCTACATATAAGCCTGTAGATTCGTTGTGTTGAACAGAACACGTGATATTATTAAGAGTTGATACTTCATGCAAAATGCACGAACCTATGCATTGTGATGTCTCTCTCTCTCTCTCTCTCTCTCTCTTTTTTTTTTTTTTTTGTTTGTCTTTTGTTGCTGTTAAAGTATTAGGGAAGTAATTTCCTACTTTTTGTTGTGTGTGTGTGTGGATGCAACGTGTCACCTGCAATGTTGAGCACGTGTGCCTTGTGAAAAATGGATTCCACAAGAGATACCAAAAATTATCTGCTGTTATGTAACAAACCACAACATAGCGGCATGCTTTTAATTACTTTACATTCCCGACTAGTGTTGCGAAATCTGATTGTTATTTAAATACGAAAGTTGCTTCATTCCTTTGGCTATTAATAGAACTGAAATCTAAGGATTCCTTTTGAGTTTAACGTCCCATGATTATGCAGTAAAGCCAAGAAGGATTGTGTTGATTGTGACTTGTAAAGCAGACTAAGTCCAAAATCTTACTTTTGAGATGTAGCTTAGGGTGTCCACACGTCCCGTTTCTAACAGGAAGGCGGAAACAGAATCTCCTCTTGAGACGCTGAATCGATTCCAATGAACCGCTTCTCGCTATCTGTTGTACTTTTTGCTTTACAACGATCAATGTCAAAATTGATTTCTAGCACATTCCAGTTTGAATGGAAAGTTAATAGAAATGAATCTGATTCTTGGAACGGTCCATCGACTGCGAAAAAAAAAATGCCACTCCTCACTAACTTTTATCACTTTTGCTTTGATATCTTTCGACAGATGGACGGACATGACCGTTACGTACTTGAGACTTCGTATACTTATGCAAAGCAGAACTTGGGAAAAAGGAAAGAAAAGAAAAGATAGCTTTAAGACTTGAAAACTATGCCCAAGTAAGGGTAATCCTATACAACCACACTTCACGGTTGTCTGTTGACAAGTATTAGAATGAAAAGGGGTAAGGTATAGCAGGAAACAGTTTTATTTTTCAACCTGAATTAGAGTACCAAGATCTATCTACACTAACTATTTCCACCCTTCATATTCTATTGAAACCTGGAGTTGTAGATTTAATTAATTTTGGTTTGAATAGTGAATCGCTTTAAAGCAAAGACGACAACAGAAGATTCTTCCTCTATTGAAACTACAGATTGTTCAGGGTTCAATATTGAATTCTCACAGAAGGAATACAGTCAAAATATACACAGCAAATAATGGTAGTATTAATATAGGTCCATTTCAATACAGGTCAATGGCCCCAGCATATAACTATCAATTTAATGTGGTATTTCAGCACTAAGGGTCTGGTGTTGCGGATAACACGAGCCTAATGTTATCAGTTTGACATGAAGCCAATGTGAAAATAATATTGTGGCGGTATTTAAATATTAGGTGAATCGACAAATGAACCCCGAAGCAGCGCCATGGTATTCTTTTAATTTGTGCCATTTGTTGTTAATAACACTTGAGATGCCATTAAGATACTAATATTGATAAAGGTATTGCTCGTCAGTTATTAGCGAAACTTTACATTTACTAAAAGCAATCACTTAACAAAGATACTATAACCGTATCAAAATCTGTCAAGTAGATACAGTTATGCTCTTACTTTTAGCAGGCACATTGATTCCCAAGGATATCATAAATAAATATCAAAGTAACTGATAGCATCTTTTATAGTATTGTTTATTTTTCCGAATGAGTAAAGCTTTATGCAGAACATTTTTACATTTATACTGAGTAATGAACGATATATTGTATTTTCCGTAATCTTTCACGAAAGTACACCGAGGGAAATCCATTATTTGGACAGCGATATATTGCTCAAATATACAGAATCCATAAGTTTATTATGGAAATCTGTTCGAAGCATATGCTATCCATACGCTACATTCATACTGTCTTTTTCCCGCTGAGATGTTACGTCATGATGCTGCAGGATGTCTGACATCTAACAGTCTTCCTTATATTACATACGTATACGTATATTACATACTTGAGTTATATAGTCCGTCTGTATGTGGGATCCTTACCGCCTACATGCATTTGTTTGTTTCATACGGAAATTACGTATAGATGGAACATTTATGCGGAAAGTATTATAAAACATACGTTAAGTCCAAAATCTAAAAGATTTACGCATGTAACCTACGTTTTTACGTACGCCACATGTTTATTTTCTCTGTGCAGTAAAATACTAAAGGAACAAATCATTCAATAGCACATATCGTCGTCGTTTTGTCAGAAGTAACTAAGTCTAAAATCTTACTTTTTGAGATACAGCTTAGAGTGGCCAGATGTCCCGTTTTCAATGAGAATGTTCCCCTTTTCAGAAAGTCATCCTTTGTCCCAAGAAGAAAACCAAATGAGATGCAAAATGTTCATTAAAAAAAAATAAAAAAAAAATAAGCTTCCCACTTTTGGCTCGTAGTTCTACTATATTTTGTGTATGGATTTCAACATTGTTCTAAAGGGAAGACTGGTTCTTCTCTAAGAAATTCAGTGATCAAAAAATGTGAATTCAAGATATGCCTCTAATTCTAGTTGTTGTTTTACGTCAAAAGATAACCTTACTATTGGAATAACTTTAAATAAATAGAAATTGGTTGTTTTGAAAAGCTAGAGGCTACTTTCTCATTGGCATGAATAACTACATAAAAATGATTACACCTAGACGGGTTGTCAAACTTTACCAGTTTAACGACTGTACTTTTTTTATTTTCTCAATCTGATCACCTTAATATAAGTCTTTTAAAATTAGAAGTCGAAAGATCAGAGACGACAATTGTATATCGCTAAAATTTATCTCATTTTACCCTATATACTGGAGTTCTCGACTATAGTGTGATGTCATCACTTCGATGAACGCTTAAGATAATAAGAACAGATTGTTGCCCACTTCTTTATATTAATATCACCTTTTAAATTACCTTTAAAAACCTGATCTTTCTGTAACGTGAAACGTGCCATGGGAGCATAACTAGTCATCTATTATGTATTGTTATTTGTATATTAATCATCCAATTTTGTATATTAATCCCACTTCTTTTTGCCAAATGAAGCATTTCCGGATCTATTACTATTATTACTTAACCACTAAGGAAAAAAGTAAAGAAAGAAATTTGTTGTTGACAAAACCAAACATACATCGATGGGACTCCTCGTGACTAAGTGGTTAGAACTTCGTTGTCTGTGCAAGAGGTCGGGTTTGATTCCAGGTGGTAGGTACTGTGGTTTGAATTAAAGCTACGGATCTACGTCTAATATGGCCTAGTATCCTAAAGTCGTGGCCAATCTAAGCTTGCAGTGACGTAAGTACTGGCCCACTCACAGTCAGAAGGAAAGTATTATATTCATGCGCGCATTTAGGCAAGTTTTCTACAGCTGACAGCCACTGAGTAAAGCGATGCTTAGGAATCGAGACAGAGCCTCCGATTGACGATCACACACTCTAGGACTGGGATGTATAGGGCTCCGGAAGAACTCTTGGAGTGCCCCATTTTCCATGCCCATGTATCATGTAGGAGCCTCACAAAGTATACTAAGTTTCATCTTCTTATTCTTTTTTATTCTGTTTATTGAAATGACACTCTACTTCCAGCTTCATTTACGCGTGATAATAGGGGCCCCAGGGTGGGGACCTCTTCTGTTTCTTTATGGTATTGCAATAAATATCAATCCACTAACAAAGGGCCCCAGCAGCACTTTATGAAAGTCAGTTTCATATAAGCATCCATTGGACTCCAATATACATTTAGACAATATAATGCTGGGGCCCATTGTTGAAATATATTCTTACTAGTTCACAAAGTGCCTCAAACAGGACTTTGTAATACCGTTAGTTTTATTCCAACAATGTGACCCTAAGACTACGTTCAATGCGAGTGTCATTGAATTCTGCGAACGGAACAAACTACAAAGAGTAATATGCTCCAACACAGCAGACATGTTTTATCTTTCCATGTTATTCAATATGCATTATTATAGATTAGAGAGGGCTCCAGCAGGGATCCCTGCCTTTCTGGACTGGCCAGTCCGAGCCTGCGATCACATAGTAGTGAGTCACGTTCGAGGATCAGTTAACAAACAGTACAAAAGAAACATCCGAAACTTCTTTATCCGTGAGATCCTTGCTCCTTCCAGAGCCACCGTGCCCCATATAGAATGGAAGAGAATGAAAGTGCCTACAAATCTCGGACTTAAAAAAAGGGGAAAAAAATGTTGTCTCTCTGGGCCTTTTTCAGTATAGTTTTCGTCAACGCAACGTAACAATTACGTCTTAATTTGCGGTAATAAACATAACAGTTATAATTACTCATTGCTTTTTACGTTGCGGTGCGATCAGCAAATTGTACGATGAAAGCCTTTGTCTTTAATACATTATGGGAAACCTCGTGGTAAATAGAGAAATTTTAAAGATACGGATTATAATAGAAAATTGGATCTCAATAAAGTACATTGTGCTGTTCCTTGTGCTTCCACTGCATGTTTATTTAAAAATGCATAGTTGTTTGGTTGGATCTGAGTTTCTTTTAACACTGAGGGTAAACGATGCGTGGACCCACAACTTAACATAGGTTTCCAGAGGAAATTGAAGCTGGGTCTCCCACACTGAAAGCGCGTACTCTAACCATATAACCAAGGAAGCTCAAGAGCTTGCGTAGGTTTTATATTATTTCTCTCGTTCACATTGAAGTTGGTGGAAAGAAGCGATACAAATTGTATTCTAAAGCTTAAAAACTTTTTTTTTTTTTTTTTTTTTTTTGTAAAACAGAATCTGTTGATTCTATCCGAAGTTTCCTTCACCGTAAGAGCCTTTTGTTTCCATTGCACCAAAATATATGTACTTTTTGACACGCTTTGTAAAATCGTCCATGTTTACAATCTTGTACCTTTATTTTTCACCCCGTCTCTTGTCTTTACGGATGTTGACACTTTCCCCTTTTTCCAAGAATTCCTTTTTCAACGAAAAAATCACCTGTTATATTAGCGGTAAGACTAACAACATCACTCACACTCTCACAGGGATTGCCACGTCATAAATGTGAATACATATTTAAAACAATTTGCCTTGCTTGGCTATTTAATGGACTGCCACCTCTATGTAATCGAAAATAACACGCAAGTGAACAGACACTGAATTTTCCATATTGCACCTATACAGAAGAAAACGAGCCATTTTATACATGTGTAAATTATTGTACTTCACAAATATATTGTAGGTTTTTTTCAATCAAATCATAACTGCACAATTTGCTCTACATAAAGGGTAATCTTATTTAAAATGTGGGATTATTTGATTGAGCGCATCGGCAAACCGCGTTGCTTGTTACAGAAAATGTTGCAGCCCTGTGTTCGTTTCTATAACTTAAGATCATTGCGTATTTGCGAGCATGCATTATGTATATATTAACTATTTGTTACTTCAAAGTACTAATAAAGTGCAGGTAAATCTAAAAAATGAGGTTCTGTAGTTGGAAACTCTATCATAATGATGCAGTTCCAACATTACTTGGAATTACTTATGGCTAGTGACTTGGAGCAACTGATATTACGTCACTGAAAACTTAGGTTGGTCACGACTGGTAATCCTGTCCCACTACAGGGAAAATACGTAGGTTTTAAAAGATAAATAATAAAACCAGAAAAAAAAAGGTGTCGGTGTCTGCTATCATTTGCTTGGTTTATATTTCTATTCATACTAGTGGCGCACCTCAATGCTGCGTATAAAAGGGCTATAAGAGAAATGCATGAGGAGCGCTCTAATATGTAATCAGTTGATTTACATGAAAATTTATAAACTGATTTTGTATTAGGGCGCTTCCCAGGCTTTTCTTTATAGTCGTGTATAAATAGAAAATATTTTTAAAGTATTTTATTCAAAACATTTATTTTTTACTTTTTAGTACGATTTGCTTCATTTCGTATGTTAACATTTTTTTAAAAAAAAGCGTGTTTTTAAACTTTCTGTTTTTTTTTTTTTTAAATATTTTCTACGTTTTAGTCATGGTTAAGTACATTTTCAGTTAACATTTCAATATTCGCATACATTTGTTATTTAGATTTTATGTTTTTCCATCGGTCCTTCAAAAGAAACATCCTCAGCTGTAAACATAAATACATTGAAATATTGAACATGTAAATAACAATGGAATATTGTATTGTCACCTGACTTTAAGGCTGCAGAAAATGTCATTATTGTGCGCCGTTGAGAAATAAGATAAATTAAAGGGAAGATTTGAGGACACTGTTGGATTAATATAAGTTAAGGAAAAGCACATACTAACATGAACCTTGAAATGATAGGTAAGATCAGTAGTTCTCAACCTTTTTCCACTGACGGCACACTTTAGTGAACTTCCAGGGGATCGCGATACATTTGTTTGATATTTTAATTATAAACTAGCTGGACCTCCGCTCTCTACACAGCGCATCATTCGCATATGAGCATGAATCTCTTTGTCATTCCTCACGTCTGTACATGTTCTTTTACAGACACAAGTCAAAGACGTCTTGATAAAAATCGGCAAGGGATACCATAAAGGGAAGACTTTTTAGATTACTTTTTTTTCAATATCTCGCACCGTTTGCAAGATTTGAGTCTACTTCTGTTTGAGTTTCTAATTCATGTATGATCAGTGTTTTCTTTCTTCTTGCTTGCCGCAGGTAATAAACAAATACATTACAATCACAATTAATTATAATGTCAGTGATATGTGGTGTTCATTGAGCAAATCACTCCAAATAATAAAGATTCATTTTACACAGGAGAAATGGTTATCTTTCGTTTTACATTATCATTTGGCTGTGAATCAAATGCCTGAGAGACATGCAACCCCTGTATACAACTATGGGGTGTTGTAATGTATAACTCGTAAGATGTAATACTTTTTTTTTAATGTCAACATTTCCAATGTACCCCTAAAAATATAAAAAAGAAATAACGGTCATGTTTTTTTTTTTTTTTTTTTTTAATATTCAATTAGAACTGGACAATTTACACAAACTTTGGAATCGACCAGTGAAAACAGCAAGTTTCTAGCACTTGTGGTTTTCGAGATCTCATTGTCAAAAGGATTGAGGACAAACATATAAACCTAGCATTTTAATATACAGGTAATAATAATAATAATAATAATAATAATAATAATAATAATAATAATAATAATAATAATAATAATAATAATAATAATAATAATAATATCTATTATAATAGTGAAACCTATTAGTTTTTATAATGACTCCATATAGCACTGAGCATTATTGCTATCGTTGGAGATGTTGAATGGTACAGTCTGTCTCGATTTAATTAATTATCATTAAATTCTTCATGATTTTTAAAATCTATATTTTCGTACACCTTAGGGGACTGCGTGACAAACCAGTGTGTTGCGACACATCGGTTTAGAAGCAGTGGGTTAGATAACAACGAATCGAATACAAAGCTATACATCTACCTAGTTGGCAGCATTTCACACTGTTACAGTAGGTGTTTAAACTGCTTTCTGTCTTTTGTGGAAGCAAACTGAGGTTATAAAACACTTTTCTTAGAATTTGATACGAGATATCTTAGTAACGTGTCTATTGGTTTTTCAGTAGAACTTCGGTAAAGTTTGTTGATTGTTGAGGTAAATATTTTTGACATTCTACAGGAAGTAATAGGAGCAAAATATGAGTTGATGGGAATAGGAGAGCTACAATAACTTGTGTTTAGGTTGTATCTCGGAAAGATTACATATTGTTGCATGTGTGATAACAAATCGCACAATCCGGGCCCGCTGTATCTCAGTGATAGAGCATTCACCTCTGGTGCATGGGGTTCTTTGTTCTATCACAGCTCGCACCAAGTGAGTTTTGTGATGGACAAACACCGTGTGCTTGGGGATTTTCTCGGGGTTCTCCCTTTTCTTCCTACTTTCTTCATTCCACCATTTCTCATCATCACGTCTCCTTTAGCCTAGTCAGCATATTCGTTAGACGTACAGGTTCGATTCCCGGCGAGAGCTCATGTGGTTCGGATTCCACGTTAATCAGTAGTTCCACGTCTCACATAGCCTCGCTGCTGAAAGGGACGCTAAACTGAAATTCTACTCAACTCAACTCGTTAGACGTAAAACCTCATTTCATTTTACGTTGCACAATCCTCTTAAATTCTAATATTCCATCGTCTACGTTGACATGAACACCATTTAGTACTAATAACAAGTTCCTGAAACAAATAACAAAGAGGAAGAAACAAGTAAGTTTTGTTTCAAGTTGCAAAACAATGGTAGACTTCCAAACTTGAGGCTTGAATTAGTAGATCTATAATTTCCAGTTGCAAAATAGGAATAACATCCGAAATATACATTATTCTTCGAACGCTGAATGCACACTGAAAACAATCGGTTTATCTTCAATTATCACCACATAGAAACCAATATTAAGCCTGAAAGTTTTTACTACTTTTTGTTTCAGTAGAAGAATAGGAACAGAGCCGAAATTTATACATGAGTCACTGAATCCATATCAAAAAGCCACTTTTGCTGCTGCTCTAGGAAGATTTAATATTGAAGCCCGAAGTGGTTATAGATTTGCATCATGTGTGTGTGTGTGTGTGTGTGTGTGTGTGTGTGTGTAGGTGGGTGGATGGTATCTGTATAATCGAATCTGTGCTATAAATATCGTTCCACTTACATGTGCTTTTCTTTGTGTTAAAACCTTCAGAAACAATAGTGTATTTCTATTCTGCTCGAATTAAGATATCCTTCCTGTACTCACTGAATAAAAATTAACAATGAGCACATATCGGTGAAATTAGTAGGGATTGATGAGTTGAGTTGATTTTGAGTTTAACGTCCCTTTCAGCAGCGAGGTTATAGGCCTATGAGACGGAAACTACAGATAAACGTGGAATCCGAACCACATGAGCTCCCACCGGGAATCGAACCCGGGTCTCCCACGCCAACGCATGTAGTAAGGATTCATGTTTCACAAGTCAGTGTTATTAACTATTTTGTTCTATGTAGGACAATATTAAAGTTACCGTTGAAGTGTAATGTCATTATTACATTATCGTAGTGGCGTTTGGGTTAAGTGCTGTATCGCCGGACCAATTTTAGGAAATTTACCGGGTCAATTGGATATATTATTTAAGTTCGTGCCAATGATGAATCCAGCGGGGCGATGGGGCGATCGCTCCCCCAGAAGGAGAAACTTTGTTATTTTATATATATAAATAAAACCCATCCCAGAGTTTGAAGCTCTTAAAAGTAGCTCAAAGTAGCAGTATGACAGCCCACCGCCTCCCCCCCAGAAGTCGGTCCTGGATCCACCCCTGCAAGTTCGTGCAAGTTAAGAAAGTGATTTATTTGTTGGTTGTTTTTGATGTAAGCGGCACTGTATGTGGAGGCGGATGGACTATTTCGCGGAGAGGTACACTTGTTATGATATAGTGGCGCGAAAGGCAGTGTTGAAATGGCTCGTGTATATCAAGGCTGTGATATAAATTGTAAAATGTACACACAAATTTGGACAAGTCTTTAATTTGCCCATTTCATGTCGAGAACAGAACCCAACCAACCCCTGCGTGGCTTCTAACTCGTTCCTACTACTACTCCTACTGCTGCTTATACTATGGATCCGTATAGTATAACTTCACCCCTAATGTAACGTACTCTAACATAACTTAATGTCATCCAACCAAATACAACCGAATGCAGTACATTTTGGTACCTTTTCTCAATTTTGAAATTGGTCCGGTGATACAGCACTAATGCCTGGCGTTTTGTCTAGACATCTGTCACACATCTGGGGAGCAGAATGGAGACACTTAATTGTTAAGCGAGGCTGAACAATGTTTCAAGTAATTAATATATATATATATATATATATATATATATATATATATATATATATATATATATATATATATATATATATATATATATATATATATATATATATATATAATAGATAGATAGATAGATATAGATATAGATATAAATCGTTAGTTACGACATTATTCGGAAATAAATTCTATTTCGAGTAATAAGCTATATCACTGATCGCCAATTTTAATTTACTTTGTAATGTACTGCGGATTAGAACTAAGTAAGAACCACACTTTCAGGTCATTGACATTTTCCTTTCCCTCTGCCTCCGGAGGGAATGGTTCGCTGAACATGCATTAGAATGTCTAGGTTAATTATGACCTGAACTACGAACATTTGGAAGCAAGTGAATTCTGCATATTTCTTTTTTCTTTGGTTGGCCGCGGTGCTATTGGTCTTGCCTTGTAGGATGGAGTTTTTAAGCAAATAATTAGAGGGAATATTTACACAGTTAAAAGTTAAATCTCCATTGAGGTGTTAAACCTCTATTATGTAGAAGTTAAATAAAAATAATAATCATATTTTTCGCATTTTTATTTTATTCACGAGCCGGATGAAACATACTCGTGTGGTGACTTCAACTTTCGCCTATTCAAGATTCGCCTAATAACCTCAGGCAATGGAATTTACAGATGTTCAATCAAGAGAAAGTGTAGGCGAATGTTGAATTTAAGATTCGCCTTTCAAGATTTGCCTAATGCAAAATTATGTTGGTAGTACTGACAAGAAATTACTCAAAAATTTGTAGTTTCTAAAAACATGTATTTAAAAAGTACCTATTAAAAGAGTATAATCACAATTACAGACTAGTTATTATATATTTAACATCGAGACATGAAAATGTTACATGGAGTTATAAAATGTATTACAAAATACATAAAATGAAGTAAGATAAATTCTACGAGAGTTTATATAAATCATAAAATAAAATTAAACAAAGGAACAAGAATCAGTGAAAGCACAATTACGGTATATGAATAGATAGTACCCGCTTGACATCCAACATCGATATTAAAAATGTTAATTTTTAATTAAATGCAAATTTTTAGTCCAGTATGTAGGGGTCTGAACCCAGAAAAAATAGTAACTTAATGAAACTTGCAGGACAGCTTCTTTCCATCAAGTATAGGGATATCCTAAAAGTTCCCCGATATCCGCCTTAAGCTTCACCCAGTATGACTGCCATATCTAATTTGGCCGAAGTCGTATATAGAACAATCATGTTTACCTTGATTTCTTACCTTAGGTTCAATTTTACGGTCTTGAAACTTATAACAAAATATTTTGTAAAGAAAATTTCCTTCCGTTTTATATATAATTAAGGCCCGGATTTTTATGTTTTTACATATTTTTTCCTTTGTATGTACGCTGGTGAAAATATGAAATGTTCGCAAATTACGAAGTAAGGAGCCATATAAACCAAAATCACGTTACATATTTTTACATATTTTGAAGTCTGTTACATATTTTCCGTCTACTGTACATATTTTTACATAAATTCAGTTTTCTGGCTCCTTTTTGCTAATTTTCTTTAAATAATACGCAAATAAAAGTAGGCTTATATATGTAATAATAACTCAAAAAATACTTTATTTAAATATCTGTATTTTTTTTTCTCTCACTTTGTTCAACCGATTTGCATTGAAGGAAAGCTGGGTTAAACCAAATCGTACGCTCTACAATATGAAAAAAAAACTTCGTCAGTTACCGCTTCCAATCCTCAAAAAAATCTGTTTTTTTATATATAAATAAAGAAAATATAAGGATTTTTGTGCTTATCGCCTTTGCAAGCAGACGCCACTCGGATGTGTGCTGACAAAACAAACTAAAACGCATACAGTTGGCTGGCTTTCTCACCTTTTTTTGTATATGCAACCTCTACGGAAATACAAGAAACTCAATATTGTGCAGGGAGAAACCGGTGCGAAAATTGCCCGAAAGTTCCAGTCAGTTTTGAAGAGGAATCCAGGATACCTAACATTGAGGACTGCATGCAGGATATTGGATGGAGAAGAAACGGAGGCACCTGAGGAAATCAGTCCTGGAAAATGTCATTTGCTGAAGTTCGCGCCTGTCACTTCCTGCGACGTGGAGAGGCCTTTCTTAGCCTATAAAAGGATCCTGACTGACCAACGACTCTCTTTAGCTCCTGAACAATTGGAAAAGTATGTAGTGGTTCATTGAGCATCAGCAAAGTAAGCGCTTTTTTTTCTAAGATTTTTTCATCATATACAATAATGTGGTTTTCATTTTTTCAGAGACAATTTCATTTGTTACTAGTAAAAGCTTGAAGTATCTGTGGCAAGTTAGAGATTTTTTCGAATACCATCATATAAAATACTTAGTGGTTCATTGTGCGCTCCGAAAGTAAGCGCTCGTTATTTTAAATATTTTTTTTTCTCTTTTGATATTCAATAATGTAATTTTCATTTCTCCACGAGACAATTTTATTTGTTCTTAGTGAACATTTGATAGTATCAGTGACAAGTTAGTGACAAAGTTTTTCCATTGCGTAAAATTATTTAGTGGTTCATTGTTCGTCCCAAAAGTAAGTGCCTTTTGTTTAAATAAATATTTTTTTGTGTTTATATGTTCAATAATGTGATTTTTAATTTCTTTATACATATTTTCATTTGTTTCTTCTGAAAATTTGTACGTATCTGTAGGAAGTTATTTACACTTGTTAAGCTTTTATTACATAAATATGTTACAGTATATTAACTAGCTAAGAAAATAGTACAGACACAAAATAAACACGAAAAAATATTTTTACATATTTTCATATTTTTAACATATTTCTTACATATTTCATTGATTTTTGCTACATATTTATGTACATATTTCGGTACTTTGGACTACATAAAAATCCGGGCCTTATATATAATACATCTCTGTAGGTTAGGTAGATATAAAGTTACAAATGATAGAGTATGTTTGTGTCGCTTAATCTTGTATCAGTTTCTTTCAAGTGTATTTTTCTTTTCTTTTTTCAAAAAAAAAAAAAAAAAAACTCTTATAAAGCAGACATATTTCCTCAACCAGCTAAAATGTTTAAATACTTGAAAATACAGGAGGAAGAATGGACATGAATTTCCAGAAAGTGATACGTCTTTTTATCTGTTCCAGAAAGGAAAGAAAATTTGTTAGGCACTACTCGAGATGTAGACCGTTAATTGCAACAGGTTGTGAACAATTCAATAAATCTACTACAAATTCTGAACAATTAATTAAAATGGGATAACAATTTCCAATTACACTTTTATGCATCGCGTGATTGTACCAGTCACTCATCCCCCAGTTTTACCTATAAGATCAAGCGCTAACAGACGCCACGTTTTGAAGGTGTATCATCAGAATCAAAGTTGGCTAGAGCAAGATATTTCAGCAATTGACTGGGGATCGGAGAAGAAAATGAAGAATGGTACCCAATTTCTTCTTTGGATATACCAGCACCAAACACTTTTCTGAAGCTAGTGTATTGAAAATGTAAAACTCTCATGTGCTTAGTCCAACTGTTTAATCACAAGGGGCGTATGCGAACCGTAACAGCTAGATGTTTATGAAAATTGATACTCTGACTAATTGTGGATCACTAATCATCGTTGTTATAGTCACTCGGTGCGGAAATGCCTTGTTTACCAGCTACGTATAATGCATATACCAAACAGTGAGCGGGTGAGGCTGTACAGAATTATGCCTCAAAAATGCCAGAAAAACGCAGAAAATGAAAAATATGTGCAAGTAGCCTGATACCTATAGGAGGATGACAAGTGACAAAGAACACGACAGTAGTGTTACACAAGCAGTGTTGCCATCACAACACAAACTTATAGTTTTTCAAATAGAACGTATATCACTTTATGGCATTAAAACAATTAGACCCCTAACATAAAATGTGAAAGAAAATGAGCAAAAGGTTGATTATCAGTGTTGCTAAATAAGGGAGATATGAGGCTCTAAAGTTGATAAATTTTGGGGTCCGTACAGTGAAACGAACAAACAGTAAACAGTGCCGGCCAAATTGGATATGTCATCCATTTTAGATGAAACTCAAGAGGGATGTTCGGAAACTTCTAGAATAGACTGAAATAGTGATGTCGTCATTTCCCTTCCGTTACCATGGTGATCGCCATGTTTTTTTTTTCAATAGAAACGGATGAAGTAAATGGTGTATTTTAAAGTCGAGCACAAACAAGGACAACGGCTGTAAATTTATTTACAATTACAAAATGTTTTAACTACTAATAAAGTTGGTGAGAAAGGATACAGATTTAGAATATGGAAATGCGTTTAGGAAACTACAAATAAAGTTTTAAAAAATCATAAAAAAGACTAATATCTAAGGAACTTATTTCTAAAAGCACCACATCTATAAGTGATAAGGTAGAAATCAAGTAATTAATGTAAACGTCAGTATCATGTGATCCACCTTAACAAACAATTATACACAGTATAAACTCCGTAACGTGCATATTGGGAAACTGTCAGCACAAGGAAAACCCTAAAAATATACGATTTTTTAAAGAGATTTTTTTAGAATAGTGTTAATTCTATTGGGACATTTACTTTTGTTTTGTCTACTCTTGATATTGGAAATCTGAAATATTACAAAAGAAAAGGGAAAAAGCAAGCTTTTGGAAATTTTCAATCCGAACATTCAATGGATGGATATAGGTAAGATTTTTTTCTTATATTACTTTTCTTTTTTATCAACTTTTTCTTTTTTCTTTAAAAAATGTCTTTAAAAACATACAATAAGAAAACATCCAATTATGAATGGTTCAGCATATATTCTAAACAACTGTTAAACATTAAACCTGTACACGTATGCAACGTTATGATACTTATCTTAATAATAAAAAAAAATTCCAGAATTATTTAAGGTTAATACCTGAGTATGAAAAAGATGAGTACATTTGTTTCCTTTTTTTCCTCTTTCTATATCTTTGTTTTTTAGTTTCATAGATTAGATATATTTAAAAAAAAAAACACACAAATATTTCATTCACTCTAATGTTTGCTATTCCGAAATATTTAATCACTGTTTTCACTTTGCATTTAAGTTCTTTAGGCATTTAAGCTACTTATTGTTTAGAAAATAAAATGGTGATCACCATGGCAACGAAAAGAATGTGACGTCACACTATTTCAGTCTATATTATTATATTTGTTGAAAACTAGACTGAAAGTTTCATTAAGCTACTAATTTTTGCTGGGGTTGTTAAAATTTTCCCCTACATACTGGACTATATAATAAGAGCTCAAAAATAGTTTCAAGAGGAAATGTTAACTATTAATGAGGTACAGGACTACCAAGGTATGCGAGCTAAACCAAGTTTTTTTTTTAAAAAAAGTTCAACTTTTGCCTAGTAAGAAAATTAACTGAGTGTCATCTCTTTGATTGACGTTTACATAGTTAGGAGGTATTAGGCAAATCTTGAATAGGTGAAAGTTGAAGCCCCGACTCGCGTGCTGCCATTTGACTGTCCAGACACGTAGCCAGAATTTCGTAAAGGGGGAGGGTCCGTGATATGAAATACTGTGGTCATCACAGCAGGGGCTTAATCCTTCTAAACTATTTTACTGGCAACATATATTGGTTTGTTTAGCCAGGATTTCCTAAAGGAGTTGTGTGGTCCGTGACATGAAATACTGTGGATATCACACCAGAAGCTCGATCAATCTAAATTATTTTATTAGCAACATATATTGTTGTCTTATAACAATAAACTTAGGATATGTCAGTAAGTATTTTAATAACAAACTATGAAGAAATTTCGAGTAAAAGAATAAAAAAAAATGTATTGATTTTTTTTTACAATATTTACATTCGTTACTTTGTTCATTTAAATATAGGCTAACAATTTTCCTTTCATTACGATCTCAACTATTATAAAAAGTACATAAACATTATTATAAAAAGTACATATTCAATAATATTTTGTAAAATATTTTATAATGTCTGCGTTCCTTTCTCTGCTGAATCAACTGTTAATAAAACTTTTCTTCCACATAACTTTTTTGATTTCATTATTCCGTGAACTACTGCCTGTTCCAAATGACAGATTAAAGGAACAGTAGAATCCTGTTCCTGAAATAACGTGTTTGATACTGAAGAGAAGCAATGACGAAAATTTATGATAAAAAATGTCCATACTGTTACAGAACGGCACTATGCTTTCAAAAGCTTGAAATTTTCCTGACTAGTAGCAGAAATTCTAAGAATTCCATAACTTTTCTAGAACTTTCAAATTTCGTGACTTTTCCAGGATATCCCGCTCATTCGCCACCATGTATTGCAAGTAATACAGATCACTGCATAAGAAAGAGTAACGAAAAGCTTGCTGTGACTTTTTATTTTTAACGCTGATCCTTCTTTTTGTTTCATCCTTCGTTATTTTTTTTTATTTCTGGTTTCGAAGGGTGGGGGGGGGGGTCCGGACCCCTCTTGGCTATGCCTGTGGTTATCACTGGTCTGGTGTGTACTAGATGATATGTATTGTAAAAGCATGCCTCTTACTTCCAGACGTAAATATTAGTTTATTTGAAACAAAAACTTCAGTAATAATAATAATAATAATAACAATAATAATAATAATAATAATAATAATAATAATAATAATAATAATAATAATAATAATAATAATAATAATAATAATAATATCGTGTACTATATTGATAATTTTTACCTTTAGTCTGAAATCGAATTTAAATAAATATATTCTGTCTGCTCTGTAGAATATAACTTCGCCTTCAACCATAAATAGTTGTGTAAATGACAAAATTCAGTCCCCCTATTCTTGTATATATATCGACATCATCCAGTCGTTATGATTAATTGTGCTGGGAAGAAGCTCCAATAGCACGAACGGTGTCACGTCCTTGTATGTGTGGTTTACCCAAAGGAATGTGTTCCCTGTCACTGTGGTGACAATTGGTGGTCAAGCTTGTTTCAATTATACAAACATGTCATCCTATACCCTTGATGAAGGAGTGGGGTTAACCCAATTTCCAGTCGCAGGTGATAGGTCAGGGATAAAAGTTCAGGCATACGCATAATTATTTTTGCTTGTTTGGTGAGGATAGAATGTTCGATTTTTTATTTTTAAAAAATGGTTAATGTAAAATTAAGTATGGAACTTGAAAAACAGAAGAAACTGTAATTAAATTTATATCAATCAGAATCAGAGTTGCCAATGTTTCAATGAAAAGTTTTCGTTCTCGAAATATACAATTTTACCTATAATATTTATTCATAAATGGTACTCACAGAGTTCGTAAATTTTGTGAAAGTATTGTCTCGTCTCAATTCTCAAAAAATATTTCCTCGTTTTGTAAATTTAAGTCCAAAACTTATGCCCTAATATATTTTTTTCTTAATTTTATCTCTAGTTTATCAGAATTCTTCCGCGTCACAAGAGATCGACGAAGGGGTGTGATAAAACAACATTTAAACAGAATTCATTATGGGAGTATATTGTGTAATGCCTTTGTATCTCTAAAGCAGCCTTTCCCAACTTTTTTCAACTTGCGGCACACTACGGGTGTAACTTGAATTCTCGCGGCACACTCATAGATATTATTATTATTATTATTATTATTATTATTATTATTATTATTATTATTAGTAGTAGTAGTAGTATAAATAGAAAATACCGTCGTAATTTTTTTCTGTGATTACTAACCTCCTCCTCACAGAGAAAAAAAGCTGGATCACTAGTTTTCCCCCATCGTAAATCATCATACTTATTTTTCATTCTAATTCAAAAATAGAAAACAATTCCTATGAAATATAGAACTCAGGCTTTTAAAAATACATTTCTTTTTGAAGACTGTATCCAACCCTTCACTAAGGAAGATCACTAAATAACAAACAAATCTCTTGTACTTTTAAAACAGATGGAGGTAATTTGTATGAGTGTTTGCTTTGTCGAAAGGGTAGAATGAGATTTTAAAATTTCAAGTTACGAAAAAATCTGTAACAATAAAGAAGCAATAATGGTCATAACAATGATAAATACTTTTTTTGAACATTAAAAATGTACAGACAAGTAACACAGTGTGAAACTTATAATTTATTAACATGGTTAATATACGTCACAATTTTTAAATATTAATAAAATTCTGTTTTCGAAATACAATCTGTGTAGTAGTAATGTATGTATATACAATAATATACTACAATTAAAGTAGTTAGAGGCCGCGGTGGCTCAGTGGTAGAGCGTTCACCTCTGGTGCTTGGGGTCCTGGGTTCGATCCCAGCCACCGCCAAGTGAACTTTGTGGTGGACAAACACCGTGTGCGTGGGTTTTCTCGGGGTTCTCCCGTTTCCTCCCACTTTCTTCATTCCACCATTTCATTCATTAGTCATCATCACCGTCTCCTTTAGCCTAACCGGCATAACCGTGGGACGTAAAACAAAGATTTCATTTCATTTCATTTACAATTAAAGTATTTTTTCAATTGTAGAGGTTCATAATAATGTGAAATACAAATACGCATTTTTCCTGTCTTGTAATTTGGTTGCTATATAATTAATAATTTTGTTTTCATTTCCTCGCGGCACACCAGCGGCCCCTTCGAGGCACACCGGTTGGAAAACGCTGCTCTAAAGGTTGATAAATATTCTTCAATTAATGTGCAACCATTTTATCCGTATGTACAATTACTTTATATATATATATATATATATACAGATGGTGATCAGAAAAATGGAAACACCTGTACGAAATTGCAACTTACCAGATTAATATGGTGTCGGGCCACCTTTCGCCTTCAGAACAGCCTTGATGCGACGTGGGATGGAGGCATAGAGGTCCTGAATGGTAGCAAGTGGAATTTTACACCATTCCTCGTGCAGGGCATCGGCCAGTTCTGTGAAAGAGGATGGAGGTGGAAATCGTCGCCGGAGTTGTGTTTCCAAGACGGACCACAGATGTTCAATTATGTTGAGATCTGGGGATTGGGCGAGCCAGGGAAGGTGTTGAATCTCATCCCGATGTTCCTCAAACCACGCTGCAACAACGCCAGCTGTGTGAGTGGGTGCATTATCATCCTGGAAGATGGCGTCGTTGTCCGGGAACAACATCCGGACCATAGGATGCAAGTGGTCTCCTAAAATTGCGACATAATCGTTGGCAGTGATTCGTCCGCTAAGTGTGACCACAGGACCCAATGAAAACCATGATATGGCATCCCACAGCATCACCGAGCCGCCGCCATGTTTCATAGTTGGGCGGAGACACTGCATATCATAAGATTCTTTGGGCGTTCTCCACACATAAACACGGCCCGTGGTTGGGAATAGGATGAAGGATGACTCATCCGACCATATCACACGTTTACAGTCCACGGTCCAAGTTGCATGGTCGCGGCACCATTTACGGCGTGCGAAAGCGTTATGGTCCCTGATGAGCGGTTTGGCCCGTGTAACACGACCCCGTAAGTTCATGTCATGTAATTCGCGGCGGACTGTGATTGTCGAAACAGGGTGGGGGAGATGCTGATTGAGTTCCTCCGTCACTTGCTCCGCAGTGGCACGACGGTTCTGCGTGACAATGCGCTTTAATACCCGGCGTGACCTGTCACTCATGATTTTCTTCCGCCCACTGTTCCGCTTCCCCGATGTGGTTTTCCCGTGTGTTGTGTAGGCCGTCATTAGCTTCGACACTGTCCCACGCGACACACCTAACACAGTAGCCACTGCCGTCACATAACTGCGCACCAACAATTTTCCCTATTTGAAAATCTGAGAGGTCTTCCATTTTACACTACCTCCGTCTGCTGCAGCCACTGGACACTGCTGTTCCTCTGCGCCTGACGTAGTATGGAGACCGACCTAACACACCACCACCAGCGGTCCGGCGCTGCGGGCGCCACGACACCACTGCCAACCCATACATCTGACGTGTTGCCAACTACAGGTGTTTCCATTTTTCTGATCATCATCTGTATATATATATTCAGTGCGTTCCATAGATAGTTTTCATGTCCCACTTCATTCCCCTATTACAATTGGAAGTGATGGAAATAACTTATAGCAGAAACTATAAGTGAACGAGAAAATATATATGGATTCATTGTCTCAAGCATAGGTTTCACTTCAATACTTGTTCTTGTATTCAGAACGGAAGTGGTGGAGTCTACGATTTCCAGCTTCAATACTAATCGCCATAATAGAAAAAAAAACTGTAATAGATAGTGAGAAGCAGCTTTTTGTTATGAATTCTGTCCTATACTGATAGGTTCAATCTCCAAGTTTATTTCTCTATTCTCGGAAATGATAGGAATGAACTATCACTTATGTTTTAGTATAGATTTCAACAGAGCGAGAACGACAATAGGAGGCGACAATCTTCTTTTCTAAGATATATGGAATTAGGTGCCCAAGAATTGATTTCATCTAAGCTATTATTCTTTTACTGTAACAGGAAGTAGTAGAACTAGTACAATATCCGGTAATAGCTCTAACTAGGGAAGTACATGAAGTGGTACGCGGGGATCTGCATGTGTTATATATCGTTGGAAAGGTCACACCAAGTATATGACCAAGTATGGCGGACAAAATGTAAAATACTGCTGTGGAACTTAAAGCAGATACATAGAGGTTTTCGTGGTCACTGAATGTGAAATATCTCGCTTAAATGGGGCCTATAGGGGGCGTGGCAGCCATTTAAAGATCAGAATAAGGCTCGCTCCGAAACACCAGAAAACGTGGATAAAATATGAAGCTATGACTATAACGTAATTGTTTTGAGACGTGGTATATATAGGTTTGAAAGGTAACTGAATACGACTCTGACATCAAATGTTTACAAATCAAAATGGCGGATCCAACATGGCGGACACAAATTACAAAGAAACATGCTGTGAATCTGAAATCAGGTATATGGAGATATTCGACGTCGCTGTGTATGAATCAGATGCTAAAAGTGTAAAATTCAAAATGGCGGATCCAAGATGGCGGACAAAATGTAAAATACTGCTGTGGAACTTAAAGCAGATACATAGAGGTTTTCGTGGTCGCTGAATGTGAATTCAATGTTAAACGTACAAAATGCAATATGATGGATCGAATGTGGCAGACGCAAAATGCAAGAAAGATATTTACAGAACGGGCATATGTTATTCTTACACATGTAGTAGAAAAATACCTATAGTGTATAAGGGGGCAAGTAGATGATGTTTTACAATAAACAGGGAACGTGTTTTGCTATACAATCATGCCAACATTGAGGCACAGAATGCAGGGCAGGTTTTGTAGTGCACATGAAAGTTTTATGATATGAACAGATTGCAGTCAAAAGGCAATAATTATTTTACTACCAACTCCCTCCCCCGCCGCCGGAGAGATACGCAGGGATCGGCATGTGTTATATATCGTTGAAAAGCTGCATCGACTACTCTTCACATCTGTAATATCTCGCTTGAATGGCCTCTGTAGAGTATGTTGCAATTAATTTCATATACCAACTGAAGATTCAAACAATGACAGTGAAAAGTAAGCGTTTAAAATATTGTTATGCTTCCGTAACTGTTTTTCCGGTTTCTCATTATGTCGTTGTGCACTTGTGAGCAATATGTATGATAAATGTCCACTTTCCGTAGTACGGATGGTACTGATATCGAGAGCAATTTCAATCTTGTGTGCTTTTCCAAATCGAGAGGAGATCGAGACGGAGGCCAGGCTCGTCTCGATACTCATACGTCCATTCTGTACTTATGTACCTTTTGTCCATCCTATTAGATGCGTCATATTGCATTTTGCACTTTTAACATTGAATTCGTATACCGCGACCACGAAAACCTCTACCTACCTGATTTAGGTTCCAGCAGTGTTTTACGTTTTGTCCGCCATATTGAACTTTAGAGTTTTAGCATCCGATTCATACACAGCGACGACGAATATCTACGTATACCTGATTTCAGATTCATAGCATGTTTCTTTGTAATTTGTGTCCAACATGTTGGATCCCCCATTTTGATTTGTAAACATTTGATGTCAGATTCGTATTTAGCTACCTTTCAAACCTATATATACCACGTCCCAAAACAATTACGTCATAGCTTCTTATTTTATCCACGTTTTCTGGTGTTTCGGAGCGAGCTTCGTTCTGATTTTTAAATGGCTGCCACGCCCCCTACAGGCCCATTCAAGCGAGATATTTCACATGTGAAGTATACTCGGTGTGACCTTTCCAACGATATATAACACATGCAGATCCAAGCGTACCACTTCATGTACTTCCCTAGTAAGAGATAGAGGACAGGGGTGGCTCACAAGGGAACATCTAGTATTGACAGTAGCGTTGCCCAATCAAACAATGTGAAATCGATAGATTAGTGAAGGAAAGTGAGAAATCCGAAGTTTTACGGGCCAACACCCAAAAACACAGGAGATACAGAGGAAAGAAGAATCTAGCATGATTTGAAGATAGCAATGCAAAATATACACTTACACAGAAAGAACTTCGATATGATGAAATTAATCAAAACAATATTTACACAACAGTAGAGTAAGCAAACATTTTACCCATAGACATATACTACTCAATAACATCATATGTAATGCAGTGTTGCTAACTGAGCAAAAATGAAGTTTTTTTTTAAATGGGACGGAACACAAATTATAACATCTAGAAAATCTAATTATGAGTAGAATCATGCCTGTGAAGTAATGATGTACAATGTTGCCAACATTTGAAGATAGGCCTACATGAATTCCTACATGAATCTCGGATGTAGAAGAGTACATACAGTACCAGCATCTGCGGAGCGCTTTATCAACAGCAACACTGAAAAAATGACTACCAATAATGTGTGAGGTGATACAATATCACGTGCATCAGATAAGTGAGCCTGCTAATCAATCCAAGAGCATGCTTCATTTCAGTTTTGTGTGCTGTGTTTGATACTATTCTAATTTTCCACTTGGGCAAACCTGCTTCGACACTGTGCTTCGTCCCTTATTTTCGTACTTCAGTGATTATATTCTTGTTGGTGTCTTATATTTTCGTTTTAACTAGTTTGAATCGTGTACTGTATATTCTCTCCTCTATCCGAGATTCATATAGGAATTCATATAGGCCTATCTTCAAACGTTGAGAACACTGTACATCATGACTTTACAGGTATGATTCTACTCATAATTAGATTTTCTACATGTTATAATTTATGTTCCGTGCCATTTAACAACACTTCATTTTTGCTCAGTTGGCAACACTGCATTACATATGATGTTATTGAGTATGTCTGTGGGTACAATGTTTGCTTACTATACTGTTGTGTTAATTTCATTTTTATTACTTTAATCATTACCACAGGATTGAGTTAAGTTACATTGCGTAGCGCAATCTTGTGTACAGTCTTGTCTATTACGTACTTCATCAGTATTCCGATTTCTGTATTGCGAATTCCTGACACCTAGGTATCTATTAGTAAATCCATTTCGTGAAAAATTAAACCCATTATTTGTTTGATTCCTAAACGTGGTACGATTAATATTTCTGTTCTTACTCCTGCAATTAGGTTCGGTTCGAGTATCGGTAAAATTTAATTCATTTGTTCTCCCATTAGAATGAAATCTATTATTATTTCGCACATTTGAAATACCCTCTTGTTGAACATTGATATTACGGACACAGGCAAAATTAACGTGGTTACGATTAGGGTTAGCTTGCTCTCTATTGTTATTTTGCATCATAGATTGGCTTTCAAAATTTTGAACTATCATAATGAGATGCTTAAAGTTGACGCACTGAGCCGAAATTGACATTTGTTGCAGCTTAAAGGGTAACAAGATACGTATGGACGCTATTATCCTAGATTCAGGTTGAAAATGATTAATTGATTTCCACTCATTATAAGCTGATATTACAAAGTCAGTAATACTTCGGTCCAGTTTAGGATGATAATGCCTATTACGAATTAATGCATTACTATTAGCTAAAATAAAGTAATTTTCAAAGTTGGATAATAACGCATTCTTAAAATCAGAGTAATTACGCAGGTTAACTTTGATAGCCTTAAACCAAGTTGAACAGAAAGGCAATAAAACGTGTGGTAGAATTTTTAAAAATTTAGATTCATCCACCCCCATTAGATCATACTCATCTTCGAATTTCTCTATAAATGTACTAGCTGGTATATCATCAGATCTTCCACTAAACTTTGCAAGAGATTTGATTTCACTGACGCGGAAAAATTTACCTCTTTTCCTGTTCTTCACATGTCGGGTCGGGAATTCAAAGGATGATTTCTTCCACGCTGCGAGAAACGATTGGCTCTCCGATGCTGGCCCATACTATACTAACCTCACTATCACTCCTTATCGAAGATTCAGATGAATCACTTTCTTTCACGTTCCTTTGATGATGATACTCGGATGTCTGCATAATGTCAATGAGAACTCTATTACTATTCGCATGAACATTGACATGATTCTCATTAACAACAACAAGAGTTTCTTTGATAGAATTTACTTCTTCTTGCAACTCTCTAATCTGGCTACTATGTTCACTTATTTGGGTAGTGTGATCATTAACTATAGTTTCTACTATTTCAAAGGAATTTTGCACTTCAGTGAATCTACGTATAATCTGTTCCACTTTAAGGTCACTTTGTTCAATCCGTTGATTTGTCTGATTAATCTGTTCCGATAAATGTTGACTGTTAATGTCGATTTTACTGTCGAGTTGTTTTATTTGTTCCATTTGTTGATTCATTCGCTCACCAAAATCTTGCCTCAGTTGTCCAATCTGCTGTTTAATTAGGTCAGATAGGTCAAGGGAGTTCATTTCCCTATTACCATTTGATTCAGTTGCATTTTCAATACCAGGAAGACTCATTTTGATATTTCTGAAAATTTTTCTGCCACTCCGTAATAAAGTATATATTCCGTTTTTTATATTTTCAGCAAAATCACTACGTAGCCTCAAAATCAATCTGCAATCCTGGAGTTAATTATCTAGGAGATTGTTTCCTTAACTTCACACAAATTTTCTAAAATCCTGAGGCGGTAAACCACCAAATTTATACAACGTAAAGGTCCATAGTTCATATATTTATATAAACAAGGTTACTAATTTATCCAAATTTGTACAAACGCTGTATCATGATATCGCCTTTTTATTATAGTACGTAACAAATTAAACTTGTACACACCTTAAAAATTATACATGTAGTTTTCACAAGATGGATTCTCTCTTCTTTTTATTATTATTATTTACTTTTTCGTTGTTATGACAACTAAACTCACATCGTCGAATCACTGTCATAACAAAATATCATCACATAACAACGGAAAAGAAATTACTTCTATTTCTCTTTTCATATTCTTCTTCTCCCTTTCTTGAACAGCTTGTGCATATTTTAAAAGTACATTTTGCCCATAAATACAAATAAAGATATAATAAAGATGTTAAAATACAAGTATCGTTGTAAGACTATTCAGGAACTTTATTCGAAGCTTTCTGCTTCATTTAAAATCAAACCCAGCATGATATGTAGATGACGCACGTAGTTTTGGTGCTTATCCACAGAGCTACATTTCTATTATGGAACGTTATCCATTAGAAAATCGCTGATATTTAAAGAAGAGTAAGATTGTACTTTTAATTTACAATATTTTCTTTCTTTTCCTTTTCTTTTTTAAGCACAAACAAGTCGACGGTATATTAGATATTTGTATGAAAACATTAATCTTACAAAAATAATTTCAAGTGATTATTATAACACAAATACGAGTATAGTATTCTGTACATGCGGATTCATAATGAGTCTATGAGGTCTAATGGGTATATCAGGTACGGTTCTAACGAATCTATCGGTTTTAACAGGCCAAACAAGCTGAACAAGTCAAACGGGCCAAATGAGCTAAACGGATCATACGGGTCAAACAAATCGAACGGTACAGACCTGTGCTCGAATTCGATCGGGTAACACCGAATGCATCTGGTAACAATCGTACGGGCGCGTACCATTTTACCCGAAAATTCCAAGCATTATTAAATTCCAACAAGATGAAGGATACTGTCGCGAAACCCCAGTTGAAAATAATTGGTTTGAACAGCTTTATTTCTGAAGAAAATTGGTATCAGTATTTTAAAAAGAATTGTTATTTCCTCCATAAATGATTGGTTATTTGAATGGATTGTAAAGATTTCATTCATTAGTACATCCGTTGACTTTGCTAGCTCGTTATACCACTACAAATTCACGTAATTCCATTCAAAAGAAAAATCTCCCTTGAGCATCTGTTTCTTGTGCATACTAGTGAGGGAAAAGCGGTGTTTAAACCTTTCCTTGACCTTGTTCCAGCTTTCAGTTCATAGAAAATCCATTACGTAGTCTCCTCGTTTCTTGTTGAGTAAGTGCTAATAAAGCTCGTTCCAGGAGGATCAAATGTCTTGAGAGCGACGCAGTTTTCGGAGAAATAGGTGCTTGTTGGAAGAGAATGAACAGAGAAACAAACAGCTGTGCTACTGGCCTACTATCAGCACCATCATTACTACTATTACCAACAACACTGCTCTTGCCACCGTTCGTAATTTCTTTTCTTTCCCTATTATCCATTATCTGATGAACAAAACATACCCCGAGAGAGTTAACAATTACAAAATGAATATTTATTATTCCCTCGCAGAACCTCTTTACAATTCTAATTTATTCTTCGTTCCCTTCTGGATTTGGTTGTTCTTTATTCTTCTCAATAAGAAAATTTTATATTTTCTGACGTGGTTGCCAGCTGATAAAAAACATTGTTCGGGGTCTCCTATAATTTCTGATGGGTTGAGGTGGAGTTTTAACTTCCTATTCAGTAGCGAGGTTGTATGAGACGTAGATCAACAGCCTTGATTTCAAATTGAACACTCTATGACGTCACAGTTTGCTTCTCTCCCTCTCAGTGAGAGGGAAATGAGCTGATACGTAACCTAACTTTGATAAAACACAATGGACAAAGGCAAAGAAGAACAGAGATGGTGTAGACGATGATTTTGTAGGCATGCTACTCTTCCATTTATGACTACTCGTCTCTTTATGACTACTTATCCATTTATGACTACTCGTCTTTTTACGACTACATGTCCATTTATGACTACTTGTCCATTGATGATTCCTCGTCCCTTTATGGCTGGCTACTTCTTTATTTATGAGTACACGTCCATTTATGACTATTCATCCATTTATGACTTCTCATCCATTTATGACTACACGTCTATTTATGACTCCTCGTCCAGTTATGACTACACGTTCATTTATGACTACACGTCGTTTATGACAACTCGTGCATTTATGACTATAAGCCCATTTATGATTACTCATCCATTTATGACTACACCTCTACTTATGGTTACTCGTCCATTTACAACAACACGTCCATTTATGACTACTCATCCATTTGACTACTTATTTATTTATGACTACAGATACACTGTCAACACTTACGTATTTTATTCTCTTACCTCGTCCCCTCCTTTCCTGATTGTGTTTCTCTCAAGTATTTCCCAGATTGTCAAACCCTGCTTCTACGTCATAATTAGACAGTTGAAAACGACGTATGTCTAGTTTAAAGTAGAATCTGAACAATATGTGATCTCCAATCGGAAATCATCCCGGGCCTCTCGCACAGCAGTGTTACGGTAACCATATAATACCATAATATAATCCTTTAATTTTTGTGTTGTAATTAAAATTTATTCTATTTGCATAATCCTCATACTTTCAAATTGCTTGAGCTCCAGCTTTCACGTTAAATTTTCCTTCAATTTTCTTCTTACCCTTTGCGTTTTGAAATGTCCCAACAAGATCACATCATTGCTAATTGGGGAAGCTTGACATGGAGGCAAGTGTCACGATGTATGAATACTAGGATTAGGAAGTTTCAACCGTGGTTTCTCATTCATCAATGCGAAAGAAGGATAGTAAGTTTCTAATACGATATTACTCTTATGTTGTATTGATATTGGGCAAACGAGCCTCAATCTAAATAAATTTACAAAGGAATAAATCACAAAAGAAAGAAACAAGCACAAAATGAAGGAAGAAAGGACAAGGGGACCATATTTTGTTGAGATTTTCCTCAGTTCTGGACTGAGATTTTTTTCAATTATGTGCTAAAATTGTCCAATTCTCTACTGTGTTCTTTTTTAATTCCGTACATGGTGGAAAGACTACAAGGTGGATGCAATGCAGTGCTACATTATTGTCGCTCTGGCGCATGACGTCATTTTGGTCGCAGACGTGGCCAGCGAGAGTCAGATGAACTTTTAACAAGCGCTTGGTTGCTGGTATCTTACACGCAAACTTCTCTTCTATTTATAGTGATTTCAACGAAGTAAAAATTCTAGTACAAACAATAATTATATAAACGTAATGCAATCAATGATTAAGCTAAGTGAATTCAAAGGAAGATATTTACAATAGCAAAAGAAACAGCAATATCAGTTCATAAATTTATTAAACAACTTTGAAGCTTGAACAAATCAATATTACTCACTACATTTTCTGCTTTTTCTTTCTTTTATTTTTCCTTTTTAAAAATCTGAAGTAATACACTCGAGTATGTATAGGCCTGAATAATCTATAACACACTGTGTCGTTAATGCATTTCATTATTATATATTTGTATGCTCAAGTATATTTTCGTAACACATTGATCGGTTTTGATTTACTATTATTATTATTTTGCTTGAAAGAGAATTCTTTACTGATGACCCCATATAAATTTTGAAAATATCTCAAGGGAGAATTTATGGTTTTCGAAAACAGAAATGCACGTACGTATATTTTCGTTATGCTTGGACAGTTTTTTTTTTTTTTTTTTTAAGAGGTTGCTCCCACGTAAGTTTTGTCAGAATCTCAGGGGAGGTTAAAAACTTTATTGAGCAGGGACGCACGTATTTAATATTTTAAACATCGTTTTTATTTTTGATTTAAAAAAATCATCTTATTTGAAGTCGCTGATCGCTTATTTATAGAATTTGTATTTAAACAAAAGGTTTGGTGAAACTGAGAGTTCTCTGAATATTAGTGTCAAAATTTACACCATAACAAACTGTATTATTAAACATTTGTACGAAATAAAACGTTACATATACTATTGTGTTACAAAAATATATAGAAATAAATATGTATATACAAAGCCCCTCAAACAAAGAAATTGCAACTTGACTATTTCAAGCAAGAAACAAAGTACTAGGCGTAGGTGAAGACGATGTAGGGGTGTTACAGCTAGACTAGAAAACATATAAACCATAAAATTACATAATTTTCTTAATTTTCTTCATAAGTTTTCTCTTTTCTGTCCCGTGGACTAAAGAAGACAAAAGATAAATGCAAGTGAATGATTATGTGGAATTTGGTGGAATGAGAATGTGGGAGTACCCCGAGAAACTCACGGACACGATGTTGTCCACCACAAACTCATTTGACCGAGAAGTGGACCAGTATCCTTTGCACCAGAGGTGAGCCTTCTGCCACTGAGCCATCGTGCTTTCTTGATTGGTTGAGAATCTACCATATTTTAAAATTTACTGCAATCATTCTTAATTTTGTAATTCTGTAGGGGACCCCTAAATATGTATATGTAATTATCCAAAGTTATGATTAAAATGAAGAAAAATTTCAAAATCTGAGTGTAAAAATGTCCCGACAATGTCGCCCTGACATGGTAGGTGGATACTTTATTCTCTTGATCTAATACATTGTTATATATCTTTGTAACCGTTAATCGTTATTACGAACCTTCCATTCGTTAGTTAGTTTGAAGTGCAACGTTCCGTTTTAGCACAATGGGACCTGAACTACTTTAACGCGTTCAATGCTCTCCATTTGCGTAACTCGAGGGAAGTCCTCCTAGATCATCGTGCCTCCCTTCTCGAGTTACATTCCTGCCTCTGTGGGAAAAATTTTGTCTCAATATCTTATGTAGAAGGAAATGATAGAAATGATAACATCTGATTATCATTTCCTCATGATTTCTCCTCCCTCATGATTTCGAATCCGGGTCTTGCCTCAAAGTTCGTCTTTTTATATCGAACTATTGGATTTTTGTATGCAGAATCAACACAAGCTACTGGCCTTATATACTATTATTACATACTTTTAATACTAAAAAGAAACTACATAATGAAATCGCTTTTTTATAATTTCATTTAACCTTGCATTTATTTATTACTTTTATGTAAAACTTACCATATTTTAGGTTTATTTTGTCCTGTCGCCTGCAAGCTAAAATCTATTTCTGGAGACATTCCCCCTCTTTTTGAGGAAATCTAAAGTATTTTATATTAGTTCCTGTAGTTTTTCTGTAATAATTACTACAGCCGTACACTGCACAGTTAGGCATTCTTGATATAATTTAAAAGAACAAAGTAACAAAGAATTTCCACTTGGCACTTAAAGCCGCGCCTTTTCCCGTTATCTCTTGCAAACCAGATGACGTCACAGCCACGACAGCGCTCCAGACGACATGCGCATGCAACCACCTTGTAGTCTTTCCACCATGATTCCGTACTGAGATTTTTAAGTGTTCAAGTAAGACTTTTCTCTTCTGTACTGAAATACTTCCAACCCTATGCTGGAGCATTTCCAATTCGGTAGACTTCTTTTATTTATTTTTGAACATTCTAAATCGTGTTATTTTCTCTCGTCATTTCAATTAAAAATAAGAGAGCGTAACAAATATATTATTTTTACTAGTAGGGCAATTCTAGGAGAAAACTATACTTACAGATCATCAGCTAATCACTATAGCTTGAAACAGCTAAGAAATAATAGACAGACAGAAAACTAGTGTTGTCACGAGACGAGAGAGAACCCTTTGAGGCGAGTCACGAGACGAGACAGATTACTTGTCTCGTTTCTTTTTCGAGACGAGACACGAGATGAGACGAGACTTCTCGTGAAATATCTTGTCCCATCACGTGCCTTGAAAGTGCAATCAGTTTCTGAATTTGTTTAAAATTTATTAACTCGGAATAAATTATTTGCCTTCGAATATACCAGCGTTTATTATTTCAAATGAAGACTACCCTACATAGAACAGGGAATACCTAAAGTTATTTTTTAAAAATGATTCTTACCAACAGCTTTCATTTCCATTTTTCAATCGATTCAAGTTTGATTATTTTATGATAGTGCTCCAGATTCAAGTACAATGTTAAAGCATTCATCGAGATCAGTGTTTCAGAAAATTTCATTCCGGGGGCTGGTGGGTATGTCTATGTATTAAAATTGTATTATAGAAGTACAAATTCTCTTAATGACAGTTTTATCAGTAACTAACTATCGTTTCATGGTCTTTCTCGTTCCGAACAAAGACAGAAACGTGTCAGCCTATTTCGGTACTGAATTTTGAAAGGATACTGGTTTGACAATATATTTTTTTTTTATTGTTTTATGATGTGTTCGAACCTAAGCATATTTTGAAATCGGAAAGTCATATACGCCTCTTTGTTTTTTTTTTTTTTGAAGTGGCGCCAGAGGTTTTGAAAAAAGGTAAAGAACGGATTTTTACCTTTTTTGGATTTTAAAAGAACGGTAAGAGATAGAAATGGAGTTTTTACCAAGAGACAATATCAAGGCACGTGAAATGGTACTAGAGCAGGTTTCCGGAAAACTCCGGAACATTGCTGAAATTGGGATGAAATTTGCTGCAAAACCAGTTCCAACATTAACACAAAAGCCAGATAAGACAATTTGATGCAACATTTGCTTGAAACATACGCTTGAAAAAACATTGTAAAGTAAAAAACAATTGTGAGGTAGAAAAGTAAGCAATTAAATTAACAAATATTTAGGGTTGGTACCGTACCGAGTCCGGGACTAGTCTCGATCTCGTCTTGGAGTCGGGGAGCGCGGTGGCTCAGTGATAGAGCGTTCACCTCCGGTGCTTGGGGTCCCTGGTTTGATTCCAGCGAGCGCCGTGTGGACTTTGTGGTGGACAAACACTGTACTCGTAGGTTTTCTATGGGTTCTCCCGTTTCTTCCCACTTTCTTCATTCCACCATTTCATTCATTTCTCACAATCACCGTCTCCTTTAGCCTAACCGGCATAAACGTTTGACGTAAAACTGAAAGATTTCATTTCATTTTTTGTCTCGGAGTCGGTACCATCCCTAATTATAGGCCTTAGAACTGGAGAACTGTAGCCAAACCCAAACTATCATTTAACTCAGTATGATGTCCTTATTCCATAAATAATACGAAAAGTCGATTTAGGGTCCGTTGAAAAATTTTGTGGCCCCTGATCCAAAAAAATAATTATTGGCCAAGATCGCAACCTTTTGATGAATTTTCTTGGATCATTCCTAAAATTCTCGTGTGTGTAGATAAGATACGTCTACTTTCAAATCCCGATTTAAGTAACGTTCAGGAACTTTCCGGAAACCCGCTCTAATACCATTGGTGTGCCTTGACATTGTCTCTTGGAAACTTCCTAAGAACTGCGTTTGTATTTCTTACCGTTCTTTTAAAATCGAAAAAAAAAGTACTTCTGGCAATATACTGTAATGTTAAATTCAGCATGCGATAATATTCGAAAGCGTTGACTCAGCTTTATGATTAAGGTATCCTTTTTTCCAGTACGAAAATCTATGTTGGCTAGTCGAGGTCAATTTTCTGTACAGCTGTGGGGGTTTTGAGTTGAAAATGGAAATGGTTCTTTCTTAGTACATAAATGCTACTACATATTACGGAACATGGTTTTCTTTTGTGAGCTATGCATTCGAAAAATATATTGAACAATGATCAGCTTTAACATAGTTTTAACACCTACTGAGGATTGAAATGGATTTAGAAAATGAATACGTAATTTTATTAAGTGAATATAAAGCATGCCTGGCTGCAGAAGACAAAACCATTTGGAACTTTCATGAAAAGAAAAATAGAATATATCGAAAGAAGAAAAAAAGAAAACAGATTAACACAATAAATGAGATGCTGTTTCCAACTATTTGAATTTCCGAATAGAAGAAACGAATAAATACCTCCCTTCTTGAGCGATTCAAGGAATCATTCTGAAGTGAATAAGGAAAAAAACCTCCATAATAACAGGATGATTAAGAAGAAAAAGAAGAAACACATCTTCTCTCGGAGGGCAAAAGACCAAAAATAGGGTCTACTAAAATTTTAAATTGAATTCTTTATTTGATCCCAAAGCAAATTTGAATCTTTTTCTTTTCTTTGATCTTTTCCTTTTTTCTTTCTTTCTTTCCTCTTCTTTATTGTTCACGATTTGGGTTTGTATTTACCTAAATAAAAACTGAAAATTTCAGAGTGGCTGCAAATTTCGCAGGGCAGCAACTGTCCTTGGCCATCCTTTAGCTACAGATCTGCCGGATTGTAAATTTAGGTATTGTAAATTTACAACAAAGAATAAAAGGTGAAACAGCCAAATGGAAGTCTTACAAGGTACATTCGCGAAGGTCCCCTCGGGATTCGTGTAAAATTGATTTAAATCAAAAGTTCTCAGCAGCCCAATGTGCATTGTACTAATTTTAGCGGCCCATACTGGTAATTTGCATATTTATGGCCTTCATATATCCGGAATTCATACACTACTATAACGCTCGGACACAAATTGCTTTTAGTTTCGTTAGATGTAAATGGACATGAATGTGAGTATATGCAAAACAAATTGCATCAAGTACGGCTTTTCTGACACATGTTACTCACCCCGGCCGCCATCTTGGATCCGCCATACTGGATTTAACTTTTCGTTTTTTAAATGGAAATAGTTGCAAGTGATATATCAAATTCATGCAGAATTTTCTCGGAAATCTACTGGTGTAATTAATTTTACAGTAGCTTGTACCATTTGGAAGATATTGCATATTAAAACCCTCCAGGCACTTTGGAGTAATAGACATTTTAGAGCAATATCAGTTCAGGTAACGATGTTGACAAATCAAAACAATTTCTAACTACAAGGAAACTGTAGGCAGTGGCGTATTTAAGAGGGAGCTACCGGGCTTAAGGCCCCCAAAATTTTATTTACTACCTTAAAATAAATGAAATATCTTGTAGAATGTTCACATTTCCAGAAATAAAGTTGCAAAGCCCCCGAAACAAGATCATAAATACGCCACTGACTGTAGGTATAAACAAACTCTTTACAACATTGGTGTTATAATCTTATTACTTTTCTGTGAGTGATTGTTATTACTTTCATGTTATACCATAACAAGGAAGTATTATATTACGGTCAAAATGCCTAATGTAAATGAAGATACGATCAGATTTGGGTGAAGACCTACCATTTCCGTATTTATGTCTATGTGTATGCATGTATTTACGTTCAGGGGATATTTCGGCGACAATAAATCGTTTAAAATATTACATATACACACACGGGGAACTGCACAATTTTCTATTCAACATTCGTGAAATGCCTGACATTTAACATGCAATACTTTGCAAACGGTACAAACTACGTTAAAATTAACTACACCAATGAATTTCCGAGAAAATTTTATATGAATTTGATGTATCACATGCACTTATTCCCATTTGAAAAAACCGAAAGTTGAATGCAATATGGCGGATCCAAGATGGCGGCAGAGATGGGTAACACATGTCAGAGAAGGAGTACTTGATGCAATTTGTTTTGCATATACCCATATTCATCTCCAATTATATCTAAAGAAACTAAAAGCAATTTTGTGACCGAGCTTTATAGTAGTGGTTGACTAAATTCCGGATACATGAAGGCCCATAAATTATGAGCGTGTGTCCTCCCTAACTCCCATTCCATTTGTTTAAATTCTTCAGTCAGCTCCACCTGAAGTGGAATAAGGCTCTATGCACAATACGTTGAAGCAAACTTTGTATAATGGTGCTGTTATTTAACGTGTTGGCAATACTTTACCGGGATGACTTGCCTTACGTGCTCAGAAAACAAAGGGATGTAAAGTGGCTATGATCTTTTTTAAAAAGTAGTTTCGTAAAACTTGTTGTCATCGACATTAATTTCTATTGTTTTTGGTATTTTGATTACTTTATTTAAATGGTAAATAGGTGTAAAACTTAATAGTACACATGTTATCTACAAATGAATGTTTTCTAATAATATTTTAATATTACTCACTGCCATTAATAGGCGTAGGAAGACGAACACTTTGTGTTGAAGGCGCGAAAGGTTGGCACTGCGACGTCATCATCAGAAAAAAGGAAGAAACATATAACTCGAGTGTAAAGAAAATCTGTGATTAAACCAGTCATCCCCCACGGTGTTGTGAAATTAACTATATAAATATTTTCTATAGTTAACAGTTTCACGACGTAAATATTATAGTGAAAGTTAGTGAATGTATGTGAAAATGACACAACTTAGTTAAAACCAAGTGAACACATATCGTGAAAATCTATTGCGTACATGTCTGGTCAACCAGCAAATTCAATCTTCGCAGTTAATCACGTCAATATTAATGGTAAGATAGTAAAAGATATGTGGAAAGACAAATTCTTTTGTCGTACTATCAATTTATCGTATATCAAGTAATTTCACCGTAAACCGTACAATAAGAAGGCAAGTTGAAGTAACCCGGATGGAGCCTTAAATTCATCGTCGGAATAAGAAGACAAAATTAAAAGGATTTCTTTTCTATGGAATTACACTAAATCCCTCCCAAAAGAAACCCCTGTGATTAATATGAAAAGTGGTGAAGTGTTCAGTGAAGTAACGTGTGCTAAGTGGTCGTGCACCACTAATCTTAATATAGGCCGGCAATGAAAATATAATTCCATTTTAAATTAATTATTCGTCTTTTTAATTTTTTTCTTCTATATTAAATGGGCTAGAAGGTTCTGAAAATATATTGAAATATATGTATCAATAGAAGTATACTAGTGATACACGTAAGTGTGAGATGTAAATCACCTATTGATCAAATAAAATTTATCCTATGCATTTATTTTGTTTTCAGTTATGTTTTCCACGTTCTTTATATAAATCAGCACAGGAATTCTTAGCATTTTGTGTTGGTATTCCTACATACTCTGTACGCCTCAATGATTGACGCGTCAGGGATGGTGGGTAGGTACGAAAGCAACCTCCGCATGAGTTCATCTTGGTTTATGATTTGATTAAGAGTTACATTTAACTTTTGTTCTAACCACTGCCACCTGGAGAGTTAAGTACTTCTTCTTACTGACCACTAAATCCGTTTTCGGATATAAAAATTAACAGCCCGAACATGGGAAATCGAATCTGGCCGGTCATAAAATATGCAAATTACTCGTATGGGCCTCCAAAATTAGTACAATAAGTATCGGGTCGCGGAGAACTTTGCATTTGGATCAATTTTACACGAATCCTGAGGAGACACTTCGCGAATAATGCTCTCAGATAGTAATACTTTTTCCAAGTAGAGGGATATCCTGGTATGATATGTTTTCGGGCATGTATTTGCTGTCATGTTGGTTGTTCAACTATCACGCATACAGTGAAACTATTCTGCTACTGGAAAAAGCTATCATTTCTTATATATCCAAACTCCAGGTTTTCTGAAGTTTCTGACTGTACATGTCATTTGAGTCCCTCGTGCAAGGTGTATGTGGGAAGAAAAAAAGATCGTCGTTAGTAAAGTGTGGAAGACCGCACAAGGAGAAACGTGATTTTGACAGAGATAAGTAAATTTTTAACAGGCTTGTTTTTATTTTCTCTTGATAGATATGCGTATACTGTAAACAAATATCCTGTGCGTATGTAATGTATGTTCTTTCCTGGACAACGTGCATATTATGTTTGATGCTTTGACTCAATGTAATTGTGAGAAATCATGATATTTATCACCACTAACAGTTGAACGGGTACAAATGTAACATGGCGATCGGGGACGATTGTAACACGTTACAATCGCCCCACACAATGATGTACTGAACCATTATGAAAATAAACTAGATATGACCGGATAATACTGTACAATTGATGTAATTAATAAAACAATGTACGTATTAAGTATGCTTTTTCGGGGCCACAAGTACGTGGAGGGGAGGGCACTCGACCCCGAAAAAATTCTTGGCGGCCTTAGTGTACAATATATCATTATGGTTACTATAGGGAAAGAAAAGCCTTTCACCCCATATTTCATTATGGGAACTCCTCTAACTTCTTTATACACCCTCACAAACGTTTGTGGCTGGCTACGGATCACTGCTTTTCAATGTTGTATTAGAATAGGCTAATGTTTCAATATGTTCCTTCCTTTGGTGTCTTTAAGTAGCCTACAAGTTATAGCCTATAATAGCCAATAAGACTCATTTGTTAAATAGGTTCCCTTTCTGATTCATCACAAATAATCAAGAATGTAACTTTTCACTTGTTTTACTTAATCTCTGTCGCATATTAGCGCATTCTCTGTTCGCGTCGTTGTGTAAGGGATGTGTATATTGGTTACAAATGCAGTGTAATCGTCTATTAGTGCAATATCATTATGACTTGAAACAGTGGAAAACAATAGGGTAGGCAGGGTAGGCATTCCCTAGGGGCGCAGTGCGCTCGGACATATTAGGAGTGTGTGGGAGCGCCACTACGTATTTTACCTAGGGATTGCAAACGCCATTGTTACGTCACTGACTTGAATCTTTATGTTACGTCATATTTTAATCTTGGCTTGCTTCCGTGTTTAAGTTAGGCCGAAGAAAAGTTATTTCGAGCTAATGTGGCACGGTACCGGTAACAAATAACTCATCATTCATGTATGTTGTTGACGCGTGAAAATTATATATTTTTAATTAGGTCTTCTTTTACATTTGAGGATGTAGTCTATACTCTTAGTTTATTGTCCCCATCCATTGTTAAACCTATCAGTATTATTATTATTAGTATCTTTATTATTTAACCATATATATGTTGCTCCATTCAATTTTTTTTTCATACATGACAATTTCTAATATAGAAAGTTACGAAGCATTTTATGACAGCATTTGTCTTGTTACAAACGTCCCCGTGCCCAGATCAATTGTAACAGAGCTTTGGGGCAAATGTAACATAATGCTTTTATTGAAAAGTACAATATACATGACATGGCAAAACAATATATATATATATATCCCATTGGCATATTTTATGTAGACCTATTGAAGATATAGGTTATAGTTTGATAATTTCGTTCATTTTGTTATGACCTTTCAGTTTTCATCCTTAGTTATGAGCTAGTGCTTGTTTCATAGCAGATTTTGTTTTCCTACAAAACTTGATGTAACAATAAATCTTTTATGTTGAGAAAATATAGACTACAGGTCCTCCTACTTTCTTTCCTGTTTAACTAGTATAATTTTCCCTTTCATTTAATTATGTTTTAATTCTCTTTCAGGCGGTATTTAATGCTGGTAACATTTACAGCCCTTTCTGCATTAGTAATTGTTACCTGTTTCTAAAAGCTGTCACTAGAATAACATGTGGCAATTTGCCGCATACATTGTGACAACTTACCCTGAATATGGGGCACATTGTCACAGTTGTATTGATCATAAAAAAGTGTTCATAAGTCCAGTTCAGAACGAGTTACATTGGACAGAGAATTCTATGTTATGCACAAGATAACCAAGTATGTATATACTAAAAATTATAATTTTCGACCTTGCGTGAGCGTCACAAAAAAAATAATAAAAAAATAAAAATAAAAATTAAAATTAAAAAATGTGAAAATTGTAACAATTTCCCCGGTGTCCCCTATTTTTGATTTGTAACACTTAAATCATAGTCTATGAAAAACTGCAGAAAATATTTATTAGATTCAAAGTTCTGTACTATATTTTTAACTTATTTTGTTTATAAAATCCATACCAATATGTACTGTAGATTGTAATTAATTATTTAATTTAAACTACTGTATTTCAATCAATAAAGATAATTAATTTGAAACTTTCGATTTCTAGTTGGCCAATTTTCAATCAAACTGATATTGGACAACATAAACAGATTTTCACAGTATATGCGAGCGAGTGAGAGCGAAGTTTTATTTAATTATTTTTTAAAATCAAATAGGGCTACAGGATTCCTCGTATACGAAATCACTGTCGTAATTATTTTCTCTTCCTGTTTCAAATGACAGGAAATGAATTCCGTTTCCAGGAGAGATTTACGTAATTGGACGTTTAGGAATGTGGTGGATGACCGAAGATGTATCCATCTTCATCGGCTCAAAATATCTTTCGAATTAGCTACATTTTTACTTCCGAGCAACTTATAGAGAAAAGCAAGTATAATGATCATATAAATTGAATTCGAGATTTCAACGAATTTGCACATCTCATGGCCGCTACAAGTCGGACAAACGTCCGTCCGTTGTTTCGTTCCGATGTAAATACGTTTGCTGTTCCGTTTCACGTATCCGCGCCTGATTTTAAACTTAACATTCTGTAAGATTTTCCATATTTTTTTTCGAATTTTCTTTCTGCCCCCAAAATGAAGTGTGATAATAGAAAAAAGAAAAATGCAAGTTTGTCTAAAATGGCTGTAACAATTTGGTTTATATTTCATACTTCAACATTCCATTAGCAACTTCATAGTGTCATACAAGTCTTTTTCTGGGAAATATCCAGTAGGAGTATTTACTCTTGGGGATGAGTTTTTCTCGGACGATTTAATCAAAAACGACTCAGGTAAATTTGTTCATATTCATAAATAAATATTACATTACTAACCTGACAATATACCATAAATATAATTTCTGTTGAAAAATTTACAAGGAGTAGTTTACTTTCGGGGTGAGTTTTTTCGGATGATTTTCTCTAAAAGTGACTCAGGCGGCTTTGTTCATATTTCACAAATATAGTTTCATTGTTAATATAACGAAGCTATATAATTCATTTGTCCTGAAAAAAAATTAATCGGTGAGTATTTTTCGCGCATTTTTTTCAAAAACAGAAATATCATAAATAACATCATAACTCATTTGTTCTGAAAGACACTACATGATTAGTTTACTCTTGGGATAAACTAACTTTTGCGAACCGAAAAAAAGTATTGCAGTTTTTTATTTTGTTGGTGAAATTGTTATTAATTTATGCACTGTATATGTAACAAAATACAATGTTATTTGAAAATTTAATCTATTTTTGTTTTTCTTTCCTAACGGCGACATATACACTCTTTACACAATAGTATTTGCAATAAAATATCATAAAAAAATTGTCAAGCATCCGAATTCGGAAATTACTTTAGTAATCCGACTGTAACTGTAATTTTAGTAAAAAAAATTCTGATGAAAAGTTCAGAGCTTAAGGATCGGAAATATGTAGATATAAAGAAAACGATTAAATATAATAGAGAGATATTAATTACATGAACATAAAATTTTAAGGCTTGATTATTTGACGGTAAACAAATTTGGGAACTTATGTATTAAGGAAATACTGAAGGTTTCAAGCATAACTTTTAATATCGTATTAAATATGTAAATTAGCAAATATTGAAAATATTTTACGAATGATATTTTTCTACTAATCAGAGTAAGAGGCGTTTCTAGTAATCAGGCATTTTTTTTTTGACGGAGCAAAGAGGAATAACGGGCCTTTGTATAATTAGTAAATTTTTCGAAAGAGAGTGGAAAAACGATAGTTTTTTTTATCTTATCTTTTCTTAAGGGAGGAGGAGATGAAGTTCTGGAATTCTTTTCGGAACTCAACCATCTTCAATATGTTTATTAAGGAGAACTTAAATTAGATGAAATTTTCCTTTGCATTTTAACTAAGCTGACCAAGCGGAAATCTTATGCGGTACTTTGAAACCAGTTTCTCAAAGACGGTTTGAGATACACTGACAAATGTTTGCTTGTTGGTAGTGACCAAGATGAGGATGAATTACCAAATGAGAAAGTTATGATTTGCCTGTTCTTATATAACAGTGACTAAAACAATCTCATACATGGATGTTGATTTCTGCATGATTATTTGAAGTAGTATGCCTTAAACTTTTCACGTTAATAGTGACTCATCGAGCTGATGGTTTTAAAACAATATAATGATTATGTATGACCTTAAGTGATAGTTGCAAGAAATTGCTCTATATACTAGGTCAAAGACATTCAATTTTATTTCTTTCTGACGAAGTTGGTCAGAAACTGATCCACACTCAACAAAATATGCGCGGTGAGACTAGTGCAGATACATTTGAAGCGAGTGATCAATTGTCTTCATGAGGATAGGTTATGGAAGAATTTTCCTATTAATTGACTTATATTTACGTCTATTCTCAACACCTAGACTATATGAGACAAGATCTACATAACAGAATCATTGTAGTATCTCTCCCAGCTCAATTTTATGTCTCAAATGCATTTATTCCTATCAATATGGGGATCATATTCAAGCCTCGAACTTATTTGTGTTAACTGTAAATGAATTAGAAATCTCAGTCTGTTTTATTTATGGGTCGTTCACATAGAGGCAACTGAAAAGTTTTGTGAGAAAGATCACACTTATTATAGTCTCCTATCTGACATTTGTCTAGTGATGCAGAATCCTGATTCCAAAAAATACAAATATGCTGAAGATTCGTCATCTCTTTAGAGCTTCTATGAAAGTTCCATTTTCTTACACATATTTTGGGCAATTGGAAGATATCGTCGTATACAACGGGGTTGGGTATCGAACACTCTTATCTCACATGTTCCTATTTTGTTCGTGACGTCAACCGTCCGAATTGTGAAGTCTGTATCACGCTGCTGAATATTCTATACATTCTTGTAGAAAAACAGGAATATTCTGATCTCAGAGATCGTTTAAGATTACCTAATAGTATTTGTCAGATTTTGAGGTAATAACTCTGATTTAGTAACCTTAATATCGACTTTCATCATTTGATTCAAATAGTGCACATGAAGCTTTTCTTTTTACGGAGTACTTGACTTATTTTATAAATATTTTTTTTCTTGTTATATGTTTTCTAATTGCTGTTTATTCTTTCATCTTTATCACGACCTGTGTTATAATTTCATATCTCTTTCTTAGTTTCCGGCGTAAGCATACATGAGCATACAGTTTCCTTCTAGGTGTATATATGTGTATGTAGTATTTTTGTATATCGGTAACTATTGGCCGGATATAAACCAAATTTCGCAGTGGTTCCCAACCGGTGAGTCACGACATGATGGTGCGTCACCGAGTAACATAGAATTTGTTGCGAAATTTTAGAATTTAAAACTCCTGAAGGAGTTAAACGCGTAGCAATCAACACCTAAAGCGGCAGCAACAATCCTCAATACTTAACAGTCTCTAGCTTAAAGAAATTTGTTGACTTACGCTATTATATTTTATAAAGCATTCAGTAAACTATGTCACCAGTCGAAAAAGATTGGGAATCATTGGTCTAGTTTGTTTTCTGAGGATACTCCCATTTTTTTCGCACATCGTTACTGCGCTAATTCTTTTATTAAATATCATAAGTATCTATATTTTTGAAACCACATGATATGATCATGAGACAAACTAGAGATTTTATTTATTTTCACCTTATCAACTACAATCTTTCCCTTCTGCAGTTATGCAACCACACACAACATTAAAAAAAACGTCATCTTGAGTCTGATCAAGATATCGATATTCTATGAACGAAGTTTTATTACTTCCTGAAATATTGTTCCATACACTATGAATTGGACCCACCTATCCTAACAGAATATTAGAAAATCCCTCACTGTCTGTGGGACAATATCTTGCGCTGCCACTTGAAGATTATTTTTGGATAGAGCAGATCACAAGTATAAGACGATAGCATGTCCCTCTCAGTTTAATGTCTAGTAGTTCTGGAGCCACTCACCTCCAAAGTTCATTTGCCCGCACTTTCTGCAGCCTGTAACTTACTAGTTAGAAACTAAAAACTCCGAGGAAAGCATAATTTTTTCTTCCTTCTATGATTACATTCACCTCTCAGGCGTTGTCATGTGTGCACATTAACATCCTGGATATATATATATATATATATATATATATATATATATATATATATATATATATACGTATATAAAGAATTATTGCTGCATTTCGGCAATATTTCAGAAATATACACAAATTTATCTATTTATATTAAACTCCAGTCTCTGTGGATGAGAAAATTCAGTATTACTAAAATTCTAACACAAAAAGGATGAATATTTTAAATGAACAAGTGAGTTATTTTTCACAATGTAGAAGTAAGGTAGACTTCCAAACTATTCAAATTTCAATATTGAAACTAGGAGTACTGTAGTACATCTGTAACTTCTTGGATGTTGACTATCTCAATATCGCTCTGTAGGAATTCATATTAGAACTGGAAGTGGTAGTAGAATCTGTCACTTCCATTTCCAATATAGGATTGAAGTCGTAAACAGAACCGATTCTTGCATTATTGAATGAATACAGAAAAAACTGCTTTTCTCTATCTATTAGCGTTTTTGCATTATGACTATCAGTGTTGAAACCGGAAATCAAAGATTTTCACAACTTCCAAGTTGAATAGAAGGATAAAAATCGAGATAAAACTAATTCTTGAAACATTAAAACCAGTGTTTCTTCGAGATTTTTTTGGGGGGGTGCATTGCGTCCCTGGAGCTCAGAGAGTGCCCCCCCAGAGGAGACCAAAATAATACGTCTATAATATAATAATAAATAGAATAGTACCAGCAGTGCTTCTCGGAATACTAAGTATGCCCTCCGGAACATTTTTTTCTGAAAGAACGACTGATTGAAACTACACCAAAAAGCCATTTCTTACTATCTCTACACCGCTTTTGCTCTATAATGATCAATATTGAAACTGAAGATGGTAGTGGATTCCTACTACTTCCGGGTTTTGTAGTGAGTTAAGGATACGTATGATATATATTCTTGGGATGCTGGATCGATTCCCAAGAGCTACTTTTCTCTACCTGTTACCCTTTTTGATCTATGGTTATCAACGTTAAAACCGGAAGTGATTGATTTGAAAAAATGAAATGAAATCATTGAGTTTTACGTCCCACGGTTATGCCGGTTAGGCTAAAGGAGACGGTGATGATGAGTGATGAATGAAATAGTGGAATGAAGAAAGTGGGAGGAAACGGGAGAACCCCGAGAAAACCCACGCACACGGTGTTTGCCCACCACAAAGTTCACTTGGCGCGGGCTGGAATCGAACCCGGGACCTCAAGCACCAGAGGTGAACGCTCTACCACTGAGCCACCGCGGCCCTGAAGTGATTGATTTATGACACTTCTGGTTTGAATAAGAGGTTGAAGGAACAGGTGGAATCTTGTCTTGAAATCTATGGAACCAAACCAGAAGCACGCTAGCTGTTACCGCTTTTGGTCTGATCAACCTACCTGTAAACAGACAGACATAGCCGTTCTATATGCCTGCTTAGGTATAGCATAGTTGGAAAAAAGTATAGATTTTTATTAACACAAATGAAGGTAACAAGAAATTGATGGTGAAAGATAAAAATGCTAACTCATTTCTAGCCTTTATTATTAGCTCGTAGACTGATAACCAAACAGTCATGTCATCTCGCTGGAAGCTAAAGTGTAATTCTAGTTGAAAACAATAACAAAGGCTAATAGCTCTCTCGTGCGTACTTAATCATATTTATGTTATTTCTGATACATGTTACGAATATTAATTTAGTATGTTTGTTAACCAGTATTTGGAAAATTTACAGGTGAAACGCATAATATCATTGTGAAAAGTATTGAGTATGCAATTAGAACATAGAAATGACATACCTGGAAGCAAGTATCGTTGACAAAATAAAGGAAAGAAAATGGGTTGCGATTTCTAATATGAAATCTTATACTGCAAAGCTTTATCAATTGTATCCAAAGTTGAAGGTAGTGTGTAAAATTTAAATCGACACAGTGTGAGTGCATAATGAAGAACCTGCTATTTCAAAAGAAGGTTTGATTCGCATTTTGTCCACAAACTGCAAAAATTAAACATGAAGAAAATAACTGACCTCAAAAACGCACCAAAAATCAGAATATTAAAAACATTTTTTAAGTAACAATATTAATTGAATTCAAAAAAATACAACGCAAAGAAAGAATTAATAACGAAAGCTCTAAAAACAGAAATTAATACTAATGAATTAATAGTAATAAATAATAATAACTAAAAAGGAAAAATATTACTATTATCTATAAAAATGTTGAAATCTGTGCGAAGCCAAACAAATTAGTACCTCATAAACTTAAGATGGAAACTAACCTTATATTGATATTAATTTATTTGACTTGTCACTGATTCGAAATTATTTTATAGATAACACTTCTTAATTATTTTCTACTTTTAGGTGCTTTTTGTTATTATTTTACACTTCTTCAGCGCTTTAAGTTATTTTCTTCTTTCTGTTGTTTTCCTGAAGTCGGTTAATATTTTTTTCTCAAGGTTATTGTTAAGGAAAAAATAAAGCGAAGGATGAAAAATTTAATAAAAGCACACAATCTTGTTAGGGATTGGTGGACGTATAACGTATTTAGGAGTCTTTATGCCACTTCTAGAAAAGGTCTAACATTATTACTACTAGTAACTAAGCAATTTCCTGTATCTTCTCCTGCAAGTCCAGTTGAGAATGTTCTTCCTCTTACAAGTATACGAACTATATATTCTATTTACATTTCTTGTGCTGTTTTAAAAATTTAATACTTTATCATTGTATTGATCTGTGGCCTAAGATGTGTAATACACAAGGCTTGTCAATGAAGTTCCTGAACTGATGCTGATGCCTGAAAAGTTGAAGTTACTAGAGTACGCCGCGATGAGGATTTTTTTTTTTTTTTTTTAAGAAATCTAGTTCCACTTTTTCACTATGCACAGATTTGCTCGTTTCACAAGCTTCAGAGACTGTTTTGAAGTCATGACCTGGAATGTGGTTAAGCTGATTAAATGATATGCTCGTGGGTTTATTCCTATGCATACTTTACGAAAAATTCTAACAAATGAATATTTATGGAGTCAAAAAGAAACTTTGTTCTTCTTCAATAATATTTTATGTTGATAGTTTTTATTTTGCTAGAATAGATAATTTATTTGTTTATTGCACAAAATACACTATTAACTAGCCAATTGCGTCTATTACAATTGGTATTCTCCTAACAGTGACACACATACTTTAGCAGTAAAGCATATACTTCAAACAGTGACACAATATTCTTAACAGTGACACAATACTCCAAACAGTGACACAACAGTCTTAACAGTGACACACATACTTCAAACAATGACACATATACTTCAAACAGTGACAAACATACTTCAAACAGTGACACACATACTTCAAACAGTGATACACATACTTCAAACAGTGACACAATACTATTAATAGCGACATACATATTCCTAACAGTAACGCAATACTTTTAGCAGCAGCATACACTACTAATAGTGACACTCATACTCTTAACAGTGACACACATACTCCAAACAGTAACACAATACTCCAAAAGTGACACCCATAGTTCAAACAGTGACACAATACCATTAACAGCGACATACATATTTCTAACAGTGGCGCAATACTCTTAGCAATGACACATTAGTAACAATGACACTCATTCTCTTAACAGTGACACACATACTCCAAACAGTGACACAATACTATTAACAGTGACACAAATATTTCCAACTGTGACACATACTCGTAAAAGTAACACACATACTCTCAAAAATGGCACACATACTCCAAACAGAGATATAATACTGTTAACAATGATATACATATTCATAACAGTGACACACATGCTCGTAAGAATAACATATACTCCGGAGAATGGCATACATGCTCCTAAAAGTGACACACTTTTTTAACAGTGAAACACATACTGTTAAAAGTGATTCAAATACGACTTATAATAAATATGAAAGACGGCAGTAAAATTATTACTGATTTGCTGAGATAATTACAAAATTAAAAAAAAGAAAATGTATTGTTATTTAAAATTTCTAAGCAAATAATATATTTCATGCTTTAAGAGACCAAATGGTGCTTCTGTCCAAACATGTCACGTCAGTGAAATATGATGGTCTTTTATCTACATGCAAACAAGGGAACAGTGATTTTTAAAAGAGAAGCGACATCTAAGAGCAGAACTTCCCGTCACACCCCTTCCCAGCTACGGAAGAACTTTCAAATGAAACCATTTTTCACAATGATGACAGAGAAACACTGGTCTTTGTCACAATGTTAAAGGGCGAATACGTCCTCAAACACTAAAAGTTGTCCAACTAAATTAAATGTAAAATTAAATGTGCTTTTTGAAAAACACACTTATATTCTTTGTCATCTTCTAAAGAGTCAAAGACAAAGGATTTTTTTTAACTACTTTTCTTTTACAAGTTTAAGGACTTGTCAGTATATAGAAAAGGTAATTTGGTAAATATTTAACACTTAAAAGTTTTAATTTTCAATAGTATTGTGCATTTATATATTTACCACATTTTTTAATTCTTAATTTTCTGCACAACATGACCACCAACATATACTGTAGTGAACAGACAAGGAGAATGGAAAAAATGTATTCATAAAAGGAAACTGTGAATATTCACTTTCTCAAGTGAAATAGCCAATTTCATGAAAACTTATTAGTTCAAATTTTTTGTCGTCGCGAATTATGTCGAGGAATTTGAAGCTTAAAATATATGCAACAATAATCATTCCTCTTGTTCTGTATGATTGAGAAACATGGTCGCTTCTCTGAAGGAAGAACGTAAACTGAAAGTATTTGAGAACAAGATCCTAAGACGAATATTCCGACCTAAGAGGAACGGGATTCTGGAATAACGGAAACTTTCTGACGCGGAACTACAATATTTACATCGTTTACCAAACATTGTTAGAATCATCAAATCTAGGAGGCGGCTGGTAGGTCATGGAAGAAAGTAGGAGAGCTTTCAAAGTTTTAACTGGAAGCCCAATTAGGAAGACCATTAGGAAGACCTAGTAGTCCAGGAAATCTAGAGCAATTAAACCCTTAACCTGGGCAAAATTGCAATAGAAGCTTTTAAGACAGTTTTTTTTATTCAGGAATCATTACTGAATAACATATACAAAATCCGACAAAATCGGACCACGGGAACACTCCCAGAAACGGTTTTCAAAATGGCGGACCATGATTTAAAAACCTTGCGTCTATCTTGCAAATTTTTTCTGTATCTCGGTTTCCTGTAATCCGATTTTGACGATTGTTTTTTTAAATCAAAGGTCATTTTACATACTATATTTTTATTAGGAGCACTGATGTTCTATCTCGTACAGTTTCTTGTGAAAAACGACATTTAATTTTAAAAATCATAATTTCTTACATTTACACCTTAAATAATTGTCTGTACCTCGGGTATCTGCAATCGGATTTAAATGAAACATTTTTTAAATAAGAGCTACATATAAATGCTAAAGTTTTTAATAACGACACTTTTCTCCTATCTTACACAGTTTCGTGTATAAAAACTATTTTTATTTATTTTTATTTAAATCAACGTATTTTTTATTTATTTATTTAATCATTTGATAAAGCTCAATAAATTAAAATATTATTACTGGTTCTTCCATGTGTACTTTTTTGTGTATTTTAGTATCGCATGAGCTAACTGAGTCTTGTCAGCTTTCCTCATCACACTCTGATATTCAAATAACGCAGGAGAATAAGAACAAAGTTCATAACACATCACATCTTCGAGATTCATATCCCCACCAGCAGCAACAGTCATCATTCTCTGAAAGAGAAGTGCTGCATCTATTTCTATATCATCATTAATTCGACTCACAACAGCAGCATCAGATCCTAGAGTTTTCGCTTTGTCGGATATTTTTCCAGAATATTTGAATACATCATTGCCCATCATTTTTTGAACGATGTCTGTACCAATGGAATTCAGTTCATCAACATTTACTCCAGGATCAGCTATTACACCTGTAATAATGTTAGAAAGATCTGATTGACAGAATTGAATGGGGATATTGATTCTAGTCGGTCAACAACTTTTATAATATCATTACTGTCCCTCGATTTTCTACTTTCCCTCATTTCTTTGTGTTGTTCACTGCTTTCCAACAAACTTTTAATGTATTCCTGCATTGCTAAGTTATAAGTTGAAGATACAGGCATAGAAAGTAGCCATGTTGCTCTTTGAATCTCTGTAAATCCACTTCCTCGTGTCAGACCTCCTCTACTTTTCAGAGAACGCATTAATACTTGCTCTATCACTAGATCTGAACCTAATCCGGCCCATACCCTATCACTTCTTCTTATCACAAACTTGCCTTCCTGGAATATTTTGTGAACAACTGGATTTTAGATTCCAAACTGAACATTTTCTGCAAATATAAATATAATGACTTGAAGTAATTGTGATGTCCAGCTGCTGCAACTATTGGGAGAATCTCCATCACAGATTGCAAATATAAATCCCATGAGCCAGTCCTATCTGCTGTTATTAAGTTACGTGCAACGTTGATCATTTGCATATACTTTAGCCAAAGTTTACTTGTTCTTGAGAAAGATTGAAGGTGAGTTTTCTTTTCCTCCAAAGCAGTACTGATTTGAGATAATGCCCTAGCTGCACGTCCTCAAGATGTTGTTTGTCATTCATGACGTTATCAAGTAAGATACAAGCTTCCTTAACTAGATGATAAGGGGATCCATCTTCATTGCGAGGGAAAACATCTGAAACCTATAAGGTACAAAGAGCTACATCTACTATCATATGCCCTCGCACTGCTCGAGAAACAACTTTTCCAGACATCATATGCAGCACAGCATTTGATCCATCGATTTCTTGAAGTACTTCAGATAATCCTGAACCATTCATCAAAGTGCCAATTGAACCCAAAAGGTTGATCAGAGTATGAAATGTTCCCATCATTAAAACAATATCTTGGAGATCTTGTTGCTCATGGATAATTTGGGAAGCTTCCCAAAATAAAGGCTGATCAAAAGTAATGATACAAGGGATACGTTGATCATGTGCTAACTTGTTCAGGTATTGCAATGTTGAGAGTATACATGTCATGTCACTAGCTGCCATATCAATGATAGGAAGAAATGTGATTGATGCCACACCAGGAAGTGAAACATTTGTTCCAGAATGAATTGTTTGCATAGCTCCTGACCAACTTTGACCTGATCTTTCGGCTGCACATATTTGCCACAAAAGATTTAACCTACTTATAGAGGCAATGGGCAATATTGGAAGTTTGCTGAATGAAATCTCCCTGAGCATGCTTCTTGAATGTCTGTATTCCACAATATCAACTGCTGCAACATTCTTAATGTCACTTTCAGCAATCTTACAGCGTTGAATAATTGGATGGATCTTGTTCTTTGGGGTTGTAGCTGCAATCACACCCATCCCATGAAAGGTGTTCTTTCCATCCAAAGTACAAACATTGTGGTCAATATTATCAGCTGCTAGAAGAACTGCAGTGTTGTTGGCAGTATTTAACGAGATATGGCTACCTGATACGGCAGCATTTCTTTCAAATCTAATTATTTCGGAATATGATGAACAATAATCAAGACTGTAAAGCAAATCAACAAGGTACCTTGATCTAAAGTTGTGATGCAGCTGGATAGCTAAACCAATCTGCAATGGACATAGTAATATTCTAGGACGTATACCTTGGATAATGCTCTGACCAATTGAACCAATTTTTATAGAAGGATCCTTTCCCACAAATACTTTTGACAACAGTAATTTCAAACTCTTAGGTACGTATTGCAAAGTACTTTCTTCAGTAAGGTCACTTGGAGATGGGTATACATCCACATTAGAAACGTTGAGGGATTTCACCTCACTTCTGATTATTTTGGCTGCTGCTTCTATTAAGTATATCTTCTGTAATTCAATACCACATTCTTTTGACTTTTGGTGACAATTTTGAAGAATTTCAGTAGCTATATCAAGTAAAGTGACTACATCTGCCTTTCCACTTCCACCAGAAATAATAATTTTCTCTCCATAATACTCCAAACGTTTCCTCTTCATATGTCTCCGATCATAGGCACAGGTTCGACTCCCTTCAAGATATTCTTCCAGTTTTGAAATTAGATCTCCCATCAGCAGTTGTTCTTCATCATTATTTTCCAAGTACGAACAAGTCTGAAGGAATGCAAGGTACTGTTCTTCATTACTTGGCCGACCTTTCTTTATGTACTTATTGGAGGAAGAGTATTCACGGGGAATGTTCCTACCAGTTCGAAAATTAACACTACAAGTGTTATGATAGACGCAGTTCGCTGCATGATGGTCACCAAGATAGTACTCTAAACGTCCTCGTACCTTAAATGACTATTCATCACAACGATTTTCACAGCATTTTTTTAAACTTTCAACAAATTCTGACGTACGTACTTTTACATGCTCTGATGACGGTTTATGCTTCGAAGAAAGGTCCACAAATGTATCGCAAAACAAGCAATGAGTGGCATTACGAATTGGGTCTTCATTTAAACGTGCACTTTTTTTTGGTTTTGTTTCATCACTAGTCTGCCGTTTCTTGACACCAATATCCTTTGAATCTGTAAATCGTTTCCGACATGAAACATGGACACTAATACCAGGAACAGCAACAACATAACTTCTGCGCCTGTGGCTTGCTTCATCTATGCCATCTGCTCCTTTCTGCTTAATTTTAACTATCTCTTGCTTACTGTCCAATTTTTCCTTACATATCACACAATATTCAGACATCTCCATTTTTAAACGTGTAATTTAATCTGAAAACAAAACAGAAAAAAAGCATATTATAAATAGTTGCTTTTTAAAATATTAAAGCCGTAAAAACAAAAATTAATAATAAAAACAAATTAAGAAAACAGGCAAGTAACACACAAATTAAACATTATTTAGAAATACAGGGTGGCCCAAACGGAGGTATACAACCCTGCATTGATCAAGTATAACATTGTAGCTTATGGGTTTATTTTCTTCGGCTGTTCCGGGCTTAAGGTATAAGTAAAAATACATTAAGAACAAATAATAAAGAAGCTAGGTGATAACAATAAGAAATGGTATGAAATACAGGAGGAGATAAGTACGGAACTGTATACCTACTTTTGGGCCACCCTGTATATTAGAACATTTGGAATAAATTTATACTATTTTGGGGAGGGTTATAATTTTTCCCCTTATGATTTAGGAAACCTTATGTAGTTATATAATGTCTCCGATGGATGAGTGGTTACGGTCGTCACCTTGTGGTGAAGAGGTCCCGGGTTCGATTCCCGGTGGGGTCATGTGGTTCAGATCCCACGTTAAACTGTAGGAACCATCTTCAAACGTCATCATCAACAAAACCGTGAAAATCGGATGAGATGAACCCGAGATACAGAAGAAAATTGCAAGATAGACGCAAGATTCTTTAACCATGGTCCGCCATTTTGAAAACCGTTTTTGGGGGTGTTCCCCTGGTCCGATTTTGTCGGATTTTGAATATGTTATTCAGTAATGATTTCTGAATCAAAAACTGTTTAAAAAGCTTCTATTGCAATTTTGCCCAGGTCCAACTGTAAATTGCCTAGACTATAGGTGTAGATCGGAGGACAATATTAATTCAGATGGATCTCCCAGAAATAGGAATAGCAAAAGTAGAAACTGGATCCAGTTGGCTAAGAATAGAAATCAATGGAGAGCTTTCGTGATCGTGGCATTGAAACTCCGAGTTCCATAGGCCATAGAGTAAGTTATGGTCTTTGTTTGTGTGCAGCTATCTACACAACAAAGCTGTAACCGTAGCGTTCTTCAGTGACCTAGGTAGAAAAGTAGTTACCACAAAATTAAGCAGCTATGTTTATGGATCACATAGGTACAGTCGTGTTTAAAAAATCTTGTCCATCTACCTTGCTTCAGAAATCCATATTCAGCAATTGTACGTAGATTCTATTACTTTGGTTTTAAATCAAGACTTTTGATCATTTAAATACAATTATGGGTAAAAATACAGATCTTTTCAAATAGAGGTGGGTGCGAAGTTTTTTCTAAACAAGACCAAATATTGTTTGACCCACAAAATAAACATCTGTTCATGACAGTTAAACCAAGAACACTTGCTCGACTCTTCACCCACAATAATTTTAATCCAGTAATTCTCTTTGAGACTTTAATTTCTGGCGAGTCTCTTTTTAGTATTATTTTGTGTTGTATTCCAAATAAGAACTCGAATATGTTATTCGAAATAGATTTTCGGAACGCCCTGAGTTTGATAAATTGAAAGTAATTAATCACCTACCACCTACGCTGCATACTAGCTGTGTAACCATTCGGATTGCTCTTAACATATCTTCTAGTCATTTAGTAAGGCCAAACGAGGACAAAAATAAAAAGTACTGGGTTTCCCGACTTACGTACGTTACAGGATTTACTCACAATCTTTGCTGTATATTTAACCAAACAGATTGTTGTCCTGTTACCCCTGGTGGAGGATCTGTGAAGGATAGAAAGTATCCAAGACAGAGATAGTGAATGTCCTAGATTTACAGTGTACTTCGCTTAGGAATATATTTATAGTATTGATTGCAATATACTACAGTAGTTCCGTTTGTTGATTTTTTTCAGTTATATTATATTTTGAAACACGGAATCATTGTTACCAATTTAGAATAGCATCAAAAATTGTATATTTTGTTCATTGAATGAAACAATAGCAAACTCACTTTGTGTACTCCAGTGACACGTCAATTTCTACAATATTATTGGTCCATGGAAAACATTTGGTCCACAAACAATACATTTCATCATGCTGTACAAATTGCCATGCTTCAAGATGAATACTCATGAATAGGTTTAGAGGAAATGAACAAAACAAGTTGATGGTATACGAAAGCTACGCCATCTATTAAGGGGATACTGATACTAAAATGTACATCCATCAAACTTTTTGCTATGGCACTGATAAAACGACAGTTAATGACATTCACGAGACAAGAAGTATCTTTTAAATTCGAGACGAGATGAGAACTTTCTTGAGTCTCACGGACAACGTTGACTTACCGAAATCTTTGATCTCAAACACTGTTTCAGTGTTACGTGAATCATAGGATAAAAATTATAAATTAAAAAAGTGATTGTACGAACATAATGAGGAGCATTATCAAAGCTTAAAAATACAAGTCATTACACAATATATTGCAATAATAAAAATAATAGTTTAACATCCTACTGTTTTACCCTTTAGGTTATGGAAAGCGAATGCTGTTTTACCCTTAGGTTATGTGCTCTCCCACCGGGAACCAAACCCGAAACCACGTGCTCACTATAATAACAAATACTGCTTAATCCATTACTGTATTGCGTGCAATTAATCTATGAGAAATCGACCCACTGTCTTCATTCCACCATTTCTTTCATTTTTCATCATCACTGTCTCATTTAGCATAGCCGGCATAAGTGTCGGACGTAAAACTTAAAGATTTCATTTCATTTACGTATATATATATATATATATATATATATATATATATATATATATATATATATCTTACCTTATAACACACTCATTTTAGGATGATCTATTTTTTTTTCAAATTAATAAGTAACTTTATATTATATGTATGAATGAACCTGGCGTTTGCTTCTAATCTTTAGTATGATGCATTTTGAGTATTCAGAGATTAGTTAAAATTAATTTACGTGTTTGTCTGTTTTCTTTATGTTTTGAGAGAGAGAGAGAGAGAATGAAAAAGAGAGATTTTTCATTCTGTAAAATTAGAAGTTCTAAGGCAGCAGATTTTCCAATTGCTTAGAACTTTCAGTTCAATTGTTTAGAATCAATATTAATCATCCTTCTTAACTCCAAACTCTTCTACAAGTACCAGCATTTTTCACTACTTTTTCATCAACATTTGTGCATTATAAGTTTAAAAGTCGTTTATTTTCTTATATATCGCAAAAGTAAAGAAGAAGAAAATAAACCAAATAAATAATGCCGCAATTTTTCAAGCTACTCCAATTTGTTTATATCTACCTTGTCGGTATTCATCCCTCATGATTTACCCCCTGCCAAATGACGTATAGGATTCTGCGGTGGTGGGGCCGCGGTGGCTCAGTGGTAGAGCGTTCACCTCTGGTGCTAGGGGTCTCGGGTTCAAACCCTGCTCCCGCCAAGTGAACTTTGTGGTGGACAAACACCGTGTGCGTGGGTTTTCTCGGGGTTCTCCCGTTTCCTCCCACTTTCTTCATTCCACCATTTCATTCATTACTCATTATCACCGTCTCCTTTAGCCTAACCGGCATAACCGTGGGACGTAAAACTCAAAAATTTCATTTCATTTTTTCTGCGGTGGTACACACCAGCACACTCTGAGCCACTATGCTCTGACTTTGTCTGTATACAGACAGATTCAGCGCATGCTGTGTATGTGTGTGTGCATAGGATTTGAAAAGTCTGCGAACTCCTACTCCTACAGTTCTCCTCCGCCAGACACTGTGCGGATCGATTTTTGCGATGCGATGCGTCGCAGAGGAGAGAGGCGAGGGGTGGAATCTTGTCTACGTCACAAATTAAGATTTTTATACATCTTTCTTTACTTTTTGTCTAACAACAAACGCAGCACCTCATTTATTATAAAAAATACCTAAAATACACACACTACATATGCATACCCTGCGTTCTGTAAATAATATGGAGGAATTATTATTAATATTTACAGAGGGAAATATGGTTGGAATACTCGCGGTACGAAGTCACGTGATGGAACTACCAACCAATAGCAGTTCGACTGACATCATCCTTGTTGCTATGGGTAACGAAAATGGATTAGTTTGACAAATCTAGGAATGGTGGCGCTAGCATAGCTCTAGTGCAAGGGTGACCAAATCGTCGTCTTGCATGTATTGAAACACTCGGAGTCTTCAGGTCTTGGCGCCAACAGTCAGGAAGCGATCTGTTGCAGTGATAAAGTATTTAAAATATAACCTGGGAGCTTCTATGTGATTAACGTAAGAAAACATTTTTTTATTTGGTTTAGTGACGGGGGACCTTCGTTCTAGTGACAGTTAAACCAAGTGCAATTGTGAAGAATAATTAGTTTATTTACACGGAACAACTTAACTCACTAGTGCTGTCTATAGGCATTGATTTTCTTCCAATGTAGCTGTGGAGGTAGCCATTTTGAGAAATACGCAAGTGACTTTGACCTGGTGAAGTTGTTTTTTCTTTTTAGACTTCCTTTTTGAAAGAAATTCCAGTGCTGCTCTCTTAGAGCGGCTTTTGTTATGCTAGAAACTTTTTCATATAGTGGTCCAAAGTGGTGCTAAAAATTCTGTGGCAGCTGGTAAACTTGTCTCCAACCATGGGGACTGTACTGAGCTTTAGTCCTCGTGAGAGGAGACCCGTGTACGGGGAGTTTACCCTCAACAATATAAGCTACGAACAGCTCAACAATGCCAAGAACAAAGAGAAAATTGCCAACAATGAAAATGCCAAAATTATCTCGGAGAAAAATGCGTTGGAAAAGAATTTTAAGAAGCATTCACTATTTATAAACACGTTAAGTTGGAAGAGGTTCTCCACAAACAACAAGAAGAAACTCGACAACAAAAACAAGAATATAACATTCCGACAACCTCTGGATAATATCCATCCGCTTGTTGATAAGAATAAGAATATTCAAAAAGCGATTTCATGCTATTATCCAAAGCCAACGGCGGCTCTGGGACCTTTGGACATTGTGCGTTCAAATAATGCCAACAATAACACAGCCGTGCCGTGCGAAAAGCTTGCTCCCAAAGCCGTTCTTAGTGCTCCATCTCAAGCAGCAGTAGCACCTCCCAAGAAGACCGTTATCCAGGCATCCACGTCAGAACTCCTCAAGTGTTTGGGGTCATATTTGCACAAGAAGTGTTATAAATTGAAGGACTTTCAGGCTGGTGATGCTGTGATGTGGCTGCGAACTGTTGACAGGAGTCTTCTCTTGCAGGGATGGCAGGTGAGAAATAATTTTTAATTACAGTTCCTTTAAACAACTAATTGGCACATCTCTATTCTAGAGATTTGTAATAGTGATTGTTGTAGAATTAATCCAACTATTTTCCCACAAATTCGTATTTATTTGTTATCGCAAGAATGATTTCTTTACATCCAAACATCTATACTTTACTAGGAATTTCAACCTCATATTTTTCTCATAAATTTTCAACACTCTAGACTGTACCTACAAAAAACTGAGGGAGATTATTGCCTTTGAAATGTTCATTGTAGAGGATAAAAAGCCATTTTGTTATTTGTAAACTGGATAGTGACAAGAACTTAATCCCAAACTGTCCTATATACAAGCTTACTAAGGCTGTAATGCCATTGATTATACTAATTTGTTAAATGTCACAAAAATAGAAACAATGAAATTAGTTCTTTCTGTTTCAGTCCGACGATTTTGCCTTGCAGGTTAAATGAGACATGGATGACTAATGGCAGTGAAACGTTATGAAATAATTGGTGGAATGAAAATGTGGAGGAAATGGGATAACTCCGACAAAATCTAAATCAGAATGGTGTCCACCAAACACTCACGTGGCCTGGAATCGAATCAGAAATTTTTAGCACCAGAGGTGAGCTCGTTATCATTGAACTACTATGTTCCCGAAATCTCACAAAAGATTACGATAAAGATACATTATATTTTGAAACACACATATTAGTATAACCATATTTTGGAACAATATCACTGGAGTTAGTCCTTCCGAGACATATCCCACTTCGCCTATGATGAAAATTTCCTCAATTCCTCTACATTTACAGAAGTGTAAACTATGTTCCCTTCTAAGATAAAATTGCCTTATTTATGTCATTCATTTGAATTTTATGCATATAGGGAATGTGGAAGTGTAGCTTCAGAACGTTCTCTTGTTATGGGTTAGTTTATGTAGTTTCATGTTCATCAAATTAGGTTGTATAAAACACTTTTCATTTCAAACAGATTATTTTTTTAAAAAAATATTTTTACAGTTTAATTATTTCCTTTTGCTATTGTACTGAGGGGAATTCAAAACACGAATTATCATTGTTGTTACCTGAAGAAAATGTTTACGTTTAGCTTTTACGTTTTGTAGTGATAAGAAATATGAACATTAGAATAAGATTTATGCTGTTTTTATTTCTCAATATATGCATGTGCTATGTTAATTAGATTAGAAAATTGCAATTAATATTTATTCAATGCCATATAATGAGTTATCTCCTTAGGTATTTATTTATTTATTTATTTATTTATTCGGTGTAGCTTGTTACCCTTAGTATGCTTCTATACAGCCATTTACACTAATAATATGAGAAGTAAAAGTAACTAAATCAAATAACACAGGAGAAATATGTTTGCATTTCTAAAACCTATTTTCGTTAAAAGTAAATATTTACATAATGTGTGCAAAGAGACATTCACTTTATAATTCAAACTATGATTTGATAATCATATCGATATAATTGTATTCGATAAAATGCAATTACAATATATCGATTATTTTACAATATATCGAAAAAGTTGTTTTTGATATAAATTTCACTAAATCATCAGCTGATTTAAAGTAAAATATTAAACAATATGCTTTCTTTGTATTATCTCTGATTACATGAACAATATAAATTATACATACAAAATATATGTACATGTTAAAATAAAAATAAAAAGCTGAAATAGTAAAATAATAATTTGTGTTTATTATTTGCAATGTGCAATAATAATAATAATAATAATAATAATAATAATAATAATAATAATAATAATAATAAAGTAGAAATAACATACGGGAGTGTGAAATATGACACTAAAAATCCATCTTAAAACTTTAGAATGTCAATCTTATATTACGAAAATCAAATCAAATGACGTAATAAGTGATACAAATAATATGAATGCTGTTTGGTAAGATGCAATAAACTACTTTAATTTACAAGGAATAGATATAAGATAATGCAAGCAAATTAATATTTAAGAAATTGAACAAATTTGTTCGGAACATTTAAGGTAATTATAAGGAAGTAGAGGATTGTTCAAACTCAAAATTAAAATATTCTGTTATTGGTTCACGTGATGAGATATAAATGTTAAAGAACATAACCACTTGCCTCGCAATTTCGAATTTTTATGAACACTGTTTTAATTATCACTTATGAATTTCAATTCCTAATCCAAACTATTTTATGACAATGTATTTTAAGATTGAAACCGAATATTACGTCCAAATATTTTTTTTTAAAAAATTCAACTTTTAATTCATTAATTTAAAAGTACAGAAAGCAACACACAAAATCTCAAATACAGTAACAAGAAATATTGAATATTAAATTCATATAAATCGAAAAGTAAAGTTTGATCTTTAAATATTGACAGCGCGAAATTGGTGCCATGTTCACAAGATACCATGCGTGTAAAAATACCTGATACTTAAGATGGTATTGATGAATTAATTATTCTATACTTATGTAGTCATGCAAGAATAACTCAGTTAGTTAATAGTTGTTCTGAACCACTAATTCTGATTCTGATTGCTAAGCATTCCTAGACTTGAACAGTAGCTAAAAAGAATGATAAATAATCACACGCAAAGACAGAATCTTTATTACAGAATCCTTTTATAATTTTACAAAATCACAAAAATTAAACAAAAAACACTTATCGTTTTCCTACAATGAAAGCCTCGTCCCTCCGAATTTCTTCATGAATTTATTTGAAATCATGAGACAACTAAATATAACTATTTCTGGTATGGATTCAGTGTAATTAACAAAGCATATCATAACTCAACACTGTTTGATAATGTGTATCGATCCTAAACAGTTAGAGACGTTATAATATTCAACTTTTATAAATTTAAGCCTTAATTTTTTTACGAAGACTTTTCTCTTTTTCAGAGTTTGTTCTAGCGTTACCTTAACTAAAATAGTTGCTTCTTACCTATGTAAAAATGTATTTTACTCTTATATGATTACATAAAAATAGAAACAGATATGTCGGTCATTATATCAATTATTTTTATTATATGATTCCATAAAATAACGGAGTTAAATTTGGTGTATTGTTGGTGTTTGTTATTGCTTGAATATTATTATTTTTTTTTACCGTTTTTGAGTACAATAATATTTTTCTTTTATAATTTCATTTTTATGAATGTGTAAGACGTTTTGTGTTATGTTTATAGTTTGCTGTTATTGTAATTTTGTTCAATATTTTCCTTTAATTGCTTTTGTTTTGTTTATTACAAATGTATATTTTACGTTAATATATATGTAAAGGTTATAAGAACAATTTTTGTTATTATTTTAACCTTTTTCATTTGTTATTGTCTTCTGTAGAAATCTTAATTTCATTCCTTAAAAATGTGGCCAATTCTAAATTGCGAAGGAATAATAAAATTAAGAAAACCTTCTATATTTTTATACTTTTTCATTAATATTCTTACGTTCCTACATTCATAAAGTAGACTTGATTATATGATAGAATTATTACTTTCTACATTCGTTTTCTAGAGAAAACACTTAATTATTTTCAAATTGTCTCATATTAGAAACTTAATATTCATTATTTTTGTCTATCTTTTGTTCTACGTATATTTGTACGCTACAAATATTAATGGAACCTTTATTATCCGCTTCTTGGTTTCCAATAAAATATGAATTCATATTTTCGATATTTCAATTACAAAACTAAGCATATATGAAGCATATATGTACTAATCAATTGTATACTTTTCTGTATACACAACTTGTTTTAGTATTTTCCATCAGTCACGGAATGAATATTGTTCTAAACCTTCTGTTTGTAAGTTAGGCAAAGCACGCAATTACTGTTCAATTGTGTAATTTTCTGTATACACAACTTTTCTTTTGTATTTTCCATCGATCACAGTGTTAGTATTGTATCTAAATACCGTCCTTTTAAATTGGGCAAAATATTAGCTCTGAAAATTAGACCTAATATTGAGTAAAAATTATATGAAATTTAGTAATTTAAGAGAGTTTTTTTTGGGGGGGGGGGGCGTCCGTTCCAAGATAACGCTCGTAAAATTCAATAAAAGTTGACATGTGATTTCTTATGACCTTAGGAAGTTAGCCTTTTGTTTTGAGTAGAAATCCATCGAGAATATTAGAGTAAAACCAACCTCATATTGCCAGAACAATATTTTTCAGTGTACTGTGTATATTTTATTTAGTGCCTGCTAATCATTTCAGTTTCTTGAGGTTGAAATCAACCAAGGACAAACGTGTATCAGGGAATGTGTTTCTTAAATCTTCGAAGTTTCGCTTTTAGAAAAAAATAAGGAAATATTTTTCATAATAATTTTTATACATTAAAAACTTTGTATTTTGATGTACTATGACACACAATCGTTTCCTCCGACATCACTGCTTGAATATGAAATTTGTCAAGAATTTCATAGGTTTTTCATTTAGTCATATACGCTTTCAAAATTCAGTTCAAACATACTAAGAATAAATAAACGTTTATTTTTCGAAGTATTGCTTACAATTCTGAAAATGGAGGTTCTGAATAAAAAAATCAAGACTTTTTGAACAGTGCTCTACATTGATAATAGGCGTATTGTAAGGTTAAATTTCGAAATTTTTAAAATTATTTAATGGCAATGGAAGTCTGTGATGACAATATATCACTTAACTAAAACCTGCATGTGTGACCATAGGTTTATTACGCTGTAATCAAGAGTGTTGTTTGGCAGATCATAAGCTTTGAAATGGCTCAATTTTCTTACAAAAATAATAAAAAAAAATACCAATCGATAGTGTTGCAACATGCTGGTATTTACATCTTGTTGCAATCAGCTGGCTGGTTGCCTCACTTTTAATGCGCTTTCTATCATTGCTTGATCTTCACAATAACCATCGGGTCAAAAGGAGACTATATTCTTTATTTTGGTGCTGAAATCACAAGTTGAAACACAATTAGTATCACTAAGTTTCTCGTAACAAACTTGATCTCCTAATATTTGATTACATGATTGGTGCAAATCTACAGAATATCTTTCGACAACTGTCGGTAAAGACTTTATGAAGTCTATGTTTGTTCTATATTGGAATATGCATGTACTATTTAGAACCCGCTCTTCAAAAATAATATTGCCAAACTAGAAAAAAATCAATCAAATTTTTAAGGCATCTAACGTACAAATCAACATACGTATACCCACAGACAGATAGCAGGGGCTCTCTAAATACTAATTTTGGTATCATGAATTTACAACAAAGAAGAACTCCATTTGATATGTTATTCCTTTATAAAATATTTAATGTAAAGTTGACTGTAAGGAACTTATTTCATCTTCTCAAATTCATGTTTCACCTCGAAACACACAACCAAATAACTTTGATATATTTTATTCCGGAAAATCAAGGACTATTATACTTCAGAAGTCGCCAACATTGAGAATGAGTGCAACCTATAATAGTACAAGTAAAAAAGTTAAAGATGTTGATTGTAGTTGTAAGATAGAAACTTATAATAAAAAACACAGTGAAAGGAATTTATAATAACATATAATACCTGTAAAAATAGTGTAAACAATGTATGAACACTGTAAATGAGTTCTAACCTGTTGTGTTCAAATCCAATAAAATAAATAAAATGAAATAAATAAAAGTTAAATGTCTCGTCAACTGCGATCAACTGAAGTGTCAACATATTATTGAGATTCCATAATTAACCAATTGAGAATGCTTTAAGAGCATTACCAGAACGAACTTGAAAAGAATGGAGAGATGGAGCGGGAAGGATAACTGTGATTGTTCCTACATGTAAAAGTAAATCTTTTTTATCCACACCTCTTTTTGTTTCTCGCGAAAATTCGCAAAATATCATCTCTCTATGACTTACGGTCCCCGAGAAAAGGCTCCTCAAATCTCCCGAAACTCGAACCTTTTTGGCCAATATCTGGGGAACGGTGGTCAGTTTGCCAGTAGCCAGTTGTCCAGTGGCCACCGGTTACTATTTGGTACTAAAATGTTCATCATCCTCTTAGGTAGTGGTCAACACCAATATGATCTCTTTATGACTTACAGTTCCGAGATATGGCTCCTCAAATCTCCCGAAATCGGAACTATTTTTCGCCAATATCTCGGGAACGGTAAGAGTGACGCGAAAAATTCCATTCCTTTCTCAGATAGTTTTTGATGTTCTATCGAATGGGGGGCTCAAAATTGAAAAAATCGCAAATAACGGACAGACAGACACACAGACAGACAGACAGACGTATAGAATTCAGTAACAAACTTTTTAAGTTCGTTGAAAATTACTATTATCTTATATACTACTACTGCTGCTGCTGCTGCTGATAATAATAATAATAATAATAATAATAATAATAATAATAATAATAATAATAATAATAATAATAATGATAATAATAATAATAATAATAATAATAATAATAATAATAATAATAATAATAATAATAATAATAATAATGATAATAATAAAGTGTCTCTGCTAGTAGGAAATTCCATATATTCACAAGAACAACTTCATTTTCCAACTATGCCGTATGAAATAATCCAAGAAATCTTCTAACTTCCTATTAGCAAAAGATTCTCCGTAGATGAATTACCAGTCTTCAACTTGGTTATTCATCTTGGAAATATTTTCGTTTCAGCGTTATGGCTGTCGATACTAGCATGAATAGTATATAAACTTTTTAAATTGCTTGCTGCAGCTCTTAAACGTGTAAACCTCTCGACCATTCAGTTCACCACCGATTGACAGGTTTTTCAATGTTCAGTCCTTTGGTTTTGTAAATAAACACTTATCAAAATATTGTACTGTCGTAATCTTGATAGCTAAGAGTCAATTTGCCATTTATTATGTGAGTAATTTTTTCACCCAACAATCTCCAACTATCTTTGGGTCTCCATATTAACTATTAATCCAGAATTTGATACCAATTTTATAAATTACTAGCAACTTGGTCGCAATTGTCGCAACTCATATTTTTGAACCCAAAAGAAACAATTGTCTCGAGTTTTCGCTTAATTATTTCTGTCGTTATTAAAACTTAAAACTAAAAGCTTCTTCATATTTCCTTTATCCTATTCAGGAAATTACGCTTGAAATGCAAGCAAATGGTAACATTATATTTCTGTGCATTATATTTATGATCACTGTCAATCGAAAGGTGATTGAATTGAAAAATTATTTTCAATTTTTCATAACTTTCATATTCTGAGAGGAAGAGTCTAAAACCACCACCATCGACCCTACACTACCACTATATGATGAAGAAATTAAATTTTAACTTCATCGAGGGTGGCGTCGTCTCAGTATGGTGCTGACGGCGCCGCACGCTTTTATAGATACCCGTAAATTTTTCCCCCTTAAAATGGAATAGTTAATGCAATAATTCTTTCCCCCTCTTTTCTCTTGTCGAAAAAGGGGGAGATAAGACTCCTCAGTGGGAAGAGGATTGAAGAACAGTACCAGCGTAGATCAGAGAGGGTAGCTAATTCACGGCCTACGGAACATAGAAAGAAATGACTCAATACGCTAAACGCTGAGCACAATAAATGGAAAATGTCTCCATGGATTAACTTTTCTTATTTACTGTCCCATTTGCTTCGAGAGATTCCATGAATTTGAGATTTTTCCTTCATTTTTCTCTGTACGCATTCTATTTTCATTCTGTTTCTCCACTTCCTCTTTTCTTCCAGTGGCAGCGCCCCATTGGATGAGTGAGTTCCGCATAATTTTGGATTCACGCATAGTTTATAACTTTTAAATATTGATCACTGATTCGTTTCTTGTTTTAAAATATCATGCCATTTCCCTCTTATCTAGTCAAGAGATTTGCAGAAGAAACCGTATTCATGAAGAAATTAAATGTCGACTAAACATTTAAGGGATTTCTCTGTTATTATTCAGTTCAAAATCTCTTGTCGTCGCAAATTCTGTGAAGGAATTTAAAGCTTAAGGTATATAAAGTGATAATCATGCCTGTTGTTCTCTATGGTTGCGAAACAAGGTACCTTACTCTGTGAGAAAAAACGTAGACTGAAAGTATTTGAGAACAAGATCCTGAGACAAATATTCGGACCCAAGAAGAACGGGAATATGAAATGGCGAAAACTTCATAACGAGGAACTACATACTTTATACCGTTTACCAAACATTGTTAGGGTCATCAAATTTGTGACAGGTGGGCAGGTCATGTAGCCAGAATGAATGAAAGTAGAAACGCTTTCAAAGTCTTAACTAAAAATTCAATCGAAAAACAACCATTAGGAAGACATAAGTTCAGATGGAAGGACGATATTAAAATGAATCTCGCAGAAATAGGAATACAAAGTAGAAACTGGATCCAGTTGGCTAAGGATAGAAGTCAGTGAAGAGCTTTTGTAAATGCGGCATTGAACCTACGGGTTCCATAGACCAAAGAGTTAGTTAATACTGTATTCCCTGTGTAAACTAAACTGAGGGAAGAGTGTAATTGAGCGTCTATATTATATCCCTATGTAAGATTCACAAGAAATTATTTTGAGTTAAAATCGTCAGAGTATGATGTCGAAATTGTGAACCTTAAACCTTCTAGTCATTTCTACTAATAGAGTAATTACAATACGTTTAGCCGGTCCATAATTCCATTGATTTAGTCTACCATTATTAAAAACATCCAATTAGTTTTACAAAGGAAAAGTTCAATTGATTGGAGATTGATTAGAGGAATAATTGGGACGGGAGCAGCTTATAGATTTGTCCCTGGCACAAAAGAAAAACTTCATTTTATAATGGAAAAAAACTGTATATTGGTGGTTGTATAAGGGATCTATACAGTCATCATATTCCCTATTAATATTACATCATTAGTTCATATTACACACTTCTATTATACCTTAATGCAATCTTTCAATTTTATGTTCCACGATTACAATGATCATTTAGACTAAAGGAGACGGATGCTTAATAAAAGCGAATAATTCTGAAAGAATTGGTGGAATGAGAATGTGAGAGAAAATGGGATAAATTCGAAAAAGCTCATGGACACAAATGAAAATCTTTCAATTTAACTTCCCAGGATTATGTCCTTTAGGCTAAGGAATATGATGATGAACTTAAGTGAATGATGATGGAAGGATTAGTTGAATGAGAAAGTAGGAGGAAACGGGAGTACTCCGAGAAAACCCACGGACACGATGTTGTCTACCACAAACTTACTTGGAACCAGCGACCCCACGCACCAGAGGTAAGCGCTCTACCACTGAGACACGGTGCCCCCCAACTGACACAATGTTGTCCACCACAAACATACATGTCTTGAGGTCGAACCAGAAAATTTTCCATTATTAGCTTCAGAAGTTTCTGACTCTAATATAACATGATGTATTGAATATAGTGAACAAGAAATGTATTTATTATGTACTGTATATAGCTAGTTATTAGTTGCTTAATGTTATTAATAAATAACAAAAGTGCAACTAAATGTTGATTTAATATATAACTGGGAAAACTTAGATGCTTACTTTGCTAAATAAAATACATTATGTAATAATCAAGGGATAATTCACCTCAGAGTTGAAATTTTCGTTAAATTTCCAATCAATCGATCAATCTGATCATGTTATATAACTTTATTATAACATTCAACTACACTTAAACAACGTATAAGTCTAAGTTTGAGCTTACATTTTGTAATGTTGACAATAGGTATTATGAACAGAAAAAAACTTCTTAATGTAGAGCCTTACAATAGTTAAACGCTTGGAAGTGTGATATGTTTGAAAACCTATTATTAAGATACAGAAACAACATTACCGTGAATATGAAATATTGTTTAAAAACTAACAGAAAAAAATCTGAGAATTTAATTATGAAATACGAAACAAAAAATATTTTTGAGCTATATTCAATCAAGAGGAAAATTGCATCATCACAGGTATTGCAACATGTGATTGATTTTAGTATTATATACAGTATAAATCCGTTCCCAAGTCATGAGTAATCTTGAAATGATTTGAAGAATACAAGAGGATGGAGGGTTTTTCGAAAGTATTTATCATTTAATGCAAAGCATTGAGCATCTCCTAAGCTTAACAGATTGAGCTGTTAAGCGGAACCATGGAATGCAGCATAACCCCTCTTCTCTCTCTCTCGCACACACTCTCTTCAAATTCACCATATCCTGTGTGAATTATGTGGAACAATAACCCAAACGATACACTGTAGCCAGTTACGTGTTGCAGCTGGCGGCTAGCCTGGTGATTACTGAACTTCTACTAAGCGATTAGTACGGTCTATATTAGAACTGGAGGTAATATCTCTATTTACAACAGCGTATGAAGGTAAACGTTAATATTTTAAACTAATAACTAAATACATAGTTGTATTCTTTCTTAGTAATCGTAGATGTAAGTTTTATGCCGCATTGCAGCCATCGTTATGAGTGTTATCAAGAGAAAAGGTGAAATCTCTCGGAAATAGACTCTAACTTAACCTGCCTAATACTTTGAGCAGAAGTGCTTATAAAAGAGGTACAAAGAACTTGTTTTCATCAATTAAACCTCAGAATAAATTAAAATGCACAGAAAGTGTGTCAAGGCCTACGAATATATACTGTAGTTACTAAACATTCATTCTTTGCAGGGATGAGATTTATAGGAAATATTGAAAGGTGTACTAGGTCTATATGAAGCTCTTTTCTCTCATTAGGATGCGTATTTCAATCGAAATGGAGTGGTGAGAACTAAGTTTGACCCAAGTGCTAAATATGTTCCCTCATTTTCCTCGTATGTCTGACCATTTCTGTATGATTTCCCTCTTTCTGTTATTGGACACAGCATGTCTACTTTTACTTCCAAAATTTGTCAGTTTCTATGCTGGTATTGTGGTTTATGTTGAAAGTCTAAGTAAGAAACAATGAGAATTATTTAAAAATGGAAAACGGATAGTAATATGATGATGAATCCATTGTTGCAATTTCATCGCGAAATGTTTTGTTTTTTGGCATAAATTTTGCACTCCCACTATCACTCCGTACATTTCTTATTTTAATAAAATTAACTTGATAAAAATCTAATTCGAGATAGATACTAACTATATTTAAAAACTCATATGAATCGATTCAGCCGTTTAGTTGTGATGCGATCACCAGCAAGATTATGTTCGTTTTTCAAAATGTAGATACAACAAACATTTCAGAAAAGGAATCAAAACCAACTCTCCAATAATAAAACCGTCCATAATTTTCATATTTGTATGATGACTTTCAATAGTTTGAATATACCACATGAATATTAGCACACTGAATTTCTACTTTCTATACTGTCAAGGTTACTGATATTTCAGAGATTAACTATTAAATATTTTGTGCGTTATCATTAAGAAATCAGACTTTAACTGTCCAGTGATAAAACTCGAGATGACTCAGAGTTTTATAAAATTGAAAATAAAAACTGAAATCAATGTTGAGAGAATATTTTGTTCATAATAGACATGTACATTGTATTATCCTTACTAGTATTGCTAGACACAATTAAAACGTTATTACGAACCATAATGGTATTGTATACTAATAACCTGACCTAGAAACCTATATATAGCGTTTACCAACCACTTTATGTCAACTTCTTGATAATAGTTAAGGCTGCTTTCATTCATCTACTGTATTAACAAATCTTGACATCATTCATTTTGTGATCGATCATGTAAACAAACACACCTCTCTATAGACTTTCTTTTCAATATAATGGAATTTACTGAGAGGTTTCTATAGAGAGTGCATTATTCAAAACCTTATGGTACCTCAGCATAGAAAAAAAAATCCCAGGTCATATAATTTTGTGATGAAAAACATCATGTCCCGAGATTTTCGTCGGGTTCCCTTGTATCATCTTACCATGCCATCTTTCTGTCTTCATCAGCATTATTATCTAGTTACACACACACACACACACACACACACACACACATACATACATATATATATATATATATATATATATATATATATCCTACAGTGTGTCTATAAGACGTTAAACTACGAGCTCGTTGGTAGTTAAGGAGCTTGGTTACCGAATCTTCTTTATATATTTTCCCTTCTTTCATTGTATTTATATATCCGTCCACCTATCCACATATCCGTCTGGAAGACAACAAAATGTGTGCCCGTCCAATGCGTCCATCTAGAAGACAAAAGATTCGTGTCCTTTAGTCTCGAGACAAAAAGTATCAAAAATACTTGATAGAATCCAAGAATACATTTCATCCACATCCTCAACTCTCTATTGAATCCGGGAGTAATATAAATCCGATTCCACTTCCGGTTTCAAGATGGATGTATTTAGTGCAGAAATGATAAGAAATAACGGGAAGTATTCTGTTTTAGAAATTGGTTGAGCGTTCTAAGCAAGGATAGGTATGATGTCCTCTCTTAACCATCTATTCAAACCGGAAGTGGCAGAAAAAACAATTTCTGGTTCTAACTTCGATCCCTAAAAAGTGAAAACGGTAATAGATAACGAGAAATGATTTTCTAAAATCGATTTAGCAACCGAAGAATATTTTCCAGTCTCCGCTGTAATCTCTCTACTACAGTGATTCTCAATCTAATTCCTATCACAACCCCATTTTATCACATCCTCTTGTCGGCGACCCTCTTATAATTTCTGGTTTGTAATAAGCTTGTATGAGATTTCTAATATATCTATTGCGGAGATCTCACGATATTAATCCATTTCTATAATAGTAGAATCCACTTCTTGTATACAGTGGATACAGTAACTTCCCTAAAATCGAATTGATTAAAACCAAATTTGGTAAGTTCATTCATCTTCTGATTATCTTCGCGACCCCTCTAGGGGTCGCGACCACCAGGTTGAGCAACCCTGCTGTACTAAAACCAGAAGTGTTGAAATCTACTCCCACTTCCGGTTCCAATATTGAGAAAATACCACACCATACAAACCAAACTTATTCATGTGCTGTAGTCGTGATACTGTTATTTTTTTGTGTTATTTAATGACAAAATTTAATACATACTTTACTTATTATGTACATGCGCGCCGATTATGTGGGTGCTCCGAGGCTCCAGCACCTACAAGATTTTTAGTTTGCTAGAAACAAAATAAAATAGTTCTCACTATTATAAAAAAAAATAAGCAGTTAAAATATTGCGATGGACCTCTAAAACATGTGTTTGTTTCAAATGTGTTTGTGCAAAGGCAACCAAGCAACATACTCCCCCTTCCTTGCCCGTCTCTAGCCTAGTCAAGGACAGTCCCCACAATAAAAAATGGAACTACAATTGTGAATAGAATCGATATTTTCGTCTTGCATCACAGCACAGCCCTTTGTGACAATGTTCATAAAAGATTTTAACTAAAAGGAAATCAATCAAAAAATATCGAGACTCCCCTGAAAACATAACACGTCCAGCCATTGATATGAATCCACATACATTTTCTAAAGTCGCGCCGTTGATTATGTATGAAATTCAAAACAAAAAAGGAGATTTATATACGTATATAATGTGCTTGTAGTTTATATAAAAAATCAACTTTTAGAGATTTTTTTAACATTTTATCAAAAATAGAAAGTTGTAACAAGGGATTACATTGTGTTGGTTCGTACAAAGAGAGGCTCTTGGTACACATGTAATCATCCATGAGCTCCCTCGTGGCTAAGCGGTTAACATACGCACCTTTGGCGTGGAAGATCCCGAAGAGAGCTCATGTGGTTTGGATCCCACGTTAAACTCTAGGTCCACTTCTCATATAGCCTCTCTGCTGATCGGAACGTTAAACTTAAAATCAAATCTTATTTTAACACGTCATCGAGATATTATATGGTAAAAAAATCAACTCAAAAGTAATCATTCATTCAATTTTTTTGGATAACATCTCTGAAGATATTACTACAGAGGAGTATGAACAATTCTAGTTAATCTCAGAGAGTAATTAACATTCCGAATAAATATTCCTTGGCTTCTCTTTTAATTAGCCTACTTGCGAATCTTTTGTTGACAAGAGAAGATCAAGAAGGAAAATTATTATGATTAATGTAGCTGAAAAATAGATAGCGTAGAAAACGATTTTGCGTTTTATGAAATACATTATTCATATACACGTCATCTGTAGAAACATCAAACGTTTCACTTTGCTTTTTCACCAACCTACTCAACGATTCTTGAACTGCCCTTCATTTGGCACCCTTCTTCTTACACATAATGAAGGAATTTAATTTTAACTCTATCACAGGAATAGTCTGTTCTGTTGGGGAGAGAAGATGACTGCAATGTATTAGAAAGCAACATGTAAATTACTTTTTGGGATAAAAATCAGTAGCGGATGTAATAACTCTCTCTACAACCCTTTGTCTAAGGAAGAAGATAACATACCGCATATTCAGAATGGTAAAATGCAAAAACTAAAATTCTCAGTCAAACATATTGAAGGTTAAATCTTGTTTCTTAAATCAAAATGAAGTTTCAAAAAGTACGTCGAGGATAACACTTCTCTCAGAATATATAAAGAATACTGCTATTTTATCACTAATATGTTTAGTTTTTTCTTTTTTTATGTATTTTTGTGAACGGAAGTCTTAAAACTGTATTGATTAAGACACTGTACAGTATGTCTTGTTCTCAAATGCAAAAGGAAATTTTTCTTCATTTTGAGTCGAATAGAAGAAGTTCGCTTTTATAAGTGTACTAGGTAAATAAATAAAATTTGATACCAGATCATTTTTTAACATCAGCTCTTGTTATCTATACTATATTGGGTTACAATCTGCTCTATCTCCAAAACGTGTCGTTAAAATAATTCTTAAATGAACTTAATATCAAGATAATAACCATGGCGAATAAAACATAGCAAAAATCACACACAAACTTTCAAGCCTGAAACAAAATATATACATTCAATGTCTCACCTTGCGATAAACTTTTATAGCAGCTGTTTAACATTTTATTCACATTGCAAGTTATTCCGAGTTATGACTTTGGCCTCAATAAGAATAAGTAGTCTTGTCTTCTTACTGAACATTTATTATTATTATTATTATTATTATTATTATTATTATTATTATTATTATTATTATTATTATTATTATTATTATTATTATTATTATTATTATTATTATTATTTGTATTATGATTATTTTGCTACGATGCAAGTCTTATGATGTTAACACTAAACATTTTCAAGAATTACTCTTTCATAATAACTATTTGCATAAGAATTATCTCGTTCAGTGCATTTTATTATTTTATGTTTTCTTTATTCTTAATGAGAAGCTCCACGTGGATAAGCAGTTAGTGTACGTGCCTTTGGCGTGGGAGACGAGGGTTTGATTCCCGGCGTAGCTCATGTGGTTCGCATCCCACGTTAAACTGTAGGTTCACGTCTCATATAGCCTCGCTGCTGAACGGGACGCTAAATTCAAAATCAAATCACTTAATAAGTCTATGGTGAATGACTGGACACTTCTGGCTCATGTCTTCTGGTTCGATCCTAGAGCATTTGTGCTTGTAGTTGCAACCTATCCCCACGTCGTGTTTATTGTGGTTGTTAGCCCTTTTCGTTTCTTTCTGAGACCTTTATTTCACTATTCTTTCTCCACATTTCACATTTATTATTATGGGTATTGTTTATTGTATATAATTTCCTTTTTTGGCTTCACATTTGTCATATTTCTGCTCTTTTCACTTCCTTCTCTAACCACTACACTTGTAACATTTTTCTCAAAAAAAAAAAAAAAAAAAAACTATAATAACTGTAAAACTGTATCTTTGTCTACTTTTAATTATTCTTTATCACACTCATTCTAATCTTTTCGTTCTACAGAGGGTTTTTTTTTTCACTTTTCTATAATATGTCCCGTACAGCATAAAACTTAATACTAAGTTCTTTGGTATTTTCTTAACTCTGTATTTATGTACAATGAAAATATTTCCTTTTCTGTGCATATCCTCGCTTTTATTGCTTGCCCATACTTCATATTTTCACTAATACTACTTAACTGTGTAAAAAAATTCATTAATCACATCTTTTAGTTTTATTTTACCTCATATTCGTTTTAATCAGATTTGTTTACGTTTTATATTTATTTTCTTTCCATATTCTTTACAGTTTTTTTTTAGAAAGGTTTCTAAGAAATCATTAAATATTCGCAAGCGGATTATCTGCAACAACAGCCACATTACTTGCAATAAAAGCAAATTTACACATCGCCTTTGTTAGGATTTAGGATTTAGGATTTGGATTTCTGGGCTTTCGGCATCTAAGGCCATTTAGCCCTTCACGATTTGAGGGATGACGTCCCTCGACGAGCACACAATCCGGGGAAAGGGAAGGAATAAAGGATTGGGGAAGGAAGGAAGCGGCCTGGGACCTATAACTTAGGTACCACCCCGGCATTTGCCTGGTGTGAATGAGAAAAACCTCATTCAGGGTGGCTGGCCTGAAAAAGCTGTTACACTTTTTCGACCGAGTGCCCCCACCGGGAATCGAACCCGGGACCGCTCGCACCGAAGGCGAGAGCGTTAGCGACTACGCTACCCAGGGCCACCACACATCGCCTTTGTGTCTACTACCAAAATACTGATTTCAAATAAATTTTGGAAAACAGTGTTAACGTACAACTTTGTTCAAAGATTAGGCATATACCACAGATTTCATCAGAAGGTGTAAAATAATGTAATTAAGGGTATATTATCATATGTACTTTTTGAGAAAATGAACAACTAGCAAATTTCCCTATAGCGGAGACGATAGTTCTTCATTCTTTAAAAGTAAATCTTGATGTACTTTTTTCCGTAACAGATTTGTTAATTCCAAGTCTTAAATTTGGTGGTCAATTACTTGGGGACTAAAGAACGTTGCTTAACCAAATTTGAAATATTGATAGATTTTAATAAGCGTAATACGCGTGTGAAATATTGTGGCATTCAGGTGTCTGGTTCTAGAGTTCTTGGCTGTCAAATTTGTTGTTAGAACTCACTCGACTCTAAACCCCAAATTCGATAACAAATAATTCGAGGACTAAAGATCTGAGCAACACATTATTTCATATTGGTAATAAACTGATTAAGATTTACTACCATGTCATATATGTTCAAGATCGGACCATATCCGTCAATCGCTTTAAGTGAAATTTCTTACTTTAACTAGTTCAAAGCAAATTTCGATGGCCAATAATTCATAAACTGAAAAATTTGTTCATCATAATATTTCCTACTATTCTCTAATGTGCACAAAGCTCTCGGGTCAGCCTTTACCACCATACCAAATTTGCTGAAGATCAAATGAGTTTTAACCAACGAGATTTAGTGAAGTTTCTTCAATTTCACTAAGTTCAAACCCAAATTCAGTAGTTATTAATTCAAGAATGAATGATCTATATACCTCAACATTTGATGTACATATTAAGCTACACAAGATCTACTATCATACCAACTTTCGTAAAGATCGAGTTAGTATCGTTGATAGCATACCACAAATAAAATAACCTTCCATCAAGTCGAACCCTTGATCTGATGGCCTATAATTAAGAAATCAAAGGGCTGTAAGCCAAAATATTTCATTTGTGTCCTAACCTTATAAAGTTATATCACCATCCTAATTTTCCTGATATTGATGCTCCTTCTAATATTAATCTTTTTTTGGGGGGGGAAATCAAATGAGAAAGAAAGCTATAAGTTTTATGGCTCTAAAATATACATTATTCATCGCTAATAAAGACAGGCTCAAATACATGCCTTCTATTAACGCGAAAGTATGAAAGGAACGCAGTACACACTTTGGTTTATAACAGTGATGGGCAAACTTGTTTTTAAAGAAGAGGGCCAAGGGAAAAAGAAAACAACTTTAGGAGGCAATATAAGTTATGAGAAACAACAATGGTACCTTTTAGAAAATCGTGGCAATATTAAGCCCTAGTAATGATCGAAGTTTCTCTTAACCTGGTTCAAGCTGGGATGCACTGATTCTGAGAAGTGAAATTAAATGTTCATCTGTCAGTCTGTTTCTAATACAACTCCCTCAAAGTAATCCAATCATTCATCAGATTAGAATCATATCGAGGGTCGGATTGAACCTTTTAGGGGCCGCTCTGGCTCGAGGGCCGTAATTTGCCCATCCCAGGTCTGTAAGGTGTTATAACCTAAAATTGTCAGTAACTCTTAAGGGTAAATTAAAATTCTTTCAATAGAAGTATTTCGTATGCGTAAATGAAAATTTCCTATTGATTTTTCACATGCACAATCTAATACACCATAAATCGTTGATGAACATTTTAAAAAATTGTTATCATGAATGCGATACAAGTGATAATTTGTGTTCATGAATCAATCTTACAACTGGACATGAACGATGGTGTATCAGAGAAACAGATTACCAGTAATATTACGTTATTCATCTCTTACAGGCACCATCTTTTTATATAATAATACAATACATACATATCTTCATTTTAATCAACTGATTCTGTGTGTATTTCAATCTTGCGAGTAAAGGAGGTCAATCAATATTCAAACACGAAGAATGAGTCCACGAACTGTAACCAACACTGGAACGGAATAACCTAGAGAATGATTCCTCGTAAATTCTCAATCAAGGGTTGTTGTACTAACGATCCTTCCCCTCCCTTTCCTCATTAAAAGATCAATTACTATAAGTGTTACAGTTGGCGTTATTATGGCTGGAGATAATGCATGGGTCTCACAGTGCAATTGCAATGCACTGGTAACGTAACCAATAGACTAATGATCGTTTTGAAGCTATTCATGCTACCTGCATTACTATTTTTGTATTAATTTATTTAAAGCTGTTGGACCTGTTGATACGTTCAAATTGAAACCAAAGCAAAATAGTAGCGTGGAAACCACTTATAGTACAGATTGATTATGAATTAATGAAGTGCTAACTTTGAAATACGTATTTGAAGCATTTAGTATGCATGAAGAGTTTTCGAATGACATGCGATGTTCGTCTCAAACTTTTGTTGTTCTTTTGATTGTCTTAAAATGTCAAAATTAGACTCGGGGTTATATTCTAGTGGTCAGCTAGTTGAAGATAGAAGAAAGCTAGGACAAAGTTGGTTTAATCTGGGATTCGATTCTGTGAAACCTAAATTTTGAGACTTGTAACTTTCGAATAAAAACAGAAAGGCAAAATATACCTATATTATTATTATTATTATTATTATTATTATTATTATTATTATTATTATTATTATTATTATTATTATTATTATTATTATTATGCCTTCAAGTTCTGAGGCTAATAGTAGAGATCATATTTGTTTCCCTTAACTTCTTTTCTGAAAATGTTTCTTCCACATTTCTTGATCTTCAGTTTCCTCTTTTGCCTCCCAACATTTTCTTCTATTTTTCAAATCATTTGTCTGTTGTGTTATTCTTCCTATTTCTCGCTTTTCTTCTGCCTTTCTCTCTATAGTATTATGAAGAAAGCAATTTCTTTGAAAATTCTGTCCAATCCAATTGACCTTCCTACGAAGGATGTTGACTAAAAGCGTTCTCTTTCCTCCTACCCGTTATAAAACATCTTCATTTGTTACTCTCTCCATCCATTTTATCTTCTGGATTTTCCTTCAATATCACATTTTGAAACTCCCTAAATATTTCTTCTCTAACATCTCCGAACCATACAGTCCAATACTCCATATATAGCATTTGACCAGCTTTTTCCTTAATCCAATGTTAAGTTTGCTAGTTAGGAGTGATTTTTTTTTGAGTGCCTCTTTGATTACAATCCTTGACCTGATCTCTTCAGTGCAGTAAGTATTTCTTGTCAAAAGACTTCTCAGATATTCGAAAAGGTCAATCTGTTCAAGCTCTCTTTCTTATACTCTGATCCGTAAAGGCGTATTTCCATGAAATATCCTCATGAATTTAGACTTTTCGATGCTGATTTCCATTCCATATTGCTTCACTGCTATTCTATCGGTTATCTCGTCTTTTGGATGCAATAACCGTATCATCCGCGTACCTCATATTAATAATCATCTATTATTCAATCTTAAAATTTCTCATCCCAAAAAAATGGCTAATGAAACAAGTCCCTGAAAAACACGTACGAATTATACCGCCCCTTTTTTAAGTACAATACCAAATTGTTCTCTCATTGTGTGAAATCAAAAGCATCTGCGCATAATCTTTGGTATCTGTATTAAGGACGTCATTAACAGCCCAGTAGAGACGGTAAGGCGTCTATCAATTAACCTGAATGCCAGGGTTCGATTCAGGAGTAGAAGTGGCAAGGTTTATTTGTTGCTCTAACTCATTCCAATGTGATACAATGGTTTACCTGGCGTATGTAGGAAAAGGGTACTTTAAGAAATGTTGAGGTAAAGGCGGGAGGAGCTGACTGGTCCTGACTACATCATCATATATTTGTTTTACTAAAGAAGTCAAGGTCTACTTATATACGGAATTCGGTGAAGATCGGATAAATTCAGAGTGGTGGTAAGATTTATCCTGTCGCACTCGTTGATTATTTTTAAAGTGATGGAAAAAGCGATAATTGGCTGAAAATCGAGAATACTTACATTTGTCTTGTGAAAGGAAGACTTTATCATAATTTATTAATTTACTTTCATATATTTCTGAAACTAAAGACGTCGTAAACTGATATAAAATATCGAATATAAATTGTGTATAAAATAATAAAGAAGTAAACAAAGACCAAAATAAACCATATATCACAGTTTTATCATACGTAAATAATGTCCAAGAGAGCAAAAATCTTTTATATTTGTAAGAGTTCTAGGTTCATTATCATGTTATATGCGTTTTAATATGAATAAATAGTTTGAAAACTTTCTCAGATTTATCATTTCACTTGATTAATAAGTATATTATTATTATTTATTTCCTATTACTAATATAAGTGTCTTCGTTGACTAACAACTCATAACACGGAACGTTAACGTGAAGATTTTACTGTTTTTGAAAATAATACCAGTTAACAAGGTTTTTGTAATATAAGAGAAAATACATGATATTGAGGGAACTTTGTGCGCTAAATTCGAATATGCATTCAGCTTTTCTCCATCACCTACAGTTTTCCAGCGACAGAGGGATTGTTGGGAAATTCTCTCAAAAATGTCCGTTTTTCGCGTATTTTATAATCCTAGCTCTTGTTCCCTCACGAATAATAACACAAGAATTACATCAAAGAAACTCAATAAACCTTCCAAGTTTCAGAACAATCGCATTAGTATTTCTAGAGAAATAAAGTTAATTATATACCTAGGTATTTATGCTTTAAGATAACTTGATTTGGTGCAAAAAAACGATTTGCTTCATTACCACAAGCACATACATAAAATAGAACACAGTACAATTTACATGTATCACAATTTACAATAAACAATACTACAAATATACAAAAATGTCATGGAAAAATCATTAAAACTACCAGACTATATGTAACTTATATTGAGTTACCCAAATGTACACTACTTCCTTCTTTTGTAAGAAGTATTGCATTCTCTAAAAAGACCCCAACAATAATCCCCCATCATTGAAGGACCATATCGTCTCTAGTACATTTTCTCCATTGCCATTATGTCTTGGTGGATTTTTTTTCTTGTTCGTCGCTGACAACACCTAGATTAGCAGGAAAAAACCTAAAGAGAGAGTGTAAAAAGTGAATTTTTAAAGACATCCTACAACCCAATTCTATTTATTTCTATAGCATGTCCTGTATTATTTCACTGTAATTCTCCGCTTTGTTATTGCCTAGAAAGTTGCGCACTAACACACTTAAATGCTATCTAGGCCGCTAGCTCAGCACTGTTTAACTTGCTGTCAAAGCTGTCGTCAAGCTTAAGTTTCCTAATCTGGGGACCAACAAGCACTTCCGCTGAAATCTTAGCATCACTCAGGTTAGGAAACATGTCGGAAATGCTTGAAACCTTCACCATTGTGTCCATGGCTTTGACAAAGTTCTTAATAAGTCCTAACTTTATATGAAGGGTGGCAGTAGTTTCTTATTAGGATCTACCAAAGGAACATATTTGACGTTGCATTCTCCTGGAATGTAATTCACATGAGGTTCCCAGTCCTTCACTTCATAACGCTTGTTATCAGCTCGGCTGTTCCACAAACATAAAAAGCATTGGCACTTCGTGTAACCGCACTGCAGTCCTATTAAAATATCTGCTAGCTTGCGATCACTATATATTTGCCAACAACGGTCCTTGTAATGTATGAGATTTAGCAAAGTTGACATGGTGTCATAGGATTCCTTTATCTTCTCTGAGTGCGCAAGTGGTATAGAAGCCTTTGATTTCCATTATGTAAAAGGACAGCTTGTGGTAATGAAGCAAATCGTTTTTCTCCAAATCAAGAGATCTGAAGTATGGTGCAATGAACATTACAATATACATATTAATATCGTTATTTCTCTAGAAATCATAATGCGATTGTTCTGAAACTTGGAGAGTTTATTGAGTATCAATTAAGGTTTTCTTCGGTTTATCTATTGTGTTGTTATTTGTAAGGGAACAAGAGCTAGGGTTGATTAATTATATATTATTTAAATAATATATTATTTAAATAATTAATTATATATTATTTAAATAAATAAGAAGAAAATCGTTCCAACTGAGCTCGAGGAAGTTTTTGGATATTGATTCTTCAATATTGAATTCAATTTCCAGCTACTAAGTGTTATAATTAAAGACATTGCAAAGACAAATCTATATTTAAATTTTTTGAATTTGGGTATTCGATCGGTTTTTTTTTTTTTTTTTTGCCATCACAATATACTTTCTTCATTCTACACATGATCACTAGAAAATACGTATCTTACAGATTTATTGTGTGATGTAAAGTGTTCAAACTGAGGTCTGCTTTACCACATTTTTAAAATCTCTAAAGTATCGGAAAACCAAAGACAATATGATAAGTTAGAATTCAGGATTGGGTTAGCAGTCCATAATTTATAACAAAGCAGTCAACATTTTTAAGATAAGGTTTATAGCCTACTCATTTATTTTGACGTGACACAACTGGCTGAGGGGCATCATTTAGGATAACGAAATGATAAATTTAAAATCGAAATATTGCGAAAAATATTTCAGACACAGTGTCTATAGACTACACATCCGATACGGCATCCAATCAAGACTGAACCCTAAGTAAGGGACTAGCGTCTCTTGCTGAGCTATTATGTTATAGTTTGGAATTAATAGAGTAGATCATGACCAAAACATTTGTATTTATCAACATAAATTTCGGTAAATTATTGGGATTAGCGTAGATAATTCTCTAGCTTAGAGAGTACATATACATAAGTTATTCATATATAGGACCGATAATTACTTTTGTTATTATTATTATTATTATTATTATTATTATTATTATTATTATTATTATTATTATTATTATTATTATTATTATTATTGATCGTGGTTGTATTGATACATTGTGATTCCAAATTTTCTTTGTAGATTTTAACACCAATTTACAGCGCTGAGGGTATATGAGACATGGAGAAATGGTTTAACTCCAATTTACAGCGCTGACAGTATATGAGACATATAGTTTAACACCAATTTACAACACTGAGGATTTATGACACATGAACAAACAGTTTAAGACCATTTTACAGCTATAAAGGTACATGAGTAATGGACAAATAGTTTAACGAGGAATTTGAACGATATTTGTTTCCAACTGATTTCAATTTAGGGTTTTTCTATCGCAGAGATTGCAACTATGTAGACACTAAGGAAGTTTGTTTTATAATATTGTTTACTTATTTATTATTGTAAGTATAGTTTTTAATATATTTCATTCTGTTCTGGTCAGAGCTGTGTTTTATTTGTTACTCTACTTATCCAGAGCCATGGAGTTTGTTCATTTATTATTCTTATAGTACTTTTTATATTATTTTGGTTTCTTTTACAATCCCAAAATAAAGTCATGTACTCTTCAAGGTAGAGAACGTCCTATTATAATACCAACAATTTTCCATTTTTAACAGTAGTAGTTAATTTTATTTATTTATTTACTAATCCACATTAAATGTCGTATAAATGTTGTTCAGTGCATAATATTCGTGTTTTGATTATTTCAAGATTTTTTCGTATAGTCATTGAAGGAGACAAACAAGAAAGAATGAAAATTAAAATACTTTTTCATTATTGAATAGAGTATAAAACTTCCATCTTTGTTACTGTTAACTTCTATCCTGTCTTAGAGATTTTGATTACGATTAAATCAGCGCCTATATTTTAATTACGATTAAATAATTAATTTGTTTTGCTTTTTCTTAGTCGTGACTTTAGGTGGTTTGTACTTTCATTCACTACTAAACCTAAAACTTTCAAGAAGTTGATCGATCGATCATCTACTTTCGTGACCTTTATGTAGAATATTTTGTTTTTGTTTCTTTCTTTAAAAGGCCGTTTCCTATATTTTACTGTCAAGAAAAAGCCATTAAAGCATGAAATTTACGAAATATTATTTTAGTTCCAATTTCTTGGAAATTATTTAGTATGGCCATTAACAATAAATATGAGGCCATTGTCTTTTACAAAGTACGATACGTTGTAAAAAAAAAAAAAAAAAAAAAAAACATACCCACCGTTAATGGGCATTTTAAATAATACGGTAAGACCACGTGCAAAATGTTCAATTATAATTGAGGATTAGGTTTATCTTTGTCCAAAATAATTTAGGATTATCATTAACACTCCTGTTATATAGTTACTTATTTATTACTTTTAAAACTTCATCTTTTTGTTATACTTCGATACTCTCTCACCAGAACTCGAACCTGAGGCTTTATGCACCAACAATTCGTAAACTAGTCACTAGACCAGATGGAATGGCAAGAAGCAATTGGATTACTATTTGAAGTAGTCGATATGTCACAAGAGATGATAATCGATAAAGGAGACGTCAGGAAAGTACGGAGGATAAGGAAGGGATTCATATATTATATCATGGTAAATCTTTACCGTTCCTTGAATGGCATGTGAAAGTTCATTGCCATACAACACGAGGACACCAAGTGCGTCGACTATTCTTGGACATTTGTGGACAAATGTTTAGTGTATTTCATGGACTTTAATATTGTAACGATCACTATTGATGCATCATTCCAAATCATACCAGAATTCTTCATCTGTGAGTGAAGGATTGTTTCAAAAACTGTTGTGGACGTTGATTAGGATCCATGCACTGCACCTATCATTTACCTTTGCCACATTAGATCCATTTTTTTTTACATCAGAAGTGATAATTCGATACAGAAAACCATCTAGATTATTCAGTACACTTACAGAACTGCATTGTATACAGATGCTTATCCTTTCTCGCTGGTATCTACTTATATGGCATCTAACATAGGCGTATAACGCTAAAAGTATGAAATAATATTAGCTCATAAAAGAGAAACGGATTATGTTTCGCTAGCCATGAGACCAACTTTCATCGATTGTGTGGAGCCAGCGAAACAGCGGTATGTTGTATGGCTACCTTATTGCACAAGATCTTTGCCGAAGGGTCTGTTCCTAAGGCTATTAGTCAGTGGTCACGAGGCTCGTTTTTCAATGTTGTGCTATTGGTATGAAATTTTGCAAACCAACGGTGATTAGTACATGCATTAATCACTCCTGACCGTCATACAGTGTTGATGACTTTTGAGGCTAGATGTTCGAAATATTCCAGTTTGAACTCGTAGAGGGAAAATATTGTGTGTTCTCTATGGTGCCTTTTCCCATAGTTCAACAACAATGATATAAAAGTAAGGAATTAGCATCTTAGGTAGATTACTTTTCTTTTAGGATAACAGCTTGTTTTCTCAATAATTTTATAACAAAGATACTTCAACACCACTGTATAATTAGGAAGACGAACACACTAAGCATGTATTATAAGTGTCTTACTTTCCTATATTGTAGATATTACTTTTTACCATGTTGCAGAAATTTTCCTTTGCGTTATTCTTGTATGCATACATACACGAGCGTGTTTCTGCAATTATCTTAGTTTGTGATTTTCCTTCTAACTGACTTTTAGGTGATTCACTTTCCAGAAACATGGTTGCAAGCTTAGTAGAAACAAAGTGCTTTCGTTTGTAGAGTTTCATATTTACCTAGACAGGTAGATACTAGTTGTGTCCTTTCTCCCAATAAAATATAGTCTTGAAACACATTTTCTTCTATACTTTGTAGATATAAAACTATGCAGATATAAAACAACAAACTTCCTCTATGTTCATGCTAATAAAGTGGTCAAGATTATTCTGTTCTGTATTTCAACATGAAGACTTGAAGTTTTTCATATTATACCAGCCTTCCATAGTCTTTATTGTAACAACTTCATAATGAGATATTGACCTTATTCTGACGCGGATAAGTAGCCTTGCTGCTGTCGCCTACACTAAATCATAATAATTCATTCATCCAATTGATCAACGGTACGTCTAGCCTTAGTGGAACTATCAAGCTTAAATGAAACAATGTAAATATTTACTGTTATTAGTATGATGAAATAACTCATGGGAAATCAAATTACGTACTGATAAACAACTCAATAATACTATTTTTTCAGTTATTTTGTAAGTTACAAAATTCAAATTTTAATATCATTTGTTCTTTTCCCATTATTTGGATAAGTTTGAATTGAGAATCCTTTAACCTTTCAGTGTAGAATCTGCGAAAGATTTTCAAAACACGCCTATTACAACTTCATTCATGTTTGATATTTTTTTTGTTTTGCTAATAACTGCAGCAAAACACGATTTAACTCAAGAAATGGGAACAGTAAAGTTTAGTGTAGTGTGCTCAACCTTTTTATTTTAAATTAAATTAAGGACAGAAAGGAGTAACGAATACGTATATTGACTTTAATTTGTAGAATATTTGTTTAGTAAAATCTATACTTTGAATAACATTTGACATGTTGTATGGATTGATTATCTTTTAAGGCTTCAATTATAAGCAACTACAAGAACTATTCAGAAGGGAAAGCTGCCATGTTCCCTGCTCCCTGGATACTCTCCTGTCTTTTGAGGAATTAGTCAACCCAAAGCTCAATTTGAAATACAACTGCTCTTTTAGCCAAAAGCAGCGTTCTGGATCCTAATATTCGTATTATAGACAGTTGAAGCACTTACAGAAAAAAGGTGTTATGTTACATTTTTCGAAACGTTGAATTCTGGCGTTTCATGCACGTGTTATATATTAACCATGCTACAACACACATTATTTACCGAGTCCTCGACTGAGTGCAGATATTTAGAAACGATGAAGAGTGTATGTTAACAGACATAGTTGTAAAAGCCAGTTTTCCCGTAATATGAATTTGTTACATACCACCTTTATCCTTCAAGGGCTTCAGTTTTTTCATTTGTCAGTATACCATGATACTTGAATATTGGTAAGAATAAATTCTAGTACCAAAATGTGCTATATACCGACTTAGTTCACCGACAATATGGGGAAATGATTTTACGATCTCACAATTAATCTGATTAACAAGCAGAATTTCGGAGCATATCAACAAAGTTTAGCTTGGGATCTACGTCAAGTAGAAGAGGAAGTTGTAAATGTTGATGAACAATCAGATATGAGTAGCCTTCGTGAGGTGGAAACCTTGAAAATTAAGGAAGAGGAAGTCTGTACTTGTGTGGTAGCAACGTCGAGGAGGCTGTGTGTATAGTGTATCCTCTGGCTGACACATGACAAGCGCACACAAGTCATATCGCCCTCTCGCGACGGATTGAGTCGTTCGTTCGTGGAGGGCGATCAATAAGAGAATGTGTTCGTTTCATCACGTGTCGTCACTTAAACCTCTTCCTGCATTTGGCATCAATTGATGCCACATCTTTCGGCGGGAAAAATTGTACTTTAGTGCATTGAAGTAGTATCTATCGCTGCTCGTTGGAAACGCTTGTTGCCCGGATGATATTTTGACGCGCCACTAGATGACTGGAGCAGCCACAACCTGTAGAAAATTTTGGCGCGCTTCGGAGAACTGCTTGTTTTGCCACTTTGTGTGTCGCTCCGTTTTGTATTGTTTTTTCATTAGGAAGAGTCTGAACTGGAGGTAAGTAAAAATCATATTCTGAGACAATGGTATCCCTTTTTTCATATTATTGTGTGTGTATTGTAATATGTCGTTCCTTTCGAAAAATATGAGCCAATTAAGTGATGGCATCAAATGATCCCTCTGTGCAGATACGGTTCTGATCAGTCTCATATACTTGATAACCGCTTTGAAATATAAAATAGTATCTAAATATTATTTCTTGCCTACATTGTGTAACAATAGATATTTGAAACAATCGCAGAGCCACATAAAACGTGTTTTCCGTGTCGTAGTCTGAACTTGTAACACGGGGGTCGCCAATAAATCTCAATAAAATGCTACCTTATGTGCTGACGGCATTTCTCTACAATAAACACGTAGAAACGTGAGATTGAGGAGAATGCGGAAACGAGGGAGTGTTTTGGGGCTTCGTACCAGCAAAACCTAAACTTTATTAGTAAATTGTGCCTGGTTTTAGATTTAATTGCACATAGAATTTTCTCTGGTATTGAAATTGTCTTGCACGAATCCTTGCCGTAATACTTTGTTCACGATTGTTCATTGCAAAATTAGATAATAGCACATATTTCAAGCAATAAAGGCAAGATTGTAGATTACTGACCCCCCATGTAGTGCACCTATAGAAGATTTAATATTTTCCAAGTACAAAGGTCAATATATTATCAACTAATATTCCTAACAATATAAATAATTATGTTTGATTATTTCTAAAGCAACTCAACCTAAATTTCGTAACCTAAGCCAATTACGGGTATGGGAGGGGCAGTATAAGAGGATAAGAGGAATATCTACTCCTTTCCCAAACAGAATATTTATTTTTTGGCAGGTTCATTCTACACAAGTTTTAGAATTAAAATGCTCAGTGGCGGATCTAGCCCGGGGCCGGGGGTTCTAGGCCTCCCCTGTTTTTTGGGCTACAAAATTAAATGAGTTTAAAATACTTATAATAACCATAATTTTGAAATCTTGCAGTAGCATATAGGTGATGATGGGTCACATTCTGAGATCATCTGCAAGACCTCGCAGTTATGAGCTTCTAGATCCGTTACTGAAATTGCTATACATTTGTTAGTAGGTACAATGATCGTATATTTACCTACTTGTACTTGAATATTTATTATTGTTTACAGCATTTCCATGGCTCAAGGATTGAGGCAGGAAGAAATTGCCAGTCTTCTGTGTTCAGAAGTCCCATCAGTAGTGATGAAGATGAATCCCCGCCCAACGATCAGCGTCATGCTCCTTTTGAGGAAGATTTTGCTGAATCATGTGAAGATGAAAGCGGTCCTAATGTCCCTGAAGTGAGTGTGGACTTGTGTGCCTTTTTAGTGAAATAACTTTTTATATACACAGATTATGTTATGTGTCAACTTTTATGTAGCAAGCTGTTTAAAATTGTAATATCTTTATTAAACGTACTTTTACTAATGTAAATATTTTATAATTTATGAGAGTCAACCCTGGGGATGTCATCACTTTCATCCCATGGAAGGAATGGAAAACCACTATGGACACACCTTGCTCAGGTATCTTCGGATATAATGTGCCTTTAGGAAGATCACCACGTCATCGTCATCATCGAAGAGGAAGATTGCAAATTATTTGTCAGTTTGTCTCAGGGTACTGGCATCGGTTGATGCCAAGTCAAATATTCCTTAATTGCATGCTGGCAACAACTGATGCCAGGTCCCTGGGACCCACTGGGACCCTGAGAGAGCAAAATTTATAGTTTTTCCGACTTATTCGTCTAAATATTAGTCTGAATACAACATGTCGATTTTTTTTCAACACTGGAACACATAGCATGCAGGAAGAGGTTAACACATACGTAGGATACGGTTTCGTGCGGATAATTGAACGTCTGCGGATATAAATATTCTCCAAGGATGAAGGAGTAAGGGGAACGTCTATATTGCGCAATAACAATGTAGATGAGAAACATAAACAGCATAGGTATATATTTTGAATATAACTAGTGTGTAGGAGGAGTTGATAACCTTTTATATACTTATTTATGTCGTACTTCCAAGAATTACTTATTTTATTATGATGGTAAGTGAAAGAAGTCTTGTTATTGTTGACAACGTATGTTTGTAGTATTGATTTCTATCAATATCAAAGAACTACGTCGAATCGTAATTTAATATATATTTTTTAAAGATCAAAGATACATTGTGCAAACGTTCCGTTTCCATAGCATGATATATTTACCTTCCGAATCCTTTCAGGAATTCCAGGGGTTTAGTTTCCATTTGTTATGACGAAGTTACAGTAGGTTCAAAACTAGCTTTATGCGCAATTACATTATCTAGGATTTATATACAGCAGATGAGATGTTCCCGAATTACTGAATGATTAGAACATTTTGTGCTTAATCCTTGGTTTGGTTTCTGGAGAGCAGCATAGAATTTTTGGTTCTTGCTCAGCAACGGGCAACAATTGGGAGAGCTACTTGAACTAAAAAGAAGTGATTTATCATCTTGAAAACCATACATAGCACTGATGGGAGCTGAAGTGTGTAAGCTCCCACACGCAATCCTTGAGTTCCCAAAGATTGGCTTCCAGGTTTTCATTTGATCAAAAAATAAATAAGTAAAAAGAAGACATTCCTGTTTCCACTAGTAGTGGCGATATTCAGAAGAACCTTCCGTTGAAATCAGCAAGAAAGTCTAAAACTATTTATTATTTTATCTAGCAGTGTGCGAACAATCAGCCACAAATTAGTATAAATCATGAACTTTTCTATCGGCAAATTTTCCTAAGCAACAAATGTTTTTTATCGACCATATGTTTGCGAAAACAACAAACTTTGTTGTCAACGAAGTATTTGTATAAGTAATGTACGTACTTTATTTTTATCAAGTAATCACTTATCTCAGTAACAGACCTTTCTATCAATCACGAATTCATAAATAACAAGTCTTTTTATAAACCATGTGTTCGCCTAATCAACACAATTTTTACCAACCCTGTACAGGTAAGCAACAACTTACTTTACCACCTACCTTTATTTCGTTCAAGAATTATAAATGTGAAAATTTTGATCGGAAATGACAGTATGATACCAGAAATATGATTAATAACAACTTTGTTACAAAACGTAGTGTTTTCAAACTGAATCGAGGTATCAGTTGTATAATTTAATAAGCTACTTTATTATTTTTTAAACAGTCTCTTTCATTTTTTATGATTTGAGCAAATAATTTGCGAAGCCCCTTAATTAAGAGCAATATCAATCCAAATTACAGAATGAAATAATATATAACAATATGTTTGTTCGTCCAATTAAGAAGGCCAGACTGCTAGAAGTGCTACAATATAAGTACTACCCAACTAAAAACCATCTAGATCTCCCTCCTGGCTATATGGTTAGTATAGTCTCGATCTGCCAATCTATTTCCCGGGAAAGTTTATGTAATTCAGATTCCACGTTTAAGCTATTGGTATACGTTTCGTATAACGTTCGTGTAGCATAAGTATATCGCTTATGTAGCAGTTATATATAACACGTAGTTGCCACAAACATTCTTGGTCTGTAATGCGTGGGGGTAATGAACAAAGTGTAAAAGAATTGTAGATATAAAGTTCAGAAGCTTATTCCTTTCCTTGTCTAAAGGCTGTAACTTCCATTAAAATATATGAAGAAACATCTCGCTTTTCACTTTGGTAAAGACTGAAGATAAATAACTATATGGACCATTTGGATGCTAAGTTGTCTAACTTCAAAATGAAAATTTTCTAGGAGTGAAGTTTGAAGTTTAATATCTCATGGCAATTCATATTTCTGTTGTGTAGGCAACTAAAAAATACCAACGTAGTTCATGCTTTAATAATGTATTCTTTTACAAAAAATACTTTTAAAAAGGTATTCTCTATATAGAAAAATGAAATCATTAATTCATTTTCTTTATTGTTTGGAATTAGAGCACTAACGCTCTAGCAATTTCCACTTATTTTGTTAGCTAAAAAAATTAAATATACAAAGATAAAATTACATAAAACACTAATAAACAGTGCGTTACATTTCAGTAAAATACATAAAACGTAAGTAACAATAGAACAGAAAAGGAATATAAGTCCAGGCTGAAAAATAAATAAATAAATATCGAAATTGCATAATTATTAAGTATGTAAAAAGTAACGATTGTGAAAAAAAATCATTCATTAAACAGAACAATAAAATATTTGACAATCACAGTTCTTTCTTTGTCTTGAGTAAATTGTTTCCAGCGAGTTCGTTTCAAAAATTTTGCATAACTGCCAGGTGTACAGAGAGAAGGATGCTTAGCAATATAGTGCAATATAGTGTGTTTATTAGTGTTTTATGTGTGTATCAAGAAGCCAATTCGCTGTTCGATGTTTTTGGGGAGTAAACCAGGAAACATCTGGAAACATAACCCATGTTTTTAAGACAGTTTGAGATGAGATGGGACAAAATAACTCACAAATTGAAAGGAAAAAAGGAAACTATTGTAGAGAAGAATCTAAACAGTTCGATGGTAGATGATACCTTGTTATTTGTAATGAGATCAAAGAGGTAAAGAACTATGGTGAAGTTGATATAAACGTTCATTGACGGATAATATTCCACGGATATCACCGATCCACTGTACCCTCCATGAATGTTGTCAACAACAGTTTGACATATCTTAGAAGTACAAATATAAGTATTATATCGCGCCATCTAGAATTTGCATGATTAGTAACAATATGTTTATCAAACTTTGTATCATATACTTGTAATACTTTTCACACAAAATTTTTATACATAAAAATCAATGTGACTATGTTTGTGACTTTATACCTCTTGAGCCACAAGACCGATCTCGATTAAATTTTCAACATAGATGAAGCTCGGACCTGGGATGGTTTTTATCATTTCACTTTGAGGTTTGCAACTTAGCGGAGGGATATAAAAATAAATAAAAATGAAAGTTACTACAATTGTAACTTAACAACTTTTGAATCACCCAATCGATGTCGATGAAATTTTCAACATAGATGAGATTCGAATTTGAGATAGCTTTTATCATTTCACTTTGACGGTGCAACTTAGAGCAGGAGGAGGAGAGATATTTAAAAATGATCAAAGATGACAAAATTAGTGTCCAATCCATAGTTTTCGGGGTCTCTGAGATGAACAATGACACTTTTGAGGGCGTCTAAATCCAAATTCAGCTTTGAAACTTGGGAAGGGGAAGGAGGAAATATACAAAATGATCGATATTACTGTCGAATTGATAGTTTTTGTGATTACTAAGACGAACAGTGACACTTCCGATGCCGTTTAAATCCAAATTCAGTCCTTTATGTTCAAAATGAAACGCATTCTCTCTGTGCGAAGAATGATAGTCTGCTAGTATCTTATAAATATGAGAACAAGATATATTTGTATATCAATAACGTACATGGCTTGATTATGCATAATTTTTGTTGCTCAAGAAATCAGTTATTTTACTCTTGAACGCAGAAAACAGATGCGGAACTCCTACTAAGGAAATATAGCTGCTGTAATCTCTAAGTTTATGATAAGTGTATATAAATTCAGATTGCATGTTAAGCATATAGTATCAAAGACATTCATATGAGTTTATTGGTAATGTTTCGTGACAGAGAAACCCTATCGGAGGCTAGCACCACCTGTGTGTTCAGCACTGTTAGGTCGTTCACCCCCCTTTTTTACAGTTTAACAACATCAAACAATCTCGTTTGCATGTTTAAGTCACGACACTCAATGTTTTGCATCGCCTATTCTCACTAACAATTATTCAATGTGATACACAGAAATCGCTAATTGTTAGCCGTAACAGTGATTGTATCTTGCGTAAGTCTATTCAAAGTAATTTTTAAGAACTAGTGTTACCCATGAGACGAGACGAGACGACAAATAAAGTTTCATCATCTCGTCTTGTAAATTTTGTAACATTCTCGTCTCATCTTAATTCTCGAAGAGCTTCTGTAGTCTTGTCTCAATTTTTTCTCGTTTCGCTTTGCAAATTTCTTTTAAAAAAATTATGCTCTGATTTTTTCTTAATTTCATCCAGAAGTTATCACAATTCGTCTGCGTCGCGATAGATAGACAGAGGGTGTAATAAAACATTTAAGCCATATTTATATTGCCGTATATTGTGTATCTTTAAACCTTGATAAATGCTCCTCATTATGCTCCTACAATCATGTTATCAGTTTATAATTTTTATACTACGACTCATGTAACACTATGGCGGTTTGTAAGGTCTAAGATTTGGTTGAATTAGTGTTGCATACGAAATTTGAAAAATTTCTCGTATCGAAAAGAGTCGAGAATTTTCATGTTTCTTCTCTCGTATAGAATTCGTGACCAATACTATACTATTACAACCAATACTTCACCAAGAGTGAAAGGTCTAACAACACCTCAGTTGCTCTTGTAGTCATATGAAGTTTTAATGTGAATATTAAGTAATATCAAATCGCATATTTGTTTCTAAGTAATGGTCTTCCAAGGTCTGTATGTGGAGGTAAAGACTCCACACTTTCTTGATTTTGATTCTCAGGAACGTTAAAGAGAAAGTACTAAGCTCCGGATCGTTCTTTACATTCGCAGGTTGCCCGGGATGATACCCATTTCTTTTCTTTAAAAGCCAAGTGATTTTCAGAACCGCATTGGAACGATGGTTGAACGAGAAGAAAAAATCCCATCCCACCCAGAAATCAAACCTTAGCTGCCCAGTTGGTAGATAGAAATCTTATCATGTACTCTGCAGCGGCCCATAGCTTCATTTGTTTCTGTTTAAATTAAAACGAATGGGCTCTTTTGCAACCAACTAGTTACAGTGTATCTAGTGTCTATTTTTTTTTTTTAATCTGGGTTCCAGTCCCAATAATTATTCAATTCACTATATAATATCAACCAACGCATAATCATTTTTTACTGTATTCATTTCTCTAATCCACACATCCGTTCGTTTTGGCGAAAATAAAAATAATTTGAAAGTTTTAGGACAGTTAGGCGTGTAGGTTCTTAACACTTTGTCTTTATCATGTGAGGATAGCATAACATTCTTCTGTGTAAGTTTATGAGTCACAAATGTTCATAATTTTGTAATGATTTAAGATCCACGACAAAGGAAAGGACAATGTATATATATATATATATATATATATATATATATATATATATATATATATATATATATATATATATATATATATATATATAAGGCGTTTCCGGGTATTAAGGGCAAATCCAACAAAAATCATGAGCAATCTGAACGCTCGGAAAAATCATTTGAGATGTTCGACTTGCAATACAAAATTACTCTGTGGCTATTGTCTATAATTATGTATATTTTGAGGAACTCGTTTCTCTTTGTTGTAGAAAGTACAGTTTCAAGATAAATGGACAATTATTTTTAACATTCAGAGAGCATGTTCAGAAATCAAGCCTTTGTTGAGTTCAGCCTTACTACTCGTAATGATATATATATATATATATATATATATATATATATATATATATATATATATATAAACTTAGGACGGTAGTTATCGTTTATTTCAAATAACTATTTAGGGAATAATAACGCCGGGATACTGTACAGTTTTTGTAGCTTGAGAATCAACAGAGGTTGCCTGACATATATGTTGACCCGCAAGAAAGAGGTGAATTGTGGGTTGTCTAAGTTTCTTTTTATAGGGAACACAAAATCAGTAACTAATAACACGGCCTTTACATCATGAATAATGTTGTTTTTCAGGTGCCAAATCTTTAGAAAATCTGTCAAATAAAAAATATTTAACAAGCCCACAGACACATGGTAAATTATCATAAACTGTGATCGAATCAAGAAAATTTAGAACAGAAAATGGGCGCTGTAATTAAGGATTGCGAATATGCTTCTCAGTTCGTTATTTATATCTACACAACTTCACTAATGTAACGTCCCGAAGTTTTAACTTCTGTGGTTTTCGGAACTATGTATTTCATAATTTCTCCTTCTCCTTTGTAATTTGTTTCTCAAACTCTTTAAATTTTAATTCTTTGTTGAAAATATTGCTACTACTAATAGTAGCAAATCGTCGTTGGCTCTTACCTCTTCAGGAATTTCCCAGTGTCTTGTAATGTATTGCCTACATAAAGTTTCCAAAGAATTTAATTAGAACGATAAAACCAAGCATATTTTAGAATTATATATATATATATATATATATATATATATATATATATATATATATATATATATATATATGATGAAGCTTCATGTTCTTTTTCGTTAATTATTGAATTAAGTGCTTCAAGCTATTGTTTCATAGAAAAGGAAACTTCTACAGGAATGATTATTTCATTGAATGGCCTCTAATTCATTAGCAAAACGCTTGGTTGGAATTGCTAATCTCTCTTCTGTTCATTCATCAGAAAACTCTGTCGAACTCTGTTGCCATTGTTTGGTTAGTTTGAAATTCAAAATGTTTTATTGATCGAATAGCTCTCCAAGGTTACGCAAGTCTGTTTCTTCTGCAATCTCTCTCTCTCTCTCTCTCTCGCTTACTTGCTGTGTTTCCCATTCCCTCTCTCCAGATATGATTTCTAACGTCGCGTGCAGAGGTCACCAGTTTGATTTCTATTTTATTTTATTTTTCCCAATATCGTACATAACAATGCTAAAAACATATTCCTTCTGCCTTTGAATGAGTGCGTGTGGCAGAGAGTATTCAGATATTATATCTGGGTAATGTCCAGCGCATGCTCTCATATATATGCTTATAATTTGTACTTTTTATCAGTAATATCATTATCATCGCTAGCATTCAATATTAGTCCACTACAATATCTAAAGGTACAATTCAAACATTCCTGATAGAACAGAGAAAAAGATCAGGAAATTTTGAGTGAAAATGATGTATCATGAATTTCGAAACCAAAATTTACCAAATTTTGGAGTAAGGAAGTTAACCAGTACCCTACAACCCTCACGATTTTCAAAATTTAGGACCGTGTAACGAAATTTTTCTACAGAAAAAATTATATCTGTAATATTACAATATTATCTGATAAAAGTACTGTAGTTACTCTGAAGTTCTATATTGCACTTCTCATTTGACTAGATCGCTTCTATTCCTCTACGTAACCCACCGCCGCTGACCACTACCCAATGGTATGCAGCTTATGAGTTTGTTTCTGAAGGAGAAGCGATTGTAGTTAATCGTATCATTTCTTGCAAAACGGAAGGTGAATTATCGAAAATGTATGTTAGTGAGAGCACATTTTTTGTATATTGCTTGTCTTTGTTCACTGACATTACAATTAAATGCACGTTTGCACAGCATAAATTTAATCAAAGATGTCGTAAACGCCAGCACGAAAACCAAGGACGCCTGCCTAACTTCAATACCTTCTGCTATGTAAACAATGTTTATGCATTCCTCCGTATTAGGTAAAACAATAAAAATAAACCTATATACAAGGGTTCCCAAAGGACGTTCATATTAACAAATGCTTTTTTTCTTGGATAACAATCTAAAATAGAACACTTTCTTATATACTATAAAATTAGTATACATAGGTACTTATACCCATGCAGAATTCAGATTGGGCTGAAGGCACTATTTACATTACAATATAAGAAACATTTTCTGGAGATAGTTAAGTACCTTGAACTCTTCATTTTTCTATAATTGGACTTTCAGTGTTAAATTTCGAATTGTCCTCCGGCACGTCTATAATAATGGTATGATACCTATACGTAACCACTTTTATTTTTCATGAAATTATATTCTATTGCGCCAATAATTGCATATGCGGTAATAGTATGTATGTATAATATGTTAGCCACAGCACGATACAACATTGTCTATATAAGGTAACATAGTAAGTAGATGACTCTGTACCCAAAAATACCAATATTATAAACTACATAGTTTCTCAGCGAGAGACTGCCAATAACGGGTGAAAAGCAACCCTATAGCGGCGTTTCTTCGTCAAGAAATCAAAGTATACTTGGGATCAATATTTCAAAATAAATAGTCTTGTAATATTAATATAAAACTTTTCAAAATCAAGTATTTTACAATTGTATATACCATAAAATAATGACAAATTAGAAGTATCAGCATTACTATTTAGTAATGAATTCTATTATTCACGTATTTCTATTTTACGATATTATACGACGCGTAGAAAAGCATATTACAAAACTAGTAGTTTTGAGAAATGAGCCCCACGGGAGTTTGTCACAGAAAGCAACCATGAGCCATCCAAAATTGCAAATGGTAAACATGTGCAATGACTGCGCAAGGAATTCCCCAGAAGTCTCTGAAGTTAAGATGCATCCAAATAAGCATGAAGGAAGAGAACATATCATTAGGAAATGAATTCATTGTCTGCAAATCGAGAAAGAAAATTGAATTGAACATGGCAGGGAACTTTGTAATGTTATGAGTGGTCACATAACCACAGAGGAGGGGTAACTATGTAAACATGCAACGAATCTTGCAGATAGACGTCATTTATGGGGCACAGTACAATTGTATATATTCATTTTGACAGCTTCTCTCTCGGAAACAATGTGGTTTTCGACATAAGGTCATATGAACATTTTTGTTTCATAGTTTGGTGTGTAGAATCATCTCTCAAGTTGACGACGCGGTATTCATTAGCACCTTATATATTAAGCAGATGTTAGTAAGTTTGACTTTCATACAAATTGTACAGTGTTGCCTTTGACGTGACATACTTCTAGCTTGGCGTACGTTTAGTTAACTGTAGAGAAGAGATCGTTTATTATTTAGAATTCTCAAAATGCGTATTCTAAAGGGGAGATAGGATACAAAATAAGCAATGTAAGAGGTCCTCAAATCCAACGACTATACCTAATTCCAATTGCATACCATTTAGCTCATACACAGAATGCATCCTTCTGTTAGTGACGAATATATTGCACTTAACAAGGTTTTTGGGTGCAACACTTATTGTTCTGACAAATTTACCGATTATGTCATGTACACGTACCTAAAAAGGTTTCTTTCAATTAAAGAAACTATTAACTAAATGCTTTAGTCAAACTTTGCGGTTCACATTAAATAACCAAACTTTTGTTCTTCTGAATAGGCACTGCAGTGAATTAAGAAAATAATGAATTTAAACAACATTTCTGCTTAGCTTGTATTTTAATAATTCAAAAGAAGGATTAAAAATCTTGTCTTTAAAGCTTTTTTTTTAGTCTGTGCTTATTTTTTCTGTGTACCTGCTATGAAAGTCGGATGACCTGGAAGCCAACCTTTCACTGCTTCTCTGCAATGTCATTAAGAAATCATGTGGAGACATGTCAAACCCAAGCCTCCACGTGCAGCGACACTGCGGTACTCTCCCCTTCTTGCCTTTAATTTCCAAATAGCTTCACTGATGACATTGCGCTCGATTTAATATTTATCATCGACTGCCATATAATAGAACACTCAGCGTTGCATGAAGGAACCTCATTCCATATTTAGATTGTATAGGTGGCATTATAAGGTAGACATATAATATCTTGTACGTTTATTTTTAAATTAGGATTACCAACTTCATTGGAGTAAATGGTAATGTATCACCTTCATTATCAGAATTTCACAAGATAAACCCTAAGTATAGAGTTTTCAACTATTCTAATTTTACAACGATTATTTCTTCTTTTAGAAAATTGTTCTGTTTTCCGCTACAATTTTAATAATTCAATTAATCTGTCCGCTCAATTTGATGCTTTATTATATTAACTATTTATAAGAGAAATAGATTACTAACATAATGTTGTAGGTTAAATTAAGTCGATTAGTCGATTGAGGCTCTGGAATAAATTTGATTATGAATTGATTTGATTTTCAGCATAGCGTTCCTTTCAGCAGCGAGGTTATATGAGACGTGAGCCTAACAGCTTAACGTGGGATACAGATCACATGAGCTCCCGCCAGGAATAGAACCTGATTGTCACATACCAAAAGCACGTATGCTAATTAGCCACTAGGAGCTCTGGAATAAATTTGAGATTACACCGTAACATTTAGGCACAATTATGGATTAAACACATACAGATATGAACTTTATCTTAGTCAACTTCTAGGCTACGATAGCCTTATTTACTTTTAGAAAAAAATACACTATAAAGTCCTATACTGAACTTCTAATGATCCTTTATCATTAAAGTCTACAAATGTAATGATTGACTGGTCAGAATCGGAAGAACGTGCTAAGTTCAATCGTATTTTAAAAACAGTAGCAAAATATGTAATACGCCTAGCACAGGCGATTCATTACTTAGCTTTCATTTGTAGGAATAGCTTGCCTTTTTTCGAAATAATTCACGAATGATTAACGATCAGATAATTGATCATAAAGTTGATTCTTCGATTGTTTTTAAAAAGGAACGGACAAGTGAGTATTGGTACAATATAAAATTACTTATGACCAATTTAAGTAAACCGTCTTAATTTTTCAAATAATACAGTTTTTTCAACACTGTTACCGGGCAGCTCTTTAAATATTCGTTATAGGAACCCCATAACTAACCAATCATTGTACGCAACTTGATTAAGTCTTACTCCCTTTTTTTGGACTTGATTTAAAGCAATCGGAGCTTTCTAGTAGTTCCTCTATTTTCTATGCTAATCATACAAAAAATTCTCCAAAGATAGGAACTTGAAGCAGAATCTCCCGGGCATACAAAAAAAAGGGAGATATCCCTTTAATAGGGAGGAGTAAACTTTTTCCAACATTCTTTGTTCTCTCATCACAACTAATTTGCAAAGAGATTGAGCAGAAGACTCTGAAGAAGATAAAAGTTACACAATCTCATTTGTATTACATCGAGAACGAGAATACCCAACTTGTGTTCCTTCATATTTTTTTCCTGAATACCCCACGAAAAGAATAAAGAAACTTTTTGACGGAGGAAAAGGGGAGTCTCTAATTGGATTGCTGAGGCTTAGAAGATAATTTTACATAAAAATTCCAACACATTTTGTCTTTTTTTCCTTTAAAAAAAATTAGCCGCCCTTGTGGGCTCTTTTAGTAAAAGAGAAGCCAAGAAGTTATCCTTAATTGTAGGCAATTGTCCCCGTAATGAGACACAGAACACTTCCCGCAATGCACAATTGGTATTTTCGTTTTTAGTTTTGTTCCCCCGTCAGTTCTGTACATTAATATGTATATCACGCTTAAAATATGAATGTGGCTGCGTCCTTGCATCTTATAGGTCAGATGGGCATCATAGCTGCGAGACGTGACGGTGAAGTTGTTTTTTTTTTTCTTCGTGAAATTGGGGATTTCACTAGCAAAGAACGAAAAAAAGTAAATATGAATGTGACCTTCATAGCTCTAAGCCTACTACAATATTAAATATTCAAGTACATTCTTCTCCCTTATATTGCCCTAGGATTTTTAAAGCAAAATGAACGTTTGAAAGATGGAAAGTTATGTTAAGAAATAAAGGCAAATATCATACTAATGTCTCGGAATAAAATCATATACAGAATACAGAACGTTCATATTTAATGTAATTTTTATAGTTAGACTTGGAAGGAAAAGAAAATAGACTTTTGGCTTGCAAATTAGATTAAAGATTATTAAAATATTAACGTTTCAAAGGTAATTTATAGCTTCTTTACCTTGAGTTGAATTATAACTATAAAGGCCATAAGTCTCTTTTAAAAAGCTGGTATTTTAATGAAACGATTAATTGATGTAGAGCCCTCTCGTGGTTATAAGGCTAGCGTACGCAGATTTGATTTCCAGTGGGTGATTTTGTGCTTTGAATGCCATCTTAAGTTGTAGCTTCATGTCTCATATAGCTGTGGTTCTGAACGGGGCACTAAACTCAAATCCTATCCAATCCGAAAGCACGGATGGAAATCCAAGTCTTATTTCTTTCATTGTTCCGTGTTCTTATTCCGCCTTCTTTCCACGGATCCATCTCTTCAGATATATGTATTTTAAGTATGCAAGTATGTATCATACATTATCCCTCTTCGGTAACAGGAGAGTGATAGAACTTAGATTGATTATTTGAACCAGGTAGGAAGATTGGCAGACAAACACCGTGTACATACATTCCTATTTTTGTCTAATATTATTAATCCATTGATATTTTCTCATTATCTGTTAGTGTTTGTTACTGCCTTGTTTAGCTTAAAGTTAATATTTAAATTCACTGTTTCGGACGTACACTATTTTGTAAAACACAAAAATATGAATATAATCGTATATTTACCATATGAATAACATATTAAGCAAACAGCAAAACTATTTAAAAATTATGGTAAACTCCTCTGAGCTTTTTATTTACAATTATTATGCTCTTTTTGTAAGTTTTGATACAATTTAAGAGCGTTTACCTTTAAAGATGAATTGTGTTATCATAGAACATACAATATTAATCAGTTTTCAAACATCAAAAATAAAATAATACGAAACTCCTAGATATAAGACTAAAACCCATTATTTGTTATGCCGTAATATCTTTAAATTTTCGACCAATGGGACAAGCCATGAAAGCGTATTATCTTAATGCAAGTCACATATCCTCTACTATTTTCAACGTATTTACGTAAAGGTTGTAGCGTTCCCATCCGCTATCAGGACAAGAGCCGATGTTAAAAGGACAACATTCATGGATACCAAAGCTCATGCAATGTTGACCAATCAACACTACCCAAGTCCGACCTCAGAGGGATCTACGAAGAAGAACGCAATTCCGAGTCATACGGCAGGTACAGATGGATAATTCAGCATAATCAACAATAAGTAAATGTAAATACCAATTACCAGTCATAAATATATGTAAATATATATATAAATAAATAATAACAACAACAACAATTCAAGTGTATATAATTTATTATAATAATATACAATATTATTTCGGGTAAAAATATGTTGAGCAACAAACAATTCTTTATTCCTTCGACGTCTGTTCGTAATATAGATTCAACGATAATATTCAGTCATTGATCATATTATAGTTCAACTCTTATCGGAATAATAAGCCTATCCAGGAACAATAACAATTTAATCTCAATATGAATTTCGTAAATAATATTTATAATTCCTTTTTCTTTTTATCAATTTCAATTTACTTGACCAGAGTAGAGAGAATAAATTCCTTAAATCGAATTTCAGAATCTTAAATCAAAGTTCTCAGGAGAAAAAAAACAATCTAGAAAAACGATCACGAAAAATCCTTTTGGGGGGGGGAAATCTCCAATATCGAGAGATCCGTTAGGTTTATGTTGAAAACAACAATAATAATTAAATTAACAAGTATGTCAAAATCTTTCAGCAAATTTGAAGTGCCGTGCCTCACCGCATCATTCGCCTACAATAGCAAGCAACAGGATAAATCTCAAAAATTGTTCAAAAACTATTTGGCTCAATTTCAATACTGATCGCATTAATATATGCTGAAAATAAAGCAGATTATAAACAATTACTATATGCATCGGGTTTTAGCCCGCTTACCAAAAATACAATGCTGAATTATCAATCGAAATTCACGTAATTATTAACGCGGTCCAAAGAAATAATCTATTAATCGACTATTTTGGAATCAAAAATGACGACCCACAAACATAGAACACAAACAAAGGACAATCAACTATAATATATATTAATGAACACTCACCTCTTATATTCTTCTTTTTTTATTACCTTTCTTTGGTATTTAGTACCTCACTCTCAGTCTGCTTGTCGTCTGTTCTTTATCAGATTACAAGAATAAACGTGCTTAGGCTGTGATCGAAAAAGTAACTCAAAGACCAATGCTTAGGTCTGAAAAACCGAAAACGTCCGAAAGTAACTAGTTCTATCACTGATTCAGTCGGCTCTCTCGGACCACAAACATCGAGAGTCACTAAAGAAATCAGTGATACTACGAGACAAACCCAAGATAAGGTATAGTGTCTCTTACCAAACGACATTCACCACTACTCTCACCTCAATCTTCAACATTCTCATTCCCCCATTCAGCCAAACTAATTTCCATTCAAAGATCGAAAGTCACGCTCTGTTTCCAGATTCGCTAAAACCACTATGACCAAACTTAGGTCTTGTTTCAGCAAATTGAAATGCTCTCCCTCTTTTTCCACATTATCATTCCACCAATCCGTCAGACAATTGAACCCAGAGAGTGGTCGTCGCTACGATTGCAGGGAATATTATTATATTGCAAGACTATGCGTTCCAACGTGCAATGGGGAGCAAACCTCTGTTCTCACTCGAAATATCCCACTTTATCATTCCACCAACAAAAGAAAAACCACCTCAGATTCTGGATATTACGAGTATTAATGCATGCATAACATGCTATTTTTAAGGCAACAGCCAAGAACAGATTTATTTTACTCACTAGCACATCTAATCTTCCTGCCGAAAGGAACCCACATAGAAATACACCATTTAACACTCTCGATAAAATACGATAGATTTTGGCGAGGAAAGAAATAGCGACTTATTGACCAAGACTTAGGTCAACTATACAGATTTCTACGTTACTAATTGAATTCATCAAATGCCCCTGCACACCTGAACACGAAACAAACTTGTCTGACTTAAAAGTATGGAAATATGAACAAATACAAATTTCACTCAATACTTCGAGCACCATTTAGACACTGGATAATCACAGAGCATAATCTAACCTCTTCAATTTTACTCAGACAGCACCAATGCACATGGTCAAACACCAACCTTCCGTTTGCAACTTTTCGTATCAATATTTTTCTTCCTTTCTTTCAAGAAGAAAGAAAATTACGAAACACAACACAACTTGCACTTTTATTCTTGTATATTGAATCAACTCCTTCCAGATATAACTAATGCAAAAAATAGCAGACACTACAAACTAAGTCAAACGAACAAGACACGCGTCCCATATTCTAACATCGACGATAAATTATCCGCCTGCTAGGAGACTGCAGGAAAACGTCCTCCTTCCTTCCAAATTAATACGTCAGTTCGCAGCCGGAAAGGCTGCGAGCTCCCACGAAGGACAGCGGCGCTACGATCGCGATAAGGCACGTCACCTACCGCGCAAGCGACCTTGAATTGACCAAACAGAAAAGGAATGTATTTCTCTCTCTCTCACTCACCACAATCGTAGATTCACATTATTTTTTTTTAAAAAAAAGAAGCAAACGAGGAAAGGTTACTAATTCTTGTTAGTTTTTACAAATCAGAGAAAAGTTAATCATCGATATTACATAATTATAAACATTTTCTTTCTTCTTTTTTTACATAGTTTTTCCATTATTTCTTCGCCTCCAACTCATAGTAACGGGATCGTTACAGGCTGGCCTTCGTCGAAAAAAGAAAAATTCTCCATCAAGAAATTTTTCGTCTACAGCACTGGATAGCTACGGAATATATAAATATCATAAGTAACGTTCATAACAATATAGACAACAACAAATGCAAAATAAATGATAATAGCAAATGCTAAAACAACAATAAATACTCAATTATTTACATTTTTTGTTCATTATGGCCATAATGAATAAATAAGTATATAACAAACAACAATATTAACAAATGCTCGACAAATATCACAGTTAATTCAGTCAAAATTTTCTTATATCATAACTACATACACAAACAAATCAACACTATTTTTCAAGACCAGGACAACTAAGTTCTGACAATATTAATCTTAATCTCTCCTACTCCTATAGACCTTCAATTCTGAGACATGCGAACGGCGATATGAGTCTGGCGTTTCATTCTCATCAGAAACTAAGACGGTATTCGGTGTCAAAAATTTCCTAATCACAAATGGACCATACCACTTGTCGCTTAAAGATTTCGCTACCTTATCTCTTAATGATGATTTAACGTGTGCCTTTAAGAGGACACTTTGTCCTATGTCTAAATTAACGGGATTTCTTCTTCTTAACATCAACTTACGCCTTGTTGCCCAACTTTTCTCCATATTCTGAATAGCTTCTTTCCATATCTGAGCAGCCGCATTACCACCAGGGTGATAGGGGCTCAGCCGTATGTGCTTGATACCCAAACTAAACAGGAATTTCTTGAAGTGTTCGGAAACAAAAATTGAAGCATTGTCAGTGGACAGGGCCTCCGGAAAACCTAGTCGACTGAATATTTCCATCATCTTGTTAGCAACCACACTGGAACTTATGGTTCTCAAACGCTCCAAAACCACAAATCGGCTGGCGTTATCAACACCTATAAGTATAAATTTAAATCCATTCGAATTTGGTAATGCACCTACTATGTCAAACATCCAGTGAGAATTAACTCTCTTACTGAAATCAGAAATTAAATGTCCCATTTTCTTTTGATTCGATTCCTTAACCCTTTGGCACACATCACACGTACTTACGAAATTTTTGACGTCTTCTTTCAATCCTTCCCAGGTAAATTTCTTCATCAGTTTAGCTAATGTTCTTGACACACCAGCATGACCACCAATCAACGCATCTTCATGATGATATTCAATAAGCACCTTCCTTAAATCTTTCGGGATTACTATCTTATATGGGTTAATCGCCGAATTAGTTCTTTTTAGCAGGATATTCTTATTAAGGTGATACCCTTGAACATCGTCACCGTTCTCAATTCTTCTGATAATATTATCTAATTCTGGATCTTCTCGTTGTAATTTATCGATAGGATCCTTAATTAATGGCAAATTCCAAAGATGCATTATATTCATATTTCTTCTAAATGCAGCTAATCCTACCGGTCCATCCAATATACTGAATTCAAACGGATCGTAGATTCGTGTCAAGAAATCCGCTACTATATTCTCCGCTGACTTTATATGGCGTATCTTAAAATTAAACTGACAAAGCGTTTCGACGAAAGGACCGTACTTTAAGAGCCTTTTACTGTTGTTAAGTATCCAGGACAAGGCTTTATTGTCTGTTAACACGTCAAACTCATTAACCAAGTAGTGTCTATAACGAGATATTGTTTTTACAAGACTTATAAATTCTATCTCATAAATACTGCGGTGTTTATCCGCCTCTGAGAGTTTCTTGCTATAGAAGCACACAGGTTGAAGGTCCCCATTCGCATTCCTTTGGGAAATACATCCGGCAATACTTTTCCCACTGCCGTCGACGTGGACTACAAAACGTTTATTAAGGTCTGGAGTCTTTAAAACTATGTTATCTATCAAAATATTTTTTAATTTATCTAGAATTTGTTGATGTTCCTGAGTCCAAACAAATTTAATCTTAGGAGATTTCAAGGCACTAAGGGGAGCCATTAGCTGTTGGAGCTCCGACGCAAACTTAGAATAATAACTAAATACTCCTAGTATTTTCAACAATCCACGCCTATTACGAGGTGGAGGAATATTTCGTATAGCAGATACTCTGCCTGGGTCAATTTCCATCTGGTCTCCTTGAATAATATACCCCAGATAATTGATCTTTTTATAAAACATAAAGCATTTGTCAGGAGATACAGTTATGTTATAATCTTTGAACCTCTGTAACACCTTTTCAACCATTAACATGTGTTCTTCAATTGTATCGCTAGCTACCAGGACGTCGTCAAAATAAATTTTGACACCCTTATCTGTTAGATCACCTAATACCTTTTCCATCGCCCTTGACAAAATGTTGCTCCCAGTTTTTATTCCGACCGGAACTCGGGTGTATTGATAACATCCCTTGGGAGTAACCAAGGTAGTAATCTCACGTGATGATTTATCAAGGTAGATTTGGTTGTAGGCCCGCTTTAAATCAAATTTAGAGTACAGTTTCTTATCCGCAAGGCCTGTCAGACACGCTTCTAAATTCGGGGATGGATATACGTCATTCACAATTAAGCTATTAGCCTTAATGTAATTTCCTACTATTCGATATGTATTGTTCTTATTTTTCACTAGAAAACAACTACTGCCATAGTTAGCATGGTCAACCTCTTCTAAAATCCCCTCCTTAACAAGTTCTTCAATTTGATCATAAAAAATTTTCTCCTTATTTTTAGGAACTGGAAAGGGGGTATCCTTGAAAGGTTTATTCTCCTTTAAATGGAGTCGACCAACGAACCCTTTTACACATCCAACCCTATCGGAAATTACATCAGAATATTTAGTTTTCATTGAGTCGATGAAAGCAACAATCTCAGGGTTATCGAACTTCCACGAGTCTTGCCCTAAATTCTGATTTTTCACCTGTATGTTAGGTTGATTCTTCACCCGTGTGTTATTCTGAGCCATTACCCGTTGATTAGATGAAAGGTCAGGAGGCTGAAACTTCCGATTCCGCTGAATTAATTTATGGAAATTTTCAGACTGTTCTAGGTCAACATCAGATGCTTCGGAACCACTACTATTGTTTAACACCGCATCCTTACATTCATTGTCGTTCGACGAACAATTCACTCCCGAAGGACTAACATCATCTAGTTTTTCCAAGACACTAACATTTTTTGAGGATTCCGTCACATTATCCACCCTTTTCTTCTTTCTTCTACGATTCCTATTTCTTTTGCGAGTACTGTTCTTCTTAACACTCTCAGATTCTGGAATCTCAATTGCCGATGGATCCTCATTCAGAACAAGATCTAAATTGTCTTTTGTAGTATCAGTTTTGCTAGACGACTGACTAACACCATCCTTAAGTTCCGAAACATTCATATTACTAGGTCTTTCATTATTTAAAACTAATTTCGAAGTGTCTCCATCAGCGACAATCCGATGACCAAAGCACATTTCATTCGCACCATTATCATAATCCTGAAAAGATTCTCCCGAATCACGACATCTCACGTCGAACTCAGAATTCACTATTTGTCCCATGGACGAATTATTCCCAAAGGGCATGTCACTCGCACCATCAGATCTTCTATTACAACACGTTCGAGTCGGAAAAGAACCATCTTCCCATGCAGATGTCACCAAAGTTCCACTAGACGGATTCACAAAATCGGACATTGCATTCGCACCACCTAAAGTCTCAACAGATCGACAATTGATAGTATCATTGTTCATTAACGATGTCATCTCTCCCAAGTTCTGATCAAAAGGCAAACGAGGAATGGAATTCCCCCTTTCACCATCTGAACCACTAGCACAAGCAGCTGTTCCAGACGAACAACCAAATCTCGATGACGAAGTCACCAAGTTCACGTAAGATGGATGCTGGTCACAAGAGTTTCCAATCACACCACCAGTCTTGCACGTATTAAACTGCGATGAATCGTTATTCTGCTTCGAAGTCCCAGAAACTAAGTTTCGGTTCGGAGACAAATGACGGTTGGACCTTTCTATAGCACCATGCACACTACTAACTGGTTGAACCCTCGCATAACTATCAACCATGGAAGATAAAGTATTTTCTATATGATGACCCGAATCGATTTCTGAATCAATCATCGCTCTAAGTTGACCAAGCTGTAAGTTATTCGGAGCACGAAACTCCAAAATTCTAGATTCGGCATCAACTAGATCCAAATCGCACTGAATTCCTTCATCTCGCAAACCATAATCAAAGAAATCTTCGTATATAAAGATCGAAGCCATTTTATCTTGATCCAGAGAATCCCGAGTCTGTATTCTCTGTTGATTTCCATTCTTCCCCTTCAACTGGCCGGCATGAGGACCAGACTTAAACCCTTTAGATTGAAAACCAAAATGCCGAACTGTTTTCTTAAAGTTCAATGCAATTCTTTTCTTGCCACCACGGAGAACTAAGGTATTATTAGAATAATCAACAACCGAATTGGTGGAACGCAAAAACGGAGTTCCCAGCAAACACTTACAAGGTAACTCATCTACCACCTTGAAACTAACTCTTTCAAAATGTCCTGAAAAATTGACGGTCAACACAATTTCCTTGTTCGTGGAAAAATTCAATCCTGAAGGAGCATTTACTAATTTCTCTTGTGTTGTAGTAATATATTTCTCGAAACCACAAGCACGAACCAAATCTGCACGAACAATATTGAAGCTGGAACCACCGTCGACGCAAATGTCCGTCAACTGACTATTAATTTTTCCGACAACGAAAGACGCCACAGTATTGTCCATCTCTGAAGGAATAAACGATGAAGTTGTTCTAGGATTCCCTCCAGGCTCAGATAAATTACTTGGACCCCTAGAATTCCGAAAATCCCGAGAGCCACCTATCGATCGACTCAATTTATTTTCGTAAAGGGTTGATCTACATTTATTTTCTAACAAAGTATTATTCACCGAGGTTTCATTCGGACCCAATTTATTATTATGATAGCTCGATACTAGAACACTAGACTTTTTTCTATTATCACTCATTTCTCTATTATAATCTAACTGGTTTCTAAAACTCAACACGTGTTTTTCAGCTATTTCCAATAATTCCAAACGTGATGCAGGCAAATAGTTATTCAAGATCCTATACTTTTGATTAGGATTTAAACCACTCATAATTATACTCACTAATTCCGATTCCGGACCATCAAATCCTAATACATTCATAGCTACAATAACAGACCTTACATAATCATTAACTTGTTCAGACAACTTCTGTCTTCTATAAACATACTCTGATACAAAAGAATGCCTACTCACTGGAGTAACGAAATTACTTAGTAAATTCCCTCGTAGATTATACCAACTTACATTGTTGTTCAAGGCAAATAAGATTTCTCTTAATAAAGCACCAGTACATTTAGCTACAAGAACGGTTAATACCATCCCGAGTGAATAACTAGTTTCTAATAATGTTTCTTCTATTTTCAACAATAAATTGAAAACTTGATGACTATTACTCCCATCTGTTAATTTTACATCCTTAAATCTCAACTCAAGAGATTCACTGTTTCTTTTGAATGCATATTTTACCATTAAGTTATGTTCGATCCCACCAGAATCTAATCTATTAACTCCAGCATGTACACCAGATTCCGCACTATTTCTAGCTTCATATCTATTTATAGGTTGCAGAAAAGGAGAACTCAAAGGAGCTTTCGGAGTAGAATTCCTTATCTGAGAAACTCTTCGATAATAGTCACGAAGATTAAGGTATCTGTTAGTATTCTGACTTGGAATATTTCCAGCAACGTTATCGTTTAAAGAATCCCGATTTACAAACCCTGTCTGTTCAGATTGCCTTAATGGAGCTTCAAAGGCAACTTGCCTTACATCTCGCTGAGACTCTCCTAAACTAGTTGCATTAACTTGCCTACTAAACCCATAACTAACAGAATGCATACTATCATTATTTCCAATAGTACTCCGATTGACTTCATTTGAAACCCGTCTGGCGTAAAGACTTCCCTGAGTGGGAGGAGTTAATGACATATTGAATTGTCCAAAATCAGAACGTGAATCAGCATCACAACAACCAGTTCTATCCCGTGTTACAAGTTCGGAATACCCGTCGGGTATATTAATACTCACAAACTCAGATCGATTATCCATCATAAGCGGCAAATTCACAAAAATTCCTTAAACACGTTTTTTTTTTTTTTTTTCCAGGTAACAAGAGAAATAATACACAAGAAAATATATATAACAGGTTAGCATAAACAAATTAATAACTAAACTAACTACGGATACTACAACAACCAAGGAGAACCAGCATGGAACAACCCTATTTACCAAAACCTAGTCTTGAAAAATATTTGTTTGTTATATTCAATCGACTTGATTACAATCTTAATTTTCGCTTAATATTCAATATTCTCAAATTTATTCAATTTAATCCAAAATATATTACCCTCTGTTATGATTAAACTGTCTCAAGATTATAGTTTTTACTTACAATAAACTTCGAATGTAAATTCATTTACGACTAGAAGCAAAAAAGGTTCGAGAAAAAAAAAATGAAACTAAAAAAATATCGGAACTGACCTATTAACCATTTTGTAGCGTTCCCATCCGCTATCAGGACAAGAGCCGATGTTAAAAGGACAACATTCATGGATACCAAAGCTCATGCAATGTTGACCAATCAACACTACCCAAGTCCGACCTCAGAGGGATCTACGAAGAAGAACGCAATTCCGAGTCATACGGCAGGTACAGATGGATAATTCAGCATAATCAACAATAAGTAAATGTAAATACCAATTACCAGTCATAAATATATGTAAATATATATATAAATAAATAATAACAACAACAACAATTCAAGTGTATATAATTTATTATAATAATATACAATATTATTTCGGGTAAAAATATGTTGAGCAACAAACAATTCTTTATTCCTTCGACGTCTGTTCGTAATATAGATTCAACGATAATATTCAGTCATTGATCATATTATAGTTCAACTCTTATCGGAATAATAAGCCTATCCAGGAACAATAACAATTTAATCTCAATATGAATTTCGTAAATAATATTTATAATTCCTTTTTCTTTTTATCAATTTCAATTTACTTGACCAGAGTAGAGAGAATAAATTCCTTAAATCGAATTTCAGAATCTTAAATCAAAGTTCTCAGGAGAAAAAAAACAATCTAGAAAAACGATCACGAAAAATCCTTTTGGGGGGGGGGAAATCTCCAATATCGAGAGATCCGTTAGGTTTATGTTGAAAACAACAATAATAATTAAATTAACAAGTATGTCAAAATCTTTCAGCAAATTTGAAGTGCCGTGCCTCACCGCATCATTCGCCTACAATAGCAAGCAACAGGATAAATCTCAAAAATTGTTCAAAAACTATTTGGCTCAATTTCAATACTGATCGCATTAATATATGCTGAAAATAAAGCAGATTATAAACAATTACTATATGCATCGGGTTTTAGCCCGCTTACCAAAAATACAATGCTGAATTATCAATCGAAATTCACGTAATTATTAACGCGGTCCAAAGAAATAATCTATTAATCGACTATTTTGGAATCAAAAATGACGACCCACAAACATAGAACACAAACAAAGGACAATCAACTATAATATATATTAATGAACACTCACCTCTTATATTCTTCTTTTTTTATTACCTTTCTTTGGTATTTAGTACCTCACTCTCAGTCTGCTTGTCGTCTGTTCTTTATCAGATTACAAGAATAAACGTGCTTAGGCTGTGATCGAAAAAGTAACTCAAAGACCAATGCTTAGGTCTGAAAAACCGAAAACGTCCGAAAGTAACTAGTTCTATCACTGATTCAGTCGGCTCTCTCGGACCACAAACATCGAGAGTCACTAAAGAAATCAGTGATACTACGAGACAAACCCAAGATAAGGTATAGTGTCTCTTACCAAACGACATTCACCACTACTCTCACCTCAATCTTCAACATTCTCATTCCCCCATTCAGCCAAACTAATTTCCATTCAAAGATCGAAAGTCACGCTCTGTTTCCAGATTCGCTAAAACCACTATGACCAAACTTAGGTCTTGTTTCAGCAAATTGAAATGCTCTCCCTCTTTTTCCACATTATCATTCCACCAATCCGTCAGACAATTGAACCCAGAGAGTGGTCGTCGCTACGATTGCAGGGAATATTATTATATTGCAAGACTATGCGTTCCAACGTGCAATGGGGAGCAAACCTCTGTTCTCACTCGAAATATCCCACTTTATCATTCCACCAACAAAAGAAAAACCACCTCAGATTCTGGATATTACGAGTATTAATGCATGCATAACATGCTATTTTTAAGGCAACAGCCAAGAACAGATTTATTTTACTCACTAGCACATCTAATCTTCCTGCCGAAAGGAACCCACATAGAAATACACCATTTAACACTCTCGATAAAATACGATAGATTTTGGCGAGGAAAGAAATAGCGACTTATTGACCAAGACTTAGGTCAACTATACAGATTTCTACGTTACTAATTGAATTCATCAAATGCCCCTGCACACCTGAACACGAAACAAACTTGTCTGACTTAAAAGTATGGAAATATGAACAAATACAAATTTCACTCAATACTTCGAGCACCATTTAGACACTGGATAATCACAGAGCATAATCTAACCTCTTCAATTTTACTCAGACAGCACCAATGCACATGGTCAAACACCAACCTTCCGTTTGCAACTTTTCGTATCAATATTTTTCTTCCTTTCTTTCAAGAAGAAAGAAAATTACGAAACACAACACAACTTGCACTTTTATTCTTGTATATTGAATCAACTCCTTCCAGATATAACTAATGCAAAAAATAGCAGACACTACAAACTAAGTCAAACGAACAAGACACGCGTCCCATATTCTAACATCGACGATAAATTATCCGCCTGCTAGGAGACTGCAGGAAAACGTCCTCCTTCCTTCCAAATTAATACGTCAGTTCGCAGCCGGAAAGGCTGCGAGCTCCCACGAAGGACAGCGGCGCTACGATCGCGATAAGGCACGTCACCTACCGCGCAAGCGACCTTGAATTGACCAAACAGAAAAGGAATGTATTTCTCTCTCTCTCACTCACCACAATCGTAGATTCACATTATTTTTTTTTAAAAAAAAGAAGCAAACGAGGAAAGGTTACTAATTCTTGTTAGTTTTTACAAATCAGAGAAAAGTTAATCATCGATATTACATAATTATAAACATTTTCTTTCTTCTTTTTTTACATAGTTTTTCCATTATTTCTTCGCCTCCAACTCATAGTAACGGGATCGTTACAGGGTTCCACCATGCTTTTTATAGGAGATATTTTTGTGCTCCAGAGTTAGTACATAAATCTTTGGTGCAGGAGACTTAGGATCAATTCAAGGCGAGAGCTCACGTGTTCATACCTTACGTTATACTGTAAGTTAATCTCTCATTTAGCCTCAGTGCTGAATAAGATTATAAATACAAAACCAATAAAAACATCAATATCAGTTTTCAATGTCAGAATCCAAGTAGTCGCCAAAGATGATCTATAACACAGATAGACATGTAACCAGAAAACAATATATAGTAATTTTTGTGTTAAATAAACAAAATACTTCTTCTTCTTCTTCGTCTTTAGATCTTCCGTTTTAACCTTTTATATCATATCTTCCTCTTTATATCATATCTTATTGCTATCCATCAGGTAGACTTAGTTTCTTTATTATTTGTTCTTAATGTGTTTTTACTTACATCTTAAGCTCGGAAGAGAAGAAGCAAATACATCTATAAACTAGAATGTTATACTTGATCAATGCAGGGGTGTATACCTGCTTTTGTATATATATATATATATATATATATATATATATATATATATATATATATATATATATATATATATATATATATCTTCCCTATTAGTTAAATTTCGTCGAACTCAGGTAAATTTAATTTTTGAACTAATTACCCTTAAGGATATATGATTTTTCTGTCATTTATAAATGTAAAAGCTCTGAGAAAAAAAAAACAAAATTGTTAATGAATATTTGGAGACAAATAATGAGTGATTTGACTTCATTGACTCGTTGATAAATCTTCACTATACTAATCAGAATCTGTTTGATTCTAGTTTAATGTTCCCTCCCAGCACAGAGGATGTATGAAACTTAGCAGTACCGTTTTACGTGAGATAGAACCACATAAGCTCGAACCGGAAATCGAATCGAGGTCCCCAGTACCAATGGGATATTATAGCCTCGGATAAATTTTGAAACATTATTAAAAAGGTTACCACATCATTATTTTAATTTTACATGCTATTTGATACAAAGAATTTGCTTTCACAATTTGATTGTCATACTTTATTATCCATTAATCTGTCGTAGCTCGGTAGCTGTAGTTTTAGATTTAATTTGTTCTTCGTAACAAACAGGAACAAGAGAAGATCAAACATTGTGAAGGTTACAGTGTTAATGTGACAACCACTAGACGTGGCCGATTGCCACTTGTCTGATGAGTCTAAATCTAGTAGCTCTTGGTAACCACAAACATATCAAGTCGTATATTTATCTCCATTGGAGGCCAAAAGGGAAAAAAAGAAAGTAGCTCCCAGATCACTGAGGCTAATCGGCTGTACACTTCCGGAACATTTCCTTCCAACAACTTTATGGGAATGGAAATGCTCACCCATTGAGCCACTTATTTTGAAATGCAATGAGAGCCTACTATTGATTTCCAGTTGACCTCGATCCTCCAACAACCACAAGTGATTCGTTGTTGAAAATTCATAGCTCCCGTTCGTCGGTTGCACAGAATGATCTGTGTGGGTGGGTGTCTTGGGGGGAAGGGGAAGAGATGGGGAAGTGGAAAGGAAGTGCGGGTTGTTTAATGATCACACTGATATTATTCCCGACAGCGTTTCACATATCATCGGATTCCCATTGTTAAGCTTCATCTATGAGTATGTCAAGGATTTCCAATAGGAAAGTAATGAAAGAAAGAAGATGCAATAATATTAAATGAATGAGATCTCCCAGGACTCTACTTCAATACATACTAAAATTATAGGTAAGGTAAGTTGTGATCACTGTCCTTGGTGCGGCAGACCCAAGTTCGATTCCCGGTGGTCCTGATCAAACTGTAAGTCTACGTCTCATGTAGCCTCAGTGCTGGAAAGGAGCGCTAAACTCTAACTATTCAGTACATACACTGTAATCATATTCCAAGGAGAACTTGAGATAAGAATTTACCAGTTTAATACACAGTGGCGGCGGTTGGACGTTAAAAGTGGGGGGACAAGACATGATCTGAACAATTGTATATCAATGTTAGATTCCCTGATTGTTTCTAACACTGTTTGATGAAAGGTTGTATAACTAATAGGATACTATCTTTTTTTACTTAAAATGCCGCATATCGTATATCTATTTTATTAAGTAAATTCATAAGATTGATTGATTGTTGATTTTTTTTGTTTAGCGTCCCTTTCAGCAGCGAGGCTATATGAGACGTGGACCTACTGATTAACGTGGAATCCGAACCACATGAGCTCCCGCCGGGAGTAAATTCATAAGAGCAATACAGGTAGGTATTAACCGTTTATACTCTTAAACAACGAAAGTGTAAGAACAGATTTGAGTTCTTGCTCATGAACATCTTAAAATTCTGTCTGGAGAATTGTGTGATTAGATTATTTAATAAATTTGCAAAACAAATAAGTAGAAGGGACAATATTAATCATAGTGATGAATAATGACGCTTGTTTTGCAGAAGTTATATTGAAACTAGGAATTAATGAACAACTTATACTTTTAATTCCACGCATGCCATTAAATGAATGTTTTTACTCTTAGAAAATGAAATACAGTGAGTACTGCAAACATATGCTATGACATTTAAAGAAATATGCAATTGCAATATTAATTGCTTTGAATTGCAATTAAAATGCAATTCCTGTAGTTTTCTTAACTCACGCGAAGACAAATAACCAATACGTACTCACGCAACGGCAAATATATGACACCATTTTTTCTATGAAACAGTAATACATACAAAACCTTTACCAGGGTCCACATTCTGGAAAATAAGTGAAAGTCAAGGAAAGGTCAGGAAGTAAAAATGTATCAGGTGAAGTCAGGGAAATGGCAGATTGGTCAGGGAAAGTCACGGAAAAATCGATTTAGGTCCACTGTTCAATTACTGAATTTATGAAATAGGGTTGATTTCTTTACTGTTAATGGATGCAAAATCTGGTGTTCTCAATGATGATATTGAGGGAGTCAGTGTTCTCTGATATAGCTGCTGAAACTAATTTTCTGCGAAAAACACATCTAACTGCATCCTGGCATATTTTCTCAAAAGGATAGACGCTGTTCTAGAAGAATTGCATGGTGCCAAGAGGATATCTGGACAAGTGGCTGAGAACGCGAAGAAGTAATATCTCCAGCTCACAGTGAATGCTCAGACACGAAGAATTTAAGGAACACTCGAGTGAATTCATAGTCAATGACAGATATTGTATTGGACTTGCTGAGTTTTTTTACTTAATCTTAGGAAATGGGAAGAATTTCGTTGACTTATGGTCAGTTATGAAATTGTGTTTTATCTTCTTTCACGGAAACGCATTTTTTGAAAGTGGTTTCACAATAAATAAAATTCTCATTGTTGGGAACTTACAAGAAGAATCTCTGGTAGCTCAACGGATCATATATGATTCTGTGATGAGAATAGGTGGACCATCAGGATTAATAATTACAAGCGGTATGACAAATTCAGTGAGAAGTTCAATGAGACAATATCAGGTGTATTTGGAAAAGAAAAGAGAAATAAATGCTGGAGACGAGAAGAGGAGGAAGAAACGGAAGATTCAGCAACAACTAAAGGTGTTGGAGGAAGAAGAAAAGAAAATTAAACTGCGGAGACAAGAAGAAGGATATTCAGATCAATGAGAAGAAAACTATGCGAGAAAGAATGAAAACAAATTTCTAAATGGGTTGCATTTAACAACTGCACCAGCAAAAGTATGTGTTACATAATGCGTATGTTATTTTAATAATCACTAAAATCATGTATGAACTGTTTATTACTATAGGCAATATTATAATATTGTAATTGGTATTATAATGTTTATTTTCTCCATATCTTAAGTACTCTGTATACTGCACACTCTCGTTTGTAACTTTACAATTTGTGTAATATGTAGGCCTAATCAATATCGGCCTAATGCACATGTTTGTAAATTTACATTCGTTTGGAAAGAAAATTGAAAAAAGAAAGAAACAGAAGCGGAAGAAGAACAAGGCCAACTATTGAGAGTGTGAAAGGTGGGGTTTCTTTCTTTTTTCTTTATTTTTAAGTTATTCAGGGGTCAGGGAACTCTGGAACTTTCGTTATGAAAAGTCAGGGAAAATTCTTTTTTTTTTTCCCTCCAAATTGTGTGAACACCCTGTTTACATTTCCAAATAAAACTATATAAATTAGGGGGTCACTTCAAAAAAGTGGGGGGCAACTGCCCCTTTTGTCCCCCCTAATCGCCGCCCATGTTAATACGGATAATTTTTATTTTAAACAAATAGATAAAAAAAATAAAAAATAAACACTTTTAACATATTTCTAAGTTTTCTTTACCTAAAAAAGTAATCATTCATTTGTTTTTTCTTTTAGCATGATATATTGAATTATCTACATGATATTCATATTTTAGAGTTTGGTACCATGTAACTTTTAACAGCATTAACGATTACGTTGTGGAATTTAGTATTTTTGGATCAAAATATCAACTACATTTCAGGCAAAATTTTCTTGTATGCCTTATATCTGGAGAACTACATATAGTGTAGCCAAACCCAAAGTATCACTTAATTCAGCATGATGTGCTTATTCCGAAAAAAAAAAAAAAAAAACTTGATTGAGAGGCCGTTCAAAAATTTTGTATCCCCAGATCCAAAAACAAATTATTTTTCATGATAGCAATCATTCCTAAAAATCTTGTTAAACTGTGAAGATATAAATTTCTCCACTCATTTATTTTCCTGTTCACGAACAATATGGATTTTACCCACATTACGGATATTACCTAAGGAGGGACTCTAGTGATATGTTACTATTCAGACTCCGGGAGTACGCAGAAATAACTCTGACCTGATTTTTTTTTTCATACAATAGTTAATGGGAACTTAAGATTGGAAACCCTATTTCAAGAACTATCCTTACGTGTCCCTTCTCGCTGAATCCGGAATACCTACTAATTCCGTCTTGCCCATTCCAGGTTGGCAATTATACAGAGGTCAGTCACTTTTCTTACAGAATACAGAGCTATTATAATAATCTAAGAACTGATGTGGACATTTCCTTCGAGATACCCGGTGTTTAACAGAGTAATTAAATGTGTGTTGACCAAATAATATTACTTTTGCACTTTTTGTTGACACTACTGTTGTTGGGGTATATTGTTTGTTAATATTTCCCCGTGTAAAATGGCAAAATTACGCTGTATTGGGGAATTTGTTCAATAAATAAATAAATAAATTTATTCGCATTATATTCCGTGATAAGAACATATTGTGATGTTTAGTGCTATATAAGTTTCTTTATTCAATGTTCACCTCTTTCGGTGCAATATATTTATTTACTCATTTCAGTGACGAGCACGCTGTGGAGTTTAGTGTTCTATAACTTTCTGTATTTGCTCGTCTGGCTCTTTTCACACAACATATTTAGTTATCCGCATTATATTAGGTGCTGAGTACATATTGTGGATTGATATAACTTTCCCTATTCACTCATTTGCTTGTTTTCGCACAATATTTTCAATTACCCGCATTATATTTGGTGACGAGTACTCTGTGGAGTTTATTGTAATGTAACTTTCTTAAACCAGCCATTTGTATACCTATTTTCACTTGGTGTATTTTCCCTCATGAATCCGTTTTGTAAAACTCTTAATCTTTGGGCATCACTATCTTAAATATATCTTGAAAATATCAACTATCTGAGGGCTGTAATGCCTATAACCTATAATGAAGCTTATAAAACGTTTTTGGGTGCTAAATTTAGGAAATCAACCACACGAAACTGTTATTATAAAATTGGTTTCAGATGCCTAAGACAACATCTACCTGAAAGTTAAGGTTGCTTATTCAGAGGATTAAAATAGGAAAAAAAAAAGCCCTATCTCGCATGCATATACACAGATGTTATTGATCGCCTTCAGGTTAAGATCTTGTGTGATGAAGACACGCAATCTTCGTAGCACGATTATTGAGCAAAGAAAATGGATTATGACTCATTCTTTTCCTGATACTTTCAGTTGATTTTGATCATGGGAAAGGGCAACACGCTACTTTGTTCTTGCTGCTACCTAGTCCCATCCGTGCTTGGTATTTTCTTCTGTCAATTGAGAGAGCTACTGACAGTTTTCAGAGAGAATGGGTAGGGAAGTAACAGAGCGGGGACCTTATCTTCAGTGGTAGTTTGGTCGGAAAAGGATAATAAATTTCTTAAGATATATATATATATATATATATATATATATATATATATATATATATATATATATATATATATATATATATATATATATATATATATATATATATAGAGAGAGAGAGAGAGAGAGAGAGAGAGAGAGTTTTATTGGATCGGGTTTTGGTACCTATCTCTTACACACGAACGTGCTATCAGCTAGTATATATATATATATATATCACACACTGCTAAAAAATAAAGTTAAATTGTTCCGTATTCAAGATAGGGCTTACATCATTATTATTAGGAAAGTTTATAATTTACAAAGAGATGATTAAATATTATTGATTTTTATTCCTTTAAAGCAATTTTTGTTTATATAAATAAATGTAGGTAAATCGGTATTCTCTTATATTCAAATGATAGCCGCGAGTTTCTTTCGTGAATAAGTTCCCATGAATTGAATTAAATACATTTTATGTAATAAAATTAAAAAAAAAAATCTTTAAACGAAATCCACTCTAAAGAACTGTTTGAGATGAACAAAGCTGGGCTTTGTCAATTAGTGAATTTACATTTAAGACGTTTGCTAATGTAATTGCTTCTTAAACTTTTAGTACTTATGTCCATATAAACGATAGAATAGCATCAATGATGAAAACAAAACTTAGAGGGAACATACAAAATCAGTTTTATCTGATCAGTCCAACTGAGCTAGAAACTGACTTAACCGATCGTACGATGAACTGAACTGATAGTGTGTGGAGTACCATCAGTTAATCAAGTTCAGTTCTTCAGTTCCTTCAGTCCAGTTGCTTCAGTTTCATGAGATGTTCTGTTAATTGCACTTCTAAGTTCCTTGCCATATCAAAGATTTGGAACGTATACTTCTTCGTCACCAGTCCCTGATTTCTTGGATTTATTCATTTCCCGCAGTACCTTTCTAAATGCCGACCGTAGGTTGTTTATTTTTTAATAATAGTATCACGTGTCGCCTGGGATTTCAACTCGTTTAATTTTGTAAGTAACACATCATATGCCTTCCCTCTTTTATATCTATTCGCATAATACACATGTTGAATGTCCCAAAGTTCGAGATGAGCATGGTAGACTTCAATAAAAACCAACAATGCCTCACTTTTATTAGTTGCCATGATGACAGGATCTGAACTGAGACAACTGTGTGTTTCCTTCAGTTAATAACACAGTTATCGTAGCAAAAGACAGTTCGTTTGTTCAGTCCAAAATAACCGTTTTTCAACCCAAATAACAGCATGAGGAACTGACTGAACTGAACAAATTTCTTCAGTTCGCACAGTTTTTCCTTCAGTTCTGGCGTCGCGTTCACGTTTTCCTTCAGTTAAACTGATAGTGTATGGGTCCCTTTAAACTTAAGGTAAGAACTCAACCAATTCTGAACACAAACAGTGCTTATGTATTTAAAAAATCACCGTGCATCAGTACACTCACCTCTGGTACAAAGGTTTTTATTTCGCCAGACAATGTAACTACATAGTGAATAACTTCATATCCATAGGTTTTTTCCACATTCTTCCACATTCTTTAATCGTGATTTATTAAATTAATAATTAATAACCTTTAGCCTGAACCATAAAATAGCGGAGTGTTAATCGAAATATTTAAATTCGAAACAAGTCTTTTCTAGATTATTACCTACTATTTTCTACAACATAGTACTTTCGTAAACATTAAAATTGAGTCATAAACTGTTAGTTATGCTCGTTTTTAAAAACAAATTTGATTTTAACGAAGAAAAATGAGAAGCATTGCAGACAGATAAGTAGAAGCTGGAAGAAAAAATAAAATAAAATATTTCAGTTTTACTTCACACGGTTATGCCTGTTAGTCTAAAGGAGATGATGATAATGATAAACGAATAGAATGGTGGAATTAATAAAGTGGGAGGAAACGGGAGAACCCCGAGGAAACCCACACGCACACGGTGTTTGTCCACCATGAAGTTCATTTGGAGCGAGCTGGATCGAACCAGAGACCCACTGAGCCACCGCGGCCCCTAGAAATTGAAACAGTAGTCAATCGTGATATGTCTAAGATTTTTTTAAAAATTTGATTTGATTGAGTTTAGCATCTCTTTCAGCAGCGAGGCTATCCATATGAGACGGACCTATAGCTTAATGTGAAATTCGAACAACATGAGCTCCTTCCGAGAACCGAACCCGGGTCTCCCACGCCAAAGGTATGTATGCTAACCGCTTAGCCATGTGTGATCTCGGTTACGATTCAGAGAAGTTCCTTCAACATAAGAAATTAACTCTCAGTCATAATTATTAATTGCGAAACAATTATCTATTCTAAGTACTATATAAAGACAATATCAAGTTATTAGTAGAAGTAAATACAAGACTGTTTGTGCTTTTGAAAAGTCATTTTTATTTGCGTTGAAAGTTTATGTATGAGTATTGTGCAATATCTGACGTGAATATCACGTCAAGCATTACGTCAATTGACAGTAATTTCATTTCCACTTCTCGTTTTCTTTTGTCATATTTTCTTTACGTGCATATAGATGAAAAGACGTTATTACGCAACCGTGTACGCTGTTCGATAATAACGATGGTTAAAAATCAAACTAAGAAAGAATTGGGATTGAATTTTTTTTATATATATAGAAATAGGTGAAAAGGCTTCACAGACTAAATTACGTAGTTTCCCCATCTTTTTCACTTTATGCAAGTTATTCTATTATGATTTCATCACGATCGTAACAAGGTCGCTGGTTTTCACTTCTTGAGAAACTACTTCCATGCACTGCAAATATCTGTTATTATTATTTTTTTTTTTTGTTTGGATGTAATTACACTTTCTACTGGCATCAGTTAACAAACAATATTGTCCATATAAAAACCTCTATGAAATGATTACATAATTAAACTTTACTATAAATTTCAGCTTTTAAATATATACTGATATAATGAGAGGAAGAAAAATGACTTTTATTCTAGAAGGTCCAGGAATGCTGACTTTAGCAGGAGTCTGTATGACACACAAGATTTTCTGTATCGGGCTACGTACAGGTTCGTTGCTTAGCCAGAACTATCTGTACACACGCAATCATGTGTGTTCTTCGTCAGCATGTGCAAGGGTGCAGAAAATCATGTTTGTGTACTGTGTACGGACACCATACAGGCCAGAAAATCTGCACCACAACACGGATTTTTTTTTTTTTTTTTAAGGACTGCAGTCCTCCTGCTGTGGCAGAAGCAATTCCAAAAAGCTGCTGTGCTTGATTTTTCTCTTCGTGTGGGATTTATATTATTATTATTACTACAAAATTTGAAGAAAGCTATGTAAAATCATACATTCATTGTATGATATCATCATCTAGTAGACGTATCAAACATGTATAGTCTTCTTTTTTAATGGCCATCCACTCCTCTATATATATATAAAAAATGTTTTCTTACCACCGCATATAGATTAATTCATTCTTTTGACAATCATCTTTTAAATACGTTTGTGGGGAAGTAATTCAGTCAGGATGGCTTACAAGTTTTGCGTTTTATCAACAATTTGTATGTACTCATGAATTAAAAATTTCAAAACTATAGGTTATACAAAATAGATTTCGGACGGATATGGTAGACTTCAGATTCTGAGTTGGCTGCAAAACATAATCAGTTATAGAAAAGAGTTAAAAGTTTTGCCTTTTTAAAATGTAACCAACTGACAATTTAAGTTATGTTCAACGAAGAAAAATACCAGTTTATTTTAAAATTTAGCTTAATTGAAGACTTTTTTTAAAAAATTCGAGTCGCCTCGCTTCTGATGACCCATTGGCTTGCTGCACTAGATTTGGAATAAACAGAGGGAAAAATAAACTATTGTTTTGACATTATTCAACTTATCAAAAGTTCCTTTTAGGTACTTGTGGTTAAATGTTTCGATATTTTGCATTCAGAAGGGGAAGGGGAATCCGATTCGATTCAGAATAAAGCATATGAGATTTAAATTCCACGTTAAACTTGTGGTCGTTAAACAACAAACAAACCTACCTTTTCTGAATCAAATTGAATATTAAAGTTTTGAGCATTAAAAAAATATGTTTTTGTAAACAATATTGTTTATACTATATATATATATATATATATATATATATATATATATATATATATATATATATATATATATATATATATATAAACATTATGTAACAAAGGATGGTTGTGTTGTGTATACATTTATTGCTTCGTAATATGATCTTTCCGCAGGCAAATAATCCAAGAGAAAACCGAATTCCCATGAAATGAGCAGAAAAAATGGATCAACTTATTATATACGTAGGATGCAAATAAATTTTTAGCAATATTGCTTCGAGGTTTAATAAAACACTCCTGACTAAAATGGCTTCCGTTTATTAGCTTTTTCAGCTATTTCCTGTACATAAAATTAATATATATACAAGGAACATCTTTCGTTTTCGCCTACGCTGGGCAGTTCAAACTGTCTTTTAGTATTAAAATGTATGTATGTATGTATGTATGTAGTCCTTTTTAGCGCAATAATTTCCACTCGTTTATCAAACAAATTTTAAATTCTGTTTTAGCTCTCTATTGTGCTGTTTTATTTACCCGCAATTAATATGCATATTGTTGATTTCTATCTCTCTCTCTATTGGGTATGTACCTATTATTATTTGTAGACTCGGATACTTGTTTTTTCCCTACAGCATTTGATACGAATTCGTTATAGCTTATTTTAAAAGAGGAAGTTTTAAATATATGTATTTTTTTACTCCCTAAAAAATAATTTCGTGGTTACAAAAATCCGTTACTCCCTCCGTTTGAATTTCTGTTTCGTTTGAACAAACTTGTGTTGTTTACTATCTCGTCCTTCTAGCGGCTAAAAGTGGAATTATTTTTTGTCAGTCTTTTGTTTCGATTCATTACGAGACAGAAAAAGGAACAGAGTATTTCCTTTTGCATGAAAGCAGTTGTATCGTGTTTTTATTCTTTTTTTTTATCAGTCTTGTTCGGCAATGCATTACACGAGGGACGTGAAATATGTTGTTTTGGACCTCTGGTGCTGTAAATAATTGAATGCTGAAAACGGGTTCTTCCAAGGTCAAATGACTTTTTTGAAGTTTGAGTTGCTGTCCTTTAAAAGAAAGAACAAAAAACTGCCCACCCTCTTGGTGTTCTACTAACGCATTTTGAGAGAGAGAAATAACATAATTTTCTATCTTTCTTTCTCTCTAGATCTCGAGTAGACTTTTCGTTGTCTACTTTTTCTTTCTTTCTTCTCTCTGAAAACTTCTGCTTCAGTGCTAGCAAAATCGATCTTTTAACTTCTATGACGCAATGCTCTGACGAAAATTTCTCGTTCATTCTACCAAATCGCTACACTGACTCAGAACAAGATGCGATTCCAATACCACAGAGACCAGTTACCCAGCTGCAACTTAGAGCTTGAAAACAAGAAATAACAATAAAAGAACTACGCAGATCAAAAAACCTTCCAATGTAATTAGGATTTGAATATAATATTGAATAAAATAGTACGAATTTTAGTATTCTTCTCCATACTGGTTCTTTTTTTTTAAATCTGAAGCTTACAGTTGCAGTATTTTTTAAATCCGTTTCCGTGATCAAGTTTCCAGGATATTGATTCTAGCTCGGGTAACGTTTTTAAGTTTTAATGCATCGAAGCTGCAAATCTCATCTTCATCAGCGTGCATCGTGCCTCTTGTGGAGCTTATCAAAACGTCCCTTGTCTATCTAACAAAAAATTTTGGCAAATCGAAACAAAAAAACTAATAATCATTTTAAAAGATTATTAAATATTGTAAGATTTGGTGTAGAAATTCTTTAAACCATTATTGCCTTATTTTATAAAAAAATTCCATTACTCAAGACACAAGTAATGAATAATAAAGGTATTTAATTTGGACAAGAGATAATTTGAAACTAAAAAAATGGACAAGGGACGTTTTGAAAGCAAATCTATCGGACAAGAGACAATTTGATACAAAATAATGAAAATCTGGAATTGTTTTCTTTCTTTCTTTCTTTCTTTCTTTCTTTCTTTCTTTCTTTCTTTCTTTTTTTCTTTTTTTCTTTTTTTTTTGATTACTACTCATATCTATGAAAATGAACTGCGATACTCTACAGACGTCTGACAAATCACTTTTAAAATGTCTTCAAACTTCAAGCATCTATTTTACTAAGAAATAAGTGGAACAATATGGCTGATATGACCTCAACAATGTAATCACCATAAAATATAAAGTTATCACACAAATCTTTTGTCAATTATCTCGGTTGAGCCAAAGGTACCCACCAACTAGTTTGTGGACTTAAATATCCATTAAATGTTCTAGAAAGCAATAATTAATACACTTTTGTGTCAAGTAATTGCTGAGGAAAATCCATGCACAAGAGACAGTTTGAAATAAAACAGCAAGAATCGTGTTCAAGTGGAAATGGACATAGGACGTTTTGCTTCGAAACTTTATTGCTGTAAGGTGTTCGCCATTTTGCAGTGGACAAGAGACGTTTTGAATAAAAGTGCATATTTCAAATCGAACTTTCTCTGCGTTCTGGGACGTTTTGACCAAAAATAAAAGTGCCAAGATGTAAATAATTATTCGATAATTCCGTGCATATTGATATATCGATTTTAAAAAAAAGTGGACAAGAGACGTTTTGACAATAAGCTCCGCAAATCAATAAATATATTTTATATTATGTGGGTACTAACTTTGATAGGAGTAAACTTCTATTTTTTCCAAACTTTCATATTGTTCGGATGTTTTTAAATTTGAATTGAGTTAATTTTGAGTTTAGCGCTCCTTTCAGCAACGAAATTATATGAGATATGGATCTACTGATTAAAGTAGAATCCAAATCATATGAGCTCCCGCCGGGAATAGAACCGGGGTGTCCCACGCCAAAGGCGCCCACGCTAACCACTTAGTCACGAAGAGGATCCAATTCTTTTAAAGTTAAAAATTTGCAAATATAATGGAAATAGTTTGAAGAGAGAATTGTGTTATATAACTGGACTTCATGAAAAACCAAATGCTCCTACTCTTCGACTTGAAAGTGTCTGAATAAGTGTAGATGATTTGATAAAAGTCTTTGAGTGTAATTGGTTCTCATTTTGAATTTCACATTAGATTTTACCATAAAACAATACAAGTTTTAACAATAGAAGATATCCAATGCTAATCGGGAATTTGTATTTATAATTTATCTTGTTAAATCACTTCCACATTATAATCCCGTCTTCTTATGGCCTATTAAAAGATCACTTTTCCAAACATTTTTTACCCCTCAAGGGCTCTGGAATGAATAAATCAACTTGCGTGCAATTTATTGAAATATTCAGGATTTTAAAAAGTTTTGTTTAGCTTACAGAAATATATTCCATAGTAAGCCATATTTTCCGTCAAGAGATATGGTGACTCATTTGTCGAGTGCTCGCTATGGATCACAGGCCAAGTTTGTGATAAACAAATTTCTGTCCGTGGGTTAACTCGATGTTCTCGTGCTTCCTTCCACATTTTCATTCTATCCAATCTTTCCTTATGATTCACTGTTATTAATAATACTTCTTGTTTAGTGTAAAACCCATAACTGTGAGACGCAAAATTAAAGATTTAATTTCATGTTTATATTTTCCATCCTTAAAAAAAAAAAAAAAAAAAAAAGATTATTGATTCCCTGCATGTATAAGGCTTTAATCTTTTAGCAGACGCGTCAATTACTGTAACATTAGCAGACGCGTGGGGTATATTATACCCCATATGTTTATTTTCATGGAGATTAAGAATCACATGCAGAATCATTTTTAAATGACTAATGCAGTCATAGTATATCATATATAAACTATGATAATTAATACAAATACCTCGAATAGCAGTTGAAATCCTAAATAAACAATGCTGCTACATTACAAAGATTAACAGTGAGGTACGTTATACCCCAACGCGCCTGCTTAAGGGTTATTTAGATAATTATAAACTGGCCATGATACCACATTTAACAAGAATTTTAGGAATGATCCAAAAAAAATGGATCAAAAGATTGCGATCTTGGCGAATAATTTTATCAATGGTTCAAAAAGTGCAACAAAAGATTGCGATCCTGGCCAATATTTTTTGGATCAGGAGCCACAAAATTTTTGAACGATTCCTAAATCGAGTTTTCGATTATTATTATTATTATTTTACAGAATAAGCATATCATAGTGAGTTACGTGATAGTTTGAATTAGACTACACTATATGTAGTTCTTCTAATATAAGGCCTCCAAGAAAATTTTTGATTGAAATATGTAGGATCTTTTGATGTATTTTTGGATCAGGGCCCACAAAATTTTTGAACGGCCCCTAAATCGAGTTTTTTTTTTTTTTTAACGGAATAAGCATATCATACTGAGTTAAGTGATAGCTTGGGTTTTGGCTACCCAAATACGAAGTTCTCCAGATATAAGGACTACAAGAAAATTTTTGCCTGAAGTATATTGGATCTTTCGATCCAAAAATAAAAAAGCGAAGGGAAAATATTAAACAGATAAAAGGTAAAAAAAATAATACTGCAAAGAAATTGCGTACACAAAAATAGACCGTAATTACAAATTATTTGAGCTTGCACTCTGAACTTAAACATTTTAATATTTAAAAGCATTGTTAAAATTAATTATCTCAGAATAATTTTAATTCTGTATTAATACTTGTAGAGAGGTGCGAACGTTCTACATAGCAAATAAAATGTTAACTCTTCTAGCTGAGTATATATAACAAACTAGGAAAAAATTTCATTACCTTCTTGTTGCAACTATATGTTAACAACTAACCTAGATTGTGTCATATTACCAACATCACTGTCCAAATAAGGTAGAGTTTGTGTACATAATATTTAATCCAAAGAATTTTTTCCCTTAGAGAGTTTACAAAATCCCTTGTCGTTACTAATGCTATGAAAACTCAATCTTTCATTGTTTCTAAAAATTAAATAATATAAAACAGATATTATTTTCACAATCAATGAAATCCTAAGAGGTTCGTCAATTTGTGTCAGACTTCCTAAAGTCCTATTATTATAATTATAATTATTATTATTATTGATAATAATAATAATAATAATTGTTGACATTTAGCTTCTTTTTTCAATACCGTGGCTATATGTAATGTAATTTATGGTTTAATCCGAAACATCGTAATGCGTTCTAATTTTTTCATCAGGAATCAAAACCAGGACCACGTGCACGCAAGACAACTACTTAACCAGCGGGGATGACTTACTAAGTGCTTGACAAGTTGTATATCTCACTTTTAGTAAAATTGTCGTTATCCATGTTTTTACATAAGGAATGAAATATCCGTATTTTTGTCCTTACTTTTATATCCTTATTCGTATCCTTATTTTAATTATTGTGAAATCTGATACTTGTTCAATCCTTTGATTGTTAAGTGAAGAATCTCTAAATTTTTGAATTGTTATTTTTCTTCTTTCTTGTTAGAGATTCCAATACGTTTTCATTCATCTGCTTGCGAGGCAACTCACAGGTTATTCTAAATGATTCAACTTTTCTCTGTAGATTCCGTAATAGGTCACCTTTCCCTTTCTTCCTGTCAAAAACAACGACATTTACTGTTCCTAAATGGCAATTCATGACTCATGTAGAGAATCCGCAGAACCAAAGGTCATTTGCTTGTACGACGTAAAGAAAGTGCTTCTAAAAATAAGCTTCGCTGTTGTGTAGTAGTGGCAATATTACGCTTGAAATTTGTAAAATGTAAATGACAATCATATTATACAGGGTGTTAATGAACTATACCGACAAACTTTAAGAGGTGATTCCTTACATCAAAATAAGAGAAAAGTTCATATGGACCTATAGCGAAAAGCGCATAGTTTCAGAGCTAGGGCTGTCCAAAATCGCGAAAAAGCTAAATTTTATGAGGCCCTATTTCGAATTCCAGAGACTGTGGATGGTGGTCCTTATCAGCGTAAAGGAAGACAGACATACATAATCCAAAAATGTATATTTCATCAATTGTCAATAGGTGTAAAGGTTATTCCCTTAGGGGTGTAATTCTCAGATATGTTTTCAATAGAGTTTTCAGATATACCCTGATTTCAAGAAGGGTCCAAAGTAGCCATTACGTAAACCTTGACAATAATGGACATCCAATGCTCCGGAGGGAAGTCGGAAGTGTTAGGAACAGGTAGCTTCATGTATCTTTGTGTTTGGAATAACGTCGCGGTATATTTCACGTTTTCTTCAGTTATAAGCGTGAAAGTAAACACCGTACCATGCGTTTTCTTGAGTACGAGAGACCGTGCTGCTGACGATCCTTAATACTTCCGACATCGCTTTGAAGGATTCCGTGTTCATTGCTATCAAGGCTTATCATCTGCCTTCTTTTGACCAATCATAAAATCAGAGCATATCTCAAAATTAGGTTGATGGTATGTCTGGGAATTTCACCCTGCAGGGAATAATTCACACACCCATTGAACATTAATGAAATATACATTTTAGAATTGTGTATGCGTAACTTGCTTTACGCTGATAAGGACCACCATCCACAGTCTCTCAAATTCGAAATAGGGCCTCCTAAAATTTGGCTCTTTCACGATTTTGGACAGCCCTAGCTCTGAAATTATACACTTTTCGTCATAGGTTCATATGAACTTTTTCTCTTATTTTGATGTGAGGAATCACCTCTTAAAATTTGTCAGTATAGTTCATTAATACCCTGTATAAGAAGTAAAAGCGCAGAATTTGCGAATTAGAACTGTTTAACAACAAAAATTTAGGGAAAGTGCGGTTCTTTCATCTACTAGGCCTGTAATACTTGCTGGACTATGTTTATTATGGGTGAAAATTTTGGTCGTTCAAGAATTGAAAGTTCTCGATCAACGTCTTTTCACCACATGTTCAATCTCATTTTGATATCAGTGGAAGTTGCTGCCTTATTAAGGACGGAGAACGGAAACGTATAATATTTTGTCTGTGTTCGAAATGTATCCAGTCTACGTCAAGTTTTACAACGAAATCAAATCGGTTTACATAACAAATAACACCTTTCATATGTGTTCTGCTTCCGGTAATAATGTTGATTCTTCAATCTTAAATCCGACAAAAGTCACGTATAGCCATAACATCAACTAAACATATAAATAGTGATTTTCAAAATATAAAATCAAGAGTCAATATTTCTCATATACGAATATACATCTAAAATATTTCATTTTGAAGGGAAACCTGAATCCGATTTTACTTTGAATCGAAATATACATAATAAAGCTATATAGGCTATAATTTATGTGTTATATGATATTGAACCTAAGTTACGACTCTTTCGTAAGCTACTAAGTCAGTTCCATTCATAAGTTAGGGCTAACAAATTTAATCATAACTTTCTTAAATTAATTACTAAAATAAATCTTTCAATTTGACGACCCACGATTATGCCCTTTGGGCTAACGGAGAAAAAGTATTAACCCAAAACTATTATAATGATATACCATAAAAACTTTATAAGAGTATACTTCAAACCTTTATAAGAGTATGCCCTAAAAGCATCATAAAAGTATACCCTAAAGGCATTATAAGAGTATACTCCAAAAGCATTATAGGAGTAAACCCTAAAAGCATTATAAGAGTACACTCCAAAAGCATTGTAAGAGTATACTCCAAAAGCATTTTAAAAGTATACCCTAAAAGCATTATAAGAGTATACTCCAAAAGCATTGTAAGAGTATGCCCCCAAAGGATTATAAGAGTATACTCCAAAAGCATTATAAGAGTATACTCTAAAAGCATTATAAGAGTATACTTCAAAAGCATTATAAGAGTATGCTCTAAAACAGCGTTTCCCAACCTTTTTCAACTTGCGGCACACTACGGGTGTTACTTGGATTCTCGCGGCACACTTATAAATATTATTATTTGTAAATATGAAACACAGTGGTATTTTTTCTGTGATTATTGATCTTCTCACAGAAAAGAAAGCTCTGTCACTGGTTTTTACCCCCGTGGTAAATCGTTATGCTTATTTTTCATTCTAATTTAAAAATAGAGAATTGCAATGAAATATTGGACGCAGGTTTTTAAAATACGCTTTCTTTTTAAAAACTGGATCCAACCTACTACTAAGAAGGAAGATCACTAAATAACAAAAGAGCATACAAATCTCTTTTACTTTTAAAACACAAATGTAGGTAATTTGTCGAAAGGATTGAATGATATTTTAAATTTTCAAGTTACGAAATAGTCTGCAACAATAAAGAAGCAATAATGGTCATAATGATAACAAATACTTTTTACAACATTAGAAATGTACAGAATAGTAACCCGGTATCAAACTTAAAATTGTAGATTCACAGTAGAGTTTCATAGTAATGTGAAACACAAATATACATTTTCCCCTACGTTTTGCAATTTGATTGCTATAAAATTGATAATTTTGTTTCGATTCCTCGCGGCACACCAGCGGCCCATTCACGGCACACCAGTGTGCCGCGTCACACCGGTTGGGAAACGCTGCTCTAAAAGCATTATAAGAGTATACTTCAAAAGCATTATAAGAGTATACCTCAAAGCATTATAAGAGTATACCCTAAAAGTATTATAAGAGTATACCTAAAAGCATTATAAAAGTATAATTCAAAACGTTATAAGAGCATACCCTTGAAACATTTTAAGAGTATGCTCTAAAGGCATTATATACGAGTATACACCAAAAACATTATAAGAGTATACCCTAAAAGCATTATAAGAGTATACCTCAAAAGCATTGTCAGTAGATACTCCAAAAGCATTATAAGAGTAAACCCTAAAAGCATTATAAGAGTACACTCCAAAAGCATTGTAAGAGTATACTGCAAAAGCATTATAAAAGTATACCCTAAAAGCATTATAAGAGTATACTCCAAAAGCATTGTAAGAGTATGCCCCCAAAGAATTATAAGAGTATACTCCAAAAGCATTATAAGAGTATACTCTAAAAGCATTATAAGAGTATACTTCAAAAGCATTATAAGAGTATACTCTAAAAGCATTATAAGAGTATACTTCAGAAGCATTATAAGAGTATACCTCAAAGCATTATAAGAGTATACCCTAAAAGTATTATAAGAGTATACCTAAAAGCATTATAAAAGTATGTCCTTAAAGCATTATAAGAGTATACTTCAAAAGCATTATAAGAGTATATTCCATGAGCATTATAGGAATATACTCCAAAAGCGTTATAAGAGTTTACTTCAGTATCAGTTTCATAATTAATTGATGGGATGGTTATGTACAGCATAGGAATCGTATCCATTAATTTTGTAAAAAAAAAACAAAAAAAAGTTATTTTTTTCAAAAACGAAAAGCACGCATGAGTATTTACACTCATATATATCATTTTATTTAGCTCAATGGGATCTATCAATTGGTATCTAATCTTATTAAAACACTAATAATATTGTAGAAATATTTTACCAAAATTCAAAACCGTTAATTATATTGTTACATAAATTACTATCATTTTCTTGCTTCTGACGTATGGTATTGAGACAAAAAAATGGCTGTAGGCACTGAGACATAAAACAAAGACTCAAACGAGAAAAGAAATGAAACTGAATTGCTTTGACAGTATAAAAGAAAAATCTCGATATTGTCTGTTCCATCTGACAAATAGAAGGAAAAAAAATAATAAACTACAAGGTATAGGAAGAGACAAGCTGAGCTGAGCAGAAGAATTTCTTCTGTAGAAGGAACGAGAAAAAAATAATACACAAAAGAAAAGAAAAGAAAAGAAAAAGACGTTCCCTACAGATGGATACGACTTGATCCAAAGTTTGAACTTAAAACTGTGGGCGTCAAATGAAAGACGACTTGACCTACTTTCATTCTCTGTGATAACATAATGAAAATGGCATTAACTTCCGGACCATTTAGGCGTTAAACTTTATTTTCTAAGGATGACAATTTGTATCTCAGAGACAGAGAGAAATGAACAACTTTGCCCTCTCTTGATTTTCTGCTTTCACATTTATTAAAATCCTAAATGACGAAATTTTCTTGAAGATTGAAGTGGAAATTATTACGTTGTGTTAAGTAGAAACCAAATGTGTATTGTTTTACATTGTATAACTTTCAACATATGGGGATTCAAATAATAATAATAATAATAATAATAATAATAATAATAATAATAATAATAATAATAATAATAATAATAATAATAATAATATTAATAATAATAATAATATGAAATCTTCCAGTTTAACGTACCACTTCTCTATGTCCTTTAGGGTAAGACAAGTAAATAATGATGAAAGAATTGGTGGAATGAAATTGTAGGAGGATACGACGGTACCCCGATAAAACCCACGAACATGATGTTGTCTATTACAAACTTACTTCGAACCAGGGACACGACGCACCAGAGGTAAGCGCTCTACCACTGAGCCATCATACCCTCAAATTTAACACTGGAAGCAGAAACAGTAAATCTATAACTTTCGATTGCAATAGAAAGATTCTGTTTTTCGGACTAGTTTCTTGATATATTTTAAAATTAAATAGAAACCAATATTATAAATGGAACTTGTATTAATTAGTGGTACTTCCGGTTTCATTAGAAAAATAAGACTTCAGATAAGAGTTGTTCTTGAGATGCTGAGTCTATATCAAAAAGTCGTTTCTTGATATCTCTTGTTGCTTTTGATCTATGGAAATCAACATTGAAACCCGAACTGCTAGTTGATTTGTACCATTTTCAGTTACAATAGAGGAATTAAGCTGGAGATCGAGCCCATAGCATGTGGTAGCGAACACGTATCGTGACACAACTTCTCGTTACCTATTACCATTTTATCACTATAGGAATCAGCGTTTAAACTGCTTCTCGTTATCTATTACCATTTTATCACCATAGGAATCAGCGTTTAAACTGCTTCTCGATAACTATTACCATTTTATCACCATAGAAATCAGTGTTTAAACTGCTTCTCGTTATCAATTACCATTTTATCACCATAGAAATCAGTGTTTAAATTGCTTCTCGTTATCAATTACCATTTTATCACCATAGAAATCAGTGTTTAAACTGCTTCTCGTTATTTATTACCATTTTATCATTACAGGAATCAGTGTTTAAACTGCTTCTCATTATCTATTATTCTCTTCAAGCTTTTCGTTATGATACTAGCAGAGAGACAATACACAATATAAAAAGGGTATCCCATAAAGAACGCAACTTTTAAAATACCCGCCCTTTTCTGTTCTAGTAAGTTGGCAGCCCTGAACGTTACACGATTTTCATCTGTTCTCTTTGTAGTTAATAGTCACGGAGCACGAAATAAACAGTGCACAATCGTCATCTGTTTTCTGTACAGTCAGAAATGGAGCGCTTCACGACGGAACAGAGTATTGTCATAGTGAAAACAAATGTGGTGAATGTTGTGAATTCCTACCCGTACAGAAAACAGATGACGATCATGCGCTATTCGGTGCTCTGTGACTACTAACCACATAGACAGCAGATAAAAATCGTGTAACGTTCAGTACTGCCAACTTACTAGAGTTACTAATGGTGTTCATTTCAAAATTTGCATTCCTCATATCGTCGTATGAGAACCAGGAAAACGTAACTCCATTTTCGTACGTTTACAGGAGAGAGGGAAAAAAGTTGTTTTTTCTCAAACAAATGTTGTTTTAATAAGATGGTAAACATATTATTGCACAGCAGAATAGTCAATGACAAAATCAACTTCAATAACACTCAAATGACACCAAGTGAGGTTTTCGGAATTATGTTCATAATCCAAGCAAAGGAAACGTCCATTCTTTTAGTTACGTTCCTCTGGTTTTCATATGACAATATATAGGGCACCCTTATTATTAATGAGATATATATATACGTTAAAAACTATGATTAACTCTTAAACTTGAATTTTTTGTTCAGTTATAATATTATCCAAAGATGATACATAACATTTACTTAAACAAAATAGCATATTTATAGATACATTCTTAGACGTAGTTTTCGAGGAAATTGAAGTTTTCAGGCAATAAAAGTTACGTCGTTCGTTGCCAATAACAATTAGTAGTTTTAAATATACTGGAACTGATTATTTATGTATTTATTTATTTATGGGCCGTATACGTAAAAAAAACTACAATTTTTATGGTTAGGAATTATATTTCTGAGCTTTCGACTATATGGCCATGTTAGCCCGTCACATATATAGTATAAGGGATGACGTTTCTTGACGATCAAAAGGAAGGAAAAGAGCGGCCTGGAAACATTATATTAAGGACTACTTGTTTGGTGTGAATGAGGAAAACTCAGGAAAAACTTCATTCAGGAAGACTGACCTGGAAAAGCTCTTACATCTTTTCGATTACTCCACCAGGAATCGATCCCTGGACCAAAGGCGAAAGCATTAACGACCAGGATACACGGAACCATTACAATTTTTAAGCAGCTTGCATCTACTGTTGATTGTCTTCCCATATCAGCAGTGACCAGGGTTGCCATTTGCTCCAAGTTAGGTGGGACATTCCGAACTTGGGAAAATTTTCAGCGTCTCTAATTACGCCTAAACAGAGATTCCAAAAAAGTATTTAAGAGATATATGCGACAGAAATCCTTAGTGATATTTGTAAATGTTGATCCACGATATATAGCGTACTTATAACTATCAGGATACCGATATGGTACTATCGCTTAAAATCTTTGGTGGCAGCACTGAAATCGCCGCCAATGATGTTGTCGTTTGACCGGTTCAATCGTCCATAACTTCTGTTTAACTAACGTCCAACAAGCCATCGCAATGAGTTTTTAATTTCGTGTATTTTTTATTTAAATTTTCATTGTAATTTTGATAATTCATTCATAAAATGAAATTTTTAGTTTTACTTCCAACGTTTATATCCTTTAGATTAAAGCAAAACGGATAATTAATGAAAGTGAATGATTATGAAATAATTGGTAGAATGTAGGAATGTGCACGAGTCGAGCCAAAACTCAACTCGACTCGAAACTCGACTCGAATTAGACTCTAGTTTCGAGTTGATTCAAAGGCAATTTTCTCGAATCGAGTTTCGAGCCGAATTAATGTTTCCGAGGTCGAGTTTCGAGTCGAATTACTGTTTCCGAGGTCGAGTTTCGAGTCGAGTTGAGTTTGATAAATAACTCGCTCGTTTAGCTCGTTTTGAAACCATGGCCTGATTAAACTAGAAAGCGAAGGCCATGAGAAATGTAAGCAGTAATGTGGAATACTTTTACTGTTGATTAAGAGAAGGGACACTACTCGTATCTCGTCTCGTCTCAATAACGAGACGACAATAGATTTTTATAACGAGACCGCCTCAAATGTCGTGAACACCAATATAAGTATATACTGTAGTTCTTACCATCAAGGCTGAGACCTGCACGGTCGAATTTTTGGGTCCAAGCAGAAGCTCAACCCGGGTGATGTCAACCGGCTGGGTTCGGTTCAGCTGAGCGAACAGCTCGAACCGGCTCGGTTGGAGTCAGCCGTAGTCTCGAAAGGACTCGGTTGAGTGAGCTGTTGGCTCGGCTCACTTCTCGGTGCTCGATAATGAATGAGCTGTGACCCGAGCCGCTCGAACCGTTAACGACCCTAAATCCGGGTCGAACAGTTTTGAACATGTTTGGCCGACGCCTCATAATTTTTAACAATTGTTGGCTCAAGCCCAAAAACTTCCTCCTCCGGAGCTCAAACCCAGAACCTCGTGAACGATATCCTTGCCCCCTGAAGACTTCTAGACGATCGAGATCGACAGTTAACTAGTTTTTAGTATTCAGATACAAACTGCCTATCTTTCGTGGTTATACATAGTGTTGTTATAATAATAATAATAATAATAATAATAATAATAATAATAATAATAATAATAATAATAATAATAATAATAATAATAATAATAATAATAATAATTAGTAGTAGTAGTAGTAGTAGTAGTATCATTAACAATTATATTGTCTACAGTGACTATTTAGGGGGTGGCTTCCGGGCTTAAGCCCCCCGAAATCTTACTTAGTATAGTAAAGTAAATGAAATATCTTGCAGAATTTTCACATTTCCAGGCAAAGCCCTCCCGAAAGTTAGCAAAGCCCCTCCCGAAACAAAATCGTAAATACGCCACTGTTTGCCTATGTAGGATACTTGGATAGATTACTTGAAACTACTCAGGATTTGGCTTGAATTGGCTCGTTTTGACTCGACTCGACTCGAAACTCGATCCGAATTCCAGTCGAGTTTCGATCGAGTCTAGTTTAAGGAAACTTTTCGAGCCGTGTTCTCGAGTCGAGCTCAAAGACGTCTGTTTCTAGTCGAGTCGAATTTCAAGGAAAACTCGCTCGTGCTCATCCCTACTAGAATGGGAATGTGGAAGGAAACGGAAGAATCTCGAGTAAAACCATTGACACAGTATTGTCTAACACAAAATTACTTGTCCTGAAATCGAACCAGGAACAGCTCACACCAGAGGTGAACTCTGATAAAGATGAAAATTCAACTATCGTGCTGGTTAGGCTTAATTTGTACCATGGACAATAACCAAATAATATATCTCTAATTACAATTCAAGCTTTGATCATATGACACGTTTATTATTACCAATAATACTTCTACAATCACTAACGCTCTCTTAAATTGAGAATCACTTATTTCGTTATCTTATCATAAATTGCTCAGCTCCTAGCACCTTAACTTATTAGCCATTACAGTTTGAATTTTCCATAAACAACATGCTAACATAGTTCTTCTTCTTTTAAACATCACATACTTGGCGTTAAAAACTTGTGTTTCTCGTTGCCAACCATTTCATTTCCCTACAACATTCTCCTCCTTTCTTTTTTCTTTTTTTCTCTCCTTCCTTCACTTATCAAGCCTTCACCAAGAATCCTTCTTCTTCTTTTTACATTTTTTACGTTTGTTCCGTAGCGCTGAATGTCCGAGATCTCTTCGGGTGGGGACTTCGCCGCAATTTCTTGTTTCTTCTGACGGTGGAAGCAGTTTGATCGTAGTGGGACATTTCTGAGTTGGTTTCACCTCTTTAGATTTGAATCTTTCTTTCCGATTAGCCAGGCTTGACTTCTTCTCATCATGATCCTTCCGAGCATTATCTTCTGTCTGTAATTGCCGTAGTTGAGGTTGTACAAAAGTTTCTTCATTCAGTTTGTTTACAGTAGCATTGGTCTGATCATTTTCTTTTGATTCTATAGATTGAGCGCTTCCCTGTTGTTGTTGTTGATTGTGTTTTTGTGTTCGTACGTATGTCGGTGGAATTCGTTTTTGTTTCTTTTGCACTTAAATTGGTGTGTTAAATTGGAGTGAGTGGATTCCAATAACTCTCTTCTCAGAAATTTATCTTGTTTGAACCTGCTCTTTCGCCTCCCTCAGATTATTCTTTACATGAAATCGTGCTTCTGTACAGGATGGAGCATTCTTACAAACTTTCGATGGTAAGTTTGGAACTTGATGTGAATTCTGAATGAATAAACATACATACGCAAAATGTCCCGGTTGTCGTTTTTGAAGCATAATTTATTTGCTGCAGGACACGCATCATCAGCATGGCTTAATAAGCAAAATTTACAACGCTTAGCTGATACGTATGATTTTTGGTAACATCTGAAACATTCATATGGTTGTGCCTTCTGATTTACGATGATTCTTTTAAGGTAGCATACATCTCTAACCAAATATCGAATTAAGAGGTCACGTTTTCTAAGCTCCGACATCCAACGATTTTCCACGTAACTTTGTGGCCGTACTGTATTAGAACTTCCTCCTTCGGAGTTGCTCTGCATTTTCCAATTGTTTTCGTATGTTCCAATTACCTCGTCGCCAAATTGATAAAGATGAAAATTCAACTATCGTGCTGATTAGGCTTAATTTGTACCATGGACAATAACCAAATAATATATCTCTAATTACAATTCAAGCTTTGATCATATGACACGTTTATTATTACCAATAATACTTCTACAATCACTAACGCTCTCTTAAATTGAGGATCACTTATTTCGTTATCTTATCATAAATTGCTCAGCTCCTAACACCTTAACTTATTAGCCATTACAGTTTGAATTTTCCATAAACAACATGCTAACATAGTTCTTCTTCTTTTAAACATCACATACTTGGCGTTAAAAACTTGTGTTTCTCGTTGCCAACCATTTCATTTCCCTACAAACTCTCTACCTTTAACCCACTCTGCTCCTTCCGTTTCTTTTCATTGTTTTATATATATATATATATATATATATATATATATATATATATATATATATATATATATCATTGTATTATTCCTAAGAAATTATTCCTTGTACAAATTTGAGTATTAGTAATCGCCGATTTGTACATATCCATAAATGTGTCACAATATAGACTAACCACAAGGTGGCAACCCTACCAATTGGATGAACCACTATTTTATATCTACATCGCATTACATTACACGATATTTTAGAAGTGTGGTGGTGATATGCATTTCGGTCCGTACCCTATGATTTAATTCTAAAAGAAAAAAAGTCTAATCGAAATTAGTAAACAGGAAAGATTGTTGATTTTTAAAATGTCGAAGTTGAAAGTGTATAAATAAGTAAATTATAATAAATTTCTTCGAATTCTAGCATAATATAACCTGGTATAAGTTTATTTAAAGTTAAAAGTGTAACAGATAATATATAAAGTGTATTTAAATTGTTGTTCTGTGGGAGAAAAGTGATAATTAAAACATGAAATACTAGCTGTAAAACTTAGGCGACATGGGTGAATATATATTTTCCCATACATTACCTCGTTCTTCCTAAAGAAAATACCTAGTTTCTTTCCATTTTATTTTCCACGCCATTACGTGTGTGGTTGGTGATTCGTTAGCGCAGGGCCAAAACATTAATTAACATCTAAATGAGAATAATATTGTTAGGGAGGACTATTCCATTTGCATTTATTTTCTATCGACACTTTTTTAACTATAAGTAGGGTAAATGTGCCAGTAGTCGACCATTTAAGGAGATTTTCAACTTTGTTAAAGTATAAAAAAATCATTTTTTACTAATAACTTTTACTGCATATGTCATTAGAAAGAACAGTGTTTAAATTTTACGTTTGTGTAGCTCGCATAGGAAATCTTTTATAAATAATTACACAGGAAAAAGAAAATACCAGAAACCCTGAAAAAAACAGTAGTCGGCCTATGAAAACCAAAGGTCAGCCATTACTTTAACCAGTACTCAGCCACACTATAGAATTGACTTTTTAAATGGAATTTTAGAGGTCAATTCCTCAGTAGCAAATTAAGGGACAAATATATTGCACTCAGAGTTCCTACAAAGAAAAACTACGTGGAAAACAGGCCCGCAACTAGAGGGAGCTAGGGGGCCTGGCCCTCCTAAACTTTTCGTGGCCCCTCAAGACCTCAACACAAAAAACACAATTTAGATATGTGTAAGAGATTTTTAATTACTTGCCCCCCCTAACATATCTATGCCCCCCCAAACTTCTGTGGCTGGAAGCAGGCCTGGTGGAAAATATATTGCGATACAGGAAAAAAACCTTCTTGTATGATATTTACCATAAGCTAAGAAAAATGTGCCTCGGCCTAGACTAGCCTATTTAAAACTAATATATAGGCCTATTTATATTTACATTTATATTTACATTGATATTTATATTTAGCTATGACATTAACCCTTTAATATGAAGTTCATTAAGCACATTCAGGACACATAAGCATTTGTTTAGCAGGTTCCTCGTACGATAATTCACTGAGGCACGTGCATTTTAAGTGGTACCAGTGATCACAAAAGTGACACCCAATATATTTAAGTGTATCGTTCTCAATATCACTTATGAATTCTTCTTCAGGCCTTAGACGGCATTTCAACAACTTCTTGCGTCTCGTCTTTTTAACTACTAGTGCTACTTGGCTTGACAGTCCTTTTCTTTTTGTTTGACTTAAAATTTTTCCTTTCTTTTGTATTCTCTCCCTTTTTCATTTTAGACGCTCCTCTTCTAGTTTTCTTTTCTTTTCATTCTTTACCATCTGATAATTTCTCCATGCTTGGGAGGATACTGCACTTTGAACTTTTTCTCTGGGCACATGTTTGATAGTTTTGTTTTTGATTGGAGCTAGCCAGAAAAGATGCTAATCAAAGCCAGATGATATGGAAGCATTTTACGAAGGTTTTCTTTGAATTTCTTCTGAGATCATATGGAGTTATTTCTGGCTCTACTGACTGTAGAAACAGAAGCAGATCTTTCACCTTGCGTCGCTTCAGTACAAGATGCCATAACGGATATGTTGTTTTCCTGGTTTGAGTCAGACGTAACGTCTATTTCTGATATGGAAGATATATTTGTAGGCTCTAGACGGCCAATTGCTAAAATTTGGTATGTTCCAGGACTAAGATATCGAACATTTCACTAGCAAGTATCTACTGATAGCAGATCGATCCTCTTCGGACAGAACAATAGCCTTATATGTGTTCATTAGTGTAGAATAAGAAGACTCTTTGGATAGAGTATCCTCAACGCACCTGATTGCAAAAACATCTGACACTGAGTCTATTCCAGTAGATGTCTTTGGACTGGTTGAAAGAAACGCTAAATCACGCGTTCTTAAACTGTTAGACATATTTTCCTCACGCTCACAGTGAGTTAGAATGTAAATATTTATGATTATTCTGTATTGTTTCGGCAATCAGGCAACTGTAGAAACAGAGCAGATAAGAACAGATAATAATAATAATAATAATAATAATAATAATAATAATAATAATAATAATAATAATAATAATAATAATAATAATAATAATAATTGAAAAGCAATTGTAGCCTTGGAATTAAAAACGTGCAGAAACGCGACATTGTGCGGAGTAATTTAAAAAAATAAATCAATTAGATATTGATAACCCTTACTTCCTCATAGCTACCTTAGATTAAAAGACTAAGCTATGATCAGGGTCAAGGGTGTAAATCCTGCTAGGGCCGGGGGGCCCGGGCCCCCAAAACTTATGTGGGCCCCCTATTGTATTTATGAATATACAATATTTGGCATAATTTGAATGCAATTTGTCTTAAAATCCTAACCTTCCGCATCCGAATGACCCCCAAATTTACAGGGAAATCGGCGCCCTTGATTAGAGTAAAATAAATACTCATTACCTGTCCTTTTTAAATTTTAGAGAAATAATTCAGACCAGCCATAAATCCTTAACCTTTTTTCCCTCAGTTCTAGAAAAATACAAGAATTGAAATGGTTACAATACCAGACTGATATTAAAGTACGGGACAAAAATAAACGACCAACAGTCATAAGTTTTAATGGCATTTTCGATCGTTTAATTTTGTCCCGTACTTTATAACTGTATTATACTTGTATGATGCAATTAGTGACATCATAACAGTTACTTTTTCATTAAATCGTTAGAAAAGTCTTCTACGTATTAGTTAAGTGTCTTAGTTGTATGTCATGTGTCATTTAAATGGAATGAATGATAAGTGGATGACTACTGGAGTATATGTATCCAGTAGTCGTCCGTTCAAAGTAATGGGGGCTGACCATTGGAAATTGAAGTGAAGAGTCATTTCCAGTAGTCAGCCCCTAATGGCTGACTATCGGAAAACGTTATCAAAAATGCAACTTGTAGTCAGCCCCCCCTTATTTCTACGCAATATCTTGTTTTGTATCATAAACCACGAATTTTTAATAAGCTACGATACATTCATGCATAGAAGAAAGCAATAACTCGTACTATTTTACAATAATATAATTTTAACTTAACTTTGAAGTAAAGCTTCTTCCTTATTTTTTTTATTAACAAAATGCGCACTTTGCTCACTTGCATCAGCAGACCTCAAATGATAATTTTTCTTTTCTGCCACGAGGAGTCACACCAGGCCAGAACAAATGAGGTTGAATACTGGAGCTCTGATTTAAGTTGTAGTTGATTATTTGTTTGATAACAAGCTACTGTATGTTTATTTAATATGCTTTTTACTGAAAAATGGCTGACTACTGGAGACGGCTGACTTTAGGCACACTTACCCTACTTTTAAAGATTTCTGTGCACAAAACAGGAAGCAAAATAGTAATCACACAATAAAATTTAAAGAAAAAGATTAACTTTAATGAAATAATAATAAAAATAATAATAAAATAATTAAAATAAAATTCATGTGGTTTAATTAAATGTTATTGTTATTACACTGTGACACACATACTCGTAGCAGAGATACTAATTGTAAATTGAGTTTTACTTGTTTCCAAGACTTACATGCAGAGAGTACATATTGACATTCATCATCCTATAAGTCAGCCTTTTTGTTCGGAAATTACTAACAAAAAGTAACATTGAGTGAATAAGAAAGAGAGAGAGAGTTACTGTAAACTGAAAATCCCCTCCGAGACGAGACACACGCTGTCTGAAGTGTTTTCATTATACTCGTGAAAACGGTTTCCATGTTATCTTTTGTTGGGAATAGAACGGTCGATGAGTCCGCTACAACTCAAGCCTAGCGAGCAGGGAAACACCGACGGAACGCAGCGTTCTATTTCCTGCCAAAAGCAGATTACAATGTCGTTTCCTTCCTTCCTTTATTTTTTTTAACGACAGATAATTGTCTAATACACAAACAGTGAATAGCTGGCATAATGGCTACAGAAATTCGTTCTGTGTTGTCATTGGAGAGCTCTTAAGTGCTGTAATCGTATTGTAGCGACGGGTTTGTTCAAATCCCCTTCATTCTCTTCTCAAATGACACTCTCGGCAAATTTGAACAAAAGCAAATAATATCTCATTCGAATCGAGAAAAGAGTGCTTGGAGATGTATCTAGTGTACGTGTACTAAGCTTGGTTTAAGTTCGTCTGTTTGAATAAGAAGGCTTAGTGAAGTTAATGATGTTGCAGCTCAACCACGAATATTTTAGAGATTACACTTTTTTAGTTTCACATTAGCTGCACCTGATCAAGTATCAAATCGATGAAATGTTTAAGTTTTACGCTCGCTGATTATGCTCTTCAGGCTAAGGAAAACGAAACAATAAATGAAATTAATGACTATAAAGGATTTGGTCACTGCTGACCTTTTTAAATGAAAATCACAACAGTATAAATTAAACTTGTACACTTACAAGTAAAAGTAAGAAAACTGAACTAAGCTATCCTAATTTATTGTTGTATACAAGATTAGAACATTAGGTAAATTTTCTTCCTTTAATTTGTCTATAACAATTAGGACATTAGGTAAATGTTCTGATAGTTTATAAAGAAAAAAAATACCTAATTTTTATTTATATAATTTCCCTGGAGAGTCGCTACTGGATTTGATAGAATGACAGATTAGAAAGACCCCGACAAGAGTCACCAATGCAATATTATCAACCATAAAATCATATGATATGAGATAGAACCAGAATCTCTTTGAATCAAAACTAAATGTTCAACCACGAAAAATCAGAAAATTCTTACTGAAATATATATTTTTTCATAATGTATTAATAGCAATATCACATTCGAAAGTGTATCAAAAGAGCGCACTTCCTTTCATTTTAGGTTCTATTAATGCGTAGGTTTTTGATGCAATAAAGACTGTCTTAGTTTATTAATTAAGCTTTTATATACTTTCCCTAGACACCTTTCAATGAAGTGTTTTTGGATTATTTATAGGTTGTCTTGTCCATGTAGGGAGGAGCAGTGGCTCAGCGGTAGAACGTTCACCTCTCGTGCGATTCCAGATCGCGCAAAGTGTGCTCTGTGGTGAACAAGCACCGTGTGTGTGGATTTTCTCGGGCTTTTCCTGTTTTCTTTCACTTTATTCATTCCATCATTGCATTCATTTCTCATCATAGTTTAGCCTAGCGGTCATAACCGTGGAACGTAAAACTTTCATTTCATTTTTTTCTTGTCAATGTAGAGCAAGAAAATATATCTTAAAGAAGTGAGTTTCTTTTCATAGACTTTCAAACGTATGCGAATCAATGCTCAAACTGGCCGTGGTAGATCTTTAACTTCCAATTGGTAATGCAGAAATTAGGTCCGAGTGGAAATTTATTTTTGGGACGTTGAAGCTATATATATATATATATATATATATATATATATATATATATATATATATATATATATATACATTTCTCCCTATCTCTTATTGTCTTTGTTATATGAATTATTAATATTCAAATCGGAAGTATTAGGACAGTCTTACAACTTCCGGTTGCATTATTAGAGGGATGAAGTCGGAGATGTACCATATTCTTGATCGATTGGAGAAAATGTCTACTTTCTATCTCTTCCCATGTTTGCTCTATGAAAATACCTATTGATACCGAAAGTAGTACATTTCCACCATTTTCGGTTCTAGTAAAGAGATGTGAGTAAAGATTATGACTACCTTTGAGATGCTGAATCAATTCCATAAACTGATTGGGCTATATATTAGACTTTTTGTTCTATGTCGATCAACATTGAAACCAGAAATTTCTACCATCTGATTTGAATAGAAGGATATCGTAGTAGATGGAATTCATTCTTGATATCCTATATCGATTTGAAAATACTACTTCTCTATTTCTCTTATACCTGTTGCTCTTGTACTTGTTGACAGACAGACTACATATAACCTATAAGACTATAAGACCTGTTCTATAAGACTTCCGATACTTATACATAGAGTAGTGTGGTAGTCTTAAAATGAGACTAAAACATGAAGAGATACCACATAAAGCGACATGAGCTTTCTGCATCATATTTTATAGGCCATTTTCACAGCAAATTTACTCAGAATACTATGACGATATGGAAAAAAATATGTTATCACTCTATGATAAATGCTTAAATGTATATCACGAATATGCTGAAAAGTAGAAGAAGGTAATACACAGTTTCTGTGTCATGAATCATTTCCTCATATGATTTGTCGTTTGTTTTTAACATCAAAGCGATCTTCTTATCTGGATGACCCTCGTATATTTTGTTGAAATACCGTTTTTACAGTATTGACCATTTTCACTGTTTTTCCTGATAGATGTTTAATAATGTTATTAAAAAGAAGCAGCACCTCTGTCAAATTTCCCAATAAACAACGCTTTCTTCTCTTGTTTGGTCACTATTCTTCTACTTACTAATTTATATCTATATTTTCTAAGAGCCTTAGATTTTTTTTAGTTTAGTCGATCAAAGGCTTTTCTCAAGTCAATAAACAGTACATATTTTGGTTATTTTATAATATAGTTAACTAAGGAAAATTTACTTGACATCGGAGTCCACGAAGATCTATGATCAACCAGATGGGTTTTAGGTGGGTAATTTGTGGTTAGCATAAGGATTTTTGTCGCCATTGTTCCAGAGTTTCTAGGCCAAAACTGATTTGATTCAAATTAACCTTTCACTTAGCTTATGATACTGATACTGGGTGCTAATCGAGAATCGAATAAGGGACCATGTTAATCAATGACACATGAGCTATCAATCCGACTATCAATCCGAGAGCACAATAAATGCATTTAAAAATATTTAAATAGAAGATTGCAAGTATTAAGTATGAAAAATTAATAAGTTGATGGAGGATATTTTTGACTTATTGAGGTACTAGTTTATTACCTGTTGCTTATTAAAATTATTGATTTATATTGCAACTAATTTGTGCACATTTGTACTTCAACAGTTTTCAAATTAAATGTAAATGCATGTTAATTATATATAGCTATATTTCGTTTTCATTGAGTGGTAAATGTAAACATGGTACATGCTAAGACTTCTTCCGTGGTGCGTAGGTGGTCGGCTCGTGCAACTTTCATTATTTCATTCAGTGGAAGAACTAAATTAGACTCTCAGAGTCACACAAACTGTCAAGTGTCGCTCGTGCATGCACTATGATCTCACGCGAAAGTCACATTTTAGTCCTTCTCTATGAACTTCCTTTTAAAGTTTTTTTTGGTTATATTTGACTTTTTTTTTTCAACTAAACTTCCTGGTTAAGTATCTTAAGAAACTATCTTTAAAGTGCCCATAATAAGTAACATTTCGTCCTTTACATTCCTAACTATTAGAAAGATAATTTCCTTTTTAAGTAAATTAAATATTTACGCAGTTACAAGTTTGACGAACTTATCTTTTCACTTGAATAAAAGTATTTTTATAAAGATTTAAAAACAATAACACTAAACAGCTTCCTGTTACTTTGAAAGTAGCTGTAAATTCAATTCTTAACATGTAAGTGAACTGTTTCATATTCATAATAACGTAGGAGAGGATGTTTTCTATCATGTCTTACAATGTGTGGAGATGTCATTTTTCAGTTTGACCTGTTTCTGTTTCGCCTACAGCTCAGCCTGAAATTCATATCATTATCTCTATCTTATCTTAGACGTAGGCGAAACAGGAATTCCTGTTTGACCTAAACCTGTTCTGCTTAATCTTCCGGCAGCGAGAAATGTAATGGTCTTGAGATTATTTATTCTTTTTAGAAGTTTTTCTTTCTTTTAAATCAATGTAGGAGAAAAAAACGCAAATAGCAACGTTCTTAGAATTTTCTTTATCGGAATTACTGTGAATGTATGTGTTGTGTATTTGTCATCAATGTGAAATCATTGACATCATTGCAGTTAGAAGTTGATATTTTTCTTGTAGTGAAACTATTGACAAATATTTATTTATTTATTTATTTATTTACTGTTAGTCAATATTAATGATTGTTTGCACTCTTTAGCTTGTAAGGAATTGTGTAAATTCTATTTCAGTCTGTAGTATGTTTTCTTTGTAATTGAAAACTAAATGATAAAAGTTGCGGGAATGAAAATACTGTACATATTGAATATCCTTCTTCTGGATTTATAGTTTCTTGATTCCAATATTATTTGAGATAATGAAGTTACCATATCATTCAGAGAAGTTTATTTACTTTGTAAATGAAAGAGGATGAATCTAAGAACGATCTTAGCATTTTTATAGATTCATATATTAATATGCTATTTATTGAAAGGAAATGTTACTTATTTTTTATAGATAAGGACACAGTATCAACTGAAAATGACCAACACTGTGGCTAGCAACATTTTTTTAATATTCATTGTTCTAGTATTTATTTCCATTTATTCAAGTAAAATATTTGAAATATTAATGTAGATCCCAGATTTAAATATGAAAATAACACTGCTCAACATTGGTTTTGATACGGAGATAGTGTAAGCTGACCATACTATTATATGAAGTAAGATTTGAAATTAGAAAGTGTCCATCACGTTAGGATAAAAGTTATGGGGTGCAAATAATATAACATTTCTGCGATTTGCTATAAGTTCAAAGGTAAAAAGGAGTGGATATTTGGCATACCAATAATATGACCTCGGCACAAAAACCAAGAAGCCGATTACTAAGTTTGGCTGTTGCCGGCTTTTTAATCAAGAATGTGAAGAAATTGAAGAACCCGATCTTCTCATCAACATTAGCCTTCGAAATCGTAGTTTCTCACGTTGGGGGAGACATACATACGTACACACACACACACATACATTTATATATATATATATATATATATATATATATATATATATATATATATATATATATATATAAATCAGAAAGAATCTTTAGATATAGCACAATTTATTAACTCATCATAATATTGTCCTGGAGTATAATCGTCCGAACGTAAATGTCCAGGGTGGTGCTATTTTGCTTGAGTGCAGTAAGCCATAAAATTCGTTCTGAGTATAGTCATTTATGTCTGTTTGTTAGGGCACGTAAAGAAAAGAGATTCTCGTATCTGATGATCAAGACACAACTTGTACAATTTCTGTACCGGAAAAAGAAAAAGGCGGGATATACAACAAGAGTTTAGTTTCAGGACCTGCAATGGTTACTTTACTGCGGATTTCGTCGTTTCTCTTAATTGATTGACTTCTTTATGTGGTACTTCAGATGCGTCGTCTATTGCAATCTTCTCACTGTTTGCCCCTTCTATTCCCCTCTCCTCGCTGCTGTTGTCTTTCTTCGTCTCACCGCGGTTGCCGGCGTCGGAACGTGGATTGCACATGATTGCTGCCGCCCCGCATTGCCCAGACTTCTATTATCACTGCAGTGTTGCCATTAACGTTACACAAGATACAACTAAACAGCAACTAGAATTTTTATTTTTGTTACAGCCTTCTCTTATAAATATTATAATACTTCAAAAAATATAGAGAGACTGATAGTTGCTAATATCATGACATAAGTAATTTTATATTAGCAGCTGCAATGATATAACCGTGTGTGGGATTGGAAGGTTTATATGTTCACTGTTGCTTAGAAGATACAGATATGTAAACGTACGAACATGTATTCTTTCCAATTCCACGCATGGTCATGTCGTGAAAGATGTTAAAATATAATCAACTACATCACGATATTTTCAATAATTTACTCCAGATTTTAAGGAAGCATCAAATTGTTTTCGAGACTTTTTATAATACTAGGAATGCCTAAATATTCCAAAATTCAGATTCGTGGCCCGAAAAACTCGGTAGTTAAATACATCTAACTGACTAACTGTATGGACTATGGAGCTCAGAGATTCAATGCCTCATTTACAAAATTCATCCATTAACTTCTATCTTTAGCCAACTGGAACCAGTTTCTATTTTGTATTTCTAATTTTGCAAAATCCATCAGAATATTGTCCTCCCACCTGTGCCTAAGCCTTCCTAATGGTCGTTTCCGGATTGGATTTCCAGTCAAAACTTTTAAAGTATTCCTACTTTCTTCTCTTCTGGCTACATGTCTTGCCAACCTGAGTCTCCTAGACTTGATCACTCTAATAATGTTTGGTAAACGGAATAATTTGTATAGTTTCTCATTCTGGAAATTTTCGCCATTTTTCGCTTTCCCGTTCCTCTTAGGTCCGAATATTCGTCTTAGGATCTTGTTCTCAAACACTTTCAGCTGCGTTCTTTCCTCAGAGTAAGCGACCATGTTTCACAACTATACAGCACAACAGGTATGATTATCGTTTTATATATTTTAAGCTTGAAATTCCTCGACAGAATTCGCGACGATAAGAGATTTTGAACTGAAAAATAACACGAATTCCCTACTTTTAGTCGACATTTAATTTCTTCGTGAATATAAGTTTGGTCTATCAATATTAATACTAGATATCTGATAGTCGTATCCACTTTGGTGAAAGTATCGTTTGATATTTTGATGCATCCAGAATTTGCAGTATTACAATCTCAGCGAACTTACATGTATTTAGTTTTCTCTGCATTTACTTCTAAAGCCGTGTCTCTGCAAGTGTTTAATAAGACCTCTGCATTTCTTTCTATTGTTCTCCTATCATCTCCTGTCAGATTTACATTATCAACATACGAGTTAGATACATCATAGATAAATAAATATAATATTGTAAACTAGCATTTGACCAGCGACAAAGATACGACAAAGTGAACTACATCAAATGAAACTAAATTCTAGAAACGTTATTAGTGTTTAACGAAAAGAAATATTTTAAAGGATGAGACATATACTTACTATCGTCGATAGATAGATCTTTTTGAAGTGAACCAAATGATAGCATGAGTGGAAAACCTCATGCTTGTTAGACAATAGTTTTCGAGACAAGAGAGAAAAAATAATTTATTTGTAAATCTAAAAATTCAGACTTTACGTAGAACCATGCTACTTATTGATGTGAAACTGGTATATATATGACACTAGCCAGAAATCAGTATACAGTATGGTTAATTATATATATAGTATAAATTTATCATTAACTTTTAATTTTAATTTATGTTTAACAAATATTATTCGAAGATAATGCATATATGTCAGTGGATAGATCATATCAAGATGAACAAGAAACATGCTGGTGTATAAAAATTCTCATGCTTAGTTTTCGATAAACTGAAAAAGTACTTATTTTTGTGGTGCGAAATATATTACGTTCATTGCCAATAATAACGGACAGTTTTTATTGTGTTAAAAGAAATTGGTTATTTATTTATGTAGGTCAGGGCCGTCGCGTGGGCGTGGCGACCGGGGCAATTGCCCCGGGAGCCGCGACCAGGGGGGCGTCGGGACGACAAAGCAACAAAATTCAAGGAATTCAGAATGATTTTTTAAAAATATTAATTCAGATATTATAATAATGATCAGGCCGTGGCTAAGTAAAATTACTGGTAATGTAAAACATCGTCTAGGGTTATTCAACTGGAACTTTCTTCAGCCCCCTGTAAGAAGAGTTTTTATCTTGGAAAATTGATCAAGATCTGCTACTACTTATTTCTTTATCCGTGTGACAGTTTGGTACAAACTGAAGAAACTTCTGTAAAATTCAATAACATTTCTTAATTCCTATTGCGTCCAAGAAATACTCTAGTAATATCACAATAACAGCAATACTACAATTATCTGCTTATTTTGGCATCGCTTGATAATAGCATCGGTTAGCATCGCAAATACGACTTCGCACGTACTTTCCAATCAATAACAGAATAAATATCTATTTAGTCCTTCAATTCTATACAAACCTCATACAATAACTGTGTTTATTATCTCTCAGGGACGTAGCCAGGGAGATGATTAAAAAGGTTCTTTCCCCACTAAAATGGAAAAGAAATCTTAATAACACTCAAATTTAGGCGATCCTATGTTGGTTTAAATCGAAAACAGATTTTTAAAAGGCATTCACTTCAAAAAATTGACATATACCAACTTCTTTTATCTTACATTCCATATTTAAATCTGGAGTACAGAATAAATTCTGGTTGTTTTTTATAACACACTGGGGAGGGGGCGCCCGGGAATTCTGCCCCGAGCGCTTACAACCTACGCGTCGGCCCTGTGTACGGTGTACGGAAAGTTGCTGTTTGACTTTTCCTAAGACTGATCACATGTTCCAATAATGAGTCTCATACTCCTAACGGTGACTCTTATAGTCCTAACAGTGACACTCATAACCCTAATAGTTATACTAACACTTCTAACAGTGACATTAATTCCCCTAATAGTGGTATTCACACTCCCACCAGTGACACTCATACTCCTAATACACATTTACCCTGACAGTGACCTCACATAGCACTTGTAACTTATTGCTTGTTATAGAAATCATCCACTTACACGCGCACTTCAAACCACTTCAATTAACTTAGGTACTTCCCCATCAATTTTCATAACGTCATTCTCTCTGAGATTAAATTAAACTTGCGATTAGATAAATGCAATACGGGGAATTTTGTTTATCAACAACCCACACGCGTAACACCTACAACGTTCCCATTAGACCTACGTTTTATCTCCGATATTTAATTAATAACGCATCTTCATTGCCACTTTCAAATCATACACACGAGCTAATTCAATGAAACAATCAATTCTATATTATTATTACTGGGTGTATTGGGATTACAACGTAATACAATGTTAAAGTGACCTTATTACTTTCAAACACGAATGAGAGTTTTGAAGGTCAATACCAACAAATGATAAAAGCAAGAATAGGAACAGCAAAAGAAGCCTTTAGGAGGAAGAAAAGTCTGTTTTGTGGTATCTTAAATAAAGAGTTGAGAAAAAGACTTATAAAGTGCTTCGTGTGGAATGTTTTACTGTATAGGACGGAAACATGGACATTAAGTAAAAGTGATGAAAAACGGCTGGAAGCCTTCGAAATGTGGGTGTGGAGAAGAATCGAAAGAATTAGTTAAGTCGAGCGGAAAACGAATGACAGGGTATTAGAAATGGTAGGGGGAAAAGAACACTTTTAGATATTATTGAGAAGAGGGGAGAAACTGGTTGGGACATTGGCTGAGAATAAATTATATCATGAGCCACGTGCTAGACGATATGGTGGCAGGAAAGAAAGGAAGAGGGTGAAGAAGGCTACAATTAATGGACGATATAAAAACAGAAAGATCATACGTGAAGACAAAGAGGATAGTGGAAGACTGTGGAGCGTGGAAGCTTCTCAGCTATGGCAAGTGACCTGCGAATAATGGCAGAATATCTATGAGGATGATGATAATGATGATGTTGAAAATGTTGAACAGAAAGCCGGATACTGAAACAATTATATGTTTCTATCAGTATTTAAACTACTTGAAAAGGAGCAATGGAGAATACAGCTACTATGGATTATAAGCTTCGTTTTATCATGGGTCATAAACATGTTTTAATAGATAGGATGTTCCGGGAATAAACCTACAAACTTCGCATACGTATTCAGAAGCTCAATACAAAAAAAAAAAAAAAAAAAAGTACTTGCTACTTTGGTCGGAAACGCCTATTTATGGAGACGAGGCCAATTAATAGGATATGCCTTACCTAAATTGAACCCATTTTCGTAATTGGTTGTTTTGGATCAAAGTGGCAGTTATTTTGTTCTTGTATTGAAAACCTAAACATATATGCGAAGTTAGTCAGTTGCTTAATTGACTCTAGGTACTCTGTGACCAGTTCTACTAATCATCTTAAATTTGACCACGTGCCCCATCTATCTGATTAAGTGTTTTCGACCAATCTTGCAGATAAACGTTTCTCTTGTACTGGAGTACTGAACTCGTATGTGAAGCTTGTCGGTTTAATTTTGGAACACCTTGTATATATCAAGTTTATCGTACTTTCTTTAAAAACAAAGAACAATAGTTCAATGTAAATGAAAAGTATTTAGGGCTATTGTTAAATCGAAGTTCTTAATTTACACAAGCTGTATCCAGTCCTGTCTTCTCTATCAATTTTGTAATAAGTATTTCTGGACCAGTGTCGTGCCGTGGAAAATCAGCGCTCGGGGCGGAGTATACGACGGCGGCCCCCTACATATGAGTGAGGTCGACAGACCAGCCGCGAAGCGCCACCATGGTTGCCGCGAAGCATAAGAAAATTTTTTAAAAATAAATGCTGCTTTTTCTTAATTTTGAGCATTTTTTATGACTTTTTTCCTTCCATTTTATACATGTACACATGCAAATTAAATATTAGATAGAAAAATACTGCTGTTGATCTAAAATATTCCAAGTAATTTTTCTTCTCTCTTTTTTCTTTCTTTTTTCTTTTTCCGCCCGAATTTTGCGCCTTACTTACTTCGGTGCCCGGCGACGTTGCCCTGCTCGCTCCCCCCCAAAGCACGGCACTATTCTGGACAGTTACATGCAGAGGCTACAAATAGGAACTAGTTTTGAAAATCCCATTAAACGACCCAGAATTTAAACAAGATTCAATGCATTCTTTTGATAAATACAAGTAGTTTGTGCATGCCTATGGTCACTTTTTCAGCAAATTAAAAGTTTTTTTCCATAAATATGAACGGTGTTACGAGCGAGGAACACTATCATATTCGAGAGTTGAATTTTTTATTGTCTGTTTTGCAAAATAATATTAGGTTGGTACGAATAAAATGTTTAACCCAGATTCGTCATACCATAAGGGATGTGCTAGAAGGTACGGTGACAGGAAAATGAGGGAGGGAACGAAACATGTAAGTTGATAAACGATATTAAAACAGAAAATTTCTACACGAAGACCGTGGCATGGTAATTCCTCATTTTGCAGCAAGTGACCTGCCAATAATGACAGAATACATATGATGATGATAATGTTGATTTTAGTAGACAATTCGTATATTTTCTAAACCAAACGATTATCCCATGCTTACAAGCTTTTGATATTCGTTGTCTGCATTGCTTTCGTAACAGAATTAACAGAATGTACATTGGATTAACGTCTACATGTAGTTTAGCTTCACCCCTTTTAGTGAGGAGTTAACAGATGAGACTTCTACTGGAAATGTTTTGTTGAGAATCCCTATTGTGTAAAAGAAGCAGGAACAACCTTTATCAAATTAATGCTCTTTGAACTGTGCTGATGATGACGAAACGCTAATTGAATTAGACACACTGCTTTGCTCTACGTGATTCCTTTGTTCTAGACAAATTGAATCAATACTCAAATCTATCGCAAAGGGAATCGCATTCATCAAAGTGATATACATCATTCCTTTGTCTGGATATTGTCTATGAAAAAAGTAAACTTCTTATGAAATTCATCAATATTTCATATAAACCATTATCAACACATTTAAGTTGACAGTCTAGACTTGATAAAATAGACTTTCTGTTTAAAAGAAAATGTAGTTTATTGAATCCGAGACATTTTTACTTCCTTATTATTTATTCATTTGTTTTAAAAGTGTTTTGACATCTTAGGTTAATGAGTTCATCTATTGTTTGCTTATGGAAAGATACACTGAACGAATCATGCAACATTTTGCAGTGAGCCTTTTATATGACTGATTGGCTCGGCAAATTTATTGAATCAGTCATATAAAAGGCCTGTTGTAATGCGATAATAATATTAAAAAACATTTGTTGTAATAGAACGTACGCTGCATACTTCTTAATACATACATAATCATGGCATGCATAATCATAACTAATGGCATTACCTTACACATAATCAATCTTATTGATAGTAATGTCGCACCATTTCGTATGTTGTTGTCGTTTTAGTTAATAATAACATTATACTGTAGGATGACATGTTATAATGTTGATGTTACCCTCTGTAATAATGATTCACTCTGCTATTACTAATACATATTTTCCACCAGAGTGACTATTAGAGGAAGCGATTTGCCAATATTGCGGTCGAGAAAAACGTATCTTGTTTGAATTACCGTTATGTGTAATGTATTTAAAAGTTTGTCATATCAATCCAGCAATGTGTCCTTGTTTCATCGTTATTTAACTAGGTTTTGCTTGCATTTACAGACAATACAACTTTAAGTTTTCGCTTTTCTAGTGCGTAAAGTGAATGTGAAACTATCCCACATTATGAAGTACCAATGTTGCTACGACACATATCTCAATTTTATGAAAACTTGTTCAGAAAACTTCTCTTTTACTCAATTAGAAAGGTGGGTAAAACAATTCAATGATTAAGTTTCTAACTAAGAGAAGCCAAGACTAGGACTATAGTTTAACGTTCCTTTCAACAGCGAGGCTATATAAAACATGGATCTAAATTTTAAGGTGGAATTTTAACCACATGTGTTCCCGCCGGGAATCGGACCTGGGTCTCCCGCGCCGAAGAAAGGAAAACCAAGAGATGTTATTTTACAGGTTCGCTTTTCTACACACGAAACATCTGTGTTGAAACGTTAAAGCTTCCTGTTTCCCCTCTCTCTTTCTCTATCTCTCGCTCGTTAATACAGTAATCCACACAAAAATCAATATAATGTACTACACTAAAATCGTTTCCTACGAAACATGAAACTACAGCAACGTACAAACCACAACTGACGAGTTTCAAATGATGTTACTGTTTAATAATGATTTACACAGATAAAATATTTTATCCTATTCATTAATATGTTTTTCAGGCTATTTCAGCGATCATTTCTTCAGTTTATTACCGGTAGTAAAAGAAAAACCTTTCTGTTTGCTTTTACATAGAACCATGCGTCATGTAATGCATATTAAAGCTTTAAATATTGAGTTGATATAGGCTACTAGACTTTATTAAATACATATTTAAACTACAATTTTTAAAGCATACTTTAAATTCGTGAATATAAAATATTAAGTGTCCTCTGAGTCAAGGAGAGGCACGTTCTTAAATAAAGGAGAATTTATGAAGTTTGTATGACATGCTGTAATGTATTCTGCGCATAATGATATTCCAGGCACTGCATCCTTCTGTGTTACGTTAGTGTAAGAACCAAGACTGCTTTTATGATCAACCTGGTGACAAATGCGGCTTCGAAATCGTATATGATAAATTATACACAGGATATTCAACAAATTAGATTTCTTCCATTATATGGTAGAGTTATATGGTAAAACTATTATTATAAGGAAAATGACCCTAAAATGGTGTACCTAATCACAAAATTTCGTGTATCTACATTTATACAATTATTAATTATTATTATTCTGTAATGATTAAAGATATTACGTGTCAATGTGTTTTCTTAGGATTCTTCAGTTTCTTCCGATATTTTCATTTTACCAATTCTTCCATAATAATTCACTTTCATCAGTCAACCAACTCCTTTAGTGCAAAGGGCATAGTCATAGACCGTTAAACTAAATATTTATTTTATTTTCATTTTGTTACGTGTAGATTTGAACATTTACATACTGTAGGTTGAAATTTATGAATCATTTTCAATAATTCTACGGGAGCAACTATTATTCTCAGTATACCTTTATTAATAATAGTTGTTGGATTTTCTGACTTTCTTTTCCAGTTCTTTGATTCTAGTCTCACAAATGTAATAATTTCTTAAATAGTTGTTTTACTATGTCGCTACAGCTCTGTACGATATTCCTTAATTTCGTTATTGTTCAAAAGAATTCTATTTCTATATCTAGAGAATGGTAAACCCACAAATTTACTAAAAGCAACAGATTAACTCAAAACCATATTTCCTAAACTATTCAATCTAGGAACTTGACATTACGTACGAATGTTTTCCTTTAACCCTACATGATCTTGTCCGAGATTTGAACTCTAAAGGGAAGAAAGGGGGTTAAACTTTTCCTCTAAACTTAGACTATTGATAAGACTTAGTTTTACAAAATTTGTCCTCGAAGATGAAGACAGCGAGTTTAAAGTTGACACCCTAATCACCAGATTTCTGAAGATGTTGAACAAAGAAACTTTAAACTGAACTTTCTAACTTTTAACAGATATTTTTAATTTTTGAACTTTCCCTCTTCTTAACTCTAAACTTTAAATAATACAGAATTTACGAAATTCGATCCCTCAGGAGAGAAAGGAAGTACATTGTTTTTCTCTCCAATAATACTGTGTATTTGTTTTGAAGCACTGTACATACAGGTGCCAAATTTAGTATATGGAGGTATTTTGATTCATAACCTACAAATATTTCTTTGTTTTATTCACTTGCATAAATATCACCAATAGTCAGTGAAATACATAATTTTTGCACCTTTCTTTCGAGCCATTGGATATGCAATTTGATGAAAGAAAGTGTTTTGCTTCAGAGAATACAAATCGTTCATTTGCTGCTGTAAGAACATCGGTGACGTAAATGAGAGATTTTAAAAGGAGAGAGGGCTACAGTATAAATACATAAATATCCGCCACAGAACACAGACATGATTTTGCAAATTATATATTACGATTTTCCGAACTGTTTTGAATACACGAGTGGGTAGGAAGTTGTCAACATACTCATCTTTTCTTTCCTTGAAGTGTTTGCTAAAATGTTATTACATAAAGCGGAATACTGAGTGCTTGCGTCTTTGATATCTTCAATAAAAATAGATTTATTTATTTATTTATTTATTTATTAAGGTAGTTCCAAAGCTTTACCCAGGAAACAATAAAAATTAGGCGAGAGAACCCTGGAAGAAATTTTGTAAGGTAAGATCACAAATTTCATCATGCTGGAATGAGGAAAAGTCCTGCAAGAAACCCAGGAGATTTTCCGAATTGAAAAGATAATCGTTCACCCATGCTGCTTGAGTCAAAATATTGTACCTACAAACGTAACAAAATATGTATTTTAATAGGAAGAGTGCTAATTGGTTTTTTTAAAGCAGGAAATTTTAAAACATAAGGATGTTTACTCAGACCAGATTTTTCCAATAGCCTGACTAAGCTATAGCATGATGCACACTCTGGATAGTGGACACACCTACGAACAAAAAGACAGCAAAGAAAAAAGCATATTAATAAGTATTGTTTTAGTACAGTTATCAGCAACACAATATTCCCTACATCTCTTCATGTCAATATAATAAAAAAAGAAAGAAACTCTTGGAGTACGATTTTCGATTATTTATACATATTTACATTTTCTCTGCGCCAAAAAATCTTCAGTTTACATATTTTCTTAAAATATAATGCAAAAAATATGAATGGAAATGTATGTAGTGTGACTAGAGATTTCAAGCAAGTCTTAGCATATTAGCACATTTTCTATAACTCAAGGAAGATGATTATGTTATTTCCATGTCATAGTAAAGTGCACTCCTATTCGTTCCGACGTTATTTGAGGAACTACTGTCATAATGAAGCATGTAAAAATTAATAGTTCAAAAAAGAAAAAAAAATTGAAATTATCTTCTAGTGTCACCATATACTACTCATAAACAATGCAAACCTCTACCTAGATATATGCTAATTGATGTTGTTTTTGATGTTGCATCCATGTATTTTTTAAATTCTAGTAAATCATCCATGTATTTTTTTAATTCGGAAAATTTCTATTTTTGGAAATAGAAGCCTACGAATTCAGAATGAAACAAAACATAAATACCTCTCTCTCTCTCTCTCTCAAAAAAAATTTTTTTTCTTTGTGAAACATTACGAAGAATGCAAGATGATTTTAACGGTTTTCAGCACTGCGTTTTAATTCTAATTTTAATGCTTTTTTTTAACCTTTACGAAAATGAAAATGTTATGTACCCTCTTCAAAATAAATTCTCATTTACAAAAGCCAAAAAGGTGAAACGAACAAAGTGATCTTTCATGTTTGTGAAAAAAAATATATGAGAAAAATAAGTTCTAATGTTGACGCTAAAATGTATAAAATGAATTATTGTACTTGACTTGAAAATTATGAGACGAAGAATTTCAAAATCTGATGGATAGAGGTTTAAACTCAGATCTATTTGATATCTACATTTTGTCTGTCACCTTAAATTCAAACCGAATATTCTAACTTTAATCTATCCCTATTTTCTTTTTTTTTTTTTTTTTTCAATTCAATACTGCATGAGAAAAAATATTTATGATAATATGCTATTTAAAACGTGAGTTAGCTGATGAAACATACTTTGACGATAGCGGTATCAACTTCTGTATAATAGCTTTGTGGGTAGAGGTGAGTGGAAGTGGGCATTCAAGTACGTATGTTTTGTTGTCAGATATTCAAGCAAAGATCCGACCAAAGATATCCCAAGGGACCTAAGGGGCCCAAACTTACACTGAGGGAGCATGGGCCTCGCTCGATTGCTTTAGGATCAGCACGTGCTCCTGAACAAGAAAATTGATAATTCTTATAATATTCTTAGTTTTTCTAGTTCAACCCTCTACACTATGTAAATGTAAGTATGAGTGTTATATGTGTGTGTTCTACCCGACGATTGGCTAGTAAAGCTAAGCGGGTTCCTTAGGCTAATAAAACAAGGAATAAAGCGACCAGTTTTCTCCTACGGTTGAAGATTGTATGAGGAAGAAAAATAAAAAAATCTGGATTAGGAAATTTATATATACCCTATACAAGAATTTGATAAGAATAGTTTCATCATACAGATATTCACTTCCATATCAATAAATATTTCACGTTATAAAATTGTTTTCTACATAGTACAGTAAAAGGAGCCGAATATGCGTCAGAGGCAAAATACTGTTTTGTTAAAAGATTTCGAAGAAAAGACCCGTTTATCTATATAATATGTTTTGAGTGTTTATGTATAACTTCTACATGGTTGCTTGCACAGTTTTTAATCGACTATTTGTTCGGAAGAGTGTGAGTTTGTGGAAATTTCATTTAAATTGTATTAGGATCCGATAGTCTTCGGAGTTGAACCATAAAACTTCTCAAAGGCTGACACTTGACAGTGTTAATATCGTAGTAGATTGAATTTGTTCTGTGCATGTTGATACGTAACTTCAAGATAGATCTACCGATTTTGAATATCCTTCTTTAGTTTTAAGATAATATACTTACTTTCTCGCAGGATCTATATAAACTTTATCAGGATCTGATGACAGATTTAGGATTTATACCATGAAACTTCGCAACTGATAGTATGAACACCATAGGTAATTTCACGTATAATTTCTTAACGCGTAGATCGATTTTTAAAAAAATATACTTAGGTATATTTGTTGACAAATGTTTCATAGGCTGACTCATTTTATACGCAGTCAATATCCTACCTTTAGATTAGGTAAGTAATTAAACTAGTAGAGTAACTAAAAAGGAAGAAAATTAACAAATTTTAAAGAGAAAGAACTGACTTCAAAAACTCGTAAAAACTAGAAAATTAGAACTTTTTAAGGAAATATTATTAACCAACTTCAACAAAAGAGCTAACAAGGAAAGAATTTTAGGAATGATCCAAAAACATTGCATCAAAAGATTGCGATCTTGGCCAATAATTAGTTTTTAGATCAGAGGTCACAATTTTTTTGAGCGGTCCCTAAATCGAGTTCTTGTACTTTTGTTTATGGAATAAGCACATCATACTGAGTTAAATGATAGCTTGGGTTTGACTACACTATATGTATTTCTCTAGATATAAGGCGTGCAAGAAAATTTTTGATTGAAATATATTAGATCTTTTGATCAGAAGAGCAGAAAACAATAATAATTAAGCGCTCAAAATAAAAAATAAAGCATTACTATTATCCTTAAAAAGTTTTGAAGACTGTGCTAAGCCAAGCAAATTAATACCTCAATATGAGATTAGATTAAATAGTAATTTTATGAGGCATTAATTTGTTAGCTTGGTACGTACTTCAAAAACTGTTTATGAGATACTAGGAATTACTTATTTTCTACTTTTAAGCATTCATTATTACATTTTTTGCCTTTCAGTATGTATATCCTATTTTTATAACTTTTGTTAAAGTAGGTTAATATTTTTTTTTTAAAAAAGTGTGATAGTTATTCATTGTCCTACATCAATTATGCAAAGGTGAATAAGAAAATAAGTACAGTAATAATATTGAAGGGCTTGAAAACTTATTATTAATATGCTATAATTATTCAACTTGATTACTAAACGTTAATTTAGGTAGTTTATTAAGTTTAAAATATTTAATGTTCAAATTTTACTTAAAAATTAAAGTCTACTATTAAATATTACCATAAGCTCCTCTGTTGTTGTTTCTGGTATATATCTGTGAACAATTTCTCTGGCATTTCTTAATACGTCATCAATTTACTTTAATTATGATTGCAACGTGAACATATAAATCCCATACACGATATAGATTGTAGTTAAACAATCTCTTAAACTTAAACAGTATATTATTACAGGTGTATTAACAAAAATATTATTGGTGCGGTTTTACTATACGGATCCATAGATTGTAAAAAGCTGTTCCTACTACTACTACTTATACCATGAATCCGTATAGTAAAACTGCATGATATTATTAGCAGAAACGCTAATAATTTTATGGTCAGCAAACAAGTTTCATCGTGTCCGTGGATTTTTTAGAGGCACTTCTGCCTCGTACTATGTTCTCTCTGCAACAATTCTTCCGTAATCGTTTGTGTGGTTTTATGTTATTCGCCATCTTCACAATAAAGGGTATATCCATGGGACGTTCACGGAAGAAAATCAATGTTGTTCATTAATATAAACAAGCAATAACTTCTTTCTTGACCTCAATATAGGTTCTACATGTTCAGGTGCATACCTAGACTCCAATCACTTATATCACTGAATTTTGTTACGTATAATTGTTTTGTAATATAGCAATTTTGATGTAAAAAGTGACGAAAATGATGAGCTGATGATGAGAGATGGCGGACGAACCTCCGTCCAATAAAAAGCAAGATAATTTCAAAGTAATCACAAAATTTTGCATAGGAAAAGGAGGTCTGCTGGCACATGTAATTAGGAGTTAGGTTAATAGTGTAATAAAAGAAAATACTGTATATACAATCGTATCTCAAAAAGATAAGCAAATTTCATACTACTCATGATCATACGAAGTTTCGGTTTGTAATTTATCATTTACTTCTAGTTTAACTTACTATGACTTATTAAATACTTTACAGTGTACGAATAACAGATATTTTGACGTTATTACATTAACTAATTTTATGAATATATCTTTAATATGTTCTAAATATACTCAACTTTTTTTTGGTTAAATTATACGGAAGAACTGACAAATTGGCTGTTGTGATACAGTTGTCAATTTACAATCGAATGTAGTATAAGAAATTCAGTAAACTAATGACAGGTATTAAAATAATGATGACATATAATCTTAAATATATATATTATTTTAATATCAAAAATATTTTCCCCATTTTACCATGGAAATGATTTAACAACAGCAAAATAGTAACAAAATCAAGGATGCACTGTACTTTTACTCCTAAATTTTTGTAGTAAACACACCATTTCAATCGTCTGGTGGTATTCCCATGGAGTTGGCAACTCGACTTGCAAGTTGCCATTTCTGTCGTGCCGCCCCCGCACCATCGTGAAGTTTCGCCCGCAATCGATACACCGTCAGGACGGGTTCATTCCGACACCCAGGAAAGGGGGGAGAGGGGAATTCGCCTCATTGACAGGTCTATGAATGGAAGATTATCTGGAGATTAAAGAAATGTCATCTTCCAAGTGGAATAAGACATCTTTCGAGAGGATTTTAGTTGCCAAGACCAACAGTCTATGTTTGTAGGATTTCTAATCCACATAGTAAGGAGATGTGTCAATAATTACTATACGTTTATAGGTATTATGCATGTATGTGTGTGTTAAGAATATACGTTTAAATGTAAGTCTAGAGTCAAAATGTTAAAATATGGATTAGTACATATTTACGAATGAAACAACGATTGATGTAAACTGTACATTTTTAAAGTTTAGTGTTGATTAAATAGGAAAACTCCATAAATACTGCAAAACATTCATTGTGAACTGCGAAATAAATAAATGAAATTTACTAATAATATTTGTAATATATATAAAAATATCAGATTTACGGTAACTAATTTGCGATGTTTTAGCTACGGTAATGTAGTTGATAAGTCTGCCAAATGAGTATCTAGGATTTGATCCTTATTTGGGTCAATAACTTATTCCTCACATTTCACCTTCATTCCAATGTGGTTCGAAGCCTCTTTAAATGAGTACCTGTGGTAATCTGGTAAAGTATTGACTGCCAAAGCCGAACCATGGACTATATTCCGCCATGAATGAAAAACAGTGTTTAATCTTTACCACCACACACAGTCCTTGTGCTGTAACGACTTCTTCCAGAAAGAGAGGAGGAGGGAAGATCACTTCCTTTTCAATATATCAGAAAATATATTTGGCACATAACCTTAAAAACCTTCATTAGTGTTGGGGGTATGAAATACAGTTACAACTAATAAAAACTCTATTTCCAGCAAGAAGAAAACTATGATACAATTAACATGTGCGCCGACTACGTGGGTGCTCCGGGCCTCTAGCACCCACACAAATAATCTTATGGGTGCGGCACACCCACAAGATTTTTAGATTGAACCGGATTTGAACCCATTTCTTTTGAGTTTAGGTCAGCGGGTTACCGACAAAGGAAATCAATAAAAAATATCGAGATTCCCCTAAAAACATACAACACGTCCTACCATTGATATGCACCCACATAAATTTTGGAAAGTCGGCGCCGTTGTCAATTACGTATGTCATGCTATGAATAGTTGTTCCACTATGCTGCATGCGGTCCTAGGTTCGATCCAAACTCACACTAAGTTTATGTTGTGGTGGACGTGAGCTTTCTAGCTGTTTTCCCCCTTCCTTCAACTTTCCTATTCCATCATTATTGTGCATCTCATTATAACCATTTTCCTTAGACTCAATGCATAACCATGAAACTTAAACTTTTTTAAAAAGAAAAATAGTTTTTTCACCACATGTATAATACGGATCATATAAATCAAGAAATTTTTAAAAAGTTTAATTTCTCCAGAATTAGCAATAAGAAAGAATTTGTTGCTTAATTGTATAAACTTTGAATTGTATTAATGAGTTTGACAAAAATGTCAGAATACCTCACGATACAGGTTAGTTTATGATATAAATCCGAAGGAAATTAGGCACTTTCATTGGGTATCATTGTAACATATTAAGATGAACACATAATTGTATGTTTTCCTCCTGGAAAAATAAAAAACGAATGTACAAATATTGTGTTAACTAACACGTTATTCACGAGTATACTATAATAACTATTGACAGAACACCGATCTCGAAAAATAACGTATTGGTTCAAAAGCAATGATTAAATTGACACTTAACTTCAAACAGATTTATGAATTGCTTTTCGACTAATCCTTTTCGAATATTTCGGAAGCTGTTTTTTCTTCAATAGCACATATTAACATACCCTTTCCGGATCCCGGCTTTTTGGGCTATTTTTTAGACTTTCAGTCAAGCAGCTACTGCATCGTCACTATTTATCCTAGGATCATGGTTCATACCTCGTTCTCTTCAGAATGGAGCTGGCTTTCAAATGGTACCACTTGCATGCTCATACCGTATACCAGGAGCGGGAAAAATTATGTCAAAGGGAAAATTTTGGAGGGAAATTTTTCTCGCACTTTGGGCCTCTGGAGCGGCCCTGTGTGAACATAGACATCTAAAAAAATCTGATAAATAGTACTTGGTATATTGAATGTGTGTGCACAATTTCAATCTTCTAGGTGCAAAAATAAGCCCGCCATAAAATATATATACCGACATCGCCCCATATTCCCCTATACAAGAGTATATTTTGAAAAAAATTCCCTGACACATCCCTAATTACCCTAGGGTCATGTTTCGCACATCATTATCTTCAGAATAAAACTGGCTTTCAGACAGTATGACTCACGTGTCTCCATCATGTACATAAGGCGGGAAAATCCCGAAGAAAGGAATTTTTTGTCTAAATATCCCGTTTTTCAACTTTCAGCCCCTCTGGACCCCCCTATTTTAACGCAGAGATCTGAAAAAAATCTGATAAATACTATTAGGTAGGCTGAATGTTTATACACAATTTCAATCTTCTAGGTACAAAAGTAAGCCCGCCAAAAAATATATATACCGACAATGTACCATATTCCCGTATACAGAGGGATTTTTTTAAAAATTCCCTGAGACATCCCTAATTACCCTAGGGTCATGTTTCGCCCATCATTCTCTTCAGAATAAAATTTCCTTTCAGACGGTATGACTCACGTGTCTCCATCATATATATAAGGCGGGAAAATCCCGAAGAAAGGATTTTCGGGGGTAAAAATATCCCTTTTTTCAACCCTTTGCCTCTCTGGTTTCCCCCCTGTTTTAACTCACAAATCTGAAAAAAAATCTGGTAAGTACTACTCGGTGGACTGAATGTTTGTGCAAAATTTCAATCTTCTACGTGCAAAAATAAGCGCGCCAAAAAATATTGAACAGAGGCTTAATAAATGAAAAAAATATATTTTAGAATTATGACGTCATCACCTCCTATGTCTTGACGCAGGAAGGTGTGAAACCATACGTAAGGTCTTCTACAATGCCTCTGGACTTGAAAAAAACGGACGAAAAGGCTCAAATAGGAGAGTTATAACGCAATGTACCATGAAAAACGCGTATGGTACAAAATGTACCATAGGATCCCCAAATTGACACTTGACTTCAAACAGATTTATGATTTTTTTTTAGATTAATCCTTTTCGAATATTTCGGAAGCTGTTTTTTTCTTCAATAGCACATATTAACATGCCAATTTAATCAATGGTTTCCCAGCAATTTGCTTACATCACTTAACATAATATAAACTATGATACATATAAGCCATTTTTTTTTTTCAAAAAGAAAAATGCGTCGGCCGCAACGGCTCACTGGTAAAGTGTTCACCTCTTCTGTATGGGGCCCTTGGTTCCACCCAGCTCGCGCCACGTGAGTTTTGTGGTGGACAAACATCGTGTGCGTGGGTTTTCTCGGGATTCTTCCAGTTTCTTCATTTTACCATTTCATTCATTTCTCATCATCACCATTTCCTTTAGCCTAGTTGGCATAGCCGTTGCACATGAAACTGAAAGAGTTTAAAAACATGCGTCTGCTTTGTCCTTGAGTACTCGCCATTATTCTTTATCTAGAAGTTTTAATTCGAACACTGTAGGAATACATCGGTTTTGAATTTAATCAACAACTATCTCAAACACTTCTTGACAAGAAAAGAAAATCTATCTGACATCATGAGTAGTGAAAAACAACTTACTTTCGGTTGTGAGTAGCGAAAAAATTTTCTAACAACGGGTAAAAGTAATAAGAACTACCATAGATGTGATTAGTGAAAAAAATGTATCTATGAGTGTGAGTCGCGATAAATATTATAAGTGTACATGAAAAATGAGAAATATCGTATCAACGGGTAGGGAAAAAACACATTTCCTTCGAATGTAGAAGGTGAAAAATCTTCTTCTATGAAAGTTAATAGTTTAGAATAATTATGTTAAATTATAAATATTAAACTCCTGACTAACTCTGAAATAATATTTTTTTCATAGTTAGTGAGATTTGTTATTCAGCAAATTGTAAGCATAAAAAAATCGATTTCCAAGTTCACATTTCCAACAAATGTTCAGTTTTTATTGAGTTCTCAATATCTCTTCAGCTGGACTTATGCGGTTATGGAAGTCACGGCTTCAATTGCTTCTGTACTAACTATATGTAAAAGAAAAGAGTTTTCATATGTACTTGAGTATGGATAGAAAAAGAGCTAAACTATGAATTTCTAATTTACAAACTCAGTTTACTTTAATTAATCAACATTAAGTAATAGGAAAGAGTCTTCAGAACACTTTTGACTCTTTAAATTGTCGCCAGCATTTAAATTAAGCTTTTACATTATGAGACAGAGATTGTTATCCTTGACTTTGCTTTTCCGCTCTTAGGCAGGATATTAAGATGTAATAGGCTTCCGTTGCAGTTTAGATTTTAAGACAAGATACCTGTAGAGAAGTTGATTACAAAAAAAGGATTACAGAGAAAGGAGAAAATACATTTTTCACTTTTTGTCATGAGATAATTATCTCTTTCTCTCTGTCTCTCTGTAGGGAATCCGCTGTTATACACACTCCATCTATTTCTCTCTCGTTGTTGCATCCAATGACGTTTATCCGCTATGAACAAAAGCCATGCCTCCTCTCATGAAGGCGAGCGAGACCTCTTCAAAATCCTCTTCAACCGCTCTCGGAAGCGCTTTATGCTTAACAACTGATAAGAATCGTAAACGACGACGTGCATGTGTCAAAAAGTGTCTCTTTTAGAGGATTTTAGAGGAAAGGAGAGAAGAGAAAGGTCCTCATTTTGCGACGTACAGGGTGTTCAACCAGAAAACAACTGATCAAAAAGCAGATAGATATCTAGTTATGTATTGAAGGCGTGGCTCAAATAAACTTGTTTGATATTATGTAAGATACACTATGTATAAAATATACGTTTTCAGTTATACGTTTACTGTACGTTAAGTCCAAAAACTACAGGATTTACACGTGTAACTTATGTTTTTACGTACGCCACATAAGATTTTTTCTAACTGTAGTTTCTCTATATAGGGGCCTACGTTGTAAATGGATGTTTACACATGGCAACATGTAGCATAAAACTGAACATTACAGTGAAGACAATTTGCCAAAGACAAAGAACAGCTGGACATATGAAGGATCTTCATTACCTTAAATAGTTTAGAGCTTCATTAAACCTAGATCCGGGTCTGCATGTGTGTCACTAATAGGAGTGTCTATATCACTGTTAGCAGACGACAAGATCAGATATTTAACGAATTTCTTTTTAATATGCAATCGTAGCTATAAACAATCCGTTCCAGCAGAATTAGTAACTATGATTTGGTAACGAACGACATATCATTTAACATCACAAAAGTCCGTTATTGTCGAATATTTCTAGGAAACTACGCATCACAATTTTGCCTAATCTTGCCATTATATAAGAAATCTGAGTTTCATCACCACAGAGACAAAACATTTAATTGGATTCAGTCCTGTGTCAACCTAATTCACTCAGAATTATCATTATGGTCCCGTGTAGCGTAGTCTCTAAAGCTCTGGTCTTTGGGGCGAGCAGTCCCGAGTACGATTTCTAATGGGGACACTTGGTCGAAAAAGTATTATCCTGACTGAGGTTTTCGGCATTCACATTAAGCCAGCGCGAGGTTGTCTACTACAAACTCCATCGTGTGAGGATCGAACCATGGATCCATCGCACAGGAGAAGAACGTTCTAGCACTGAGCCATCATGTCATGATAAACTGAAGAGGTTAATGTAAATCAAACTATTCTATCTGTAAACGAAATACGATTTGCGTGTCAAATTATTAAGAATGTATACGCGAACCCTAATAACTTGATGATGTCCTAGTTTCTTAGTGTCATTATGACACACACCGAACAATCTTCTCCTGCTATCTGCAGGTACATTTCCGCAATTATGCTAATTACATAGTGTTCTGTGGTTTGATATAGCTCGCTCCACTTAACAAGTGAATTTCATCGGAACTGGCGCTAAGCACTTGGTTCGCCCGAAGCGCTCAAATATAAAGAAATAAATAACACAAACTTTTCAGGAATACATTTTCATATTAGTTATTATTAATCAGATATCGATTGATACCAATAACTATCGTTCAATGATACTATTTGTAATATTTAATAACTTTGCACATGGAATGTTTTTTTTTTTTTTTTTTTTTTTTTTTTTATAGCAACAAACTATGTACAGCACTTGCGATTATACATGATTTAAAATAATTGGATTCTTCGCATTTCGGATCACGTCAAGAAAAGATTTATTAAGTAGATTCGCGTGACAGTGTCTTCGTAATAGACAAAGGAAGCCTCAGAAGTTATGTCTTATGAGGCTTCCATTCGATTGGCCTTCCGTGTTGTTGCCTTGACCTTTAAATACGACAATAACATACATCACTGTGCTATATTTTCTAGACGGGATATTCATCCTCCTCTCTCCTCAAAAATAAATAAAATAAATAAGTAAATAAAAAATAAATAAAAATAAAATAAAATGCAATAAAATAAAATAAATAAGTGAATATGGTATGCAATCTAGAAGTGTGTACGTTGTGAGGGAATTTATTCTATGCTTTTTAAATCCTAAGTTATCTAGAAGCATTGGAATAAAGGCAATTAGTAATCAACTTTACTAAAGAAAGTAGAGAGAAACTACCTCTTCTATGTCCTCTTGTCATTAGTTGTTGGCCCCAAGCCTTTGGCCCACTGTACACTAAAAGGTTACAATTGTGTTTAGCAGCCCTGTAGCCAGCTCAAAAATGAACGAGGGGGGAGGTGAGCCAATCATATTATAGTTCATCACAATATTACAGTTCATTTACTAGCCTACCATGAAAATTTTATGGGGCCAGTAAATTTTAAAGGTTGCTCGGGCCCCCCTAGCTCCCTCGTGGATATGGGCCTGGTGTTTCATTGAAAGCTCTTAATTGTTTGCTTTAAACAAATTTTTGTTTTGTTTTATTAACTCTTTATTTATTTATTTATTTATTTATTTATTTATTGAGTTTGCTCCTATCACCCCGAACTTCATACCATATATTTGAGTAATTATTCGAGGGTTTTCGTTATGTATAACAATGCCGCAGGTAGCTACATCTATTAGCGTGATGCAGGCAAGTAATAACGCACATAGCGACATCTATTAGCACAACTGTTTACTACTAGGAATTAGCGTGATGAACTTAGATGTTTGCTATTTATTAAAGGAGTTCTCATTCCTCTTCTTGCTTTCAACAACCAACATTATACTTATCTTAAGTCGATTGTGTAACATTTCAGGATATTAGAGCTATTCGCAGACTGATATGTTTTTGTATTACAAATAGGATAGGCAACCAACATGTCTTTATTGCCATGCAGGCTGCATAGAAGCTAGGGAGTGATATACATTTTACAACGGATGTGGGTAGTCACTTTTAACGTCACTGTTACTCATGATGGCGTTGACGGATTGTCTCTTTTAACGAACTCAACCGTTATAATTGCTCTAAATGTCTATTGCAAGAGACAGAAATCAGAAATTCGTTTTTATCCAAGAGTTACTGTACGGAGTAGTATATATACTAGCAGAAAAACATCAAGTCAAAATGCGTGATCCTGAGTAGGAAAATGCTATTTTCAAGCACAAAATGTTATACAAATATGATCAAAAAGGAGTTCAGTATACTCTGTGAGGACTGTGATATCTGCCTTTACCTAAAATAGACCATGGTGAATGACTGAATGAATGAAGAAAACAAAGCCACAGATTGGAATACGTTGAAAACATATGCGAAAGATCACTAATGCTTATCTTTTAAGAATACGATGGTTGTAGAAACTAAGCGTTGCATTTATGTCACATTCTTTAAATATGTTTTTATGTATATTTACTCTTGTGTTTCATTTTTTGACGTTCATTTATTCCAATATGTTTTCTTTTCATATATTGTTTTCATAATTCAACTTAAAATTTTAATCAATCTTATATTGAGTGGTTAAGTGTAAGCGAAAGGATTTCTAACAAATCAGCCGTAATGTCACGGTATTATACTTAGCTATATGGTAGAAATTTTTCTATAGCAATAAAAATTTAAGTTTTTTGAGTTACTTCGACAAAAGTTTTACTTTTACTTTCCCATACATTATTTTTACTCCGGTTTTAAGTAACCGGATATTTTCTTTTTGTTCTGGTTGCCTTGGAGTATTCTACTTCCGTGAGCCTTGATCAATATCTGACTATTGTAGAATGAAATTCGATTCAACAAAGATAATTTTGCAATGCATACAATTGTAAAGGTACAGTAGTGAATACGCATCAATAATACATATCACAAATGTCCAGTAGGAACTCAGAGAAGGAATTTTAGGGTTTCCCACAAATGATTGATTTCGTGTTACACTTATTAGAGAACCTTTGTTTGTCCATAGTTGTTAACTTTGGACTAACTTTTAACTTTTTTTTAACGATAATAATGTTTTAAATGATGTATGCGGAAGGTTTAACATGTGACGAATTCATGTAGAAAACACTGCACACAATCCTTTTCTAATGCAAATATAATAATAATAATAATAATAATAATAATAATAATAATAATAATAATAATAATAATAATAATAATAATAATAATAATAATAATAATAATAATAATAAAGAAATGTAACCGACATTACAACTAGTTTTAAACTTAGGCATACCCATTCCGAAACATACACATTGAATGCGTCAAACGATTTTATGCCATTTTATTTCAGTACTTCGCTTTCTGATTTTATGATTCACAACTTTCACAGTACTTGAAATAATAATGAATGAATTGAACCCATTACACATGAATATATTGCCTACATCATCACTTGAAATCCATTATTATCTTTTTATGGGAAAAGAAAATATTTCACATGTGGAATTTTTTTTAAAAAGTGAAAAATTGCTATGTATGTTATTTAAAGAAAGGAAAGAAAAGAAAACATGAACATGGAAACATTTTGAATCTTGAAAATCTACAATATGCCATATTCGTGTCTCACATTAGAATTAAAAGAGTGCCTTCCAAGTGAAAAAGCAACAAAGGCCCTAAAGCTAGTTTCGCTGCTACTGTATTTAGTACATCTATATCACACGGATCTACTCCCGTCGTTCTAAATGTTATTTCAATTATCACACTAGTTTAAATGAATGTACAGGAACTGTATTTTCATCCTGACTCGTAGGTAATAAGATCATATTTTCAACAGCATATCCCACCACTAGCAATTAAGAAAGACCTTGAGCTACGGACATAAAAAAATCCTATTACATTCTTCTTAATGACCTACTTCATTACAAGCTTTCTTTCCTTTTTATTACTTTCATCAAGATTAGGAAGCTTCCGGGCGGCGGCTTGTAAATGATACATATTTATTATTTTTTTTAAGCGCAAAAGGGCGTCGTTACAGTTATCTTGTTAAGAAATGAACTCATGATTTCTAGAAAGTTACAACCTTGAGTAATGCAAGTTGTATAATTTAATGGGCATACACGAGAGTTATGACTAGATCTACACGCAAATTTTATCTAATGCTAAAATATTCCGATAATGAGAACGCGAAAAAAATGGCGTCATTGGATAGACTGTAGGCTACAGTCCTAATTATATTGGTAAGTTATACATTATTACTTTCAAGGGAAATCAACAAATATTAGACATAAAATTGTTTTCTTTGATAACTTTACAACAGATTCCATCATTTAATTTTCGAACACTCATCTGTGGAGTAAGATTCCTGATTCCAATGTTACTTTATCACATTTAGACGTAGGGGTTAATAGGAGCTAAGAAATAGGCTTTGTATGGGGTAATAACTTTTACCTCTTACTTTTACATTACATGCAGTTTTTATGAGCCTCCAGGCAAATTTTCTGTGGTAGCCCCGGAATTTCAATTTTGAAAAGATCACAAAATTTAATAAAAATGCCGTAAAAGTACATTTTTTGTTACGGCCTCCTCCACATTTATCAGGGTTGATCTTTCTCATGAGTGTCACCGCATGTATCCGTGAGTCATTCATTTAATATCGTACATTCTCCAACAATTCAGAGAGGAAATTGTAAAACTAATAAAAGTGAAGGCCCCTACCAAAAGTAATTTTGAGGGAAAGGGTGTGTCTAAATAAAAAGTCTTCAATAGAGATATCTGGAACGCCATGTTATCTAGAGGCGTGATTTGGGAAGGACAGGGAACAATTCTACCCTGAGTTTCAGAAATATAGGTCAATTGTATAGTAATTAAAAACACGAAACTCTTATGTGGATGGAGAACGTTACCCTCTACCACCTACCACCACCAAGCAATATTTGAAATGACGGTAGTGATGTTATCCAATGTAAATTTAATCATTTCCAGCCGGTTAAAATATCCAATAACTACCTTCAGTACTGTCTTGATGAAAGACGCCGCTTAATGTGTAGCTGAAGAAATTGAAACGCAGTTAAATAATGTTTAAATATATTTAAAGAATTTCGAGCAAGATAGAAAACTAATGCTGGGAAATTTGGGCGTCACATGTCAATGATTATTGTAAATTAACAGGAATAAATACGTACTCTTGTAAGCACATAATGTATTTAGAACGTTTATATAACTTAGACAAAATTTAAGGCTATCTCGTCTCAAAAATGTGCTGTAAAAGTGATGTCTCGACTGGAAAAATGTATTCTTCTCTATTGGAAGAGCTGTGTATCGACTCGAATTTTGTCAGGAAAGTTCTGTCTCGACTCGTCTCGTGCGCATCCCTACTTAGATCATCTACGACTAAATGGCTAGCACTTAACCTTTAGTTGCGAGAGATGCAAATCTTTGAATGCAAGTAATACGTTTGTTTGTCCACATTTCATGGCTAAACTGCAGGCCATCATGTGCTTAAAGGTCGAACTCTGCATAACCAAATATCTAACCATTCATTGATTCTTCACCAATAACGTTTGTTTTATCACTAGGACAGATAAGCAATTTTAACAGAAAAACTGAGGGGTGTCAGTATTGATTTACTTCTTACGTAAAGCAAATGAGGGATTGTGCATAAGAAAGTCGATTTATATATTTCTTGTTTATCTCTTCTGTCTATCCGCTACAAGATTACTTTTGTAAAAGTTTTGTGATAGATGCAATATTGAGGCTTTAGAATCATCAATATTTGATGAAGTTAGAATCATTCAAAATTACGGATATGAACTCAACCTTAGCTTAGGGAAAAGTTACCTTAGCTTTCAGCAGAAGTTCAAGGAAACCGGTATATTGAACAAATAGTTTACAAGTTTGGAGAAACTTGACGTGTTTTAATGAGGCTAGAACGTAAATATACAAACAATAGAAAGTAAATATATAATTTAAAATTATATATATGATATAACATATATTTTTATTTCATATTGTATGCATTATTTGAACACGTAACTCTCTGGTTTACATTTTGGTCCCATAGGGTACTGGCATATATTGAATTTAAAGATAACACTGAACATCCAAGAACCTATTTCATGTGGCATCATGTCTAATTCACTACTGTTAGAATGTACGAACAAAGTCCAGGTTCTCCTTTGTGATTATAGAGACTTCCGGTATTCCCCATTTTGTACATACTTTTCTCTTTAATACATTACAGAATTTACTAGTGCTACTACTGCTACTATATTGCATACAAATAATAATAATTATTATTATTATTCAGTGTTATTAGCATTTGACGAAAAATGTAGATGAGTCATGCACTAAACATTAGGACTTATTGGGAGCATGGTGACTCAGTGGTAGAGTGTTTACCTCTAGTGCGTGTAATCCTTGGTTCAATTCCCGACCAAGTAATTTTGTGGTGGACAACATCCTGCCCGTGGTTTTCTCCGGGTACTGCCATTTCTTCCCACATTCTCATTCCACCAATTCTTCCATCATCATTCACTTGCTTTAACCATCGTCCCGCTTAGCCTAAAGGGCATAATCGTGGTACGTTATCACTGCGAAATTAAAATACCGCTAATTTTACTGTAATTATGTGATATCTTCAAATAGATAAAAGATAATCGAAAAGTGGATCAAGACCTCCGTAGACGATGTTATTTTGCATGAGATACCGTTATCACGAATCACCTAGTAGCTTTCCGTTTTTGCAGTTATTTAGAAACGCGAAAATAAATGCCGATTTTCTAAATGTCTGGAAATCGAAAGCAGATAAATGAGTCATGATAACGGTATCTCACGCAGAATAATATTCTCTAGGGAGGTCTTGTTCCACTTTTCGATTATCTTTTATCTATTTGAAGATATCACATAATTACTGTAAAATTAGCGGTACTTTAATTTCGCAGTGATAGGGACTCTTAAATAAATGAATCACGAAATAAGCATAAGGGAACAGAGCTTTTGTAAGGAAATAAAAAAAAGGCAGAGATGTTTCTCTTTCTGAACACGATTACACACTCACGATCAAAAAGTTTTTTGAGAATACCGCACATAATCCTTTTGCTATGACGTGGGGCATGATAGCTTAGTAGTAGCGCTTGCTTCTGGTATGTGGAGTCTCTGATTCGATCCCCAGCCAAGTAAGTTTGTGGTGAACAATATCGTGCTCGTGGGTTTTCTCGGGGGTACTTCTGTTTCCTCCCAGTTTCTCATTCCACCAATTCTTCCATTATCATTCACTTGCTTTAATCATCTTCCTTAGTCTAAAGGGAATACTCGTGGGACGTTAAACTGAAAGATTTTATTTCTTTTCATTAGGAACTTATTAAGCTGAACTATATAATATCTGTAGGTGTAAAAGTTCCCTACCTGGTTCTCGACAAAATGGAAGAAAAATAACTTTTTTTTTTTTTTTGTAAACCTAAAAGTTGATGCAGTACGAGCACCATGCTTTTGACGCAAAACTAATACTGAAATGTAGTTACCCTCATTTAGCACCTTATTACGACACCAGCACGACGATAATACATGGTACGGCGAATGAAGTATAGCCTAAAAGCATAATTAACTATTACATTGTAATTTCTGTTTGGCTAAAATATTGTCAATCGATATGTTATACCGAGCTGGGCAAAATAACATACTTATAGATCCATTCTCATGCGTAGTTTCCGAGAAAGTAGAAAAATTTTTGAATTAAAAAAGTATATCATTCCTTGCACATAACAATTATTGACAGATTTTATTTTACTGCAATAAATTGTTATTTATGTACTTATATCTATAGCAAATTACGCTATTATATTGTATTTATTGTACTTACTATTTACGTACAATAGGCACATACTATTTGTAATTTCTCCATTTCAATTATGATACAGAGATACATGTTACACTTATCTTAAATAAAATTAAATTCTTTTCAACCAAAATATTCATTTAAGCTATGGAAAATATTGGTTTCAGGTTAGTATAATTCTTTTGAAATTACTGACATGATGAATTGTGAATAAGAATAGTTATATATACCCAGTTTACATGATTTAACATATAATATTGTGGTAAGAAATAAAAATGACATGTTTCTTATGATTTCCGTTCTCTTGTTCATTTGCAGGACGTGGCGTTCATCAACCCAGCTAACGTTGTGTTCGTCTACATGCTGGTACGAGAACTGGTGAAAGATGACGTGGAATCGGAGCACGATCTGCAGGCAGTGGTTCTAACATGTCTCTATCTCTCTTACTCATACATGGGAAATGAGATCTCTTACCCGCTCAAACCGTTCCTCGTAGAGGACAACAAGGACAAATTCTGGGACCGTTGCATACTCATTGTGAATCAACTGTCCAAAAACATGCTTCGCATCAACGCAGAGCCTGGATTCTTCACCGAAATCTTTACCGAGTTGAAGGCCTGCGGTACTGCGGCTTGACCACCTCAACCTCCAGCTCCGTTTGAGCAATATGTGACAACCCTTTGACCCCATCCAAGAACGAGCTGCTATACCATTTTCCGGTATATTGCTGCTCGTTGATTATATTAAAATATTTATATATTTAAAAAAGAAAACAAAGATATTAGGAACTTTAAAATACAGTAAATTAATTAAATACTCAATCGTACATACTAGATGACATTCTAACCTGTATGTTAAGAGAGAGATTTTACAGTGCATAAGAATTAAAAAAAAAATCTCACAGTATTGCACGGTAAAATTCTGCCCAGACAAGTTTAACTAGAAAACATTCGAACGATACACTTTTTCTAAAAGTTGAAACTTACAGATGTAATTAATCAGACTTTAGACTGTTTTCTGCAAAACTTTTTGGCTCTAGATTTTACCGTAGCTTTATTTCCTATATATATACATATTTATATTTAAGGATAGATAAAACAGTATCCCTTCCAGTTTGTAGCTATTTTTGTTGGTTTTAAAGAAAAAAATCATAAGGCATATTATATATTATGATTATGATCTAAAACAATGGACAAGATTTTGCATCTATATCCCATTAAAGATAAAGTTGATCAAGGCCATCTCATGTCAGAGATCGAACCCGGTAACAAATATTATATAACTTTATTTCTCAGCAGAGCGTGCAATTTTAACAAACGCTGCTAGACTATTGGTTCTACTTATATCTCTATCTATCTATCTATACATTACACACATACAATAGTCATTTCATGTTAGGAACAAGACTAAACATTATGAAATATATAACCACAACAATTCTATCATAAAGATAAAGAAATAGTAACACTGCTAACAGTAACAATATGAAAGTTTATCAATAAGTAAGGTGACCAAAGAAAGAAATTTTTGAGCGACACAGTGGCAATAACACGAAAAGACTAAACTAAAAAAAAAAGGAGCGAAAGCTATCGAAACATATTTCGGTGAACAATAATATAAATTTGTATGTATTTAAAAAAAATAATAATGACAAAGATACAATAAGAAAATGGCGTATTATTTCCTTGCTGTGGTGCGACAATAACAGCAATTGCGCCCCATACATAATACATGATATATATACACACGCATATATATATAAATACACACTCACAAATAAAACGTAAAAATAATACAGAAGAAAATACTGTATAATAGATGTCGCAGAAAAAAAATAAAGTTTACTGCTTTATTCGCCATTTTTGTATTTGCATGATGGCCGGGACTGTGCTGCAATAACGCGCAGGCGCAAGCATAAAAGAATATATACCTATATATATATTCTATATCTACATATATAAGTACGTATAAAAACGGTTTAATGAAAAATCTTTGAAAAAAAATATATACTGTACATTAATGCGCTGCTTAATCCTTTTGTTACAAACCTTGTAAAGAAGTTTCTGGAAACGTAATATGTATAGAAGTATATTTTCTTCCCATTTAATGTCGATATGATTTTGAAAAAGACATTCCTTTTTAGATAATAGTTAAGTAAGCGAAGTAAAATGAAAAATTTATCATCAAATCATATGATTAATTTGATTTTTACCTGTGCAATGCATATAGGTTGCCAAAGAATACCCCTTGTTTTTTTGTTCTTTTTATATATATACTGTTAGTTGTTGTAAATGTAGATAAAAATCTCTTTTCAGGGAACCATTTTGTTGTATAAGAGAAGAAGCCATTTTGTTGTACAAATTGTAAAACCCTTTCACTCCTCTGTTTTTATCAAATTTCCTGGTGATGATGATGATGATGTTAGGAGTGAAAGAGATGCGTTAAAAGTGTTCATTGCAGTTTGATCACGTCAAACAAACTAAAAACGATTAATTACACAAAAACTGTTAGAAATAAAAATAATGTATATTATAAAAAATAATTAGTAGATTTAAATGAAATAAAAAAATAGAGAGAGAGAGAGAGAGAGAGGAGTAGGAGAGGGAGAAGTAAAAAGAAAAACATAATGAATGTATTTTGAAGAATGTACGAATATGACGTAATATATATGTCATAAAACAGAATGAGCTTTTTAGAAAGGTGATATAACTGGCTTGTTGTGACTGTTATACTTCCAATGTAAGTAAAAGTAAAAAAAATAATTAAAACAAGTTGACTTTTCTATGAGAAACTGGACTGTTGGCGGGAAAGAAATTTATGTATAATGAAAACATTCTCGCGTTAAAAAAAAAGATATTCATGTATGATATTGGTAATGGATTTGTGTATTGCTTTGTGTAAAAACTACCGACAGAGTAAGTGACACACAAACAAAAAAGAAAGAAAAATATATAAAAGGATTGTAGAAACATAATATTTCGGGCAGGCCTGAAAGTGTGTTAAAGGATTACGCAGTTCAATCATTCGGCTGTTAGAAAGCTTGTATGTATACCAAAAGCTGAGATTGTTCGTTTATAATTTGAATTGTGAAATATGTAACAAGGTTTTATGTATTAATGACAGATTTCTTTGTAACCAACTACACTAGAGCCGAAATGGTAATAAACAAACAGTTCGTTTTGTGTAATTGAAAAGTCATTGTTTCTGGAAATATTTAGTGATGTGTTACTTATAATTACATGAGTTTGTTTGTCAGTTTAGAAATACACCATTCTCTTTGGTGGTGAAAGATAGAATGATAAACTTTTCATAAGATATTATATTTAAACATTAATATTTTATTATTGTTCATAACAATATTAATGAATAATTTTCTTATTGTTAACAATAACAAGCATATTCATAATATAGCAAATACAATTATCTAGGGAATCAATAATCTGCAGTTAAGGAAAGTTGGAGTCTGACAACTGGGACAGAACATGAACACTGTAGTGTTGCCAAAGGCTTTCCAACAATAGAGATAGCTGCTCTAGCGACAAACTTAGAACGTTTAACAAGTCATTATTCTATATGTAATCATAATAATATGACAAGATGATTTGTAACATATTATATCCAAATTTTAAGAAAAAGTATCAGTGCTTGGAATATTTGACAGAAGATTCAACATTCGACAACTGCTAACAACGCGGTGACCTTGGTTGTCTAGAAACAGCATGAAAGAATACTGAGTGATTGGCGAACAATCCTTGCATTGGTTTTGTTTACAGCATGTGCGGTTATTTGTCAGGCGGCAGCTTGCCTTAACCGTGTAGTAACAATGATGGAAAAAAAACATCGTGTACTGTTAAGCAATTCTTAAGTACGAGTCAGAATATGTTGCAAACTTACCAGTTCATTCTCTAAATTTTGGGGTGAATCTTAAGGGTTTCTTTCTTGGGAACACATTTTTAATGCGCATTCCTGAAGAGAATTTTATTCATCTTCTCTACATCAAATCCTTTAAATCCTCTGCAAATTAAGGATATGAGTTCACTTGATCAGTACTCGCATACCTCATCTCTCCATTGCTTATTGTCCATACCCAAATGTACTTGTTATAATTGCCGCAAACTATTGTATTATACATCTTGTGCTTTAAAAGCACGATTTTAAATATAAATTAAAAATTTAGAGAATTTTAGTTAAATTAAAGGGTAGAAATTTAGAGATATAATATAACGGGAAATTTCCTGACAGGATTGTATTGCAGCACACAAGATTCATTACTTGTCTACTAAATACATTATAAGCTAATTCATAGCTTCGCAGCAGGAAAACACATTAATTTGCACAGTAAGTTTCCCACGCCGTTGTAGCCGCAAAATTAACTGGAAGAGTGAAAGTACTTACATTGTTAGTCTTTCTACATAAAGATACGAGCACCAATAAATAAGTTATTGTACTTCAAAGAACCAAAGTTTAGGAAAGTATTAAAATAATAAATAATAATTTAGTTTTATAAATGAATAGCGCAAATGCTCATTTTTTGCATGATAATCGGTAGGCAACCTGGAAGATAGTAAGGCCGATTCGGTTGTCTACCTCACAGGCAACATGATTAATTTTTACAGGTATTATACTTCACATATAATATCAATGAAGCAGATGAAGGAAAGTAAATAGTTTACGATCTCTACTTGCAGTTATCTGGAAGTATACGCATTTAGAATTATGCCCAAATGAACAGTATAGATTTGTTTACGGGATAAAGAAATATTGAGTTTTATAAATAAGATAATTTGATAGCTACAGAATTCATCATCGTTAAACATGGTCTCGGATTCAATTCTTAATATGAGATTCAGTTTCTTTTTCTAAATGATGAGCCGTATTTATGCGCATCTACCTGGATGAAAAAAGTAGCAGTCTGTGTGGCAATAAAGGAAAATTCAAAAGTGTCTGAAGTCGACGCTTTGACCATATACATGTATTACAAGATACATATGTGAAGGGAGCATTATCTTCGTTAACTTTTGTATGGATTATCTATAGAGTTTCAACATATAAATAGATAATCACTAGATGACGCCACTGGGCTAGTTCAATACTATGTATATTCTATATGCTCTTAGATTACAACCTGATGTAAAGGAATACATGTGCTGTGATTCTCGAGTCTTGATCAGGAGTTTGATTGGTTAATAGTGCTGTGATACTTGTATTCTGGAAATTGATTGGTTATTAGTATTTTGTCGTACTTATGCGAAGACTTGCAAAGAAAATTAGTTTACCTTCTATCTATCTTTATTTTCCTTCGTTTAATTTTGTATAATTCTATTGAAAACTAAAATTGTTCGAGAAAGCAATTTTGGAATAATTTCATTGATAACAAATCCTTTGTACCAAAATTTTTAATCAAACAAAATGAAATTATTAAATATAACTATTCAGAGATGACTTTCACGAATAAATATTGTTAAATGAAACTGGAAACAAACATTTATAACATGTCCTATGTCTTCCAGTCATGTCGAAATTTGGGAAGGAAACTTCCCACTTGAAATTTGTTTTTTTTTTAAATAGTTATAACTTTTAGATTTTCCTTGTTACTTTAGTATTAATTTTTTAAAAAGCAGTTTTATTGTTATATTCACTTCATTAAATGCCTTTAAAAGTTGTTATAAATACCGCTTGTCCTCGATACTTCCTCAGATGGTGCCCACATTGACTTATTATGATGCAGTAATGTTGTGCAGATGTGAATAATTAAGTGTTTATGTGAAAAATCTTTAGAACTCTTAATAACAGTGCATTGTTTAAACCATCGCAAGAGGATTTACTTGGATCAAATACTTCGCATGACAGAAATTCAAGCATTTTAGAATCTTATTAGAACAGACATACATCCTCAGCTCTTTAATTAACACACATCTTTTAATTAACTTTCATAGTGAGATAGGTACTAATGTAATCACTATGCATAAACTTTTATCGCTTTAGCATTGGGTTAGTAAACATAAATCATCTTGAAATCATATAACATTCTTTCACTTCATTGGAAATTCCCTTTTCTCCGTTTTTCAGCAAAAGAAGATTTCAATTTTCCTTCAACTGCTATACTCAAATTTACCCTAATTATTAGTTCTATCCTACCAGTCAACTACCTCAGATCGTTCCTCAAGTAGCCATGTTTCTTAAAAAAAACAATTAAATAATAAGACAATTCCGAAGAATAGCTTAGTTTCAGTGTAAAAATATCTTAAGCACACCCTTTCAGAAAAAACACGCAAACACATTTCAGTAATTCGTGAACCAAGAGCACAAAAAAAAAAAAAATCGAATCAGACATCAGAATTTGGCAATTCAAAATTGTCTCTGAAGAGATCAAGTTCCGGATTCCCGCCAGTAACTGATATGTGTTTATTTTTATTATCTACCTAGGTGAAGCTAGAAATCACATTTTGACAGCAAGGAACAAGAATTAATATAAAATTCATGCAGTGATATCCCAGTAATAAAAATGTAGAATCGTCAGAGAATTTAATAAAGCTTTCAATTAAAATTTTATAATTATAAATAGGATATGTTTATCGTCATGTGCCCGATTATTATAGTACTTGCAGTCCATGTCATCTTTCTTTGGTTTCAGTTTAGCGTCCCTTTTCAGCAGCGAGGCTATATGAGACGTGGACCTACAGTTCTAACGTGGAAAACGAACTACATGAGCTCCCGTCGGGATGTCATCTTTCATTTGATGATATGTATGCAATACCTCAATAACAAAATGACTTTTTTAAATATATCTTATTAACGATAGTGAGAACTGTCGTATTTCTAGTACTAACATCAAAGGGTTTGGTGTGGTAAATTTTAGTGTTAATTTTACCTTAACAGACAGCGCAGTTCTCATATAGCAGTAATTTTCATGTCAATAACAATTATTTTTCGTAGATTTTTTCAAAAACTAAGCATGAGAATTCACCCACAACCATGTCATTTTGTACAGCTCAATGAGACCTATTGGTCCCAGAAATTTTTACTAGTTTTTTATGTTGTAGGAATTATGTTTAGCAAAAACCTTCAGAAACAGTGACTTTTAGTTACAAAATGTGTATTTCTTTCTACTTTTCTTTTTTAAAACGTTTTTTTTCAGCAATATCTTATTCCATATAGCATTCCAAATAAAACCTAATAATAACAGTAGCTATTTCTACTTTCGATAGTGCTAGAGATCAGTCTCTTAAAAAAAAAACTAATTATAATAGAATAATAATCTTCATAGTTCAAATAATTATTTTGTGGCTCTGGTTTGTCTGACATATAATAATTTGTATACAACTTTGAATTAAGTGTTGTTAATTCAGTGCTAGAACAAAATCATACCAGAATATTTGAAAAGAAAAAGATTAAAAGAAAATTTGTTAACCTATTTAGATCACATATATTAGATACACTTTCAGGCTATATTTTTTCAAGAGTGAAATAAGAAAATGTTGTAAAATAATAATACTATTAAAAAAAAGACAATTGTTCTGAAAGCGCAGTGTATGAAAGAGAACTAACTAAAAAAATAGTTTGTTGATTGATTCTCTCGTGATAAACCAAAGCAACACCATACCAAAGAAATTTTTTGCCAGTTTTTTAATAGAGAATTGGTGTGCTCAATGCAGTGAAGTCTTGTAAATGTTTGTAGAGTCTGGTTGTTTGTGCCGTCAATTAGTAGACTATGTTATAATAAAAAAGAATCTGTCAATAAATGTATTGTGTTTTTATTATTTTCTTGTGAATTGAGGTAAATTTACTTGCTTTTTTTAAAGATTATATATAAAATATAAGGTGACTAAAATACACATTATTAAGAAATGCGGTTCAATTTAATACCATTCAATTTTCAATACTGTAACATAGTGTTAGTTACACTATATTATTCAGTAAAATCATATCAAATAAGATTGCAAACTGACAAGGGAACATCTTATATTGATAGTAGCATTGCCCAATTAAACAATGTGCAGTCGATAGAGGAGTGAAGAAAAGTAAGAAATCTAAAGTTTTACGGGCCGACATCCAAAAACACAGGAGATACAGAGGAAAGAAGAATCTAGAATCATGTGAAGATAGCAATGCAAAAGATACACTTACACAGGGAGAACTTCAAAATGATTAAAATAATCCAAATAGCATTGACACAACAGTATAGTAAGCAAACATTGTACCCATAGACATGCTCAATAGCATCAGATGTAATGCAGTGTTGCCAACTGAGCACAAAATGAAGTTTTGTTAAATGGCACGGAACACAAATTATAACATCTAGCAAATCTAATCATCATCTTGAAGTTACTTTAATCATCTTGAAGTTATTTCTGTGTCAGTGTATCTTTTGCTTTGCTATCTTCACATGATTCTAGATTCTTCTTTCCTCTGTACCTCCTGAGCTTCTGGGTGTCGGCCCGTAAAACTTTGGATTTCTCACTTTTCTCCACTCCTCTATCAATTGCACATTGTTTGATTGGACAATGCTACTATCAATATAAGATGTTCCCTTGTGAGTAGTATTTTACCAGATACCGCTATTTTTGTCAGTCTCAACAATACAGGGATCTTGGGAGAAACTAGCAATACTTTGCGAAATGGTGTTATGGGTAATTCCAGAGGCGGATCTAGAAAATGAAAACTTGGGGGTCAGCCAGAATCCAGACTATGGTAGGTATATCATGAGATTACTATAAACTTTAAAAAATATATAAATAATAGCTTAAAAAATTTGTCACTAAAAAACTGGGAGGGCCCCAGCCCCAGACTAGATCCGACACTCGGTATTCTAAACAAAAAAGGATCACATTAGAATGTGTTCTATTGTCAACGGTTTGAGAGTTACAGATTGTGAACCATTTTCGACCATATGTTACTTACGGTAATCTGGTAATTATTGTACAGAGATGAGACAACACCCTTTTATAGTAACATTAATAAGACTTTAATGGTCTTTCCAACGGTATATTGCATAATGGCTTTGATGTCTTTGAGAAAGAAGTTCTTGAAGGAAATTTGGAAAAGAAATTATTTTCAGATTATTGAGGAAATTGGGTAGTAACGCTAATTCTTGACTGAGCCTCAATAACTTCCCTTCCAAAGAAACTATTGCCACCCTGCATATCATTGTAAAGGACATTCCATCACTATTGAAACGCATTAGTAAGACTTGATTCAATACCTAAAATAGCTGCAGACTGAACAATAAGCAAACTAAGGTCAAAAATTTTCAGAACTTGCAGTTCTTAAACTGTTGAGAATAGAACACATGATCATGTGAAGTTTTTTGTTTCACTTAGAATCATCCATACTATAATTTTTCATTATATTAGACTAGACTCTCGATAATCCGGCCATTTCTTGGAAAGAGGGGTGCTGGATTAGTGAGAGTGACGAATTATTAAGAGTGTCTGAAATTTAATCTAACACATACAGTAATATACTATAAGGTTACATACATTATCACAGAAAAAATATAGAAACCTAATGCTTGAGATTATACGTAGATTATCACTTACTACGAAGCATGTAACAAATTTTCAGTTGAAGCAATCAAGATGCTCGATGGCGGCATGCATTATCTCTCAACTTCTTTGCAAGCAACAATAACTGGAGGCCACAATAGTACTGTATGTGTTTTTTCGCTCCTAGAGTATAAACAAACAAATCGTTGATAGATTGTTGCAACGTTATGAGGCAGACATCAGATATGAGATCGGATTACTGACAGGACGGATAATTGAGGCCGGATTAGGAAGAGTGTACTTTATTACTTCTTCCAAGGACACCCTGTATATTTCAGAATTTAAAATACAAATTATTCTTCATGTGTTTCGAGGATTTTGAATAAGCGTTAGTAATTTTATTTTTTTAGAGTTAGCAATCGCAATATTAGAATTACTAGCAAACACCTGGCAGCCCATTATTGATAAAACTTCAAACAAAAATTAAGGTGACTGTAAATACTCAACTGTCACCATTAGGTGGCAGCGCATGCCTCATCGATTTCAAATGTGTTTTATGAGAAGAGAAAAATATTCAAAATAATTCATTTAAATTCAAGAATGAATATTCAGACTTTGTCCATAGATAAATTGAATCAATAATCAGAGAGATCCATGCACTTTCTAATTATTTTGGTTTATTCATTGTAGAGTGAATGCGGCTAAGTTTACTCTTCGGAAACATGCTTTCAATAATGAAACACTCTCAACAACAGAAGAAAATTAAACATGAAAAAAAAGTTTCAAGTATTATTCTCTGATTATATATTCAGCTTGTCTATGGACAAAGTTTGAGTAATCTGAACAAACACTCATAAGATTCTTCGTTAAGCTCCAGCGATGGAGCCAAGATCATTCATTTTGTGGTGGAAGAGGTTCAGGAGCTGCTGTGACATTACTTAATATGTGTACGCTGATATAATCCAATGACGTGTAATTTTGGAAGGGAATGGCGGACACCACTGCCACACTGCATATCATTGTAAGGCAAGTCCATCGCCATTTAAATGCGCTAGGTCTTACCTCTGAAGAATAACTATAGGTTAAGTAATAAGCAACGTTACGTTAAAAATAGTTTACTACTTGTAGCTCTGAAACCGTTGAGAATAGGACACATAGTCACATGAACTTTTTACTTTAACAAATGTTTGTTTTAAGTATGTTGCATTTACTTTAATTAAGCTTTATTATAAGTATTTTGCATGCACTTTAACAAATCTTTATTATAAGCATGCTTCATTTACTTTATCAAATTTTTATTATAAGTATGCTGCATTTACTTTAACAAATTTTTATTATAAGTATGCTACATATACTTTAGTTAATCTTTATTATGAGTATGTTACAGTTACTTTAACAAATCTTTATTATAAGTATACTGCATTTACTTTAACCAATCTTAATTACAAGTACGCTGCAGTTACTTATCTATTATAAACTAATGTTTAACATGAAACTAACGTTTAATATGCTTGTTTCAGATATTTCTCCCTAACGTGTGTTCTAAATAGCAGTTTTTTTTAAAAAAATACGAAATCTAAGCTTCAAATTTGAAGGCCGATAACTCGAGCACCAAAAGATTTGCATAAGAAAATGTATCACTGCTTACTAGAGAAGACATAGTCTAAGTGCAGGCCGAGTTACAACGATATTGTATATCTATTTTGTGAATTTCTTCTATTTTTATATCTTGGTTTTGAGCAGCGGTGCATAAAAGTACACAATCTGTTGTGTAGAAGAAGAAGAAGAAGAAGAAGAAAAGAATATAATGTTGTTGATTCTAAATAGAAAGAAATAAGATTTAATCTTAGTAGCTGAAGATATATGTTGATTTTATATGTATAATCGGTACTCTTCGTTACTGTAACAACAGATGGTTGTTTATTTAAAAGTTGATATGACAAGTAACAAGGAAAATTATTATTATTAATGAAGTTAAGTGAAAAGGAATAAAAGATAATAATCACGCAAGGTGATGTGACTTATTTAATGCAATTTGATCGTGTTGATATAGCTGAAAATTACGCGAACTGTGGGCTGAAATGTAACACAAGTATAACGTTACATTTTAGATGGTGTTTACCGACCAGGAGTACCTTGAGATTAGTTTGAAGTTCAGTAAAGCAGTCTCATCATAGCGTTCAAAACGGAGTATACTTTACTCAGAAGTAAGAAAAGAATTTATAGAAACATCAAAATGAATGTTTCTAGAAATGAAAATATAAATGAAGAAGGTGGTGATATAGAGCTATCTGGTATGAACTCATCAACCAACGTGGCTGATCTTATAAGACAGCTTGGTCAGCAAATGTCGCAGCAACACCAAAAAATGGATACCAAGCTAGAGCAAATGTCACACCAAACTCAACAACTAGCACAACAGATGGATGCTAAGTTTGAACAAATAACTAATCAAATGGACACATAAAATGGATACCAAGCTGGAGCAACTAACACAATCCATAAATGTTAAGTTTGAACAAATAACTAATCAAATGTACACTAAAATGGATAGTAAATTGGAACAAATAAACCAACAAATACACTCCATATTGGAACAAGCAGATTACAAGATGGAAGAGATTTTACATCTATTTACTGACGTACAAAGTTCGGTAGAAGTTGTGAAAACCTTAGTTAATGAGCATACTAGTCAGATCCGGGAATTGCAAAAAGTAAATGCGATCAAAGAGAAATTTAGTACTTCAAATGATGATCGAGTTCCCGCTGACAGCATTGAACCCGTATCATATGGATCCAGAGGAGTGGTGAAGGATAATAATTCATCCGAAGGATACTCAGACAAGAACGGAGCGAAGCTAGTATAGAGAGAAATAGGGGAAGAAATCATTCATCTCACCACCGGAAAAATATTCAAGTAAATTCCAAATATTGTAAGCATAATAGTAGAAATAATAATTTTCGGTTCAGCGAAATTAGATCCCTAAGAAAATTGAGTGGAAGATCAGATGACATCCCGGCTAGCACGTTCCTAGAAAAGTTCGAGGAAGAGTGTGATTTAATGGGAGTAGATAAATCCAAATTGTTGAAAATTCTGCCTCATATTTTATTACCACCGTGTTACGTATGGTTCAAAACAATCCGAAGCAATTTACGTAATTATCTATTTTTAAAAATGCTTTACTTTCTAATTTTGAAAACGATTTCATGTTGGACAATACAGACGTCTTAGTTCGAAATGGACATTATAACCCAAAATTGGATAAGAGCCTCACTGATTTTGTAATATCTGTATACAATGAATTGAAATTAATTAATCCATACCAACAGGAATCAAGAGTAATGGCGTCAATCCGAATCTTGTTACCTTTTAACTTGCGACAAATGTTGATTTCTGCACAATGTTAATTTTAATCACCTTATTATGATAGTGCAAAATTTTGATAGTCAATCTATGTTGCAAGCTTATAGTAATAGTAATCAAGCCAATACTAATCGTAATCAAGTTAGTTATATTCCTGTTCGCAACACTAATGTCAGGGGAGAAGATGATCTTAATGCTAGAAATAATAATAGATTCCACTGTAACGAGAATAGAACTGAACCTTATTTTACCGATAATAGAACTTAACCTAATTTTAGAAGAAACAGGAACAATAATCGTAATACATTTAGGAATCAAGAGAACAATAAGTTTAACTTTCCACGAAATGGATTTCATAATAGAATCATAGGTGGCAGAAATTCGCAAAATGGAAATCAGAATACCGTTGAAGTACATACTATTCAGGACGGTACACAAGATTGTAGTGTTAAGTAGTAGCAGGTTGTGGTATGAACACGAATATTGCTTACTAAAAGTTATGATAAATATGCTCGAATAAACAAAACATAAACTTTACTGATTCTTAATATAATAATGTTTTTATTTGTATTGTTCCGTTATGTTAATCAAGTCTTATTTTGTTTCATTTAATGCATTGTTATAATTTCTTTGTAATTCGTATTTCTTCGGAATTCTATGTAATTTACATTTATGCATCGATACAAATATTTTTATCGGTATTGTACTTTCCCCAAATGGAAGAAATAAGTTATATACTATGTCAACATATACTAAGTTGATTCGTCAATGAGCTCCCATAATATTGAACTAAAGAATATGCCTTAGGCCCGTAATAATTAAATTATTCGCGTTTTGAAAAAGTCCTCTTTGTTGATATGTTTATAAAAATAAAATGGAATTAATTGTTAAATGAATATAAGAATAAAATAAAATGAAATATATATATATATATATATATATATATATATATATATATATATATATATATATATATATATATATATATATATATGTATAGTAGTAAATGAGGGATATTCGGTATGTAATGTAACCATATATGTAAAAATACGTAACGGTCCAGGATTCTTTCTTAAATTGTAACCAATTCAAGAAGTCGTCGTCGGGAACCATATATACAACGATATTGTATATCTATTTTGTGAATTTCTTCTATTTTTATATCTTGGTTTTAAGCAACGGTGCATAAAAGTACACAATGTGTTGTGTAGAAGAAGAAGAAGAAAAGAATATAATGTTGTTGATTCTAAGTAGAAAGAAATAAGATTTAATCTTAGTAGCTGAAGATATATGTTGATTTTATATGTATAATCGGTACTCTTCGTTACTGTAGCAAGAGATAGTTGTTTATTTAAAAGTTGCTATGACAACTAACAAGGAAAATTATTATTATTATTATTAATGAAGTTAAGTGAAAAGGAATAAAAGATAATAATCACACAAGGTGACGTGTCTTATTTATTGCAATTTGATCGTGTTGATGAAGCTAAAATTACGCAAACTGTGGGCTGAAATGTGACATAAATATAACATTACAGAGTTTAGTCAAGTTTGGATAAACTTTGTAGATTGAGTATGATATACAATGAAATATCAAAATAATAGACACCGTCGGGACGCGATTATTTCTCTGTAAATCAGAAGTGTTCGTTATAGAAAGTTTACAGAAATGTAAATTACTCATACTTCATGTGATAATTATGTACATGACAGAGCAAATACATTAATTATAAACTAGCTGAAATGCCCGTTTTTCGCACGGAGAGAGTAGGTTTGTAGTAAGTATTTGAACCTCTTCTCCCTAAGGATACACATGGGGATGAATTTGGACGTAAACGGCATCGGGTGTGTCACTATTCATTACAGCAATCCTGAAAACTATGGCTTGTGGATTAATATGGGCCATTTTTGATTATTTTTACACATGAACCCTTCAATTCTTTAAGCCTCTTGCCGAAACTGTGCCCTTAAGACAGAGTAGGTCCCATTTATATACCAAAAGTAATCAAAGTTAATGCAGTTATCTACGAGGAGATAGTGAGTAAATATTGTTATATTTCTCTTTTAATGTATATAAGTGTAAATTTAAGCTAATATGGAAATAGTATATTTAGTGGTAGAATTACTCTGCAAAGCAACAAAACTATCGGAAATGAATATATTTAAAATGTGCTATCTGCAAAGTGTAATGATTCAGTGATAATTTTCTTCCCAAGTACAAGTAATATATTTATAAAAGTTCCTTAATTGGCTTACTGATTGTATTAAAAATAGAAGTAACCCAATAAGAACACGCAACGTTATTAAATACTAAAATATAGACAAACCTATCCAATTATCAAGGTTTATGAATTCCTTGAGGGAAAAGTCTGCAATAGTTGTTTGACTGTTGCTTGTTACTGATGGGTTAGTTGAAGGATCCATTTGATGATTCATATTCAAAGTGCAAAAAGTATTTTCTGTGCTCAGTGCTTGTGGGCTGAGAATGATTTCTGTCATACGAGGAGTTTGCTTAATTGTATGAGCTAAAATAAGTGTGTGCCCGCCACTGAGAGTAATCGTAAAAACGAGGGTTCTTTCTTATAATAATACGTATAATTTTTCAGAGATAAAAAAAAAGTCTGTCCGCATTAAGGAGGTGTTCACTATTGAGATGCAGGGGTACACCCATGAGGGGAGATCCACCGGATTCGGACTCCTTCATACTTTCTAACTTAACATACATTTGTACATCTTCACAATAATAAAATAAAACTATACTTCTATAAAAGGGAAATGACTGGTGTATCACTTAAATTTGATGTTAAGCTTCACCCGTTCTCTTTTTCTTGTAAAAACAATCTTGTTCTATCATTTCTTTCTGAAAATATAGGTGAAAGTATTTTACAATTACTTATAGATTTTTCGGATTTTTCAGCCTCCAGAAGACTAACCCTATTTTCAGGAATAGGAGGAAAATTCGGGTGCAGAATAATACACGTTCAACGTAGTGACTTCTAATATTGGACCCTCCAAAGCTGGGACACCTCTCAACAAAACTTTCTAGCTGTGCGTCTGATGAGATGTGTCCGTTAAGGGAGTTTCACTATATATTGTAAGGCCAAACTCTAATTTTGTTGGACAATAATTCGCAAACGAAAGGTTTGGATAGGAAAATATTTCACATATATACTAGGTACTCGTGGTCTATCTTGATGAGAAGTTCGGTTAAGATTGTATTAATTCTGTGGCTCACAAATGATTCATATTGTCATTGTTAGTGAATGTTTTTTTTAAGAAAGATCCAATGAACTTATATATAGTGATTTTTTTATTGTTCAGAGACAATTTCGCTTTCGTTGAAATTTCTATTTTCAAGAGCAGAATAATATAAGATCAATGCTAGAAAGAATGTTTTTTTTTTAAATTGTAAATGGCTTTTGCACCAAAGTGCTTACTTACTAACATTTGAATGTGTTTTAATAATGAATGGTTGTGATTTTGCTGAGTTAAGTTCTGATTTGCACTCGTTACAAACCAACGAAGTACACTGTTAAAAATAATTTCTTAAATGTGAGAAACCATTCCTTATCTGTGCACCGAGAATATCTTTCCTTAGAAACAAGAGTTTGAAACTCTCATTAATGAGAAATGAAGAAACGTAGATGAGATTGTATAAAGAGAAATGAGAAAATATACTGTTACTTTCCTTATGAATGAGAATTGCTAAATCTCATTTCTAAAAAAATATTGTCTCGGTGCACAGATAAGAAACGGTTTCTCAAATTTAAGAAATTATTTTTAACAGTGTAGACGTTGAAATGCTGTCTGTAACTTGAGTGTGAAGACAGAGATCCAATGAAAATCTATTTTTGATGCCTACCTTGTTGTGGTCTACTTGTTCTACTTTGTAACAACATTGTAGTTAGAAAAATAAATCGGGGGGAAGAGAATTTCTCATTTTGAAAATGAGAAAGAAAACAAAAAAAAAAAAAAAAAATACTGGTACAGAAAGTAAAATGTAATTTAAATACCATTATATCCTATGTAAACTGAGAGTCTCGGCAGGGACTGTGTATTGTTCAATACTTTTCCTCGATAGGGTCTTGCTTTTGGACTTTCTCATTTCGCTTCTTTGTAGTTAAATAATAATGCCCTATGTTGTTATTCTGTTTTTATGCTTAGGGAATACGAGGCAATTCTCTTTTACGTTTCTTAATTATGCCCCGTAAGCTAAAGGAGATTGATAATTACCTAAAGTGAACGATTATGAGAATTGATGGAATGAAAACGTGGGTGAAAATGAGTGAACCTCGAGGATAACCACGACACGATGTTATGCACTAAAATTTACATTGGGTAGGGTGAAACCAAGGATCCTTCGAATCAAAACCTTCGTAGCACGATCATTCAAAGTCTTTTGTTTTCGTGGGGGATGGGGGCTCTTCCATATAAGCAGAGTGTCACATTTGTCATTTGTATATATACCATTTGTCAATGTTTTTTTTTTTCTGATCATTGTTTCTCTTTTTCGATGTGGTTTTGCCATCAGTTTTGTAGGCTGCCATCACCTTCGACATTGTCCCTCTTGACGCACTCAACACATTTCCATTTTCGTCACACTCTCATCATATAACAAAGCGCCGACAATTTTTCCTCTTTGGGAATCGGAGAGGTCGCTCATTTTACACTATAACTTTTTTTTCCAGCTCGGTTTACTGCACACTACCGCTTTACTGGTCCTCACTTATCTGTTCTGTGTAACTCAAAGGTTCAATGTTGCACTCACGAAAGCTCTCCATTAACTTCTGTCGTTAGCCAACTTCATCCACTTTCTATTTCTTATTCCAATTTCTGCTAGATTTGTCTCAATATTGCCCTCCCATCTGTGCCCATGTATTCCTAATAGTTCTTATTCCAATTAGGTTTCTACTCAAAATTTTGAAAGCGGTCCATTCCAGCTACATGACTTGCCCACCTAAGTCTCCAAGCTAACGTGAATAATGGAAATAGGTCAGTAGTATTAATTACGTAGTTTCTTGTTGTAAAGTTTCCGCAATTCTCCATTCTCGCTCCTCTTGGGCCCGAATACTCACCTGAAGACTTTAATTTTAAATAGTTTCATCCTGCTTTACCCCTCTCAAACATAAATAACTATGGTTTGCAATCATATAGCACAACAGTATCGTGTTGTATATTTTATGCTTCTAGTTCTTTGACAGAATGTGCGAAGACAAAATAGTTTGTCTCAATAATTATACGAATTCTCTGCTTTCAGGCGACATTTGATTTTTTCGTGTATATTGTTTCGTAGTTCTTGACATTTGAAACTGCCCACTTTCCGCTTTGTCGAAAGTATTACTTGATATTTTCACATATTGATAATTTGCAGTATAGTATGGTGAAATTCCATGTATACTATTTAGTTTTTTTTTCTACATTTACTTCTAAACCCTTGTTCTTACATGCGTTTAATAAAACCTCTACATTTCTTTCTATTGTCTTTCTATCATCTACTGTCCGATTGACATCATTAGCATGAGCCATAACGTGGTGAGTTATTCATTCAGCTCTAGGGTCTGGTTGCTACCTTTATATACGTATTTATTTATTTATTTTTATAGCATATTGTAGCTCAAAATTGAATAAAACTTTGTAAAAACGGCAACGTATTTTTGTTTCCGGCCATTCACGACGTGATATCTAGTGGAAAATATTTCATTCTTTGGACTTTACTTTGAATTTCATTTAAACTAATCTTTATTAATGCAATTAGTTTTCTTGTTATAAAAAAAACTCTATAGGAATATTGTACAATGTTTCATTCGTAACCGAATCGTATATTTTTGGAAAGTCAATAAATGATTGATATACCGATATGATGTATTCCCATTTCTTTTTGAGTGCTTGGCGAAGAGCATCAAGATCAGGAAGGGGAATTAGCCCCTCTCGCAGACTCTAATAACACCATGGATAAGTGCTTTACTACTGACCCATCGTCATCACTAAAGAGACTTGTACAAGGAACGTTCAATAAGTTTTATACAGGCGCAGTGGCGGATCTAGAAGGTAAAATCTGGGGGGAGCAGCCTGAACCCAGACTTTGATAGGTACACTCATGTCCAAAATGATTGGCGCATATCTATAACTGTCTTCTTGTAAGAATATAATTTGATAATGAATTTGCGGGTACATTTAATACTCATACTATGTGTATAATAGGGAAATGTATAATTGTGGTAAATTCCATAGGAAAAGAATTATAAATACGAAAATTCGAATGAATAAAACAAAATGTTACTAAATGGACAAGAAATATTTAGTTTCGTGTTATTGTTCTTATTTACTGCTCTTTCGACATAAAATTTTCCACATACATGTCTTTGCCGATTATACACATACTAACATTACAAGAAATACCGGGCGAATTCGTTATCAAATAATATTCCTACAACAACAGATTTATAGACATGCAACAATAATTTTGGACATGAGTATACATTATGAGTTTACTATAAACTTTTAAAAATATGTAAATAATACCTTAAATTGGTTTTGTCTCCCAATAAACTGGGGGGCTTAAGCCCCCGACTCCGGGCTAGATCCGCAACTGCAACATCGTTATTAGTTGCAATATGTTAATGAAATTTTAGATGCTCATACTTTGATGTTTTAGCTACAAGATCATATCACTCAATGTACCGGTAGCCTCTATTTGCTGTGACGCATCTCTCCAACTTCTTTCCATGCCTTAAATACACATTCATAAACTTGAGGTGGCTGACTTTTACACCATTGTTTCACACAAGAAATGAGAGACTTGTCACTGTCGAATTCATGTTTCTCGCAGGTGAACTTTCAGACGTCCAAACAGGAAGAAGTCCGAAGGACACAATTCCGTACTATAGGGAGGCTGAGGGAAGAAGCTAATCACATTATCGTGATTTTCTGCTTTGTTATCATGGCTATGTTATCATTTGATGACCTTACCTTGCAGGTACAGTCCCTTGGTCTTGAGAGCACGTCCTATCTTCCCCAGTGACAAAAAATAAGGCTCCTTTGTTAATTGTGGAACCGTGTTCCAATAATCTATGAAAACGACACTGCGCTGAAACCAGAAAAAGGAGGAATTAATTTTCTGGTCTGGTGTGAAAGTCTAGGATTTTTAAGCGCTGCAACCAATGTTGGATACTAGTGTGGTCCAATGGGTGATCCCCGTAAACTTGAAGCAACTTTTTATGACTTGATGTGGCTGATTCATCAACGGTTTTGAATTAGTACTGTCGTCTGGTTTTGATGTATAATTCACTGTCCATTGTGGTTTACCTATAAACAATAGGAAAGAACAATTATTACCGTTTCAAAGCCAAAGGATCAAGATATGTTCGCCTGAAATTTCATCATCATTGAAACTGATAAATATATTATACTCATATATGCAAAACTTACTGAACATCTTTTGTATTTTCAATGTTTCACCACTAACAATGTCTTAGTTGAAAGCTTGTTAAGGTAAATATCGTTTCAGTGATAATGAACATTGGTAAAACAGTTTAACGAAATGATAAGTACTCTTTAACAATACATTAATTTTAACAAGTCTTAGTCAAATCTGTGTTGAGATAAACCATCAAGATGAAAAAAATCAAAGATACAGCAACGCAGATGATTAGAACACATCATTCATTTTTATCACTCTTGGATATTGACTGAATAATATTTCTACAAATCCGAAACAAATATATGTGTTACATGTACAAATTGAAAGCAGAATGGATGCACGTTCCACGCAATAGTATTGAATTCTTGGAAGCATATAATGGGTTAACAATGTAGCAGATGGCATACAACGTTTATATTATTTCGTTGTGACGTCAATGTTGAGAATATTGACATTGAGTTCATATCGACCATGGAATATGTTTGTTGATAACCTTCCATCTGGTTGAGATCTGTTTCAGGGCTACATGAATGTTAATTGTTTCCAAACAGTGTGTTCTGGTTGGCATGTTTTGAGAATTAAATACACATTGCAATTCAATCACAGCTGCTAAGTTCATATGACACTTTGGCAGGAGGGTAATAGTTTTACAGTAAGATGTAATTTTATGTAGAAACATTTTACCTAATAGCAAGCAAATCTACTGGATCTAATTTATTTATATTTTCAGATTCAAACAAGAGTGATGTATATTTACAATTCAGTAAGGGTTAATGAGAACGTGAATAGAAAAGTTATTTCTGTCTGCCACTATTATTATTATTATTATTATTATTATTATTATTATTATTATTATTATTATTATTATTATTATTATTATTATTATTATTATTATTGAATTCGAGTTACTTAAAAATGGACGAAGGGATGATGTTTGTAAGTAGAGTTGCCCATGAAAGAAGAATTGAGACTGTTTTTCCACAGAAAGGTGAGTGATGGTGATGCCTCTTTACGGAAAGCGTATCGTGGTTTTCTATTGGAAGAGTTTTGTATCATCTCCATATTTTATCACAAATATGAGACGGTATATGTCTCGTCTCGATAAGGTGTCTGGAACTCATTTGTGGCTAAATGGTTAGCGTACGTGCCTTTGGCGTGGTGAACAAGGGTTTTATTCCCTTCGAGAGTTCATGCGGTTTGGATCTCATGTTAAGCTGTAGGTTCACGTCTCATATAGCCACGTTACTGACTGGGACGCAAAACTAAATTCAAACCAAAAAAATCAAAATTAATAAGATGTCTGGAAAGTACTGTTTTGTCTCGGAAAGTACTATATATGGCTTTGTTGGAAGCATTCTGTGTTGTCACGTATCTCATCACGAAATTTCTGCCACGTCTTGTCTCCTCTCATAGGTATTCTTTATTTGTTATGGACTTGCTGTATTATTTCTGCATTCTTAAAATTAAGATAATGGTGATGAGTGGTTAATGTCTAAGCCATGAAATAACGTGCAAATTCCGGTTTAGAACTGTTTTGTAGCCTGGAGTGGCTGATTAATTAATACGAATTGATTTCTGTGCTTGTGGTCCAACGGTCGATCGCCGATGAGAATTTACCTCTTCTGGCCCTTGTGTTCAGCAACAGACTGCAGCTCATAAAGCTTTGATAATGAAAAAGGTTGTTTCTATATGTTTCTTTTTTTAAAATAAAGACTAAAACATAGGTTAACAAAACGTCTTCTGCTCTACTAGTTTCATTATATGCGCGTTTGAGTATATTTTACATTTAGTTGTAACGGAACTTTCGAATTTATTTCTTAATAAGCTTTGAATGAAATAATTGTTTTCCCTAAAATATGAGTCAGTAAATGCTTATGAATTTTCTCTTAAATTTTGCAGTCTTTTTTCAAATAATAATATTAATAGAATATTATTTGTACATTATGTGAAGAACACAGATGCAAATTAAGAAATGTCGCAAGTATCATGTCAGTACTGTAATACAATACATTTTCAGTAATTTAATAATGGCCGCGGCTCAATGTATGGTCACAATGATTCCGACATCTCTATTCTACCTAGGTATTCAAATTTTCTATCTCATTAGGTTTTTTGTCATATATGAAATATGTCATCGTCAAAAATAATTCTACCTTACCAGGACTATTTGATTATGGAAGCAGAGTTGAAAGCTTCTGAAAATTGTGACTTTGTGAACTTACCAAAATTAGTTTACTGGTTACACCTACAAACTACTACACTGGATTTAGTGGTGATCTCAAAAGCTATTGAAACATATTAGGCATCCGAAAACATTTCGTCAGATTTTCAACCTACGAAGAGAAAGACAATAAACGCGAAGCAAGACATGCTTGGAAAATCATTTTAAAAATCCCTATCAGCAACAATAGTCCCTCACTAACACTTGGGTAGATTAAGTTTCCCAATGAAGTAGGACTCAGCGAACGTAAACTCAGAAATCGTACAATGCAAGCGTCGCCTTGTCGACAGCTCGACACTGTTGTTTTTGAAGATAGCTGTCGAACAAAGGGGAAAAATGCTAATCTGATGACCCAATATTCGGATCAACCAAGTGGAATAATGGTGCCATGAGTTTTCTCGGCAACATGTGAATTCGAGTTGTTTCGGACCAGCGTAAAATGCTTCGATTTACAAACACTGACTTCAGTTCTTTATGTTCACGTTTCAGTTCCTGTGACTGCACAGTTGCATGGACCATCTGGCCAGATGACAACAGTTCGTGATGTGTGATATTCAAAATGTCCATCGAACACATAGTTTATCTTTCTGCTATTGCAGTGGTGATTTGTCTGTATCAGGGTGGGCTTATGTGATGCCAAGATGTCCTGTACGCGGTGCATTCTGGATAGATTCATCGACGTTTATAAGTTTGTAGTGTTTGCTCGATTACCATGTTCCTACTGAATATTTAGCATATACCTTTTCTTCCAATTTGAGGTTGTATTTGTTCAATTTTGAAACCCGTAAAAGTATACATGCGCGTACAACGTTGTTTGGGGTTCTAATGTTTGGCCTGCTTTTACTGGAACTTTCTGTTAAATAGTAGCGGCCAAAACTAGCAGGCTATAATAGGAAAAAATCACTAAAAAATTAATTTTCTGTTTTGTTTGCATTTTGAAACAAAAGATACGCTTGTAGCACAACCACATGGAAATCCAAATTTCTTTTCCGTATCTAATACGAGTAGATATTTCCTTTCGGTTTGGAGCCAAACAAGGGGAAGCTCAGTTTCTAGTAAAGTTCTGGATGAACATAAATCAATTATGTAGCTCAGTCTAGACACTCTAATCTACAGAAGTGCGTTGATTTTGTTCACAAAGTGGGGACCATTCAAACAAACAACGGAAAAATAATAATAACAATAACAATAATGTATATGTTACCGGTAAACGGTACGTTACGTTTTTTCCAGTGGCCTCGAAAAAAATTTTTTTAAACCTTTTAATAACTCTTTTCGTTTTTCTTCCGAACAATTGAATAGTATCAGATTTATTAAATGTTACACTGTCACTTCTCTCCCCCTTAAATCTTTCAAAAATACTGAGTTATGCTGTATTTTCGTTACAATTAAGGCCCGGTAAACACAGGCAAATATTTGTGAGTTACCTTTTTAAAAGCATCCGATAGGAAATGAGTTTTAACCAATACCAGATTTCCCTCCTTAACTTCAACTTCATTATTTTGCGATTTCCTTTTTCTCTTAGATAATAATCGAGGTTCAACTTGTATGTACCGTTTTGAATTTTCTAAATTTTGTAGTTCCGGAGGCCAAGGAAACTTCTTTCGAAATCGATCGACAGCTGAGAAGGAAATGAACACTTCCGCTGCGTACATTTAATGGAACTATTGTAAGAATAATTTAGCAGGTCTTGTGCAACTTTTAACACGTTCTTCGTTTTAGTATGATTAATACTATACAACATTCTGATAATTCTGTTCAATTCTCGATGCGACCTCTCCAAAATCCCTTTAGCCCGAGCGTTGTAAGGAGAGATCAAAATAAGTTGGATCTGATGTTCGTTACAATAAGCTTTCTACTTCTGCGAGACAAACTGTGGCCCCTGATCGGAGACGATGTAAGTTGGATAAGGGCAAAGATAGAAGTAATCTTTTTCAAGAGTTCGAATAATTTCAGCAGTTGTAGCTGTTCTTAACGGTAAGTAACAAAGAACTCTAGAACAAACATCAACAATTGATAACACATAATAGAATCCATAACTACATGGAAGCTTACGTACGAGATCAATGGATGCCTTTTGGTGTGGTTTATCTGCCTCAATATGCAAATCTTCACGAGCGATAATTCGATTCGAAAATTTTGTTATGGCACATAATTCGCAATTATGTATATATTGCCGAAAAGTTCGTTTTTGACTCTTCCAAAAGAATAATCCTTGTACTAATTTCATACATTTAGCAACAACAAAATGACCCGTTTCATGAATTTGTCTTACTGGTCTTTCAAGTAAAATTCCGGAATTACAAGCAGCCAATTCTTTGTTTTCGAATTTTGAAAGTATATCAAATTATTTACAATCGGAATTCGAGATTTCATAGGTTCCGAATTCATCGTAGTTTTCAATTCACAACAATACTTGTGGGATGCTTGCATCCGTTTCAACCCACTTACATCAAAGTATTTTCATTATAATTAATAAAATTCACTTGATATTCTTCCGACTTAGCAGGGAGTTCAGGAGTATTTCTACTTAATGTATCAGCAATTTTATTATCTATTCCCTTAATTTGCTCAAACCGGAGATCAAATCTTTAGAGTTTCAACAAAGTTTTGGTAGTTCTGGGATCGAGATTCTGTAGAGTAAAAGCATACGTCACTGCACTATTATCACAGTGGACCTTAACCTTTCTACCTAGTATGTAGTACGAGAAATGCTCGCATAAAAATAAAACAGCTAATAATTCCAATTGAAAGATCGAGTAAGACACTTCATAAAGTTTCAATTTTCGACTTGCATACTCAATAACCAAAAGTTCTCCATCATCGTCATATTGAGCCAGATAACCCGCCAAATTTCTAAGTATGCATCAGAGAATAAATGTTATCTCCGCCAACAATTATAAAAATCTCATCTCAGTCTTATATACTATATCGCCAATTTTGAGAAGATGAATTATCCTAAGGCTGAACTGTCGCCAATTTTGTTACGACTTCTATTGATTTTTAAAAAATCCTGGCTGGGTCGCCAATTTTGTTATATTTATTTTTCGTAGAATGAGTAAAATCTCAGAACGAATCAAAATTCTGGATGGTATAGCCAATTTTGTTACGACTTAGCTTCAATATTTATTATCGTTTCCATGGAAATGGATTTTTGCTTGGATCGCCAATTTTGTTAACGCTCTTTTTACGTCATAAAAGAAAATGACAACATCTTGGTTGGAGACGCCAATTTTGTAACGCACCTTTCCCTCATTACAAAAAATCTACCAAGTTATTTAAAATTACCCAAAATTCTGAAATAAGAAAGGAAAAGCAATTTCTATTTTACATAAAGTAGTAGACCAACGATGAGACTTTAATCAGTTTTCCCTCTAGCACACGTTCGTCACTAATTTACAATATATATTATTATATTATTACCTATATAATATAATATAGGTAATATATATGGTTAATTTTTAGTGGGACTTTCTCGACTCAAATCATAAATTCAACTTGAAGTGATTATTTATTATTTCAGATCCAGAATCCAATTACAATTTAGAAATCAGTAGTTTTTGACAAAACAAAAAAAGTTGTTGTTCTTCCATATAAATTTGTATTGGTAACAAAATGTTAAGCCTTGTCTTTATAATATTTCAACTTTACATTTCGTCATTCCATATTCTACCGTAAATAAATTATTAGTGTAGCTGTTGTTTATACTACCAATAAACAGTACGTATATATCTTACTTGACTTTGATACTTATTCCCAAAATTGAATCATATTTATTACATTTGTTTGAGGCATATCTCCCAATAACTTCCCGGTACAGAAAAAGAAAAAATAACAGAATAGATGTAAATGTTCAGAGGGCAATATGCATTCACATTATAAGTAGCCTTCGGAAGGTCAAACTAAGTTACTCTTCACTAGTATATATATATATATATATATATATATATATAACTGTATGACATTTCAGATAGGAATAATCGCCATAATTGTAACTGATCCATTAATCTTATTTTAAGAAATAGGAAAGAAAAATAGAAAAAAATCAATGTTTCGTGCACTATCACATAATCACTCCTGTCACATTTATTTATGTGTCCCAAACCCATACTACACTATCATTTCATTTCAGATTTAAATTTTATATCTGTAGCATGTCATAAACTTGACTTACATATTCAGCCACGGGACAACACTTTCACTATAATGATTACTACTACTAATGAAAAATGAATTATATACAGATGATATGACTGAAAAACAAAACCTACGCTATGTGACAGGCATTAAATAGAACTTTCCTTGTTATAACCTAAACATAATATATTTTTCTCATGGATCAATATAGTGAAAACAAAATATTCTTTATGTGCATTACTTAACGAAGAGTGACAAATTGACCTGACCTAATCTAATCTTTCAAATTACGGACTTCCATAAATTAAGTATAAGTTATTTTAAAATCTGTACCGGAAGCATTTTCTGAGACTAATTCTACAGTTGTACCGAAACAAATATATTATAACCAATACATTGAGTCGTCCTAGAGCTTACATATTAAATTTTGTACTAGTGTTAGCGGAAGCCCTATGGTGAAGCTATAAGATGCGTGACGCAACTCAAGACTCTATTTGCACATGTTCGTCATGATGTTCTTAAGTGCTGATATCCACAAAAAATGTAAACAGTTAATATTGATCAAAGGTTTGAAGTTCACACAGGTGGTACCGTAAATCAGGTCGTCACCAGTCTGAATGGTTCGGCAAGAAGAAAATAAACTTTGGGTTACCTTGTGATGAGGTGTCTACATCACCCAAACTCCTCTGGTCATCACCTCTATATATGGATGGAGGGACATGATCCAAAGTGAGTGTAGATGTGGTCTACAACAAGTCAATCATCTGCCACGACCTCCGCGTCGAAACCGTAGATGATTCTTCTTGTGACGCTTTATCTAAAATTGTTTCATTATTAAATTTTGATTTCAGAGCCTCCAATTTCTGTCAAACAAATGCAGGTTGTGCCTAAAACGTAATTTTGAAATCTTTTTACCCAATACAGCGATTTATGCTGGCTAATTTATGATATTTTCTGGAGGCCCTGAATGCGTCACATCTTTCCACACTAACCAAGAAGATAGTGCATCATTCAATACCTGGCCCTTACACACCCCAGGCTAAACACGATATCCCATACTGCAAACTGAAAATTTTTATCATAATTATCTTCTTTAATTTTAAAAATCTTAATATTTCCCCAAACTAAGAACAAAATAATTTTACATCTCACTTACTTTTGTCATCCATTTCCGTGTTGGATCAGCCAACCACACACGCACACCTAGCCTCCTACTAAAATCTAAAATCGCCATCTTGGCAACTATTCAACTTGACATGCAAACAAATGAAGAACGACACTCGACGCTAAGAGAGGTTGTTACAGCGTATTTCAGTATGTAATATCTTTACATATCTATTGGTAAATACACGTTTATCAAAATTATGGGTGAGTTTAAATGAATAATAGGGTTTATGCAGAAGTTATAATTATAGTATTAACACGAATGAATTATAGGGTTTATACAGAAATCCAAAAGAATTTGATATAGGTTTAAGATATGAAATCACATCCGTAATTAATTCTGATTTAAGCGTAGCCTTACTTTAAATTGTAGTGTGGTGCAGATATAGTATAAACCTCACCATTTAGAGGTTTTTCTTATATTATTATTAACATATCATAATCGAACATTAGAATAACATTCACGACCAAGTCAAGTTAAACAACTAATAAAAATGAATGGCACGATCTCACAAAGTGGGACCATTCAAACAAACAACGGAAAAATAATAATAACAATAACAATAATGTATACGTTACCGGTAAACGATACGTTACATCCTCAACTTCGGCCCATTGAAGATTTTTGTAGAAATTTAAAGAGCCATATGTATGCTCATAATTATCACCCAACATCCGTTGCAGAACTTATCAGACGGATCCGCAGATGCTAGAAAGTAATTGATACATCGTGTTTCGCGTCATTTATGCAGAAAGTTCCCGCAATTGTCGCAAGGCTAGCAGACAAGGCATAAATGTGTTTGTGCATTACAGTTCAGACGTCATTCTTGTTTACCAATCAAAAAACACAATAAAATTGCGGATGTTTAGTGTGGCAAATTGATTGTACTTTTGTGCAAATTTTTTCACCATGTGTTAAGAAGCACAAATAAATGTTTGAATCTCATTGACGAGATTATGGACTATATTGCCAGAAAAAAATTAAATGAATATGTTTATAGTACATTTGGTTTTAGTCACGTGATTTGTCCGAACTTATGAATGGCGTAGTTATTTCTGCTTTTCATACTGTAATTTCAAAAAAATTACAATATTTCTTTATTTTTAGAAAAAATATATAATTACTGTAATCATTATTGTAACACGTTTTCCTTTTCAGTTAAAATAATTTTTACAGTTATCTACAGGGAATGCATAAAACTAAAACTCCAAAACTTTGAAACCGTTACGTTTAAGTGTATAAATTTTTGGGGTTGGAAGAAGGGAAGTTTAGGCTTTTGTTCTGGCCACAATGCTCGATGCTGGACAAATGCTCGATGACGCTTGCTCTGGTAATCACGTGACTTAAGATGGCGTCCATTAAAGAAAAGACACAATGCGTTTTGTGGTTTGCGGAATTAAAATCTTGCGTTTCAGTGCGGAGAAAGTTTCAAACAACGTATGGGAAAACGCCCCCAGCAGAAACAAGTATGAAGAGGTCGTACGAGAAGTTCAAAGAAACGGGAAGTGTGTCAGATTCACAACGCAGTGGAAAGCCAGGAACGAGTGACGATGTGATTCACACGTTGCAGGACAGCGTAGCCAGGAGTCCAATGAAATCGCTTAAACGTAGGTCATTGGAACTGGAAATACCGAAGTCAACGTTACACAAGATCATACGCAAGATTTTGAAGGTCCGGCCCTATAAGTTAAAATTTGTGCACGAGCTGATAGAGGAAGACTGTGACATGAGAATGGAATTCTGTGAGTCAATGCTTACCCGCTTACAAGAAGATGGTGACCTTCTGTCTCGATTTCTGTTTACAGATGAAGACACATTTCATGTGTCGGGAAAAGTGAACAGGCACAACTGCAGAATTTGGGTGGTGGTGAAAAATCCACGTGAATTCGAGGATCACAAGCTGGGTAGCCCCAAAGTCAATGTCTGGTGTGCTGTTTCAATGGACCACATTATCAGCCCTTTTTTCTTCGGGGAAGGGACGGTAAATGGTAACAATTATCTGAACATGCTACAGACATTTCTTTTGCCAGAACTTAGTAGGTTATGCATACTTAATGAGGTCCACATGCAACAGGATGGAGCATCGCCGCACTATGCCCTTCAAGTTCGACAGTTTCTTAACGAAGAATTTAAGGAGAGAGGGATTGGCCGAAGAGGACCCACACCTTGGCCTGCAAGATAACCAGATTTGTCGCCTTGTGATTACTGGCTGTGGAGACACGTGAAGACCAAGCTGTATTCGCAGAAACCAGCTAATCTGCACGATCTCAAGAACAAAATAACTGATGTGATCTTGAACATTCCAGACGAGCACCGCCAACACGCAATTCTTGGTTTCCCAAAAAGACTGCAAGAGTGTTTGGACGTGAATGGTGCATAACTGGAGGTTTGGCGATGAACCTTAACTAGCTGAAACAAAATTTTGAACCTTTATGTAAGTACACCAAAAAGTACTTGTTAATACATTACATAGTTTCCAAGTTATAGAGCTTTACTTTCCTGCAGGACTTTATGGACTCCCTGTACTGGATGAAATGACCACTACACAAGATATCTATACTAGGTGTATATTTGAATTTGAAAGGGAAATTGTACATTGTACATTGTACAAAGGGAAATTGTGCTTCTTTTCAGACGTTTTTTTAAAATCAGAACTTCTCAACTGATTTTGTTTATATTTCACAAATGAATATTCCATTAACAACGCTGTAAAAAAAACATCAATTGCTTTATTTGTACACACAGAAAATTTTTTCAGATAATCTTAAAAATTGTTCCATCAATTTTGTTTATATTTTTATACCGAATGTTTCATTAATAACCACGTTTATTTAACCTAAGGATTAAATTGCGAAGCGACTATATAATATAACGTGTGTCACTTCAAATGAAAAATTCGCAAGCAGTGGTTCAGTCTTAGGGGATGAGATTCTTCAAATGGGGTTTCCGAAAATGCATATTATAGTTTTTGCTCATACTTCATAAATAAATGTTTCAGTAAAAACTCCAACGCGCTACTTGATTTATTTTAGGGGGCACGGTGACTCAGTGATAGAGCGTTACCTCTGGTGTGTGATGTCCCTGGTTCGACCCCCGGCCAAGTAAGTTTTTTAGTGGACAACATCTTATCCGCCGGTTTTCTCGTGGTATTACTGTTTTCTCCTACTTTCTCATTCCACCAATTTTTCCATTATCACTCACTTGTCTTAGCCTAGGATCGTCTCCCTTAGCCTAAAGGGCATAAACATGGACGTTAAACTGAAAATTTTCATTTTTTAAAAATTTAGTTTAATAAGTGTGAACAAGCAAATTTAGTGCAGTCGTCCGTTTCTCTTGTGCTGAAATTTACCCACAACTAGTGTGTAAACCTTTAAGTGGCAAATAATGCTATGAATTTATTAGTGCCAACTAAATAACATTGCAGTTGTTCACACAGTTACTATCAGATCATTAGTAGGTTTCTGAAAGAAATAAAAGTCGTAAACATCTCATTTGTAAGTGGTTTGTGGAATACTTCTCATTTACAGGACACGTAACAAGTATATTTTACTCACAAACATTTCTTATACTCGTTCATGAATTCGACTAGTAAGGCTCTCATTATCTACTCCATTTTAATGTTTTTCCTGTAGAAAATGTCTTTGTGGTTTCAGTATACCATGCAACAGATAATTCTTCATATCTTAAGTATAGGCGACATGCTGAGATGCGTTAAGAATGGAATATCAGAGTAATTTGGCTTTGTACGTGGATTAACGCCAAGGAAATAATAAAAAAGTATACAGTAAAACCGAATGTATAAACAGCACACAAGCAATTTACATACTGTTTCTAACGTGCAATGAAACTTAAGAGAGTCATATTTCAAACACAAGCCATTTAATTTGATGTCTCACAATTTCAGTTGAGGGTATTTTAAGTCAAAGCACGCGGTTACATTGCATGGGTGGGCGGTCAAGAGCTATAAATATCTAAGCAGGATTTCGCATGTAATGGGAAAGTGCGAAGCAGTGTAATTAAAATTCTGGCATGTGTACTCTGCGAAACACCATAAACCTCCGGTAGTCTCTTTATATATATATATATATATATATATATATATATATATATATATATATATATATATATATATATATATTACAAGCTTACAGAAGCTTCTTTCTATAATTTTGGAATATTAGAGAAATAGCTTCAAATTGTGATGCTAAATTTGATATGATTTCAAGCAATAGTTGCCTTTGAAACAACTCAAATCAATAATCAGAATTAGGTACGCTCAGTATTTGTCAAAAACACCAAGCTTTATACCCAAAATAATGCTTATATAGGGTGTTCATAATTAGGTGGGTCAAAATGATATAAATGATTTATGACATGAGAACAAAAGAATTGGGACGTCCGATTTTAAAACTAATATATCTCTGAAACTATTGAATAGTTCGATGTTAACGGAAAATTAAGTAAATTACTAGCAAAGAACCAGCTTAAGACAAGTTACAAATAGGTAGTACTTTGTATTTAAAGATTGAAAGTAACGTTCTAAAGCAATTTTTAAAATTTACTTTCCATCGGCAATTCCTTCGCGGAAGAAGTTTCCTTTTGTATGTTCGTGAAACCGGCTCCAACTATATCTGCACTAATTTTTAAAACATACGGTGTATATGCCAAACTTTAGTGCCTAATTTATGCTGACGTCCTATAATGTTAAAAAAATGTGCTGTTACACAAATATCAAAAAAGAAGAAAGATTCTGCATGGAACTAGATTCACACTAGTCCCACCCTCTCAATCGATTGAGATGAAATCCGTATACAAAGTAAGTTAGTACTGATGATACTGCATAGAAAAAAATGAGTGCTCTTATCAGAAAGCGAAAATATAAACGAAAATCTTTGATTGCGTTATCATCAAAGAAAACAATTGATTTCTCACTTTTAAGATGAGGTATACATAGGGATGTAAAATAACTGGGTATTTATTTCAGCGAGCAAATACCCTGGGTAAATACCCGGGTATTTACCCAAAATGAGTATTTTAGTGCGTATTTTATGTTTCAATTAGCAACAAATGGATTTTATCGTTGTCAATGAAAAATATAATGGTCAATTGTATCACCTGCAACAGGAGCACTAAATAACCACCTAATTAATCATTTTTTCTAGTAATTAAAGAATGAATTTGATATTTATTAAGTAATACAGTCGGATTTCCTACCTACTCACCATAATTTTCTTTCTACTTACACTGAATTTCCTTCTATTACCCTCGGCGGAAAATAAATGTCCATTCTATCCTGTGAATTCTTACCTTGGTATGCCCCTGAGGCTTCCAATCAACTACGCGGTAAAATTTGGTAGTGGATCAAACCAACACAAAAATTTAAAATTTATGACAGAACGTAACGATGACTAAAGAAAGTGAAGTCAGTTGTCACCAAACCAGTCATACATTATTATTAAGTATTCTGCCTGCCAGCAGCTCCTGGCATTAATGACATGGAATTTAAGTTCTTCCTTAAGAACGCCTCTCATGAAACTTTCTCCATTTTTCTCAATCTGGCTCATCTTCTTTTATCTTATAATACATTTTCCAGTTTCTCAAATCATCGATGAACTCACTAACTAAAGTATTTAAGTAACAGCAGGATCTCTATTACTAAAGAAATACGTTTTCTTTTGGTTTACCAAATTTATTAATGGCGGAAAATGAATTATTAATAATTGCTTTCCTATTTTAAAGATCTAAAGTTTACAATTTTATTATACATATATATTGTTCATATTACCTTAATTTTGTTTTTGAATAGTAATGATGAAAACAACCTTTTTAATAATTAAATAAACTGAATGGATATTACAGATACGGCTGGTTACTTTCTTCACGCAAAATAATGTTATTTTTGGTACTTTATCTATAGGCATCGAGATGTACTGAATTGTCGAGTATGCAAAGAATTGAACCAATAAGTTTCTTAAGTTTTACACCTGGTTTACGAAATTAATAAATTAATCTGTTTAAGAAACTATACTGTAACAACGAAGTTGTTGATATAGTTATATCATAGTAAAGAAACTCGACTTTAGTAACTAATAACCTTGAAAATACTTAGAAACTTAAAAAAATTACACATTTACCGATTACGAAAGTTGCAGAATAATCAAGATAATTAAATTTAATAAATTGGTCGATTAAATTATTTACTAAATATGCCGTTGAAAGAAAATTATCCATAAAATAAGGAATAACATCTCATAAACCACTTAAGTAACTAATTCCTGATTTTTAGAAGTGTTCACTAAATGGAGTTTAACACTAACAATAATGCTTTGTGAAAGAATTTGTTGGAATAGCATATTTAAAATATTAATGTGATAAACAACATTAAGCTGTATAGTAACTCAGTAATATTTATACTTTAAATTATTCAATATAGAACAGTAATTAACCTCTACCATATTTGGAGCACCACAAATTTTACCGTCCTACTCAGAATCAACCGTAAGATCAGAGTCGGAATCATCACATAATTCTTCAAAATCAACATCACTGTTATTCGCTTCTTCATTTCCTTCTATGCCACCCATTTCTTTGTATCCTCTTCCAATGTCTCTGGTGTTTTGTTCTGTTCCATGCCAATAGCTGGTGACTTGTTCCTTGATGATCCTGGTCCTGAGTGTTGCATCCGTGAAACTTCAGGCAATCTCTTATTTAAAAGCTTCCAGTTATAAGAAGGATGTGTTAGTTTTCCTGTCCTCCCCAATGATAAACAATTTATTGTTTCACTCAATGTAGAGAGAGTTCTTTCTGTGGCAGCATATGTAACCGAAGCACAAAGGATTCGAATGGCGACATCAGCTAATTCAGTAATGTCTAGAAACCCTCTCCACCATTTGCTCATTTGCTCCACTCCGTCCCACAAAAACTTCCTTGCCCAATTTCCTTCCCTGTCACTATAGTCAGCCAAATGTGATCTCAGTAAAACAGAATTCAATTCCATTTTTTTCCAATTTCTCAAACGAAGTTTACTCCATCCAGCAATTCTTCAGCGGTAAATTTGCAGCCGTGAAAAGTGGGGCTGAGGAGATCTGCAGTCAGATGAATTGGACCCAAACCGGGTTCACTTCTTTGTTTAAATTTTTCCATCATTTATTGTTCTTCTGTTTTGAAAGGATTGATGATGGTAACTGTTCTGTCAGAGTTAGATTAAGATTCTGGAATTTTGAGTGCAAAGTATCTATCTGATACTTATTTTACTCGAAACAATTAATCAAATCCACTATAGGTTTCAAAATGGCTACAAAGTTTCAATACAAATCCAGAATACATCAACAAGAAGTATTTTCTTAATTTCTGAAGGTAATGACGATTTCTCACTCACGCGAGCGTCTGAAACCCAGTTTTATTGACAAGCACACTTTGGAGACATTGTAAATGGTTTCTCCATCTTGTTTTTTTGAGGCAACTTTAACGATATTGTAATCCTTTTCTCCCTTGAGTTTTGTGTAAATAGTGCTTGCAGGTGATGGCTATGTTTGATTGTTTTAACAACATCAATTACACTTCCCATCAATTAATGTCTTTACCGATGGACATCCGATGATGTCACAACAAAGCAAATTGAGAAGATGAGCAAGACAAACCAAAGATACTATACTAGGATACTTCTGTTTTACTAATTTAAAAGGTGCTCTCATGTTGGACGCGTTGTCTTCTATGATTATTAAAAATTTTTCAGGGTTATGTTATTACAGAACATTCATAATCTCTTCAGACAAGTAATGTGAATCGTGTTTATTTTCTTTCGACAACGTGAAATCAACAAAAACAGGTTCAGGTTTCGAAATGAAATGAATGATAGATTCATTTCTCAAATTACTCTAAACGTCACACTGTAAATGTAGGTTTCTTGATTCCTTTAACTTCATGTTAACTTCCCCGTGTATTTCACTGTGTTGGTATTTACCCGTCCCACTGGGTATTTACCCGTCCCACATCTCTAGGTATACAGCACTAATTACTTTCTATGCGATATTGTCAGCATTAATTAAACATTTTTTTGCATGGTTTACAAAGTTAGTGCTGCATTATTAAAAGTGGATGAGGCTATCTTTACGTGAACCTGACCTCAGCCGCACCAGCACTGATTTTAAAACATATACTAAAAACTAGTATCCAATTACTGATGACGACCTATAATGTTAAAAAAATGTACTGTTATACATACGTCCAAAAACAAAATAAATTCTGGGTTGAACTAGGTTCACGCTAGCCGCATTCACTCAACCGATTGAGATGAAATCTATACACAAAGTTCTTATTAAATTAGTACTGATGGTACGGCACAGAAAACAAAATAGTGCTCTTACCAGAAAGCCAAAAGACGTACAAAAATCTTTAATGGCGATATCGTCAAAGAAAGTAATTGATCCCTCATTTTGTGATGAGATAAACAGTACTAAGTTTTTTTTTATGTAGTATCGTCAGCACTATTTTAACACTATCTTTGTGTATGGACCAGTGTGAACTTAACTCCACCCAGAAGATTTTGTTGTTGTTCTTGTTGTTTTCTGATGTTTGGATAACGGCGCAAATGTTTTAACAAAAAAAAAATCGTCAGTACTAATTGTGCACTACAGTTTGGCATATATTTAGTGCTGGTGTGGATGGAGTCAGATTCACGTGAAGATAGCCCCATCCACTTTTTAATAATGCAGCAACTTTTGTAACCTATGCCAGAAATAGTGCTGACAATATCACATAGAAAGAAAGTTAATACTATTTATTTCATCACAAAAATTAGTGATCAATTCTTTTCTTTGATGATGCCGCTATTAGAAATGTTCATGTATCTTTCGACATTCTGATAATATCACTAACTTTTGTTTCTATGTGGTATCATCAGCACTAATTTAAAGCTAAGTTTGTGTATGGGTTTCACCTGAATCGGTTGGGTAGGTAGGGCACAATCATTTTTGTTTCTGTTTGTGTATCAGCTGTAGCGTTCCCATCCGCTGCCAACGCCAGAGTCGTTGCTTTTTTTAAAAACATTATACTCGTCAGTACAAATTGGGCACTAATTTTTGGCATATGTTTAAAAATTAGTGTCAGTGCGGGTTGGGCCAGGTTCATGGTCATTCTCTTTGTAATATTGTGATTTTTGCTCCAGTTGATTCTTTACCTGCGAATGACAGAGGAAGCTTGTTTGGTATGTGTCATTGCATCGAATTGCATGGGAATAGTGAACTATCTTTTCCAGTCTACTCGAAAGTAACAAAGTGGCATGTATGTTCGTCCGAGCTGCTTATACAGGGTGTTTCAAAACAACATCCATAACGCTTGGGAGGTGATTCTTGATACCAAGATAAGACAAAAAGTGTACACTAACCTGAATGCACAAATGCTTCCTTTTGGACTAATAGGCTGTCGAAAATATGAAAAAATGAATTTTAAAGGTCCATAGTTCCAAAGGTATGGGACCTACCGTAGTAGGGTCAAGACTTCACTTAGGAACTAACATGTGCACTATCCAATAATACATGTTTCAGAGTCCTCTGGTACTCACGCAACAATTTTTAAAGAGGGAGTTCGGCTATGGGCATATAATTTGAAGTTACTGCCTCTATAAAAGTTATTGCGGAAGTACTGCAAGATTGCGAAACTTGGATATTTGGACAGAGCACTTACTAGTTCCTAAGTGAAGTCTTGACCCGGCTATGGTAGATCCTAAAGTTATCGTGGTGTGAGGCATCACCGTGGAGTCAGAAATCACCTCCCAAACCTTGTCGGTGTTGTTTCGAAAGACCTGTATATGAGGAATGGAGTAAAAATGAAATGAAATCTTTCAGTTTAACGTCCCATGATTATGCTCTTTAGGCTGAGGGAGAAGGACTATTAAGACAAGTGAATGAAGATATAAGGATTGTTGGAATGACAATGTGGGAGGAAACGGAAGTACCCCGAGAAAACTCTTGGACACGGAACCAGGATCCTCATGCACCTGTGGTAGGCGCTCTACGACTGAGCCAGCGTGCCTTCTCAAGAATAAAGTTTCATACCCTTGTATTGATATTATTAATACAGACTGCTAAGTGTAATACACTTAATTAACAAGTAACTGATGAATGAGATAGCTAAGTGTAGTACATTTAATTAACAAGTAACTAATGAATGAGAAATTGTTTCATTTATTAACGTTATATACTAATTAATGTTCAGAAAAAACATTGGCTCCTTCTGCACAATGTAACCAATATTTTTAAATAAAAAAACAATTATTTGCTATATATACACAACGATCATTACCAACGATTTTCTGGAATGTGCAAATTTTTAATGAATATTTGTCTGTAAAATGTATTACCATGTTTTGAATGCATAAAAAAAGCTTCATATTTACCAGCTGAAGAAAATGAACAACAGGCAAGTAGTTGTAATTTCCATTTTAATTTAATTTCTTCCATTTTCATCTTTCACTACTTTTTTTATTGTGTATACATATATCCTAACAACTACGAACAATAACGGGAATGCAAGTGGGAAATGCTAAACGAGAAATCTGCACACGACAACCAGAATATGCTTCCATATTTCCTTCTAGAAAATAATGTACAACTCAGTCTCTTACTGCCAAGATTTTTAGAATAAGTTTGAATTACAGAAGATAACGAACTGTACAGAGTGTTTGAAAACAACACCGACAACGTTTGGGAGGTGATTTCTGACACCAAGATAAGACAAAAAGTATAGAGACCAACCTGGGTGCACAAATGCTTCCTTTCGGAGTTATAGGTTCCCGAAAACATGTAAAAATGAACTTTAAAGGGCCATAGCTTCAAAGCTGTGGGACCTACCTAGTCCGGTCAAGACTTCACTTAGGAACTAATATGTTCCTTATCCTAATATCTAAGTTTCAGAATCCTGCGATACTTCCGCAACAATTTTTATAGAGGTAATTGGGTGAGTACTTCAAATTATGTGCCCGTAGCCAAACTCCCTGTGTAAAAATTGTGGTGTGAGTACCTTAGAATTCCGAAACATATTAGTTGCTAAGTTAAGTGTTGACCCGACTATGATAGATCCCATAGTTTTGGAGCTATGGACCTTTAAAGTTCATTTTTTCATGTTTTGGGCAGCCGATAACTCGGAAACGAAGCATTTGTGCACCCGGGTTGTTCTATACTATTTGCCTTATCTTGGTGTCAGAAGTCACCTCCCAAACGTTGTCGGTGTTGTTTTGAAACACCCTGTACATTCATGCAGAGGGAGTCCACCGGGCCTGCATCTTCCCCCTTCCCAAAACTTCGTAACGCGGCACACATTTATACTCTTTCCTAATAAAACTGTACTTATTGGGCAGAGAAATGATTGATATAGCATAAAGATTTGATATTACGCTCCATCTATGTTTTTCTTTTCTTATAGAAAACATTCAACTTCTGCATTCTTTCTAATTATGTAGAGGCAGTAGTTAACAATTACTTATCGTCTTTTCGGGTGTATAATGACATAGGTTCATTATGTAGTCTTTTACTATTGGACTCCCTATCTTTTGAGCCCTCCTTGCAGAAATTTCTGGGTGTCCTCCTACACTCGTGTCGAAAACTTAATGGGATGTTAATTAAAAAAAAATATGTAAAATTGATTCTGTAAATACCAGACATCGGACTGGCATGTCTGATTGAAATTACATTACGTACCACCCCGTTCGGTGACACAGGTGCCTCGCAATAACATAAAATGCGTTCATAGCGGAAAAGACAGGTAACTAGTGAGTTGTAGTTTATGGAGTGTGCATCCCCTTGCGGTCATAGTTCACGTGTTTTAGGAACACACGATGTTCCACAAAACTTATGCGAATGATGTAACCTGCAGTCGGATCATCAGTAGATTAAAAATGATACAAAGTTAACAGAGTGTGATTACGGACTTTATGTTCCTCGCAATGTTGTGTCGCGACTATCGAATCATTTTCTTGCTGGTAAAATGTATAGGAGAGGTCGTCAATATGCAAGAACGCTGTGTGAGATTTATTATCTTGTCGTAAATGCCCAATGAAAACCAACGAGCACAGTAAATTCATCATCTCGAGAACTTTCAGCTATCTCTGGAACTCAGGTATCTCATTAAACTGCATACAGATGGTTACACGAATGCACATTGTATTCACACCAATCCATCAGAAATATCCTTCTCACACAACAGCAGCACCAAGAATGCCTACAGTGGCACATAGCCCATAGTGAGGGGACCCGAGAATAGTAGACTAATATACTGTTATTCTTCAGAGACAAATCACGATTCAGTTTGGAAAGTGATTCTCATTGTGTTTGTTTTGGAAATAAATACAGAGGCCTTGGTGTTATGGTACAGGCGGCATTCTGTTAGGAGCCCGTATACCTCTTCATATGCTTGGCAGCAGACGGAAACAGATGCGATCTAGAGGAACGATATCCTTAAACAATATGACTAACTGTTCAGCTGTGCATAGGGGGTGAATTTCATTTTATGAATGATAATGCACGTCCAAGAATGCAAAATAGTAAATGCAGTAATATTTTATAGTATTTGTGTCGATCTTAAAGAAGAAGATGTAAAATAGTTAAGGTCCTCTATTTATGGTGCTAAAATACTGTAAAAATCGACGCAAATCGATGACAAATGGTATACCTTTGGTAAATGTCCATCATTAGGTGAAGGTTATTAATTATTATGTTGCACAGAAAATACAAATGGGATTAAAACAGGCAATAGGAAATTACAAGAGGAATTCGTCAAGTCATTACATTTGGCTTATGAAGAAATAGATTAAAACTATAAATTACTAAGTAGTTGTAATATGAAGAAACATATGAACGTCATTCATAAATTCAAAAAGGACAATCTCTTTTTAGAAAGATAATAGACAAATTAAAAACAGAGCTAGATTATCTTTATCAATGTGACAAAATACGTACTTTAGAGATTCATGGTAATCCCCTTCTCATCAAGGAAAATGTCAATATGTCAATGAAATTGTAAAGAAGATTGGTACTGTTTGATATTGGGATATTACTAATATTATGACATGTACTCGCCACAGATTAAAAGAACTCTCCAAACTAACTAGATCCAAGTATAGTAGTGAAAGAAACACAGCTCATAGTGAAATTCCCATCCTTGGATACATTTCACATGGCGTGTTTCATGCTAATTTGATGATGCGGAATCTAATGAAGCTATTGTTGAGCGTATCCGTCTATGACATTACATGAAAAATGACATCAAAATGTGAACATCCATATGTTAACACGGATTTTACCTTTAGTGATTATCTTTGTTACATTTCTTGAAAACATACCAGAATTTATAAACAATAATTTCATGGTTGATATTATACACACAGACTTTCCCAAAGCCTTTGACAGACTTCTTAATTAATAAATCATGAGTTTCGACTTATGAAGCAAATTATTGGCTGTTTTCATCTTATTACATCTAAATATCGCGAACAGTAAGTAGTATACTGCGCGTTCAGTGAACAAGGAAATCAATCTAGTTTTAATCATTTTCTGCATATTTCATGTTTAAGGCTCTGAAGCTGAAGCTCCTTTTAGCGGTTAAAAGATTCATATTCAGATATTGTAAAACTCTTACAATGCAAAATCCGTGTAAACGTTTCCACGTACTTAAGTGTTTTGTACAAACTTAATGCCTCTTTTTTCTCACAATTTTGCTAAGGTGACTCTATTCTCTTGTGTTCTGAATGGCCCATATATTCAATTCAGTTCTCCACATTATAGGATTATGTCAAGTATACCTCAAGGTCCAAACTTTAGAGCATTATTATTTTCTATTGTTCATCTATGATTTTCCTCGTGTTATCGGGTACTGTAAATGCTTATGTTTAGAGAAACTACACTTACTTCGTATCAGATCTGCTTTAAATGTGTAACTCTATATATTTCCGGAGCAAATACTCACTTCCTGATGAAGACTTCATTTAGTACTGCGTCCAAGTTCTTTATGTGCAATTACGTTGAGCAAGTTTGCACTGTCATCATATCTAGACAATTTCACTAGCTGCCCTCGTTTCTAAACCACTGAACAAGAACAAAAAGAAAAAAAAAATGTGTCCACTCGATGGTTGATCCACGTCGCAGTTCCCATAAGAAAGATGGTGACTTCTTTGTTAAGTGTGCGTGTGTGCCTGGCTACATTGACAACATCCCGCTCCATTTTTTCCCCTTTCATATAGAAGAAAGAAAAGAGAAACGGAGGCGACACAGGCGGAGAGCGTCAACCCCATTTCTTGAAGGCAAACGGCCTCCGGAAATTGTTTGCTTTTTCTCGCTTTTGTGTCGTTTTTTTCTTTTCCCTTGTTTTCTTTATTTATTTATTCCAAAGGCGGTTTTGGTTCCGATCAAACCTGATTTTTCCGTTTCGATAGACTTTAGAAGACTTGATAGCTGGTAGGTATTTCTCTTGGGAATATAACCCAAGACGATATGTGCTAACGTCAACACTTTATATATCTTACTATTATTTAGTTTTTTTTTTCCCTACAATCTACACGATATCCCCAAAGAATTGAAAAAAAATGACTCAGCAAAGCATAAGATAAAAGAAAAACTTCAACATTACTGGAAATAATGATTGGATAATTTTAAAAAATACTAGGATTTTTCTTCATGATTTTTATACTCAGCACTAGTTTCCATGTAGGTATTCCTAAGGAAAAATAGGCTAATAAACATTATTAAGAAAGTATATGAGAACAAGATCCCTTTGTTTGATTGAAAGAACTAGTATTTCCAACTTCAATCCTAAGTACAATAAAATAGTAAGATTTTACTTGTCACGCAAAAGACACAGCACTTTGCCACGCGCCGTTGTCAAGTCATTATTGATTGGATTAATTGAGGTTTAATATTCCTCTTCAGTACAGAGGCTATATGAAATAGGACCTACTGCTTAAAATACCGTAAGACGGGGTTACTTTGCACAAGATTTAAGGAATTTTAAAGAAAATCGCATGTAACTTATAAACACAATGATTTAGAACAGTATATTTTAAACATATACTAGCTAGATGTATAAGGAAAATATTCATGCAAGTGCATTAGTAACATTCAGTATGACCATAGTTATTAAAATATAAACTTTCGTGTGCCCATAGGGATACTTTGCACAATGTATAGAAAAATATGTTCAATATACGAACATAATATTTATGTGCAATGGTTTCCCTTCAGTATTTACAGATTTCACTTCCTACACAAAACTGCATGCAGCATACAAATACTGATATTAGAATGATGGGTAATTTGTATGAATTATCGATATTCGTAAACAAAATTATGTGTTTTTTGGTACCGGCACAGAAACCACATTCTGATAGTTTAGCATATGCTCCATAGAAATGCCAACTCAGGAACAGAGAAAAAAATCCCCATGAACTGATTTGACTTGGTTGCTCTTTGTGTCCAAGAATATCATCCCACACATAATCAGTGTAATGTTTACGGGGTTTGGGGTTTTTAGGCTGAAGCCCACACAAATTACATGATATGTTTTTTTTTTTTTAAAAAATCTAATGTTAGTCATTCATATGCGTACAAGCTTCAAGCCCCCCCCCCCCAGTCTAGTGATTTCTTTTTTTTTTTTTTTTTAAAAAAAAAAAAAGGCTCTTCTGAGTGAAGCTCCTATTAAACTATTTTCCGGCACTATTCCTAATCTATTTTCCAACAAGAAATTCATTCCGGCATCTACCTAAATAGGAAATTTATCTAAAATTAGAAGGTACCAGCAGTAATAATTTAATATCTAAGGGGTTACTTTAGACCGGTGCAAAGTAACCCCGAATAAAGGCTGAAACCACCTTCTCCTAGTTTTATTTTTTATGACTTTGAAAGGTTTTACAGCTTAATTTCAACTATTGCTTCAAAGTCCCTTTGTACCCAATAGTATTCTACGAAACAAACTTAACTTTCACGGAAATTCTTATAGGTGATATCTTTCAAATTTTGTCGGCCTTTACAGTGACTGCGTTCTATACCTCTACAACAAACTCTCCGGGCAACTGAGCTAGGACTGATGTTAATCGCCAACGTTACAGCCAAAATGCAGTTGGATGTTCTATGTTACGGTTGTAGTTGAAACTTTCTGTTTACAGAGGACTGTGAAACTCTTTTCATATTTTGTGCAAAGTATACGGTACGATCCGAGAAACATTAGATCTATATCCAAGACAAGCATTCCCATGGCAATTGAACTCGAGTCTACGCGCACAGGAAATATGCGCTTAGCCAGTTGGCTACGACATATTGTAAAGTGGCTTACAAATGCTTAAATTTCTGAATAATCTAATTACGTAAGATCTCGCTCATTGATCACTTCAAAATAACCGTGCCGATGTGGCAACAAAGCATCGAATCTTATATCAAACGACAGTGGTCTTATTTGATTGGTTGTAGGGGCGGGGTGGCTCAGTGGTAGAGCGTTCATCTCCGGTGCTTGGGGTCCCTGGTTCGATCCAAGCTCGCGCCGTGTGGACCTTGTGGTGGACATACACCGTGCTCGTGGGTTTTCTCGGGGTTCTCCCGTTTCCTCCCACTATCTTCATCCCACCATTTCACTCATTTCCCATAATCACCGTCTCCTTTAGCCTAACCGGCATAACCGTGGGACGTAAAACCGAAAGATTTCATTTCATTTTTTCATTTTGATTGGTTGTATTTAAACCAATCACGATGGCTTCTACATGACAAAATAGTCAGAAGCATATTGGATTAACATATACGCGTGTTTAGTAGACCAATCAAGTATGTATCAACTTTGAATACTTTTTCCACTAATAATATTGTAAAATGAAACAAAATTCATGTTTTTTGAGGATTCTTTCTTACTTTGTCATGTAGCTAGGTACAATGCCATAATAGTATACTTCATTCATGCCATTTGCTATATGCTTATATTGTCCAGTTTTTGCTTGTGATTGCAATAAAGGAGTTTGAAACTCTCTCCGATCGATTAGTTGCTATCACCAAAGATAATAATTAGATTTGAATGTGCAACCACACACAGGAATACAGTTATATGGGTAGTAAACATAGTAATATCACTAGATGAAGCAATCCAGTCCAATATTGAAGTTGCTGTGTTCTGTCAGTAAATAGAGTAATGTATCTTGTGTGACATTTGAAAACCATGAATTAGAGGATGCATCAACCAGGTGTTATTAGCTGTCGTGGTTTAATTTATGCGGAATTCCCCTCTTGTGATTAATTCTCAGATGAATTTATGTTAGATTACACATGATTATTGTCAATAGGAATAAAGATGAGTCAGTAAGAAATTGAGATTAGTTTTAACTTCTCTAATATGCAGTATATTACACTACCTCAAGCATAACAAATGTTACTTTCTATTTTCAAACGATCAAAAGACTAATATAATAATAATAATATGCCTACTCGTTCGTCTAGTGGTTATCTCGCGCCATTAGTGCACGTGGTGAGCTCTCTCGTGGCTAAGTGGTTAGCGTACGCTTCTTTGGCGTAGGAGATCCGGGTTCGATTTCCGGCAGGAGCTCATGAAGTTTGCATCCCACATTAAGTTGTAAGTCCACGTCTTTTATAGTCTCGCTAATGAAAGAGATGCTAAACTCTAAATCAAATCAAGCCAATCAATTTAGTGCTCGCCGTCCCCGGTTCGATTCCCGGTGGAAGAACATTGGAATTTGAACTCATTATAGTGGTTTCGGATTCCACCTTAAACTGTAGGTCCTCATCTATTATATCCTCAGTGCTACAAATGGACGCTAAACTTTAATCAATTAATACTACTACTACTACTACTACTACTACTACTACTACTAATAATAATAATAATAATAATAATAATAATAAGAAGAAGAAGAAGAAGAAGAAGAAGAAGAAGAAGAAGAGAATTTACATTTTCTTATGAGTTTTTTTGTGATTTTTCCTTTAAAAATACAATTAAAAATTACGTGATGTTAACCAGGTTACATCAGGTGACTCAAAAAGTAAATTTTCCTACGACTAAGATTCAAATAAACTTATGTTTACAATGAAAGACATAACTCCTTTTTCCAAAGAGAAAAAAATCTTCAATTTTAAATGGAATTAGTTCATCTTTCTATTTAAGCTTACAAGTTGGATATAAGCTAAAAATTCTTTTTTTAAAAATCAAAAGTCGAGACATTTCGTTACTGTTGACTAATTTGGTTTCCCTTTGAGTAATCTCAGGGTTTGTATAGTATTTGATTATATATTGCCTGCCATTTATGTACGCCTATAAGAAGTACGGTATGGTTGCTTGCTTCCAAACTACTTGATTGGCATATATATATATATATATATATATATATATATATATATAGATAGATAGATAGATAGATAGATAGATAGATAGATAGATAAATTGTATTGAATTGAACAAAATGGAATGAATAATTATAAATCTTTATGTGTAGTTTTCGAGCGTATCTAGAAAAAAATGTTTTTTTTTTGTATACCTATTCTACTCTAATATATTGCTTACTTATTGAGTCCTGTGTATGCAAAAATACGCCGTTAGATTGCAAATTGTATATATATATATATATATATATATATATATATATATATATATATATATATATATATATATATATATATATATATTATTCTTTGTCTTCTAACGGAAGCACACATACATCTAACAGTGCTGACAAAGTATGGCTAACTACAGCCATAAACAAGTTCTTTTGTTTATTTATAATTAGTGTAATTCAACTTAGGATGCATGAGGTAGGCAGGTCATGTAGCCAGAAAGGAACAAAGTAAGAAAACTTTTCAAAATTTCAACCGAAAACCAGATTGAGGAAAGATCGTTTAGAAGACCTAGGCGCATATGAGGGTAAAATGCGAAGATGGATTTCAGAGAAATAGGAACAAAAAGTAGTAGTGGTGAATACAGTTGATTATGGAGAGAAGTCAATGAAGAGCTTTGATGAATGTGGCATTGGACTATCTAGTTTCAGAAGAAATAGGGTTAGTTAATCTGAAAAAATATAATGTATCTATAAAATTGTTCCATGTACATGTAGGGATGGAGGTAGGACTTTTCTCTGGGGAAGGGGGCAAATAACTGACAGAGATGCACAGTGCAGAATACACACACACATCGATGCACGTGTGCACATAATTACATCATATAAAACAATTATTATTTACGCACACATTTTTATTAGCTACAACACTTAATATAAATATATAAAGTACTATAATACGTGAAAACAAATTAGTATGTTTTGACATGGATTACCAACAATTGAACGCCTTTCAAAAATTCAGAAGAGCAACGGTCTCTCCATCCTGCCCCTGCTGCGGGAGGCCATTTGCACGAGTATCTTTTGAAACCAGGAAAACAGAAATCATTTGTGTATATTTCACAGCATTCAATGTCCTTCCCTCCTAACCAGCCATAGTACAGTGACAAAGTGGTCTTTGGTAGATTTACTAAAAGTACCATCTATAAGTATTAACAAAACGGATCAAAGAGTAGCACCAATTCAAAAAGGGTTTGCTTGGACCGAGATTATTGATAAGTTTGTACTCGAGTCTTGAGTCACAATAACTTCGCATATGTATATTAATATGTCGTTTTCACGCCAATATTCGAAATAGTCACAAAATATAAATAGTTACGTTTGTTCAACACTGTATAGCCTTGTGATAGATACGTCTTGTATTAGTTAAAAAGCTGCATAGTGATATTCAAAATACGATGACTGCAATAACAGACTAATTCTGATATTGTGCGATGGCGATTCTTATTTTAGGACTACTGTATACATTACGTGAAATACACTTCGCTTTCCCAGCTTAATGAATAGGCTCTGGCACTTGCGTTTGTATCATAGTTTGTTCATAAAGCCTCAACTTGTTCATTCATAGTGCTCTTATCATTCTGTTACCTCTAGCTCCACGTGTAACGAATCAACTGGAAATGATTATGCCACACATACTATGGTAATTACTTCACTTTTAAATAATACTCGATTAATCTTATTTTGTTTCATGAACGCTTTATTATGTACGCGTGTAAACTCGAAATGTCAACTGCAACAGCAAAACCATACCTGAGGGATTTAATACTTTGTTGTCATTTGCTACCAAGCGTCTGTACATGACAACCCACATTTTGTTTTATCCTCGAGTTTATGATTGCTAATGAGTACTCAGTAGCTTTTGATTGCAGCTTTGTTTCTTTTGTTCGTGAATATTCATGATAATTCTTTTGAACTTTTCGTATACTTTACTAAAGTAATTTTTCAATTTCTATCTCTCAGTAGCTAATTCCGTGAACTGGATTTTGTGATGACGAATTTGCGCACTCATAACCAGAATGTTATTAATGAGAAAATCCTATGTGGTCCACACATTAAGAAAGATTAACTGCTTGGAAAAACGCTACTTGTTGATATAAAGATGAACATCTGTGTAAAAGCTTAAGATAATATAGACAGTTGAATTAGAATTTATCGTTCCATTCAACACATAGATTATATGAAATGTGAACCTACAGCTTAACGTGGGATCTCAACATTAGGTACTACCGGGAATCGAACCTCGTCTCCTGAAATACGGATGGTTGTCAGAATAATAAAAGTACCTGAAGTTGGGAACATGTCAAATATCTGGGCTGGCCAAGGTCGGGCGCCAGGCTATTGGACAACTAGTTGTGTTTTAGGTCAAACTCCTTACTACATGAGGAGAAATAGAACGAGTAGAAATGCATCTACCTACAGAGGCGTGGAAAGTAATTTAATGTCACTTTTTGATGGAATCAGCTTTATGAGGGTTAATGTGTTTCCGTATATAGTACTTCATATGTGAATACTATATTTTTATTAATTGTAAGAAAGAAAGGGGTTTCGGATACTCTCACTTCTATATGCTCTTAATTTTAGGTACACCTCTCTTACGAATATTAGAATTGATTGATTGTTTGGTATGTATTTTACATCCTTTGTGAAAAGCAATGCTATATATAGAATGAAAAGTAGTATCTCGATGAGATGTAGTATTCATATAGAATGCATGAATAGTTTAACGTAGGATCTAAGTCACTGTAGCGCGTCCGATTCTCTCTCGTCGGATATCGAACTGGGGACCTTGTGCACGTAGGACACGTGCTTTATCTACTAGAGAATAGAGAAATTTCTCAAGAATTTGCTTCATAGTTTCCTCCTATTTCAATGCTAATGATAGAAAGCTGTTTGTACGAAAGTAGGCTGTACCAGTCGTGACACCAGAGACCTAAAAACAAAGTACGAGTACAATAGTTTCCACTTGAGGTTGTCCATGTATTGCATAGATTAATTGTGGGTAGACATGCAGTTCATAAATTTGTCTTCTGTAATCAATTAACTTAAAACTATCCCACGATGCTTTATTTTTTTGCGAGAAAAATATTTTTATGTCATTTAATGTTGTGATCAATAATCTAAAACAGTAACAAGCTAGAGGTCACAAATTGAAGAGAGATTAATGTAAACTCCTGAGAATGATGACTGAAATGTATTAGGGAAATGCATTATACAGGTCTGTTTAAATGGCTTAGAATTAAACGTAGGAAGAGTGAAAAGATAGATATGTAGGATACATAGATAAAAATGAGGATTTTATTAAACACAAAATGAGGTGTAAATTGTTACAAAAATAAATTGTTTTGTGTTTCAGTTTATGGGAAAGCTATGAACGGTCAGGTATCTTTTAGTTGTCAGAATACGGTGACTATCTTCGCTATGTCTGGATCTCTAGACTGAAGTTCGCTACTTTTTAATCCAACTATTTTTTTAGAACTACTTTGTCCGTCAATCTGTCTACCTACAGATCGCCATAGAATGAAAATGGTAGCAGATAGCTAGAACCGATTTTTTGCAAACGATGTAGCATCCAAAGACAACATAATGCGATTATTCACAACACTCTATAGAAACCGAAAGTGGTACAAATTTACTATTACTTCCGGTTTCAATGTTTATCGCTACAAGATGAAAATGGTAACAGATAGAGAGAATAGGGTTTATGCAAACAATTTAGTGTTCCAAGACAACATATCATGGTTATTCACAACACTCTATCAAAAAGGAAGTGGTTCAAATTTTTAGATTACAGTACTAGGTATTATTTTCGATTTCAATAGTGATTTCTGAAAAAGCAAAAACGGTAAAATATATGAAGAAGTGGCGTTTCGCAATCGATTCTGCATCTCAAGAAAATGTTTCATCTTTTCGATTGAAGCTGTATCCAAACCGAAAGTCTTTAAAATTATCCACTTCCGGTTTCAACGTTTAGCGCTGTAGAACGAAAACTATAACAGATAGCGAGAAGTTTTTTTCTTTAAACGAATAATTCAGGATATCAAGATAACTTAACATGACTATTGACACCACTACCAAAGCAGGAAGTGGTTCACATTTACTATTACTTCTAGTATCAATACTGATTTATAAGGAGCAAAATGGTAACAGATATCGAGACGTTGTTTTCTGCAACCAATTCAGCTTGCCAAAAATAGGTTCTACCTTTTGCGCTAAACTCTATTCAAACCGGAAGTCGTTCAAATTAACTATTTCCGGTTTCACGATTATCATCATACAACAAATATGGTAATAATTACCGACAAATAGTTTCTGATTTCAGATTTTCATTAAATTAAAGCTGTAAGAGATATAGAAAATTGTTTTTCTGCCTTCGATTTACAGTCCCAAGGATAGGTTCTATCTCCTCCCTTAACCCTCTGTTCAAACTGGAAATGTTTGAAATAAACAAATTTTCGTTTCAACCTTTATCGCCATAGAACAGAAACAGTAAAGAATAGCGTGTAATGGCTTTTTGATATCGATTCAGCATACAAGGAATAGGTTATATCTTTGACCTTGTTATTCAATTCCAACCCGTTCTAACAGATGCACTACTTCACGTTTGAGCAGTTTGGAATTCGCATAGTTTGGAAGTGTTATTTTTCTCACTGTGATACGATACTTGCTTGTTTATTTCCATTACTTAAATATTAAAGTAATCTCCCTACGATACAAGATTCTAAATTCCCCGTCTTTCTTTTTCTTATACAGAAATCCTTTTTATTTTTCCTCAAATGCCCGTAAACAGTTTAATCTTTACGTTGGAACTCCAAATAAACAAGAAAGCTCTTCGCTTTTTCCTGACTCGGTTCTTCCATCATAATCAAGTTCGATCTTGTTTAAACTAGATTATCTCCCCGTTGTTTTCTCAGCCTGATACAAAGATAAAGGTCACTACTGATGCCGCTCGTGCTGCAAAGACGTTACGCTATATATAAAAACAGTAAACACAATTGAAAACTCAATCAAACAGAAGCAAACGCCTTTTAATAATTTACGCAAAAGACAAATCGGTTATAAATTTAGTTTACAATTAATTTTATTCCGTTTTGACATAAACAAGATATTAGGATAATGTATCATTTTTTTTTTTTGTAAAGATAAAATAAATATTTCAAGATTCTTAATAAGTTCAAATACATCCTTTTAAAACTACATACTACATAAAGACTTTTAGTTTTGAGTCGTTATGCAGCACACCAGTGATATGAAGGGGTGTTTCGTAATTAAAAATATATAGAGAAAGATTGTTTGTATAATGTTTTGTTACTTAAATGATCATGTTAATATTCTAAAGAAATGATTTCTTTAGTTATGAATAATGTTAGTCTTGAGAGAGATTTTTCAGAAGATAATACATAGTTGCAAACAAATAGAAAAACAGGTTGTTGGGATCTTGGTAGTAGTTCAAAATAATAAGAATAAGTTAGATTCATCTATCTATGTACAAAGCTATCTTGATAAATACAAAATTTTGATTTGAATGAATTAAAGCCTGTCTAGGAGGAAGACCTCCATGCACACGAACTTCTTGTATATTGTTTCTTTACATAACTGGAGGTTTTTACTTACAGTACAAAGAGAACTTAGGTACAATGTTGACCTGATGATTACTTGGAAATTTAGTCAGTCTTCAAATTTTAGGATACTGATGATACTGACAATTATGTGCTGCTTTTGACTATTCTGAAGCTCCTAACATTTTGTTTATTTTATGGTCAGTTTATATTCTTTTCAGTCTTGGCCTTTCAGTCTTCACCTATATGAATTTCCTGTTTGATTCTATATTTCGAGTCTGCCACTTTCATTTCTCTGATTTCACTTCCTTGCAAGTGAATTTGTTTGTTTAGCAGAAACTAAGCCTTTTGCTTTATTTTCAATAACAAAAAATGTAATATACAATACATAGATATTTTTAAACATTACATTACAGGGCGGGATCTGCTATTTTATAAGTAGGTTCCGAATTACATTGGAACTTGTATTCGATGAATTTAATAAGTGCACAGTCCGTCATACAAGATCAATTCTTCAGTATAGACCGTTCCCCATCACACTATATAGCCTTCAAGAATGCTGTATTTCAGAACTCTAACATAAGTATATTAATGAGTGACGTAATATACAATAGAGAGTATTTGATTCATAACCAAAAGATTATCATATTTTGATTCTAGTACTAGAATTATATTTTCTTAATTCACACTAAGAGCTCACGGTAGCTCAGTGGTGATATACTTACTTCTAGTGTGTGAAGACCTTGGTTATATCCTAGCTCGCTCCAGGTAGGTTTTGTAATGAAAAAATACAACATGTGTGTGTTTTCTTGGGATTTCCTGTTTCTTCTCACTTTCTTCATTCCATAATTTCATCTCTCATCATCACCATTCCCTTAACCTCGGTCCCTTGACATAAAACTATATATATATATATATATATATATATATATATATATATATATATATATATATATATATATATATATATATATATATATATATATATATCTTCGCAACTGTGTATTATCTTCTGAAATCTCTCTCTCAAGATTAACATTATTCATAACTAAAGAAATCATTTCTTTAGAATATTAACATGATCATTTAACTAACAAAAAATTATACAAACACTTTTTTTCTATACATTTTTAATTACGAAACAGTCCATATTGCTGATGTATTGCATAAGGACGCAAAACTAAAACTCTTTATGCAGTATGTAGTTTTAAAAGGATGTATTTGAACTTACTAAGAATATTGAAATATTTATTTTATATTTAGAAAAAAAAGAATACATTATCCTAATGTCTTGTTTATGTCAAAACGGAATAAAATTAATTGTCAACTAAATTTATAACTGTTTTGTCTTTCGCGTAAGTTATTAAAATGTGTTTGCTTTTGTTTGTGGGAGTTTTCAATCGTGTTTACTATATATATACTATGTGATCTAAAGTATCCGGACACCTGGCTGAAAATGACTTACAAGTTCATGGCACCCTCCATCGGTACTACTGGAATTCAATATGGTGTTGGCCCACCCTTAGCGTTGATTACAGCTTCCACTCTCGTAGGCATACATTCAATCAGATGCTGGAAGGTTTCTTGGGGAATGGCAGCCCACTCTTCACGGAGTGCTGAACTGAGGAGAGGTAACGATGTAGGTCGGTGAGGCCTGGCACGAAGTCGGCTTTTCAAAACATCCCAAAGGTGTTCTATAGAATTCAAGTCAGGACACTGTGCAGGCCAGTCCATTACAGGGATGCTATGGTCGTGTAACCACTCCGCCACAGGCCGTGTAGTATGAACAAGTGCTCGATCGTGTTATTTATTTATTTATTTATTTATTTAGCCTGTTTTGACTTACAATATGGAGAGTATCTCCTATAAGTTCTACAGTTGTCATGCATATAAATCAAATTGTAATTACAGCTTATTACACCATTTAAAGTACAAAATTATAATAAACATCACATGTTAAATTTGTTACATAATTACATCATATTCATACATCGTTATCATTTGCAAATTCCTGAACTGAATAATATGCTTTAGAAAGTAACAGAGTACGAATTTTGTTTTGAGTATTAAAATTTACCTCTTTATAATGTGATGGTAACATATTATAAAGTCTCGTACAATTTAAATAAACATTTTTTTTTGGTACTTGGAGTAATTTTGATGTACTACGTAAATGTCGTTTAATTGCCGCGTGTTGTATGCATGAATATCTCTTGTTTGTATAAACATCTGTTTGTTTTGTTTCACGAAGTGTATACATTTATATATGTATAGGCTTGGAAGGGTTAAAATTTTTTGTGATCTAAATATTTGTTTACATGATGTTCTTTTATTTAGTCTGAATATTATTCGTAGTATTTTCTTTTGTATCCGAAATGTTTCCTGACTGCATGCGGCTGACCCCCAAAAGATAATTCCAAAACTGAGGAGTGATTGGACTTTTGCATAGTATATCGATAATAAGCTATTTCGTGAAACTGTATCTCGTAACCTAAAGAACGCAAAACATAAAGTAGTCAATTTTTTATTTAATGTTTTAACATGGGTTTGCCAAGACAAATCATTATCGATGTAAACACCAAGTAATTTTGTTGCATTAGAATACTCAATTTGTTTTCCATTAATGTTTAGCGAAGGGAAGGATGGATTATTTCCTGGAAAACGAAAGTTAATTGCGACTGTTTTATCTGTATTTAGGAGAAGGTTATTTGCATTCAACCAAGTAACTATTTTGCTTATAACCTTTTCTGTCTTGACCAATACTAAATTTGGGTCTTGTTTAGTAATAACTATATTTATATCATCAGCATATAACATGCATTTTGTGGGGTGTAAAGTTTCTATCAGATCATTTATGTAAATTATGAATAGAGTAGGGCCTAAAATAGAGCCCTGAGGGACACCTCTGGTAATTTTTGTTTGCTTTGAGAAGAAAGTGCAGGATCAATTTGATTCAACTTTTGTAATTTGAACAGTTTGGCATCTATTTGTTAGGTAGGATGAAAACCACTGGTTTGCTACGCCACGTATGCCATATTGAGACAATTTATTTAGCATAATATTGTGATCAATTTTGTCAAATGTCTTTGACAGATCGATGAATAAACCTATAACATAATTCTTATTATCGAGTGATTTCAGGACATCTGTAAGAAAATCAAATAAAGCGGTATCAATACTTTTATTCTTCTGAAATCCGTGCTGAAAAGTCGAGATAATATTATGATTTATTAAAAATTTGCTAAGACGTTTTGCCATGACTGACTCAAATATTTTTGAAAATATCGATAGCACCGAAATAGGTCGATAATTTGTCATTACATTCTCATCACCCTTTTTAAAAGTTGGAAGAACCTTAGCATTTTTAAGTAGTGTGGGAAATATACCGTTTTCTAACGAGAAATTTATAAGGTAACAAAGTTGATATGTGATTTGTTTCGCACATTTTTTAATTACAATGGAAGGAACTTCATCCATACCTGAGGAACTGCTGTTTGATAAAGATTTAATTATTTCTATTAACTCATCTACAGAAACTGGATATAAGAACATAGACTTTGTGTTGACCTTCTTATAGGTTTTCCTATACAGTTGTATGTATTTCTTTAAATCATCAGATTTAAAATTACCTACTGGATTTTCTAATTCCATTTGTAATCCAACTTTTATCAATGCGTTTCGAAATAGTACGACTTTTTAGGGGAAAAGCAATATTAAAATATTTTAAAAATGTGTCCATAAAAGCTTTAAACTTTTCATCCATGGAACTATATTTATATATCTCCTCCCATGTTTCTTGACTTATTAAATAACACATATACTGAATATTCGACTCTGAAAAGGATCTCTTTAAGGCTGTATAGTTTTTATTTTTAACTAATTTATCTATCAATGGTAATTGTACGTATATAGCGTCATGATCTGAAAAACCAGGATTGAAAACACGTGATACATTTATTGGTTGATTTTTCATAATTATGAACTGATATAAAGCTGTTTTTCCAAATCGCGTGGGTTCATTTATAACGGCATGCATATTAAATGTGTTAAGCAAACCTTCTAACTGAGACTTATACTTCGAGTCAATTAACCAATTAATATTCACATCACCACAAATAATTACATTTCGAGGCTTAACAAACAAATGATTCAGCATGGATTCTAATTTATTAAAGAAGATAGACATATCGCCAGCATAAGGTCTATATAGACATATTATGTAAACATTAGACTCATTTAGTTTCAGGGCCGTTGCTTCAATGTGCATTTCACAGATGAACTGACTTATATCTAACTCAGTATATTTTACATTATCATTTGTAAAGATACAGACTCCGCCGTGCTTCCTTTCCGAACGACAATAGAATGATGCTAACTTAAACTTACTAAAATTCACTAATTTTATTGCGTTGTTATCAAGCCAGTGTTCACAAAGACATACAATGTTTATATTGTTTAATTTATCCAGGAGCACTTCTAATAATTCTACCTTTGTACCAAGCCCTTGTACATTATGATGATAAATATTTAATGCACCATTGCATAATTTTTCTGGCTGTGAACTAAAAAAGGAAGTTCTTCCACATTTGAAAAGGAATTTACCATATTTTCATTCCTACTTTCTGGATAAGGGAGGGGTACAGGACAGGTTACTATGTTACGTTTTATCATTTCACTTAGTTTGTTACAAATGTAATCTTTACCATTACGATTTAAATGCATACCATGCCTTGTGTGGTATTCCCTTGGCATACTGCTAACATCTAACAGCCTTACATTCCCAAAGTGCTTACACAACCTCTTCAAACTCTCGTTTGTTTTCAGCACTTCTTTTGTTTACACACGAGAATTCAGCAAGATCATACCTATAAGGCAAATTTACAACTATTACATTTGTATGTGTCATATAAGGCAACCTTTGATGCAGTGTATCTGTAACATTTTTTGATTCATTTTTTGACACATCATTTGTGCCTCCGAATATTATCACTGTATCCTCTTTTGTGAGTTTATCAACAGATGCCATGATAGGTTGGATGCAATCGCCATTCCCGAATTGCTCTTCAACAGTGGGAACCAAGAAGGTGCTTAAAACATCAATGTAGGCCTGCGCTGTGAGAGTGCCACGCAAAACAACAAGGGGTGGAAGCTGTCCAAGAAAAACACGACCACACCATAACACCACCACCTCCGAATTTTACTGTTGGCACTACATACGCTGACAGATGACGTTCACCGTGCATTCGCCATACCCACACCCTGCCATCGGATCGCCACACCGTGTACCGTGATTCGTCACTCCACACAACGTTTTCCCACTGTTCAATCGTCCAATGTTTACGCTCCTTACACCAAGCGAGGCGTCGTTTGGCATTTCCATGAGTGATGTGTGGCTTATGAGAAGCCGCTCGACCATGAAATCCAAGTTTTCTCACCTCACGCCTAATTGTCATCGTACTTGGAGTGGATCCTGATGCAGTTGGAATTCCTGTGTGATGGTCTGGATAGATGTCTGCCTATTACACTAGACGACCCTCTTCAACTGTCGGCGGTCTCTGTCAGTCAACAGACGAGGTCAGCCTGTACGCTTTTGTGCTGTACGTGTCCCTTCACGTTTCCACTTCACTATCATATCAGACACAGTGGACTTTGGGATGTTTAGGAGTGTGGAAATCTCGCGTACAGACTTCTGACACAAGTGACACCCAATCACCCGACCATGTTCGAAGTCCGTGAGTTCGGCGAAGCGCCCCATTCTGATTTCTCACGATGTCTAATGACTACTGAGGTTGCTGATAATGAGTACCTGGCAGTAGGTGGCAGCACAATGCACCTAATATGAAAAACGTATGTTTTGGGGGTGTCCGGTACTTTTGATCACATAGTATATATATATATATATATATATATATATATATATATATATATATATATATATGTGTGTGTGTGTGTGTGTGTGTGTTTGTGTGTGTGTGTGTGTGTTTGTTTGTATTGTTCGTGGTTTGAATTTTAGTAAGTCAATTGAAGCTATTTCTGTTGTCACAATATTTAGAATCAAGTGAAAGCAATATTAATTTTGCTGTGTTTTCCCCACTTCATTTTCATTGAATGAACGAGACATATATATGAATAATGTTTTAAATAATGATATTTGAAGCTGGCCTGATATTAAACTGAAATACAATCAATTTATATACACCGTACTGTACTATAGTTTTAGTTCACTGGTGACGCATCTGCTTCTATCTTCAGACCCGTCAATATACTGCAATTGCTACATGAGGTTTGATTAATGAAAATTTGAAAAAAGTGCACTCTTCATGGTGGTTCCTACTATTTCCAACTCACAACAGGTCTTGCAAATTTATTTGTTTGGTTGATAGGGTGGTTTTGTAGAGACTATTGATCTGGATTCTAAGTAATGAGAGATTTGTTTTTAGAACATTTTTCTTGTATCGTTTCTTAATATTATTCAAAGTAAACATGTCGCAGTAGCTAAAAGAAACGTGATATTTAAAAGTCTGATGATTGTCTTATAAATTAGAAGTAATTTCCTAATTTTCAGTGGTAGCTCAGTAATTTTTAGTAGTACATCAGTAAATTTAGTAGCAGGTATGTAACTTTTAGATGTAGCTTTTGGTAATTTTAACAGTAGTCTGGTAAACTTTAGTAGTAGCAGCCCCCTTTCAAATTTGGGGAGAAACCGCCGACAGAAAATCCTGTTCCTCCAGATAAGGGGTTTGACAACAAGTATGCAGCCGGTTGTAGAAGCAATTGTCAAATCAAATACAGATCAAGAAAGGAATGTGAGAGAGAAAACAGTACGACAGAAGCAATTCGCAAACCGACCGGTTTAAGCAAGGGCTACCCTTAACAACGGACGGAAGGATATAAGGAAGCGAGTCCAAAACCAGCAGGAGATCACAGTACTAACATAGAACGTTGTAATCTTGACAAGTAAGAGCTAAGAATTAACGGAGAAGCTGACAAGAACAAGAGTAAACATAGCATACATCCAGCAAATTAAATGGAAAGGTTCAAGATCAAAGGAAATAGGAAATGGATACAAGCTTTTATACACAGGGAACAACAACAGAAAGAATGGCGTTGGAATTATATTGTGTAAGAATATGAAGGAGAAATTGATGGACGTGAAGAGGGTAAGCGACAGAATTATTATACTCAAGCTCGTGCTAGGAGAAGGAGAAGCCTTGAATATAATGAGCACTTATGTCTCGCAAGTTGAATGTGGTGAAGAGACAAAGCAAGAATTTTAGATGGAATTAGATAATATTCTGCAGAATTATTCATTACGTAAGAAGATTGTCCTTGCAGGAGATCTAAATGAGCATGTAAGATGATCAAGATTAGGCTATGAAAGAATGCATGGAGGATATGGGTTGGAAAACAGAAATAAGGAAGGCGAGGACATACTACAAGTAGCAGAAGCATACGATCTGATTATTATGAATACCTTCTACAAGAAGAAAGAAGAATACCTTATTCCGAGTAGTACGGCAAGGTGTCAGATCAACTTTATCTTATGGAAGAGACAAAGCCTACATGATGCGAAGGACTGCAAAGTAATACCAGGTGAAAGTTTAACAGAGCAACACCGCCTCGTAATAGCCGATATCTCCACCAAAGAAAAAGTAAGAAGAAGGCGACAAAAGGTTAGTGTTCTAACGAAGTAATGGAAACTAGATGAGACAAGTGCTGAAAAGAGTTGAAAAGAAATGTGACCACCAATGCCGGCGCTGAAAGATAGTTTCGGACATGAAATAGAGAACATAAGTCTAGCTATCAACAAAAGATATCTCCTTGCTTTGCCTGGTACTTACGACTTAGGAACAGAAAACTTAAAGCACAAATGCTGTGGATACATCCATTATTAAGTGTACATAATGTAGAAGGTGTTTTTTACATACAATGTGAGAAACTACGCGAAGACGATAAGAAATTTTTAAATTTCTGACGGATGTCTACACAAACTTTTGATTTTCTAATAGAAAGAGTTGGAAATCATATTCAGCGGCAGAATACTCAAATGAAACCTTGTAATCAACTAATAAAAATGCTGGTAGTTCAATAAAGTGAATCTATAATAATAATTATTATTACTCGCTTCTTCGTGGTCGGTTTTCATGACAAAAATTAACGAAAGTTCAAATATTGAATTCTAAATCATGCGAAAAAGGATAAAAAAGATTCTCTCGAAATTCAAATATATTTTTCTTTTATTATTATTATTATTATTATTATTATTATTATTATTATTATTATTATTATTATTATTATTATTATTATTATTATTATTTAGACAGACCCTAGTGAGCATTTTTGGTTATCATCGAGGTTTTCCCAAAGTTCATATTTTCGAGTTAGAGGCATATTTGTTTTTCGATCTTCGTTTGCGACCATGTACAATCGCTCATGCTGGTAAAACTAACCCTCCAATTAAAAAAAAAAAAAAAATACTTGAACGAAGAGTGATTCAGGGATACCAGTGAATGGATCTTCTTGAGCTTTTTTTTTTTTTTTTTTTTTTGCTTGCATTCGATCACATTCTACTCTTCATTGAGCCATTACACATACCTGATTCTCTAACTTACTTTCTCCTTGCCAGAAGTCTGGGGGAGAAGCCCTCAGTTGGACGCTGGTTAATAATGTTAGTATTATGTTAGTAGTAATAGTAATTAATAACATTTTCCGAAATTTTTACATTCTGGAAAAAGCTCACTACTGTTTTAATTCCATATTGAAGATATATCCCTTATTTTGCCAGGAACTGAGCGTGGAATAATCTCTCTACAATGGTTCACCCTGTATTAACGGTGTCATAATCAATAAAAAAAATGAAAAAGTAAAAAGAAAATGGATCTTGTAAGGGTCTGGCACAGTATGCTAGGTGTTAAGTACTTATCACCTTATCGTGTAGAATTATCTATAGTGTATGATTTAAAGCTGAATACTGAATATGAATTAATCCGAAACAAGAATAAACCTTAATTAATGCTTGCTTACTTCTGAGAAATAGTCCTTAGTCGTTCTACTCAGTATGCTGACCAAATGAGCGTGTGAGTTACGGCAGTGTATGTCGTTGTCCAGACGTAATCTAGGGTCGTGAGTTCGAATACGATCTTGGGAATGGATATCTGTGTTCGCTAAGCTCGGCAATATGCTCTCTTCAGTCTTTGTTTGGTATGAATGGGTAATCAAAGATTTGAATGAATGTTTTAGAAAAGGGGGAAAAGCATTGACTTAACATTTGCATGGTCCTGGGATCGATCCCAGCGGCCTGCTCTCCTGGCGTACTTTTTATGTTTTGCCCTCAATTACATCCGGCGAATATCTGGATATTACTTACACCAGAGCTTAATTCCTACCTTCCTCTTTCCAAGTCTGAGTCATAGATGCCTAAAGACTATATTATTCAAGAAATATCAAATTGTAAAAAAGAAATCACTGATTCCCAAAAATAACAATATCTACTGCACATATTTGTGGCAGTGGATACTAATGGGTTAATAATCAGTTCGTTGATATATTACTATATATAAGAATCATTTATTTTAAAGTTAGTGTTTTTTTTTAAGAAAAAATGCTTTATTAAAGAAAGAAAGGAATGTACAACAACCTACATTATTACTCTGAACTACCAAATCCATAACATTCATTCAACAGACTGTAGAACTTCACAATGCTGTAATATAATAAAATTTAAATACATTAGTGCGATACAATAAGATAAATCAGAGAGAGAAAGAGCAAAACAAAACGACATAAATACCCAAGAAAATGGATATCAAAATTTCCTATACCGTATTAGATGATAATTGTTTAGACGGAAGTTGGTACCATCCACTTTCCCCACATTTTATAATTATTAAAATAAAGTGGATAAACTACTCCAAAACAGGAACTATAAAAAAGCTGTTCTGAAGTTGTTTGTAAGACGAGACAATAATAATAATAATAATAATAATAATAATAATAATAATAATAATAATAATAATAATAATAATAATAATAATAATAATAATAATAATAATAATAACTGTAATAGAAAAGACGAAAAACAAGAGAACTAAACGAAACAACAATACACAGCGCCTTGTCACTCACTCACTTTAGCTAAACTGCAGATATATAGTAGGTAGCCGACATTGCCAGCCGCATGTGCATCCACCCATTAGAAAACATTGTCCCTGGCTAAGCCAGCATCGTCGGGGCCTTCTCTGTCAGCATTGAAGTCGCTGGCAGATCAGCCGGTAACGCCGGTACGTGAGTAAGCTAGGACCTGATTACTTTGAAACCGAGACTATCACCGCCATTGCCGTTTCCGGCTTCGGCATTGCCGGTATCATGTGAAAATGCACTAAAGATGATGGCATTAATAGGAAAAACTACAAGGATGTAGGCTGTGATGGTTTGGGCATGTAAGGAAACCTCCGGAATACGTAGCTTAGCAAGTGGATGCTATAAAACTAAATGGAAAACATGTGCGAGGCCTTGCAAAGAAGAAGTGGGGAGGTCGTGTAAAGAACGATAAGGTATAGTATGGTGTTACAGTTAATATGACACAAGATCCGAGGCCAGCCAAAGAAGAAATAGGGCGATGGTGTTAAGAACGACATGGTGTAGTGTGGTGTCACAGTGAATATAACACAAGGTAACACAGGCGGAGAACTGCAATCCGAAAAGCGGATCGCAGCTAACTGGGAAAAAGCTTAGAAGAAGAAGATAACCTATAGTGTACACCGAGCCGAAGGCTTAGATGCAACAATTTATGTTCATGACATACATTTTTTATTAAAGCATCTGAATTATAAATTAACTTAGAATGTTAAACATATATTGTTTTCAGCAAAGATCACGTAAAGACGAAGTTCGTCCATTTTACGATGGTTGCGAACTGCCTAGTGTATAGGCAACCAGTTTGAGTCTTTGTCAATGGTGGTTGCAGCACCGTGAAGGAATGTAGGGCAAAATACTATTGCGAAAAAGAAAAAAAGTGCTGTATTCGAAAGAATTACATATTTGGAGCTTAAAGTAATACTAATACTAATACTAATACTAGTAGTAAAAATAATAATCTTTATTCTCAGTAATAAATCATAACAACATGCTAAGCTCAAATCTTGCAGCCTTGATATTCTTATCTTCGTACGACACACTTGAACATGGAATCCAATATGGAAGAAAGTGTGAGAAAAATCTTCCTTTTATTCATTCTGATGGTTTCAAAACCAGAAGAAAATGTTGAAGTAACATACACTGCAAGCAGTCGTATATTTTAGTATTTAAACTCACTACAAGATATATTAAATGAATCTTTCGTTCAATTTCTTTAGTCAAACTGAAACTTAAAAAGATTCTAGAATTTTGTTTGAAATGTTATCCAGTATGAACATACATTTCTCTTCCTTCTATCCGTGTGTGTGAAATATAAATTCAAAGAGAACTGTGAAGTGCTATATTGTAAAATAAAATATTTAATCGGTTTTGTAAATGAAAAAGGAAATATATATAACCACCATGCTACTTACAAACTTTGGACCGTATTTATTTCAATTATTAAAGCATATTGTCTTCGCAAAGCTGTGACAACTAAACTAAAATATAATATTTTTCTTTTCTTTATTTAATAGCAATATTATATTTTGATCTGACTTTGTACAATATTGAGCAGAAATAAACTAAATTGTAAAACATTCACATTGCAAATGAAATCAAAATTTTATGAACTAATAGTAGATACTAACTAAAATGGCATAATTCAAGGCACTCTTATTAATGAAGTTTCGGGTTTGGTGGATCAAAAATTTATTTATTTGCTTTTTTATTTACATCTTTACACTTACGGTTAGGCAACCAAGCAATGCATTAACATACTGTTAGTTTACGAATATACGAGCCACTAATTTGTTCATGAGATCAAATATATTTCAGGCATTTTTTACGCCTTATATCTGGAAAACTACATATAGTGTAGCTAAAACCCGAACTATCACTTAACTCAGTATGATGTGCATATTAAGTAAAAAAAAAAATACGAAAACTAGATTTAGGGGCCGTTCAAAAAATTTGTGGCACCTGATCCAAAAATGCATTAAAAGATCCAATATATTTCAATCAAAAATTTTCTTGTGAGCCTTTTATCTGAAAAAGTACATATAGTGTACCCAAACCCAAACTATCACTTAACTCAGTACGAAGTGCTTATTCTGTATTTTAAAAGAAATCGGTTCAGGGGCCACTGTCCCAAAAACTAATTATTGGCCAAAATCGCAATCTTTTGACGCATGTTTTGGACCATTCCTAAAATTCCTGGCCAAGATTGTAATCTTTTGATCCTATTTTTTTTTGATCATTCCTAACATCGTTGTTATTTAACTTACTAATTTATTTTATCATTTAACCAATTAAATTATTCAAGAACAATAAGAAAAACTGAAAATATCTGCTTATTTTAGAACATAACTCTAACATACATTTTATACTATTAACTTAAAAAATATGTATATGTTTATTAAACTTTGAATAAATATTTTCCCGAACCTATGTATTCCTGTTTACTGGCGTGAGAAAGCTAGGGCTGTACTCTGGGTAAACGTGTTTACAAGAAACTCTGGAGAAGAGTGTTACACGGAAAGCCACTCTTATTCCTTTCACAGCGCTAAAATTGCGTCAATTGAAAAATGTAATTACCAGCAGACACCTCATAAGCTTTCTCAGCTTAATAACGCATTTTAAGTGCCATTAATTAGTACAGTAATATTACGTTTTTAATTACAAGAAAATATATATTCATTGCTGCATTTTTCTGTTAATATCAATCAATAATTTTGAAACTTTTCTTCATAAATTCTAAAGCTCTTTAACTTTCAGGAGCTACAAACACATTTTTCCTTCAAAAGCTACAGAATTTCTTCAAGATATATTGAAAATAAGTCGACATTGGTATTATCAGCTTTGTACATTTTATTTATATTGACGTTCATGTGACCCTTGTTAGTGTAATCTATCTACATGCATATATATATGAAAATGAAAGTGACTATGTTTGTGACCACCTGACCGATTTCAATCAAATTTTCAACATAATAAGGTTCGGGCCTGGGATGTTTTTATTACTTCACTATGACGGTGTAACTTAGGGAAGGAGAGTGGGAGGTACATACATAAAAATGATCAAAAATGACCGATATTAGTACCAAGTGCATAGTTTTCGGGGTCACTGAGGAGAACTGTGACATTTCCAATGCCGTTTAAGTCCAAGTTAAGCCCTACAACTTGGGAGAGGGGGAAAGGTATAAAAATGATCGCAAATGACTAATATCAGAGATCACTTCAGTAATAGTAAAAAAGTGACTGACTAACGAAACATTGTTTCTTATTTTAACCCAATGAAAGCAGTAATTGCCGCTAGTACTTGATAATTATGTATTTTTTTTGTTTCTAGACTGTCTGGTGATATATTTATAGTCCTTTGTTGATTGTGTAGCTTGATAAATTTTATTTCAGTTTACTTTCTGAAGAATTTCTAATTTATTTATCAGAAAATACTGAGAAGAAAGGAATGCATCATCATATGCACTGATACATAGATCCAAATTCTTCCTTATAATATATATTACTTGTGGTCAAAGGACTAACTACGTGCTTTCTTGTCTGCTGGACATTAGATTAGACTACTGTTTCTGGAATGTTTGCCATGGATAAAGTAATGATTCCTACTTTATAAGTCATAAGTTCCATATCATAAAGCATCAGTACTAAAAAGGGAAGTTAAATTTTAATTATTAAGAAACTTGCTTACAGTACAACACCTAAAGCAGATATCTCAATAAGTAGAACTGAATCCTATTTTAATTAAAGCAAACGTGAAGCTCCTACCATTCAACTCAATCAGCATTTTGCAGTCTGTCACGTTCTTTTCCACGATAAGTTTCGTATAATTATCCTTTTTGAGTGAAATTTGGTATATGTTTCCCTTCAACCTGCAATAGTAACAATATTGTTTGGTGTTGCAATCTAATCGAAGTAATGGGGCCATCTCATGTAGCAAATTTGGACAAATATGTACATACAGAACAATTTTTAAAGTATTAACTTTGCAAAATTATTCGTTTTTGCTAAAATACAGTGTAAAGTTTCTTCAAGTAGCCTACCCCAATCACTCACCTTTGATTATGGTCGAAATTAGTCAAGCATAAGCTGGGTAAAGTGGTAAGTTTCCCTAAACTTCAAAGTTTTTTAATTAAACAATATGAAAAGAAAATACTTTTACTCAGAAAAAAATTCATTTTGATGTAATACAACCTGTATTTTCTTTGAAGTTTCTATTTCACCCTTACAATGCTGTTTCAACCTATCACTAATAAAAGGATGGATTTCTTTTCTGTAGATAAAATATGTTCCTCAATATTATATATATATATATATATATATATATATATATATATATATATATATATATATATATATATATATATATATATAAAATTAGTTTCAGATACAACAGGCCATTTTACAGTGAAACATTTTAATAGCCATATTTTTGATAACATAACAATTTCGGCTAAGATGGTACAGCACAACAGCGACATTACAAAAATAGCTTATTTATAGAAAATCTGAAAGTATACTCATTTCAAAAAACGTCTACAGTTTCTGGTTACTGATTATTAGTACTGATAATTCGGTTGACCTTTGGACAATATTTACGCTCGCTGCTCGAGTGTTAAATAGATCACTAAACAGTGTTGTTTTTAGAAGTTGATCTGACTTAATAACTGTTCACATGATATATGGCCATTTACAATTTTATGCAAATATATTAGGTCATATATATATATATATATATATATATATATATGTGTGTGTGTGTGTGTGTGTGTGTGTGATATTGAAGTTGTTATTAGAGGCTTGCTAATGATCCCTCCATATGGAATTCATTGAAGAATAAAAGGTAGTTTCAACTCATCCAAAGAATCGTAATAATAAATATCGTTCACAATAACTGTTGTTTCAAGTAAATATTCGATTTTAATAGAAGAAGGTGCATATGTTAAACGAAGCTATCCTACAATCCCTATTCTTATACCGATTCCCATATCCTATCCTATCCCTATATATGTCCCTGGTTTTGTTTTTATTATTACCTTTAACATTAGTTTTAGCTTTCGAAAAATCGTGTTTTTTTGTTCTAAAAGATTTGGAAATTACCCGCCAGATGTCGACGAAGCTACCCGCCAGATGTCGACGAAGCTACCCGCCAGATATTTGTGTAGTTATATCGTTTCGAATTTGTAGCCAACCTTGTTTTGCCTGTTTTCTCTTCTCTGCATTTTTAGTTAATTCTTGGTCGAATCATTGTTTATTCCTACGTATTTCCGCGTAAGCCAAGTTTTATTTTGCTGAAATTTTAATGAATTCATAATTTCAACAGCCGGGTCTGGCTCTCCTCTAATTTCTTTCAATAAAACATCTTTATTTGCAGGAGTTGAATATTTCCTTTATTTAAGATTACATTTCTCTTGTTATCGCTGCTATCAGGTAGTGGTCAGTGTCACAGCCAGTTCCTCTGAACGATGGAAAATCAATTATGCTGGACTGTCTTGTTCTATCTACTAAAACGTGATCAATTTGATTAGGTGTTTTTCCATTTGGTGAGGCCCAAGTCGGGACGATAGAATTTTGTTCTTTTTACGATAAGGTTTTTGGATGCTTCCAACTTCACGAGTCTAACACCGTTGTCATTACTTTTCTTATGCAGACTTTCATTCCCTATAATCGGTTAGAAAATATCCACTCACCCTAACTTCGCACCGAAATTCCCCAATAGCATTTTTATACAGTATTGCGGGAGTTAGTCAAATATCTGTTCTATTCCTTCGCAAAAATTGTCTTATATGTCGTCATTTTTATCTTCTGTTGGGGCATGTACGTATATACATTGAGAATAATAATATCACACCCCCAACTCTTAAGAGTAATAAAAGGAAAACTATAATTAACAAATTCAACTCTTTTCATTGCTGATATTCGATTCTGAACGATAATCTTGTTTCTAATTAGTGACTTTTAACTTCTTTCTACATGAAAGATCGTAAAATTTTCAGATTTCATTACTCCCTTTCCTTACCATCTAACTTCCTGAACTTCTACTAGATCCACCCTATATTCCTTTAACTCAATCGTTAAGATTTAACTCACTTGACATATGAAGATTTCGTATATTCCATGTTCCAAGTCTTATGTCTATTTTATTTGCCGAAGCCATGCTAAGTTATCAGTCCTGATCCGAGGATTTTCTGAATATTTCTGATCAAGTATTTTCTACATGATGAAATTGTTAGTCTCACACCAAACACCCAAGCTGGATGACCACTTCTTGTCATCTCTCTGCGACTGCGTATTAGATATATTTGAACTAAGCTCTACATCTAAAGAACTTATCTGCGACCTGAGGAAGTGACATGCCGTGATGATAGGTACCCATGAAGAGATAAATGAGCAAAAATAATTAGATAAAGGAATAAAGGAATTTCTTTTCTCAAATAACTTATTGATTCTTAGAAATTATCTAATATACTAACATAATCTAATCTCTGTCTAATATCTAATATAATATAATCTGACTGCTTTGTGGAAAAAGCAAAATGATAAGCATTTTACAGAATACGTTGTAGAATGTTACAACAAATGTTTCTTTTTTTAAAAAAAAACAAAGTCTATACCTGTAAAACAAGGTTGACACAAATAATTAAATTCAATAAAATCTATTTGAAACAATGTGATCCTCAGTATCCTGAACACAACTGCATTTCTAGAAATAAATATGTTAAACGGACAGAACATTGCGTATTGAAGAGTGAGTATATTTTTAAAGACAAAACGGACGAAGTATAGGAAAAAGTTCCCAAATGGATTAGTCTCTCATTGAATTTCCATTATAGCTCCATTCACTTGTTAAAGGTCAAGAAAAAAAGAGAAAATAACGTTGGCTAACAAATACCTGAAATCACTGAATCCTTTTTTAAAAATCAAATATTTTCTTTTTAAAGAATGTTGATACAATTTATTGTCTATAGATCTGAATTTTTCTGCATTTCCAATTACAGTTTACTTTACAAAGATGAAAAAAAAACAAAAAAAGAACAAAACGGACAGAAATGTTATCCAGAATTCAATTAACGAAACAAAGATAAAATACAAGATAAAAGTTCGAATGCCCTTTAAAGTAAAAGAACATACAAAAAATACCAATTTGTATATCTATAATAAGGGCATAATTAAAAAAAATACAGAAGTTTGTTACACGATTTTCAATTATTGCCACGTGGAACCTGTGCCTTCATCCCGAGATACATCTTGAATATTGATCTTCGTCTGGCCAACATCAACACATTGCACTCAGTCGCTAGTTTGGGTTCGTTTCCCTTGCTACCCTCTCTGACGACAGCAGCGCCACACAGCGTCAGGAGGTCGAGAAAACCGAACCAATGTCATCGGTTGTCTACTGTCTTTACGACCCAGTTGCAATATATGAACGCTCCCACATGTGGCCGCTATATTTTACACAAATAACGCACAAACACAAAGGCAAGAGAACAGTTGACGATCGATTCTGTGACATCCATCTAAAAATAAAGGTCTAATGTAAAGGCTAATACGTAATAAAGTAAAAGAAAAAGGTAACAAGGGTAATACATTGAAAAAAAGAGAAAGGTACGAGTTTGACTATTGAATTAAAATCTCATTTCAATACCGTTACCAAATAATATTATAGTTCAAAAGAAACATGATGATGAAAGTTGCAATTACATTTCTGAATTTTTTTCTTTTTAAATTTTATTCTGTGTAATTCATGGAAAATCGTTGTTTCAGATACATTATTAGCAAAGGTGTTCATCTCTGTCATGGCTGATGATACAACCCAAAAATTTCAATGCTACTTTGTTACCTCACAAATAGGAGTACAGCTTTTAAACTTACTCTTTAGTTCTGACGCTAGTAGTCACTCTCTGAAGGTCCCATCTTAAAGCATGTCATTCCTGTATGAGGGTAACTCAAAAATTATCCACAATGTAACTATAAATTTACCCACATTGTTCACACTGAACAATAAATGTTGTGGTCATGCTATGAAAGTTTGACCCTAAGTCTTCCATTGGTCTTCCTTTTCTTGCAGGTAGATTATAACCGCTTCTTTAAAAGTTTGGGTGCAACAGACTTCAGTTGTACAGATCAAGATCCAAAAATCCAGGTTTGCGCACAGTTTTTTTTTACAACGTTGCCAAACTTAGATATTTATTCTTATGAAAATGAAAAACTATTTTTGTGTTACCCAGATCAAAACAACGTAGTGAATGTGCCAAAAATTTACTTGCTTATATAATTACTTCTACAACAATAATTTACAATAGTTTTTACATTCACAATTTCTTTCCTTGGAATCTATGTCCAATGGATTTAAGAAACTTGATTCCTTCCATGCTTATGTCCGTTGTGCATCTCTTAAGTTCCTCGAACTTTTTGATAATAAATTCTTGTCTAGACACTTCGTTTTTCCTTATAGGACACATTTCACCTTTGGCTACAGAATTAAATTTCAAGTCCGTCTCCGTCTGTATCCCTAGTACAACTTCTACGACTCGATGAATACCTGAAGAACTTGCATAGAATTGTTGGTTGAAGTGTCTGTGAAAGGTCTCTGGACCATTTGCCGTCCGTGGCCTAATTGAAGGCTCAGAAAACCCACATAGCAAGTGGAAATCTGAAAATGATATAATAAAATACTGTTATTTCATTTGAATAAAAGCCCTTTTTCTTGATAATAACAAGACTAGCACATCAAAAAAAAAAATCAAAATTAGGAGAGAAGTAATAGAACAAGTAGTGAAGAGCATGGATAAATTACGAACAAGTTTTGATATTATAAGAAGAAAAATTAAATAATGATTTCTATTTTAACTAAGACTCAAACAAAAACTTAATTTTCCAAGAATTTTACTAATTTGATGATCACATTGTGTCACCAGCAATTGGTGAGTACTCTTTCAAAAATGTTCACTAACGTCTTCTCACGTCCAGTGGATATTGAAACTTCAATGAGTTTACAAGTTAAGAAATACTACTAATTGAAGGCTCAGAAGCCCACATAGCTGGTGGAAATCTGAAAATGATATAAGAAAATACTGTTATTTCATTTGAGTAAAAGCCCTTTTTCTTTATAATAACAAGACTAGCACATCAGGACCTTTTTTAAGAACATTATCGGAATACTCACGTGCTGCTGTTTATGACGTAGTTTTCTAGTACATAATCAGAGAACTGATGTCCTGATTCATCGGGTGCAATTGCCATCAAATCACAGAAAGCATCAGAAACATCCCGTGGAGAGAAAAAGGGAAGCCCAAAGAACATCTTTAGCCATTTTCCTACAAAAGTAATAATATTATATTTACTTTTTAACGTTATTATTATTTACTTACTTATATTGATTAAACAAATGGAGGGTATCTTCCAACTTGACAAAGTAAACCATAATACAGTAGTGTAACCAAATAAAATGGACAGCGAAACACGTCGTAGTTCACACATGTTTAACAGCTTTGTAATCTTAAGTAGGAAACAAGTGAACATTGTAGCTGAAATCAACAAATTTCGAATATGCTGGAAGAATTAATTTTAGACTATTAGTTTTGGGCAAGTAAAAGAGCAAGAGTGAAACTGTATATATGACTTTATAATACTATTTACTAGTAGGAACAAGGAAAAGACTGAAGAAAAGCATACAATACCTAACTCTGACTTAGGATCCATGTACGCTTTATACAAAACACTGTTGCTTTGAATCTTCCTCCACCAGGTTTGTCCCAAATGAAATCGGCAGCCAAAAATATTACATTCTGGGAAAACCTCCTTCAGAGCTTTGTGAGCTGCAATTTCGAAGTCAACCCAAATAGATTTGATATCCAGTCTGCTGTCTACTGATTTAACCAGTTCCCACATCGCCTTGTAAGTTTTCTGGTCCTTCTTTGGCAAGAACGCAAAGCATATTGGTAAGTAGAAACCATTCTTTCGTGCATGAATCGTGTATAATTGCACAAAGTGCCTGGGAGCGTAAGTGAAGGTACCATCAGCGAACACATCCACATCGTCAGTCTCATGCAGAAACCTATAAAAAAATTGAAAAAAAAAAGATAGCAGTGAATAAAGAGCAGCCGATCAAATTCTAACTAAATGCTAACATGGTTATTAAATTGCAACTAAATGCTAACACATGAAGTAAAAACAAATATAGCATTAAAATATATTTTTATGGTAGTGAAACTAGTAGATCAAATAAAACTTACGAGATGTTAAAACTTACGGTTTGTTAATAAAACACACTTACCTCCAACAAATTGCAGTTGTGTTCCCACGAAAACGTCGATACTTAGATCCTCCGAGTAACAACCACGGCACTCCTTTGCTTGTAACTGTAAACTCCATCTTGTAACTGTAACCTGTAGCACTCTGGAAACAGTATAACAGCAGGCGACTTTCAGTCTATATGAGGCACCACGCCTCATTGAAATTTTATTGGCCTTCAGCCCCAGACCACAGCCAATCAACTAGTATTTGAGATTTAGCATCCAGAAATCTCATTTTCTTTTCTTCATTGGATATTATGCCCAATTCTGTTTTTATCATCTGGCAACGTCGCTTCCGATCCTGTGCGCCATCCTGGCCAAAGATACTGTCAATCAATCTCTTATCTGGCATTTGCTGATAAAGAAGATAAGTGTGCACAAATCTGTGACTCCCAAAAGTTTGCACCAGAGAGGAACCAGCAGTGATCTTGTTTTATGTTGTGGGAAGGTGTAACAGAGGCCGCAATCCATTAACGACCCTCGATACAACACGGTAACTGTGTCTTGCCGCAACGGAATGTCTACAAAGGGATTGAAAAGTTAAAAAATGATCGCACAAGTGTTACGCACGAGGAAGAATGGTTTCAATGTTTCAATGTATCAGGGACCGCAGTCTTTGATGGATTGCGGCCCCTGATACACATTTCGACCACAAAAACTGGACCACTGCCCGTGGTTCCTCTTTGGATAAATTTCCAATGGAGCTGCCATGATCTACGTTATCTGTAACAAAAGAAAGACAAATGAAGGAATTAGAATCAAACTTTCATAGCATGACCACAACAGCATAACAATCAAATAAACGAGGACAGATTTCAGTATGAACAAAGTAAGCAAAGTTGTACCCACATTCCGAATCATTTTTAACTTAGCCTCGTATAAATCATAAAGTTTTATAGAATATTTTATTTGGTACCTGTTTTTTTTAATATTTCGTTTTCTTCTTCATCCTAATATTTCAATAAGTTCCCATCATAATCGCCTTTTGTACGCAAACTTACTTTAAGACAGTTTTTACTTTCTTGAGGCAAGTTATGTAATAATATCATATTCAAAAAATAGATTGGAAGCAGAGAAAAATTATCATCCCCATTTTGTATTTGAATTGTACAATAGTTGGAGGCTTAATTAAACTTTGAAAAATAATGAAATTTAAAATATTAAAAAAAAAATCTAACTAAAGTGTGTAGCTAAAATTTAAATCTAGCTCCTAGAACTTATTTACCTGTCCAAAGAATGATTCATTCAATAAACTATTTAATATACAACGTGGATCATTTATCTTCAAATGCAATTGAAGACTTTGGGGTAAAACCGTCAAGTTCAAAAAGTGAAAGTGTAAAGGAGATAGCTTGACAAGGATATCTCCTCATTCAATTTTCTTCAAACTTGGCAAATATATACTAGACCGAAAATAAACCGACACGTATTTCTTTGTTTTTTTTTTTCAGAAAATAGTTTTAGGACGGCAAAGAACCCCTTTTCAAAAACGGGTCCACTTGATTAAAAGGGACACATTAAAAAAACGAAACTTTACCGATGCAAAGATGACTTCAAAGTAGGAAATACGGGTTTTGTCGTTTTTGCGAGAAAAAAGTTGCAGGGGGCAATAGCACCCTTTGAAATGACAAAGGACACTGCACAGTCCTTATGGAAGTTGAATTTCCGTGGAATTGCTTGAAACCGTGATATGTTGTAGATATTGTGTTCCTAAGAAAAAGTCTCATGGGCACAACCACTCATTACTGACCGTTTGGCCACTACAGGGTTACTTTTTTTAAAAAAAACAGCCGAAGATAACGACATTCTGGATTTCGTAAATATGACTGAAACCGTGATACGTTGTACATATTGTGATCCTGAGAGAAAGTCTTAATGGGCATAACCACCAATCACTGATTGTTTGGCAACTACAGGGTCACTTTTTAAAAAGCAGTCGAAGATATTGATATTCTGGATTTCGATTAAAATTACTGAAACTGTGATATGTTGTAGCTGTTGTGATTCTGAGAAAAAGTCTCAATAAACACAACCACCAATCACTGACCGTTTGGACACATTTTTGAAAACATCAGAAGGTCGGTGGAAAAGCTTGAAACCGTGAAATGTTATACATATTAAAATCCTGAGAAAAAGTCTCAATTTACACAACCATCCGTCACTGACCGTTTGACCACTACAGGGCCACATTTAACAAATGAAGAGAAGGTAACGGTATTCTGTATATTGGCGGAATAAGTTGTAGATATTATGATCATGAGAAAAAGCTTCAATAGGCACAACCAGCTATCACTGACCGTTTGGCCATTATAGGGCTACTTTTTTTTAAAAAATGAGCAGGATATAACGGTATTCTGGATTTCGGTATAATTGCTTGAAACCGTGATATGTTGTAAATATTGTGATCCTGAGAAAAGTCTCAATGGACACAACCACCGATCAGTGACCATTTGGCAACTACGGGGGCCACACTTTTCAAAACAGCAGAAGGTAAAGATACTCTGGAGTTTTTGTAGAAATGTATGAAACACTGAAAAATCCTATCCCACATCCCGGAAAAAGGATGGGAAGAGTAGCGACCAGCATCATTTAAGCATAGACAACTTTCAGATGTTCATCTTGTGGGACAAAGGAAAACCCTGGAAAGCCTTAGACATCTTTTTCTCAGGATCACGACATCTACAACATATCACAGCTTCATTCTTTTACATCGAAGTAAATAATATCGTTATACCCGGCTATTTTTTTAAAAATCGGGATCTGTAGTGGCCAAACGGTCATAATTTGATGGTTGTGTCCATTAAGACTTTTTCTCATGATGAGAAGACCTTCAACATTTTATTTTAACCGAAATCTAGAATATCACTTTCTTTGGCTGCTTTCAAAAAGTGGTCCTGTAGTCCTGTAGTGGCCAATTTATGAAATGAGCTGAGAAATACTTTTCATGGATCGAAATAAGAAAGAATCTTTCGAGAATCGAGACAAGGTTTGAATAACTTTACGAGACAACGCCAAAACTTTATTTCTCATCTCGTCTTGTAAGCAACATTATTTTTCAGCATGAAAGCTATATGAGACGTGGCTCATATACACAACTTAATGTCTACAGCTTAATGTGTGGTAAAACCAACCACACGAACTCTGATCGCGAATTGAGGCCAAGCCTCCCTCACTGAAGAATCGTAAACTAATCTATACAACATTTTTGGTAATATTTATGTTTTCGCTCCGTACACTATCAATACTCTAAACAAAAATAAGGGATAAGTTTTTCGTAAAGCTTTGTTCATAACCATCTTCCAAGTCCCCCCTTCCCGCCCGTAACACACACAAATATAGATATAGATATTTCTTTTACAATTTTCATCTTAGTTTTTGTTCCCCGTTCTAGACATGGAGTAGTTCAGTGGGTCGTGGGTCAAATGGATCAAAGAGTTTTGAGTGGGTCATTTGGCCGCGAGTCAACAGGATGTGACCCACTGTGACCCCCTCCTCACCGTGACCCACTCTGACCCAACGAGACACTCTGACTCACCGACCAACTCTGCTCAGTGCATTGTAGAGACTATCTTCTGAATACTGGTGAATTTCTCTACCTTTTATTTTTAAGGCTTTTATTTTCCTTCCCTTTTCATTTGTTTCTATTTACTTACCTGAGATGAGTATATCTACTTGAAAAACAACTTCAGGCACTTTTCGATATTGATATTTGTAATTTTAGTAGTAGCAATAGGACTTACTACTTGGCTTTTGAGACACAGTCGAATTTTACAGTTTTTCTCTTTACGTTGGCTTACTTTACCTTGATTTGATATTTTCAAATTTCATCTTACTTTCCACTCAAAATTATCTGTAATTAAACAAGGAAATAATTATATATATATATATATATGATAAGTAAATTGAAATTCATCGTAATATAGCCTTTAACAAACATTTTACCATTTTATATTGTCAAGGTCGCATTCACCAATGAGCGGTACTTGAACGATTGCCAGTAGAAATTGAGACTCTGATTAGTGACAATTTCACAGCCTTGTTTTATTACAAGTGTAAACTCTTTAGTCAGTGGAGAGGAGGATGTGAATCATGCGTCAAAGTTGATGTCGAGAGGATTTGGTGGGACAGAGTGGGTCATAGTGAGTAGTGGGTTAGAGTGGAGTATGTGGGTGGTTTGTCGAGTGGGTCAAGTTTTCATTCACCAACGCCACCTGCCCGAAAGCTGAAACTAGTCACCTGTTTATTCTGCCCACTCCAATTTCAATAGTTTAACCATATATATATATATATATATATATATATATATATATATCTTGCAACATAATACCCGTCTTCTGAAGGCTCTCCATTCATTAGTAACGTCACCATATGCATAGGTGGAGTATCGCCCGAAAGGGATTCGTTGATAATACGACTCCTTGTGCACTACGTGATGGGAGATTAGTATTTCATCTTCTCTCATACATTATTCAATATTAAATTAGGTCGCAGGAATCCTCCATTAACTTACGCAAGGAACAAGTTCTCTTTCCAGTATCTTCTCCTCTGCCTACAGCTCTTCAAACGAATTGGTTGTCCTACATCCACAAAAGGTCATACTTTGGCTCTTTACATTACATATTATGTTCCAGAATTCAAAGGGAACAAGAAAAAGACTTTTTCCATCTTTCGCGTAACAATTTCCTTTGCAGAATTCAATTAGAGCGTGACGGCAGTATATATATATGACATCACTTTTGTGTATTTTTTTTTAATCTTTGACAGAGACACGATATAAAGCGGTAAGATTTAAGATTTAAGAAACAGTTAAGAAAAATATCCAAGAAGTTTTTTCTTTCGCAAAACACTCAAAAAAAAAGTTGACATACTTATTTACATTTTTGACGAAAAACAATGAAAGTTGACTTTCTTTTCTTTCAGTAACAAGAACAATAAACTAGAAATAAAACGAAATATGTAATTTTATGTCTTATGATTATACCTGTTAGGCAATGAGATAGATGATGAATGGAAGACAACAACTATGAAATAGTTACGGGAATGAGAATGTGGGAGGAAACTAAATAACCTACGTAGACGATGTTGGTTACCACGAACTGACGTAGTTTGACTTTGAAATAGGATGCTCAAATAGCCCTTTTATTTGGAGTTGAAATTAAATCGAAATTCGAGGCAAAGAGCAAATTTTCAATCTTACTAGTTAGATACATTTTTGGATCAAAAGATCCAATATATTTCAATCAAAAATTTTCTTCTACGCCTTGTATCTGAAGAACAGCATACAGTGTAGCCAAACCCAAACTATCACTTAACTCAATATGATGTGCGTATTTCGTAGAAAATACGAAAACTCGATTTCGGGTCCGTTCAAAAATTTTGTGGCCCCTGATGCGAAATATGCATCAAACGATCCAATATATTTTAATCAAAAATTTTCTTGTACACCTTATATCTGGAGAACTACATATAGTGTAGCCAAACCCAAACTATAACTTAACTCAGTAAGATGTGCTTGTGCACCAAAAAATGCGGAAACTAGACTTAGGAGCCATTCAAAATTATTCTGGGCCCTGATCCAAAAACTAATTCTTGGCCAAGGTCGCAATTTTTGATCAATTTTTTGGGATCATTCCTAAAATTATTGTTACTGCTGGTTTTGTTTAAAATTACCCGATTTTCATTGAACAATATGCGCTTTCAGGTTTTTCAATGAAGTATATTGTTTGTGGTGCAAGTAAAAGGGAAGATGTGAATTTACTTTATCTTTTTTTTTAAACTGTAACTTTCCTAACATTATTTATTTTCTAATGTAGATATAGTATAGTTTCTATTTTCTTTGAGATGTTTCAAATCGGATCCAATGGTTGCGAGAGGAATTAGTTTATGTGTCAACGAGATTATCCGCACCATTTTAGGAAAATGTGTCAAAATAACTTCCTTTAAAAATCCACTTTTTATGAAACAGCATGATTTCCTTTGGAACTTCTGAATTACTTCCGAAAAAATCGCACTCACTTCTACGAATTTTATGCCTGCGCCAATCAACGAAACCATATTCCAGTGTATGTACCTTTTTTGTTTTAAATTCTGGCCCGATTTGAAATCGACATAGAGAGTCGTATCAACAACAACAAAATGTGAACGGGTCATGATAATTTCAACTTTGAAATTGATATTATGACCATCTGCAACTGACGAATTCAAGCAGTTACTTGAATATAAGACAGCGATTGTTCATTGCTCAATTTAAATTGTTTGATGCAGTGCGCTGAACGTTTCAATAAAATTGTCTAAAGAGAGTTTGGGATTTAAAAGCACTAAAGTACATATATGTAATAAACTGAGAATAAAGTAACGATTAATATCGATAGGCAAAGTATTGAAACAAACGTAGAGTTTATAAGATATCCTCAAGTTGCGAAAATGGTTTTACATCACTTTTTTTTATTTCCATGTCACTCGTATACATTATACAGTGTTTTTTTCTAGTTGCATGCCCAAATAGATGTACCATGAAAAGAATTATTTATGCGAAGAACAATCACCAACCTGTGCTACATTATCAATACAAACAGCAATTGTATCTGTTCTCACTGTGCAAGAGTTACCTTATTGGAGAATTATTACTTCTTTCTTCGAACAATAATCTTTGGAAGCAGGAGTAATTCCAGATTTCTCTCTGGAGAATCTTCAATTCACGAAAGTGAAAAGTAGAACTACAAAAATACCGTAATCGAGGGCTACGTGAGCCCAGATTTTGAAACTTCTAACATAAATTTGTGTAAATTGTGCACAACATTTTTTTTCTTTAACATAATACCTTATATTGTGAAACTACAGTTTATTATGAAGAGGTTAACGTAAAATTTGCAATGTTTGTGAAGTAATGAATATTTTATATTTGTGTTTTTTTTTTTATATCTGGGCTCAAGTTAACCTTCCGGTTGGGTTACTTGAACCCGAACTGTAAGTCCAATAGATACTACCATTTGAAGGCAGTTTGGAAGCAAATAGGTATTGGATTAACATAATTTTTGCGCACCCACAGACATATAAACATTGATTGCAATGACAAATAGGAATTTTTAAAAGTAATGTTGAACACAATTTGTGAGAAATTGTACAAACGTTAGTAGGCATATAACAGTGTTTACAGTCCAGTTAAAGTAAACACACCTCTCTTGAATAGTTTTGGGGGTTCTATTTTTATTACCACATCTTCACATTTATGCACCAAGACATCCTTGTTTTGGGGCCACCTTCAAGCCTTCCTCGCCATGCAGTCGACTCGAACACCTTCTGCTTCTATAGCGAGGACGGCTCCTGGATATTCCTTCGCGTTTAATTTTACCAGAACAAAATTTGCCTATTTCGAGGTCACCTTTCGTTACAGGTGCCGCGGTTGGTGCTGATTTGGCTTCGGTCTTGCCACAATTCATAATCAAGTGTTCTACAGATTCCTAGTCAGGATTGTCGATGCTGATGTCGCTGTCACGTCCTGATTTCAAGCTGAATGCGTCATCTTCTTCTGATGTGGTGTCTTCTAATGCTTGCTTTCATTTTCCAATGTTGGTCTTGGTTGTTTTTGAAGACGCTCTCCTTTTTTGGACTTACTCCTGGTGTTGGGCTCAAGTAACCCGCGTTTACAGATAATGTGCACCAGTTGTACTTAACCACGAATTGTTCAATTAATGAATTATTTAGAACATGTACAGTCCTTAATTGGCTTTGATACTAAGCTAAATATGCAATGTACGCACTTATCTACAGTTTTAGGCTATTCCTAATATCTATCCAAACGGAAGTGTGCTGCGTGAAATTCACAACAAACTTTGCTGTAGATTGCAAAACCAGTCCTGTCACTAGCTGTGATTTACAAACTTTCCTAGATCCCCACGCGGGTCTGCCTAGTACTGTTGCCTACCAGCCAAGCACTGAACTACGCAGTTCTACTGATTTTTAGAGTCCACAGAGAACCAAACAACATTTTTCCGTTTTTGGCTCAAGTTAGCCTCCAGGGCTCAAGTAGACCGCGTTTACGGTACTAATTTCAAGCCAAATTGACCTCGATCGGAGATATGTTTCGGAGGGAATTGATTGTGCTATTCTGCGGAGAATTCTCTTCTTGGACATAAATTGAAATCATCCCTGTTTGGAAGTAACACACATATGTTTGTTCAAATTTACAAAATAATGTTTTATTATTCAATTATCTCAGGGATGCAAATAAGCAACAAAATTTTACTAGCACAACAAAAATGCTACTATCCACATTCCACAATACAAATCGTTTGTTTACCTTTGGTATGATATTAAATACTCGACCGCATCGATGAACTGGACTCGCCCCGGACGAGTGGTAATTTGCATCCTTGAATTATTTAACAATTGTGAAGGAACTTTGGAATGAAATGGTCATAGAAGGCAAATTTGACATGCATTAAATTTTTAAAAAAATAAAGAATAAAATAGTAACTAAATAGATTTCAGAAATGAATCTTAGAAGCACAATATTTCATAATGTTAAAAAATGTGTATTTTAAAATTTATATAATTCTATTTATTTTAAAAGCACTATCAAATTACTTATTTTAAAAAGTAATTTAGCTAGCTAACAAACTCTATAGCCTATGGAACCCAGAGATTAAATGCCGCTTTCACTGACCTTATAACCTTAGCCGACTGAATCTAGTTTCTACTTTGTATTTCTATTTCTATGAGACCCATCTTAACCCCTTACCACATGCCTTGCCATATATGGTACATCCCATGATTTTCACTTTAGCTTTTGTGTGATTTGTCAAAGGCGGGAAGTGACTGTTTCGTCTGTTGTGTGAGATACTGACATGTATGAATAAGAGATTTTGGTGTCATCTAGCATGTTCTTTGTGACTTGTATTAGGCGGAGAAACGTTGACATGTGGTTTCTGTGAAGCAGTGGACTTTTATCAGTGAAAATATTCTTTTTTCGACGAAACATTGTGATCATTTTTTCAAACAAAAAAATTACATTCAAAATAAATACTTTGAGATGTATTTCCAACAATACGATCTTCATTTTGTATGTTCGTATTGGAGGAACGTGAAAAAGAAACGTATGTGCCATATATGTCACACCATGCGTTTATAGGTACTTTTATGTTCTTGAAGTACGGAAGTGACAACTACTATAATCGTTCTGCAATTCTGTTACAGCAATGGATACAGGGCTTTTTATGATGGACGTTCATTAGTAGCTGTTAGACAACTTCCAAATGGTGAAGATAGTGAATTATCAGACTTATTCGAAGCTGAATCAGCACTAGATCCAAGAAATACCAATATTTTGTTATCGGACTTGGATGAAGATTCTGCTGCTCCTTCCCCTGAGAGGATCGTCATACCAATTTTGATGATGCAATGAATTCAGATGTTGATGATGTCTCTCTCTGTCTCAAAGATAATAGAAGGTCTACGTCATCAAGCAATTTGGAAAACATCAAGACCTAGAAACCAAGAAGACCTAGAAAAGTCCCAAGAAGATGTAAAATTTCAAGGACCTCATGACTTACCTGAAGAACTGAAACAACTGTAAACGCCTATTGAATATTTCAAGCATTTTTCCATTGATGAGATTCTTCATTACACAGTTCAACAGTCAAAGCTATATTCAACGCAAGTTCTGCCAACAAATGACTACAACTTGAACAGCTTATTGTGTGCTTTTCGACATGTAAATTATTCAATTCGCAGCTACTTGACATTACTGGAACGGAAAGCTTGGTCATGATGCGGTAAATCAGGTGATGAGTTGTGATCGGTTTGAAGAGGTCAAACGATTTATTCACTTCAATGCCAATTCAACACTTATTCCTGCAGAAGAACTTGCTCATGGCATACTTCATAAGATTAGGCCTTTTCCTGAACATATACGAGAACGTCTGAGAAAAGTATCCAAAGAAGAATTCTTGGCAGTGGATGAACAAATCACTCCCATAAAGTATAGATCATCGATGAAAACAATATAAAGCAAAGAAATCTTATAAATGGGGTTATAAAGCATTTCTTCTGAGTGGAATTTCAGGTTTCAGTTATGTTTTCGGAATATTTACTGGGACTCAAAAGTAATGTTATTCCTACTGCAGCTGCAGACTTAGGCAATAGTAGCAACGTTGATGTTTGGTACCTCGAAATATAATTCACAAAATATTCTTCGAAATTGATTCACAAGTGTATCCTTACAATTGTATCCCTGCGCACTTCTAAGACAATTTACCTTACTGCACAGTGTGCCATATATGGCACGTACTTATTTATCATCGGAATTAAGTGAAAAATCAAAAATTCAAGTTTTGATTCATTTTTCAAGTTCCCAGATGAGGATTTTCAAAACTGATTATTTGTTTTTGCTAAAAGAAAAAATATGCAGAAAGGAGTTAATATTGTCCTCTCATCTGCGCCTAGGTCTTCTTAATGGTCATTTTCAGGTTGGATTTCCAGTTAAGACTTTGAAAGCGTTCCTACTTCTTTTAAATTTGGCTGTATGACATGCCCACCTGAGTCTCTTAGATTTGATTACCCTAACAATGTTTGGTAAACCCTATGAATTAAGTAGTTCTTCGTTATGAAGTTTCTGCCATTCCCCATTCCCGTTCCTTTTGGGTCCGAATATTCGTCTCAGGATCTTGTTCTCAAATACTTTCAGTCTACGTTCTTCCCTCAGAGTAAGGGACCATGTTTCCCAACCATACAGAACAACAGACATGATTATCGTTTTATATGTTTTAAACTTCAAATTCCTCAACTGAATTCGCAACGACAAGAGATTTTGAAGTGAATAATAACACTAATTTCCTGCTTTTAGTCCACATTTATTTTCTTCGTGAACATTTTTTTTTTTTTTTTTGTTAATATTGATCCTAGATATTTAAAAGTATCCACTTTATCAAGATATTTTAACGCATCCATAATTTGTCGTATTACGATTTAGACGAGCTTCTATGTATTTAGTTTCCTTCGCATTTACTTCTAAACCCATGTCCCTGCAAGTGTTTAATAAGACCTCTGCATTTCTTTCTATTGTTCTCCTATCATCCCCTATTAAGTTTACATCAGCATACGCCATAACCTGGTGAATATCATTCAACTCTAGGCCCTGGTTGCTATCTTTCATATTTCTTACAGCGTACTCCAGGACAAAGTTGAATAATAATGGAGACGATGCATCTTGTTTCAGACAATTCTGGACGTGAAAGCTCATGGACAAAAATGTTCCTACTTTACTTTGCTTTGGGATTCATTTAAACATATCTTAAATAATCTAATTAGCTTTTACGCAATTCCAAATTCTTTAAGAATTTAAAATTTATATAGTCTTATTTATTTTAAAAGGGCTATGGAATTCCTACTTATTATTTTATAAAATAAATAAGTAAGTAATAATTTCAAACTTACACACGCAAATTTCACATTTAATTTAGTAGACTGGAACTCAGAAATTGAATGTAGCATAAAGGTAACAAAGAAAGTTCTGTCGCTTTTCCAATCCTATCTTCGAACATCGATATGTAACTCAAGACGTATCTGGAAGACAAAAAATTGTCCCCATCAGCATCGATGGTCTTCTTCCAACGTTCTGGAAGGCTATGAATTCCATCGCAGAGGAACTTGGTGGGCCGTGTAGCGAAGAATGTGTCAAGTGCATTTTGCACCTCTACTAGGGATTTGAGCTGGCGTCCTCTAAGGTGATTGTCCAAGGAATGGAATGTGATAATCGAACGGTACAATGTCCGGGGAGTATGGTGGATACAATAGTGTTTTCCATTCAAGGCGAAGAGTGGTGTCCCGGGTCATACTAGCCACGTGGGACTTAGCGCTTCCAGTAATAGGAAGACCTCCTTGCGATTCAAAAGTGCTGGCGCCAGTTTTGAGTTTTTCTTGAACACGGCTCAACTGCTGACAATACACAGGTGCATTGATGCTCTGACCAGCTGGTAGCAGTTCCCGATGCACGTTGCTGCGAGCACTCCACCAAACACATGAAAGGACCTTTTGGTGTAGTGCTGGTTTCAACTGTTTTGGAAGCGGTTCATGGGATGCTAACCAATGATGTGGTGCCGTAGAGCTTCGTACAGTACCCACCTCTCATCACATGCCAACACCATGTCCGTCCAGAAATGGCCCCTTCCTCAGACGAGACAGCAAAGAAACACAGGTGTCTGCTCGCTTTGCCTTTTGGCCCGGATTCAAATCACGTGGGATTCATCGACCCAACTTGTAGTGCTTCCCAAACTGGTGGAGATACTGCCAAATTGTTCTTCCAGTCACACTGAATTGTAGTCCCAGTTCCTCACATGTGTGGTCACTGTTCATCTCAGTTGCTGCCTGAAGATCTTCATTTTGTACATGTGTTGGTCTTCCGGCACGTGGTGCATCTTCGAGTGTTTCGTCACCGTCTATTGTTAAAACACCAATGCATTGTCCGCGTAGTCACGACACCCTCACCAAAGGCCTGACATATCTTCCGCTTTCCGTCCCGCTGCAGCGGCGTTTGACCCTAGTTGAACTTGTACAGCATACACGTCCTTATGATCCTCTGTGAAAGTCCCATGTTCACTCTGTCCTTACGCAAGTTAACGGTGTAACTAAACTGCCACAACCAGATAGTATATTGGATATACCCACACCAACAACTGACCTTCGCCTTATCTCCATTCGCATTTAAATCACGGTGCGAGAGCCAATTGAACATAGACCTCCAGAAAAAGCGACAGAAATTTCTTGGTTACCTTTATAGTTTAAAAGCCCAAAAAGAAATGTGTATCGAAATACAGAAAAGTTTTTTTCTGTTTTTAAACCTTCAATTATTACCATGGAAATGAAATAGAAAATTGTAATGCAATCAGAAACGTAACCATGAAATTTACATGAAAAAATAAACTGTTAAATTTAACATAGAATGACCTTATATTTTAAAACAATATTGAAATTTCTTTCTTAGTTTTCCATTTTCCTTCTCTTTTCCTCTTTTTGTCTAATATACTATACATTTAGCTCTATTGTAAGTTCACTAGCAAATACTATTGTTGTAAAACGTCCATTGTTCTGTACTGTTTATAGAAGAAAAGCTAAAAGAAAAATATATTACAATGAAAACTTAAAAAGAAACTGTTGCTAATGAACTATTTTCTACGCTAATGAGCTTTGTAGATAAGCCAAACAAAAGACACGGAAACGTTGACATCTTTCGTCTGTTCTTTGTGCTTTGAATGCTGGGAGGAGAAATAAAATAGTAATATTTTATGTTCTTTATTTGTCTACTCAGTAATTAAATCTACCCAGTTTCTACATTATGCGAAAGACAAAGAAAAAATCTTGTGAAAGAATATATATACTTTCTACCGTATTTCAAGAAGGTTGTCTTGACGCACTGAACTGACATCCACCAAGATAACATCTATAGCAATACCATTCTATTTTTAACTTGACTTACACAGAATATGCAATTAGTATGGAAAAATGTTTCTTTTATTATTTTCTTAAATTCAAATATATTGTGGTAGGAGACATTTAATTTCTTCGTAGACGATGTTAATGGACTATAGTAAATAGGCACGTGTTGACTGCAGTAGATATACTACGTTAATGAATGCAGTAACAGGAATGTATATATGTGCTGTGTATGTATTACAATAAGCACGTAATTACATGAAAATGTTATGAGAAAGTACATGTGTAAACCAAACAACATGAGGTTTGATTATTTGTGTTCAGCACCGAGGTTATGAAGGAGGAATCTACTGTTAACTTGCGCTCCGAACGCTATGAATAGAGCTACAATTCAATGTAGTTTGCGCGTGCACAGACCGTCCTATAAGATCAATCCTCACACTACACGTAATTTTCTACCTCACTATCCTGCTTCCAAAAGGAAAAGGCACAGGAAATAAGTGCAGGCTATATAGAATATTAGTTAGAAAGTCTACGGCAATATGTGATTTGGCAAGGCAATATAGGTGCCTATATTAATCTAGCCTAGCATTTACTTCTGCTGCTTTGTACTTTAGAATCTCTAAAATCATATACTAGTTGTTTTCTCCTTGATTTCCCCTTGATTAAAAAGAACAGAAATGTCTCGACCCTAATGTCGAAAGGGTTTTAATGATTTTGTTAAAATCTTTCTTTTCAAACAAAATAAATAAAAAAAAAAGATACGAATAAAAGATTTAGCTAAGATTCAAATTTGAGATGGCTAATTATGAGTACATTGTCTAGACCAGCTAAATTTCATCTTGGAAACGGTTTAAGAGTTTCACGAAATTTGATGAAGATTCGTTTTCTCACGAGAAGAAAACTTTCGCTAAAATTTGATTTTGGGAAAAGTAATAAGTGGCCTCCTTATAAACAGTATTTTGGATATTTGTCTAAATTTTATATTAGAAACTTCTCTTAGAATTTTCATAAAATCTATGGAAATTTTCCATTCCTTCAGAACAAAAGTATTGTTTCTGTATTTTCTACTAAACGGGTTTCTGCAGTGTCTAAACGTAACTAAATCAGTTTCTCTTTCTATCAAATAGATTTACATCAAATTTCAAGAAAATCGATACGTATACTTCCAAGATACAATGCAGGTATCTCCTTAGAAGTACAAATTTTGCCTTGGCACAGTGGGGCCAAAGCACTGAATTTTTGCCAAAAAGTAGGAATGCGCAATATGAAGCAGAAAATTGTAAGAAAACTAATTAGATCGGTGTGTGCAGTGGCTACAATAATGTATTCAATATGTTGAAGAAATATTTGGACATAGAATAAATTTACAAGCAAACAACAAAAAATACACTTTTTTAGGTGGCAAGCACCAAGATGCACTACATGAATATGTCTTTGAAAGTGTAAAAGAAAATCCTTGGAAAATAAATGTTCATGTTATTTCGACAGCAGAACTATCCGACAGCAGAACTACTTTTAAGTTGATCATTCTGGGACGGAGCATGTGCAGCTGTTAATAAGGCTAATATCTACATCCTTATGAAAATGAGACGTTTTCCTCTGTGATGCTTTTCGAAGGCTCGTAATAGGAAGGTCTGTTGTAATTACTAGTAAATACATCACACCTTCCTTTTTCGTCGTCCGTGAAATTTTAGGAGCGAAGGCAGAATTTGTACTGTTTAAATTCTTTATTCCGTGCCTCTTGAGCTTCCTCAATGAGTTGACCTATTGGAAGTAGAGCATGCTGTAGGATTTGAGCACGATGAATTAACACCTTATGTACAGTTGGTGGCATTGGGTGAAGGGATATTTCGTAATGAACTTCTGTGCCATGTCGAGAGCATATCTGCGAAAATTTTCCACATACATATATCTCATGTCCATTAGCAAGTGTCTGCGGCATAATCTTGGACCTCCATATAATGCCAACATCAACATCAGTAATACTTGCGGACAATTCGTGGTTACCAAAGAAATACCTTGCTGTATTTGCGCCTAAATTATATAACAGATTATATGATTGGCACAAACAAGTGTGTGGGCAACATGCTTTGATTTGGCAATTTACTATTTGCATACACTCTTGCGCGTGAAAGGAAAAACGGTAATTACACAATTCACAACTGAAGAATAATAAAATTAAAGAACATTTCTTACTTCTCAAAATTATTTCAAAGTTGTGAAGGATTCGTCATGACTACAGACCGGATTTATATGCAAAATGCGTGTTTATAATAATATGCAGAAACGTATTGAAAATATTTTCTTTCTTTCCGATTGACTTGTAATTATTCGTTTGAGAAGCATATGATAGTGCATATAAGTACATATTTTGAGTGAATTTCGATGTGCATGCATATTTCGTAAACTTTGCAGAATACTGCATATTACTGAATTCTATTGCAGTATACTACCATATTTCAGAGTATTACACAAGAAAGTAGGTTATATTTAAAGTGAACTGAACTACTTAGTACACGCAGATGTAGAATAAAACGTTGTTTAGAATAATAGAATAAAATGTTGTATCCAAACTTGGTCCACCTGACTTGTCTTACACACGGTCTTCATCGTGCAGCAGAAACAATCAGATGCCAATATCTGGAAGTAGACGTGCTTGTATCAAACATAAAGAAAGTATTTGGGAAAGCTCCATTGCGCGTACTATCTTGCGTAAAATGTTCTGCTACCTCCGCAACCAGTTTAAAATTGATGGGGCTCGTGGGTAGAAGCTGTGTTGTATTATGCACCTAACTTAAATCAAATGAAGACAGTTGTAAACTCACTAAATCCCGATGATGCAGTCGCTATTTATATGTTACAAAAATGTTTCTCTATATGTGGCATTGAGAACAAAATTAAGTACATACACAACCAGTTCTAGATAATACCTGAAATTATCGAACAGTTGGGATGCTGTAACAATGCTTTGCTGCATTCACTCTCTTTGTTGGGCGAATTATCACAGACTGTCCAGTGAAACTCACGGTGTTGCGAAATTATCGTCAGATAAACTTTGCCAAATATTAGGCAAAAATTCAAGGTACATACAATCTGTGACATTGCAAATATACTTAATGGTGAAAACATCGAATTGGAAGAGGACTTAAGGGGGTAGACTACTAAATATTTTTGAAAAACTAATAATTTTTCTTTTGCCCATTTTTCGTAAGTGGAAAGAGGTAATAAAATGTAACTTACCACAATAATAGATAATGTTATTCTACACCCGAAAATACGAATCGGAAGAATTTTCAGTGTTGCCATCCATAGAAATTACAGTGTGACCAGAATTTGAATTACTCAAAAATCTAGGTAAAGGCAGCGACTAGAAAAATGAACTCAACGCTAATTGATGACTTATCATGCTGTCTACCTTTCTTGTTTACTACTTTTTTAAAAATGTTTCTACTTATTTTGTAATAACTTATTTATTTTGTAATAATTTATGTAAGTTTTATAAAATAAATAGAAATGTTATTTAAAAAGTAGTAAACAAGAAAGGTAGACAGCATGATAAGTCATCAATTACCGTTGAGTTCATTTTTCTAGTCGCTGCCTTTACCTAGATTTTTGAGTAATTCAAATTCTGGTCACACTGTAATTTCTATGGATGGCAACACTGAAAATTCTTCCGATTCGTATTTTCGGGTGTAGAATAACATTATCTATTATTGTGGTAAGTTACATTTTATTACCTCTTTCCACTTACGAAAAATGGGCAAAAGAAAAATTATTAGTTTTTCAAAAATATTTAGTAGTCTGCCGCCTTAACACAGAAAAACATTTGATGTTTTTCACATGTATCAGTCACTTCCGCTGACGTAGAAAGGAACATTTCAATCTACAAAACATCTCTCACTGATAAACACAGAGGGTTTACAGAAGAAAACCTAAGAAAGACCTTAATAGTTCAAACAACACAGGTCATTGAGATGAGATACTTTTATAAAAATTTGAAATTTTATATCCAACATTTGAACTCATAACTCTACTCATTTCAAAATTAGCATGGCGTTTCTAGACATTTTCTATATTCTATCTCCGCATTTTGCACTTATTTATCTCCAACCCTGTATAGGTCTGCCAATAAACACCCTCTTCTTCTCTGTTTCTTTCGGTGCTGGCTGAATCCAGTGCTTCCAATCATTTTCAGCAATTAGATTCACCAAATCGGAATGGTCCCTTGTGAGTAAGAAAATTTTACGGCAAAAAGTATTTTAACATCTTCTTAGCTTGTATGTTTGCGTACATATTTATTATAATTGAAGATCTCTCCTGAAGTTTTATATTTACTTTGATGCTGAATATGGAATGTGTTTTAAGTAGATTTGAATTATTGTTCCGAAATAATACATAGAAAACTTGGTAAAAAAATATATTCTAGATATTTCATGTCTTTCTCCATGAACCAAATATATTAAAGAATAGAAAGATGCAATTCAGAAATTGGAGGGTGAATAATTTTGAAACGATTCTCGAGAAGTGACTTAATTAACTTAAATCTTAAGAAAACACTAAACAAATTTAATTAAACCCTCACAGAAATCCGTTACAAAAGCTAATTCAAAAGATAAGAAATTTGTAAATTTAGAATAGTGATAACAATAATATGAGAATTTGAGTTATCTTATCAATTTTAAGCTCTTTATTATACGGCAGCAATCTTGATTCTAATAATTTATATGAAACTATTGGTCCACGCGATTTTGAGTTCGATTCTGGTGAGACCATGAACGTTTTGACGTTGTCATAACTTCATGAGGCAGTTGAATATCTACTTGAGTCAACAAGGATGCGCTGTTGGTCAAGGAAAGCAGAAGCAATAACACTGTGATACGAAGCACTGATCTTATATCTGGAGTATCTCATTGTCCACAAATACCACAAATATAAATATATAAATATAGGTGTATATACTACTACCTTACTATTATGCAATTTCGTATATGAATTGACCCATGTAAATGTATACTTATTGAATGTTTATGAAATTCTGTATTTATTAGTAAACGTAAAAATATGATTATTCTTTTATAATGTCCACAATGTTTTCTATGTTACATATCAATCGTAATTTAACGATAGAATTGTACCAAATCTGTCAGTTACTTTGAATATGAAGGGAATCTTTGATTATTAATACAGGCCTTGTTTTATCTATTTAATCCTGGATAATCGAGAAAATGAGCAGATATAACCTTTTGACCTTTATTAATTGAGATATCTTGATAATTAAATTCAAGATTACAAAGGAAAACTTTCAAACCCCTTTAGCTTCGCTCGAACATCTAACAATAAACTTTTTCTTTCTTCTCTTAAGATCTTCGCTAATTATAAAAAATAAGGTAAGCAAAAATGAAAATTAGAATAAAAAGAGTAACATATATATATGGTAAAAATAAACATAATATAAAATTGAATACAATTAACATATGCACAAAAAATAATACATAAATCATATAAAAACATCATATACTTATATAAGAGAAGGTAATACTCGTGAGCTGCTTATAAAAATAAGTATACAGATGCTTTGACTAATCGTCGCTGCGCCCCAAAGAACCGGTATGTGACATTTTTGTCGTGTAAATAAACCTGAAAGCTATCACGCAGCGTCCCTTATAACGTGGTAAGTTAAAATTCAATTGTTTCGCCACAACAATGAAAAATTATCGATTGAAATTATGGCTTAAGATGCTCAACACGTACGCATTGATTAATGTATACAAATCCTCTATGTGCTTATAAAGGCGCAAAACGTGCTGCGTAAACACAAAAATATGTAGTAATATAATATTGTTGAAGTAAGTTACAACAATAGCCAGTGCATAATATACGCAGAACCAATTTTATTACATTTCTCAAGTGTTTCCGTGTATTTGACAGAATTTTAAGAGTTCGGAATGTTTTTTGCTTCTCCTGAAAAGTTGTGGTTTCAACACATAGCGGTTTTTTGAGGCACAGCGACGTAATACTGAAATTGTTAAAAAACGTCAAAAATATTAGCAAGATTATTGTCCGTTGACAAAATTTTATATATGGGTACGTCGTTGAGCCAGTGAATAGGTCTAAAAATTTTGTGATTTCTTGTACGATAGCTAGTTACATACAAAGTTACCATTGACAATAAATTCAAAGTTACTACAAACAATTGAGTGCAACATTTTGACATCAACAATAATCCTTCTTTCAGACAACTTCAACATACCCAATGATAATCTAAGTTCATTTAAAGGTATACTTTTATAACACTTGAATTTCCAACGTAACCAAGCGAGAGAAGGATTTTGAATCGCCTCCAAGGTATTTGATATATAGTATGTACTTCTATTTCATATATTTGAGCAATATTCCTGATGACTTTTGACATTAGAATAATAGAGAATAAGGCAGGTTTTGACAGAATTAAGTCTTTGGACATCCATGTCAGAATGCCAAAATTCCTTCTCGCTTTAGAAGTTATATTCTCAACGTGTTGTTTGAAAAGTCATTTACTGTCAAGAACAATACCTAAATCTTTAACAGTATCTATTCTAAGTAGAATATCATTTACATTATAAGTAAAGTAGGTTGGATTTGTTTTGTTTGTGAAACTCATTGAATAAATTTTCTTACAATTTAAAGGTAATGTATTATTTTTAGACCAATGCATTATTTTGAATTAGACCAAGCAGTCATCCAAATTTACAATCGATTTATAAATTGTCATGTCATCTGCATACATAATAATAATAATAATAATAATAATAATAATAATAATAATAATAATAATAATAATAATAATAATAATAATAATAATAATAATCTATATATATATATAATTGAAAATCACTATGTTTGTGAGTCTAAATCTCCTGAATCGCCCGACCGATCTCGATCAAATTTGTAACATGGATGAGGTTCGAGGTTGTGCTGGTTTTAGGCTATTTACTTTGATGGTAGAAGTGAGGGTTGGGGGAGGAGAGGGGTAAAATAAAATAAATAAAACTTAATAACTCCTGAATCACTCGACCAATTTTGATCAAATGTTCAACATAGATGAGGTTCGGGCCTAGGATCGTGTTTATGATTTAAATTTGACGGAGCAACGTAGGGGAGGTGAGGAAGAGAGAAATTTAAAAAGGATCAAAAACGACCGATATTAGTGTTGAATCCATAGTTTTCGGGGTCAAAGAGAGAAACAGTGACACTTCTGATGGTGTTCCATCCAAGTTCAGCCCTGATAGTGGGGGAGGGGGAGGTTACAACTTAGGGGAGGGGGATAAACATTTAAAATGATCGAGAATGACTAATATTAGTGTCAAATCCATAGTTTTAGGAATAGCTGAGGTTAACAATGTCTATTCTGATGCCGTGTGCCGCAGCACAGAGGAGGGGAAGGGGTATATTAGCTATTTATAATAATGATCGGAAATGACCAATATTAGTGTCTAATCCATAGTTTTCAGGATAATTCAGATGAACAGTGACATTTCCGATCCGGCTTAAATTCAAAATCGCTTGGGGAGGGGGAGAAAGAGATATATATAAAAATGATCGAAAATGGCCACTATCAGTGTCAAATTTATAGTTTTCTGGGTCACTTAGATGAACAGTGATACCTTCGATCCCGTTTAAATCAAAATTCAAACCTGCAACTTGGGAAAGGGGAGGAAGAGATATTGAAAAATGATGGAAAATGATCGATATTAGAGCTGAATCCACATTTTCGGGGTCGCTGAGATGAACGGTAACACTTCTGATGCCATGGCCCGCAACATAGGGAGAGAGAAATATATATATGTATATTTACAAATGGTCAAAAATGACCGATATTAGTGTCATTTTGGATCTATAGTTCTTACGGTCGCCGAGATGAACAGAGACACTTCTGAAGCTGCTTAAATCCATTTTCAGCCCCGACACTTGGGGAACGAGGAGGGGTGACATACCTTAAAATGATTGAAAATGTGCAATATCAGTGTTGAATCCATAATTTTCGGGGTCAGTAAGATGAACATTTATACTTACGATGCAGCATAGATCCAAATTCAGCCATACAACATACAAAGATGTGCATTTAAATTATTTATTTTAACCAAGCGAAACGAGTAAAATATTATCGTAATAATATGAAATTGTAAAATATGAGAGCATACTCAAGAACATTAAACTCTATATTTGAAACCAAATTTAAGATACTGTAACTGAGTCTGGAGTTTCATATTAACACTCATATTAATCACGCATGAGAGCTAATAAAGGAAATCAAGTGTGCAGGAGCAGGATGCCAGGTCAATTAACTCGGATATTGACTTATAATTGATACTTATATATTACTCATTAAGTATCATACGTTACTTAAACCAAGAGATGTAAATGGGATGAGAACTAACAACTCATACTCAACCGTTATTATGGAATGCTATGCTTTAGTGCATAAATGAAACTCAAAATTCCTAATGATAAAATAGCGACTAGAAGCTAAAAGAGGGAGAGAAGAAGGGATTTAACTATTAGGACAGAAAATGAGCACTTGCCTTAATTGTTCTTCGTTCTTGATGATGCTGTAGTGTCGTTCCAATTGTTGAAAAGGCTCTCCAAAGATGAAAAAAAAAACTTTATGACTTGTAAACGATGAAATAAAACTAATGTTGACGATTGATTTTTGTATTCCGTCAAATCTGTCAAGGGCGATGAACGGATTGTTGTAATTCGTCTTGATGATAATATCTGGGTGGAGGCCTGGACTTCTTTCTTGGACTGCTTCTGCTGCGATGAACTTTCAGCTTCCAAGTCCGGGACGAGCTGGAAAAGAGTTCTATCCTCCAATGGTGATTACTTTCTCGCTTCACTTTCTACAATACAATGTACCTCGAGAAGAATGCTTCGTTTTGTCAGAAGAGAACGATGGCGTTTAAGATCATTCCACAAGAAGGTTCGTGCAATGCAAAGGAATGTGGTGCAATGGTTGAAGGAATACTAACTACTCTAAAGTTTATTGGCTATTCTTAAAATGATGAAATGAGTGTAGTGATTTTTCAAATACTTGTCTGGCAATGTACATCCAAGGTAAATGTTCTTTGAGCCTGAATTAAAGAATTAAACAAGATTTAAAAAGTGCTTTAATTAAAATGATTCAATTTTAACGGTAAATTAAACAGTCCAATGGATTCTTTGTTGTAATTACTTTACAGTAATTTCACCATATAACAGAGCACTGCACACAAGGACTTTGGTCTTCTTTTCAGAAGTACACAAAATTTTGTTTCGATATTAAATTTAAGGATTCTAACTACAGTGGACCCATGGATAAGGAACTAAATCCGTTTCGTAACGATGTTCGTAAAATGAAATTATTTTTCCTATTGAAATTAATGTAGTTACAATTAACCTATTCTAGTCACAGAAACATAGCATTGTATAACATTTTTATGTATTTTCCTGTAATGAAGAATATAGAATGGAAGTTATCCTTTATCCTTTTAAGGACAAATAGGTCACAATAAATTAAACAAAACGTGAGATCTAAAAAAACACAAAAATACCAAAAAAAAGAACAAAAAGTGGTTTTTGAACACAGAAGTCTAACTAAAATGTTTAAGGCAAACACGTAAAAGCACTTCTACGCTCGTGGAATTAATGGTGCAGGTTTGTATCTCGAAATATTTTTGTAAATTGAGAGAAAATTTGTTCACAAAGGTTCTTCTTAAACCGAAGTTTTTGCAAAGCCAAGAAATTCGAACCAAATTCTTCATAAAAAATCATCGTTGATGAAAAAATGAAAGATAAATACATAAACTACGGGAAATGTGACGTTTGAGAGTAGAGAAGATAGTGTTTTGTGATTGGAGGATGCAAGCGGATGAATGTACAAAACAACAAAAATAATCAACCACTCCAAAACTCTGCAACGCAGAAATAAAATTAATTTCGATGCAAAATCACAAAACGAACACCTACAAAATTAAATTAAATTAATTAAAGAATATAACAGCAAATATACTTATCCTTTTATGGTGAAGTTTTGTGGTTGTATAGACAGGCTACTTGACTGCTTTTTATCAGTTTGACAAACGTTTTTAATACTACAAAATCGATTTTAATTTCCATCAGTTGCCTTTGACATATAAGTTCAACAACAACAGAATGAGGTTTCGTGGAAACGATCAGAGTTCTGCCTAGTTATTGGTCAATCGAATTAGTGTTCAGTACCGTAACCATAAAGAGCAGAGTCTAATTTGAATATGTATTATGGTCACTTCAGATTCCATTTAAAGAGAGAATTGAGAGATATGCAGTTTTCGGTTTGTGAGCGCTCAGGGATTTCATAAGGTAACACTCAATTTCAAGTGAAACGGTGTTCTTTTGGTCAACCACATATTCACAGTTAAGTAAAGGAAAGGAAAAAAGAAAACGATAAAAAGGAACTTGGTCTATAACTTGAGAAAGCAAGGAGAATAATCCTTGAATGTTCATTCAAAACACTTTATATGAGTTAAAGGTTAAAGAAAGATAAAATTTTGAACTTCTTTCTTAACAAACACTTCATTGTTGTTTATTAGCGTGCGTTTCTTGTGCACGAAAGGTTCCTACTTCGATTCGCAGTGGGAGAGCATTGAACGCACTTCAGTGGTTCGGACCCTAACTCTTCACCTCTTTATGTTACAATATTGTATGAACATCTGTCTGGCTACAAAAGTGGCTGAATCTGGTTGTTTTAATAAATAAAAGTAATTTGAAAGGAGTACAAGTCTTTTCTACTTGGAATGTATTTCTCTTCCTTCTAGAGTAAGGACGACTAGGGAAAGGCATGGGGCAATCAGAGCACAACCGAATAAGGTCCAATCACCAAAGTTGTGAGAAAAAGAGACATAAAATTAGTTCGGTATCCTTAAGTACAATACTGTTAAGGAAGTTTAGGAACTAGGGAAAGTTAAGGGACTAGAGGTATTATAACAGTTATTTACTATGTACGGATAGGAATCTTCTAAACTCTGAAAGGAACTTTAAATAGAGATCTTAAAAATAAAAATTTATAAAATGACCAATAGTGGATTTGTTTGTGCTCTGACCGCGTCGCTTCCAGTCGGGAAGGAAGTTGATTCCAGTCCCGAATGGATGGATTGTACAATCAATTCGTAACATGCCGATGGCAACTTAGCAGTCCTTTCAGGTACACAGACCTGGAATTACAGCTCTCCTCTGCTTTCCAGGAGTCCTCCTCACATCTGTGAGTTGCAGTTACCCCGTAGGATTCGATATGTTGTGATAGTCAGGATACCGGTCGCCTCCTTGTGTCAAAAGAGGGTTATGAGCTTCAGTACCGACACTGAAGATGATTTTAGGCTTGTGCTCGTTACAGAGTTGCCTCCAGCAGTAGATGTAACTAGTAAATGGGCTTCGGCTACTTCACTAATGTGTGCATCCCATTATCTTTGTTTAATTGTTCAGTCTACATATTTCGATTAAAGTGTGTTTGTTAGTGGTGGGCACAAAAACAGTTTTTTTAAGCTTTCGGCTTTTTCTTACAAAAATGGAAGATGAATGAATTTCTTTTAAGTTTAACAACCCAGGATTATACCCTTTAGGTTACAGGAAACGAATAATTAATGCAAGTAAATGATTGTGAAATTAAAGTTTCGTGCTCTCACAGCGGGAATCGAACCTGTGACCACGAGCACGAAGGCTACCCACTAGACCAGTGAAGAAAGCTTTTAAAAAAATCCGAAACACTTTTTCAAAGAACCATTTTCTTCATAATCGGGCTTGTTTTCTTTCAAACCAGTTTACGTTTTACAAAATCGGTTTGATTTTCTATCAAAAACTGGTTTGTTTTATATCAAAAAATTGAAGTAAATAAAAACCAGTTTTGGTAAAACAAGCCGGTATGCCTCAATTTTTCTTGGTTTCCCTAGAAACCTGTTTTGTCTATCTCTATATTAATACTATTCAGTTCTGCATTTATGGGCCGGATTAAAGCGAGCTGCTACCAGTGTTTAGGAGTACTTTTATGTTCTTCGCGGGAACCTTGCTTTTAACAAACGGTATAAATACAAATCAAGCAATCAGTCAACTACCTTCATAAAATGACATTAAATTCATAACAAACTGCTTATTCATTTCAGTTTAACGTCATATGACTACATGTCTCTTTGACTAATTCCTGTGTGTTTGTCATTTGACATCCTATATTAGCACAGTTCACAGATACACTAGCAATTGAAATCGAACTCAGATCTTTCGTAACTGGCTAATGAAGACAGTTTTCTCTGGAATCGAACCCGGAATCAGCACGATGAAATACAACTCCTCTGCAAAATATTTAACTAATTGCTTATCTGAAGTTTAATGCCTCTTTTTTCAGCGAGAATCTAGAACTAAACTAAAAAAAAAAAAAAAAAACTAACATCGAATAACGCCTAACACCGAGAATTACAAGATCTAATTCAGTTTACCACTGTACACGACAAAGAACAATGGTGTAAAAAAAGTTCAATTTTAACACAAGCCAGTGAGCTCAGCATGAATACCATACTAAAGTGTTATTTCAATAACAAGGATAAGATATTATTATCAAAAATTCTTATGATCACGAAACTATTGTCGAGAAAGATTACAGAAAACATAATACGCCATTCGTTACTTCGTACAAATGTCAAATAGACCGCGTGAAACTTTGCTCATAACAGAAAAATAAAAACTAATATAAATCCTGAATGACAGTTGCTAGATATTTATGATAACTTTGGAAATCAGTGCGAATGCCTAAAATTACAGTATGGTGTATCTGTCTGATACAGAAGATTTTGCGAAGAGTGTGGTATCGTTGTTAAGACACTGTTCGTCTTGTTCTATCTTTGTTAAGACAGAAAGTTTTTGCCGACATCTGAGGAAAAATGCTGTTATTAATATTAGTATCTCAATGGTTTGCGTATGCAACTCTGAAGTAATTAGCAACCACTGATAGGCGTGCTAGAGATTACGAATAGTTCGTAAGTACCATCCTGATTCTAACCAGGGCTTAGAGATGAACCATGTTATGGCGTGTGCTGATGATGTAAATATAACATCAACATTGGATGATAGGAGAACAATAGAAAGAAATGCAGATTTTATTAGTCTAACACTTACAAATTTAGAAGTAAATGCAGAAAAAAACTAAATACATGGAAATTCGTCGGGATCTTAATACTGCAAATTATGGATACGATAAAATATCAAATAATACTTTCGACAAAGTGGATACTTTGAAATACCTAGAATCAATATTAGCAGACCAAAATCATATTAACGAAGAAATTAAATGTCGACTAAAAGCAGGGAATTCGTGTTATTATTCAGTTCAAAATCTCTTGTCGTCGCAAATTCTGGTAAAGAATTTGAAGCTTAAGATATATTAAACGATAATCACGTCTGTTGTCCTGTATAGATGCAACAAGTGGTTGCTTACTCTAAGGAAAGAGCGCAGACTGAAAGTATTTGAGAACAAGATCCTGAGACAAATATTTGGACCCAAGGGGAACGGGAATGGGGAATGGCTGAAACTTCATAACAAGGAACTACATAATTTGTACAGTTTACCAAACATTGATTGGGTCATCAAGTCTAAGAGACTCAAGTAGGCACGTCATGTAGCCAGGATGCAAGAAAGTAGGGACGTTTCAAAGTTTTAACTGGAAATGCAATCGGAAAACGACCATTAAGGAGACCTAAGTGTAGATGGGAGGACAATATTAAGATGGATATAGCAGAAATAGGAATACAAAGTAGAAACTGGATCCAGTTGGTTAAAGTCAGAAGTCAGTGGAGAGCTTCTGTGAACTTTTGTGAACGTGACATTGAATCTCCGTTATGTATAGGTCATATAGTTAATTAATTAGTTAGTCCAATTTATTTCCTTGTGTATTACTGATGTCAGCCACAAACAACAGCCTTAAACAAAACACACGATATCTTTAATAATGAAAATCAAGTAATTTCTAGGAAAATTATCATGGAGTATCGTTTTAGTTGAATGTTGATCAGAATTTCTGTTTTAGCTTCGAGGGAAGTCATTTTCTCATTGGAGTGTCATAGGGCGAATCTTCAAGTACGCATCCCAAAATCCTTGACAAATTTTAATCCAATCAAGATTCTGATAGTAAAGGATTATTTTTAAAAAACGTCAAGTTGAACCGAATAAGTTTTTTTTTCCTAAATGAATACTAATGTAGAACAGATAGACCAGAGTTTGTGCGCGTCTTAATAAAAAAAATAAACATAACTCATAATTGGAAATGCAAGACGATCTTTCCTGTTGCCTTTCCGTAAGGTGATCGTTTTACCTCGAGCAATTTCCAAGAAGTTCAGTTAATAATGCACCATATTAAATCTTTAATTATCTCTCTTGATTAATATTCTGCTGTTATACATAAATTAATAGACAAATATTAAAGAACAAAGAGAATGAAAAAAATGGAAAATTGAATCATTACTGAATTTCAAGAATACAGAATGTTTTCCTTCTCAAAGAAATGTCACTGATATTTGAAGAGCTTTAGAATCTGACACCAAAATGAGATGTGTACTTTCTTTCCTTTATATTCTTTTCTAGTGGGAAAGAAAATATTCAACTTTGTATATTCAAAATATTCAACAGAATCCAGGTTTTATGTGCAGTAAGAGACACTTCTGGATGGTACACCTATATGGAAATTTACGGCAAAAGTGTACAATCCAGAAGTGTCTCTTACTGTACATTGTATTCAACCTAAATCCTATATTTCATTTTATCATTACAATGTTTATTAATGCGATAATAATAATAATAATAATAATAATAATAATAATAATAATAATAATAATAATAATAATAATAATAATAATAATAATAATAGCTATTTTGAAGTAAGGTGCGGTTATCAATAGAGATAAAACCATTAAAGATAGTACCATACATTTTTGTTTGTTTCCTCTGTACACATTGAACTACTTTCATACATAGTTACCATATTTGTTTAATCATTTATTATAGCCTTTGATAAGTTTTTATATTCCTACGTCGTAGACATCACCTGTCTGTGACCAAAGCAAATATTTAACGGTTGTTTCCACTGTGGTTATTGATTGTTTGTTGTTTTGTCGAATGGGTACTCGCACTGTCTTCCAACGTACCTTGGGCATTAAGCGACACCAGCTGCAGTCGTAGCGTCAGTGGGTATGACATTTGAAATGAGCATAAAATGAACATCACGTCAAATTCAGCATCACGCTAAGTATGAAATAAGGACTGTGGTTAGATTTTGGACAGCAACCTAACGTGTCAGCAGCGGAAATTCATCACCTGATATGTGAGGTGTACGGCCTGAATGCAATGAGTGACAGGAAGGTGCGGGCGGTCATTCTAACTTAGGACGGGCAGGACATATTCATAATGAACCGCGATCGGCTGACAATTTGTAATCACAAACCAGTTGGTGCGCGCAGTTGACGCAAGAATTAATGAAAACCGGAATTCACGATTTCCACGTTGTTACTGGAATTTCGACACACTCCACGGTCGATGCTGTACTCAATCGTTTCTGAAAACTTGAAGTCCCGAAAACTGCGCGCGCGATAATTTTCAGACTGCTTATTGAGAAACACAAAAGACGAAACTAGCTTGTGCTTTGACATTTTTGATCCGATATAGTCAGGTAGGAATTCAAGTGTTGGACCACATTATTACAAGGGATGAAAATGGGTTACCCATACGACTCTACCATCGAAACGGTAATCAATGGAATGGCAACACACGACTTCTCCAGTCAAAGTCAAAGCTAAACAGAATGTCTACACCCAAGATTATGACTACCGTATTGTGGGATCGCCATGGTATCAGTTAGTCGAGTTCAAGCCACGAGGAACAACCATCAACTCAGCTTGAGAAAGCTTCTACATGCTATACAGAATAAGCGCCGTGGTCTACTGCCATCTCATTTTATTTTATTGCTGCATAACCCTGCCTCAACGGACTTAAAGTTTTTTAAGTGTTTGGTTAGACTACATGCACATCAACGACAAAAAAGCTACTTGTGATAATTTTTAGAGTTACCTGATGGCTATAATACAATTATTTTATTAAAAGAAACTTGTAGCAATACCAGAAAATAATTTTAAAATGTTTATAAGTCAAAGTACAGCAATATTAGCTCAGTTGGAATTAATGGTCAGATTTTGCTTGGAATGCCACGTTAACGATGATTATAGGCATAGCCTTTGATATAACACGATTTTCTTTGTGCAACTCTTCGTTTCTAACGTAGATATCGTAGATATATCTTGCGTTCTGGTTGCATTGTTTCGACGCTGCATCGGACACCAGCTTCACAGTGCGTTCCACAACTTGACTATGGCAAGGGAATGTTGTTAGAGTAGCTGAAGTTCGGATGTTTTCTCCAAGCTGCTGATCCGTTATGTTTCGTGTGATTGGCGGCTTTGTTAGACATGTATGCCAATTAATCATGTCGTAGTAATTTTCAGCTGTAAAGTTTAATTTCGGAACAATGAAGTCACGTGGGCGGCTTGATCTCGGAGTCTTCTGGCTGCGGCACTTTTTTATCCATCTCCAGCCTAACGTTCGAATATGCGGATTTGCATCTGCTGTCATCATGATGAGCGTAGTATCCGTTTGTTTGTAGAACAGAATGAACTATGTGTTGCAGATTTTCTGGCAGAAAACGCGATAGCTTAACCATGCTAAACAGATGCATGGCGCCCATTTCGCCGAAGGATTTCGCCGAAGTATTGAAAACCAAATGGGAGCATATACTTTAACAATGTACTGTCAAAGTAGACATAAACTTGAACTAGGTTTATCAGTATTGATGTAGTGGCGAAGCATCCTACAGGTCAATGTAAGCCATCATGAATGTGATAATAGTCCTGGTTTTCTGTTTGCTAGATCGGTAGTACACATTCCTGTAGCAACAGCCTTACAAATTTCAAAGAGATAATTCTGTTCGCTGCTTAAACCATCTGGTTTTCTATTTCAGACACCCATTCAACGGGAATGGGTGTAAAGGAGACGATCGGTGAACGTTCACAATACTTTAATTCACAATCCTTTAATGGGGCCGGAAAAAGCGTTGTGTCCTTTCGTCTCACCATCCAATTCGGTAACCAGGTGTCGAAATGGCAACTCGTTGGTATGAAGAAGGTAAATGAGATGCTGCAGTTCCTTTCCTAGGGATCTTTGTATCTTACTTATCACGCCATTATCCCATCCTATGTTCGTGGCTTCACCATCGCTGCCGACTGCTTCAAGACTTGACACGTCATACTGGTTCTTCTCTAAAAGCTCCAATATAGAGTCGGCAATATCCTTGCCAGTGCCTGACTTAGGTGTGGCATGACCCAAGTATTCTGAACCGGGCTCCGATAGAACTGTGATATGCTTTCCTGTAACCTCTCGTCTTCGCAGTTTGCCGTTAATTTTTTCTTGCACAAGAGATGCATCATTTTTTCCGTCGAAGTAGATACTTGTAATCGCCCGGCCTAGGTGAGCCTTTTCTTTCTGGACCTTCTCACCCAGTTTATCTTTTCCTCTTCGTACCTTAAATCTGTCAACAACAAGATTTTTGTCCTCTGGCGTTATGAGTCTCGCGTCCTGAAGTACGGCAGAAGCGTTCAAAGCAACCTGTCTGTCTGAAGCTCCAGTCCTAAAAGCTGCCTCCGTTGTATTTTGAAGACAGTTGCGCTTTAGGCAATGTTTCCTTCTTGGTCGCGCCTCGAAGGCAGATCCTAACGTGCTTCCCGATTCAACAGCTTCGCTGGATTCACCTGATGACGCCAGTATCTTTGTTCTGTGCCTAGGCCTAATCCCACTAGTTGATGGACTAGCTTCAATACCTCCAGCGTCATTCTTGGTTGTCTGCCCCTTAAATCTGCTCGCTTTACGGAAAAATATATTTGACAGAGATTTGCTTGTTCGGACGTCAATGTTACCAATACTCATTTTCCGTGATGTTCGCTGGTCCAAAAGAAACTTGAATTCTCGTTTTGGAATCTTGCGTGTCCTCTCACAGTTGCAATCTTCGGCGGTTTTACATTTGCAAGACGCAATATCAAAAAGGGACTTTTCCGCGTGTGCAACAAAACCTACACAAAGTGTTGCTTCTTGTCCTTGTCGACTGAAATGTTTTTCCTTGGTGCGACACTTATTATAAAACGTTTTAAGCATGTCAAAAACTCTTTTCTGAAACCACAGGCATGCTTCTTTACGCCAAAAATGTACAACTCTTTTTCCAACTAGTTTACAAATGTCAGTCACTAGTAATTTAGTTACACATTCGTCACCACTTAAACCACTTCGAAACCAATGATAATGTCACATAAAGTCAGTGTACGTGGGTAACTGCACTTCACTCATTTCACTTGGAGTGCCAAATAAGCCTCGTTTCACACTTTCCCGCGTTGGTCTGCTATGAGCCTTTTTCTTCATCTTGCTATGCATTGCTTCCGAACTTGGAAACCAAAGTATACAAAATGTCTCTGAATCGCATCGCACTAAGAAGACTGTAAATTTAGGTACAATGCACAAACTCTCTGTCTTGACAGAAACAGTAGCGAACTAAAACTAAAACCGTTAAAGCTTAAGCCGCAATAAACTGGCCTGTTGGATTGGTTGGTCGAAGTACAATATTTATACCACCGCCGAACTTCGAGCGAGAATATTCTAGAAATGTCGGCGTAGGTTCTGGAGCCAACGAGGCGAGCGGGAGGTGTGCGAATCTTCTGGACGGAGCCGGACGTTGCGACGTCGCTCGAAGAGCGTGGCCAAAGTAAGCAACCACGAAGTTGTGTAACCTGCCGCTAGATGGAATTTGCTGTCGGTGTACATAACAAGCGAAGAGTTGTCAAAAACAAATCGTGTTATATCAAGAGCTATGCCTATACGTGGCATTCCAAACAAAATCTGGACATTAATTCCAACAACTGAGCTAATATGGCTGTACTTTGACTCATAAACATTTTAAAATTATTTACTGGCATTGCTACAAGTTTCTTTTAATAAAATAATTGTATTATAGCTATCAGGTAACTCTAAAAACGACCACAAGTAGCTTTTCTGTCATTGGTGTTGTGCATGGTGCCTAACCAAACACTTAAAAAAATTTTAAGTCCGCTGGGGCAGGGTAAGGGGCTCAGTAAGGTCAGTGCCACTCATGGCACCTTTTCTGCACTAGCCGTCATCGAATTTCCAACAAAAGTGGAAAACGCTCCACCCTACTATGCACGCCCCAGTTAATTAGATCTTTTAGATGGGATCTACTGGACTACCCACTGTACAGCCCGGACCAGCACCGAGCGATTATCATGTGTTTCTCTGCCTGAAGCAGTTTCTTGCTGGTCAGCAGTTATACGCCGATGAAGAAATGAATAGAACTATCGAAGATTGGCTTTCGTCACAAGTAGGTCAGAGTTGGCGTGGGTCAATGAACACTTGACCCACCACCCACCATGACCCATTCTGACCCACGACCCACCGTGACCCACTGTGACCCACCATGACCCACCACCCACCATGACCCACTGTGACCCACCACCCATGACCCACTGTGACCTACCACCCACGGTGACCCACTCTGACCCACCACCCACCGTGACCCACCACACACCATGAATCCCTCTCATCCACTTTGACCTACTCAGACTCACCAAAATCCATCGTCATTAACTCTGAACACGATCCTCGGCCTCTTCTGTAGTGACTAAAGAGTTTACACTTGTAATAAAACAAGACTGTGAAATCGTCACTAATCGGAGTTTGAAATTCTAGTCAATCGCTCAAGCACCACTCTGTTACAATAAGGGTGAATCTGACCTTTACGATATAAAATGGTAGTGTTTGTCAGTGAGGAAATTGAGACAGTTCGAGGTGGGGGGAAATTAGTGTGCCTAAAATATACTTGTACTAAGAGAGTATTCTTGCAAGTGTTAATTTCTGAACGCATTCCACAAGAAACTTCTATTCGCAGGGAAATACTCCTGTACAATATGGAAAAGGTTATGGTTTCTCAGTTCATAGTATTTTTCTCACAAAAGACCTGAAAAACCAGTTGTTCATAGGATATAAAGGTGCTCGTGTACCCTATGTGAGAGCATTTCCATAAAGTATGCTCGTAATTGTAATTTGTGTAATCACTAAAACACCACGTTAAATTTAAATTACAAATATGCATAATTGCAATTATTATGAATACTTATTCAAAGTAGTTTACCTAAAGCAAAGAAGAGACTTACTAAAAATTAGGTAAAAAGTTGAATAACACAAATAAGCCATTACTAATACAAGTATACATTTTCCGTAACTTGTAATGTTCCACCTTACAACAAATCTGAAATCGGATTTATTTCCTGTTGGTAACTTTTTGGTGGTAAATCATCCGCACTGGAATGATGTCCATCCTTCAGCCAAGAAATAACTAGCTCGTCTACTTTGAGCATGTCTAGCGGTGGGCCATTAACAATGATGAGCAACAAGTTAGACAATGTTTGAGCACTTAGTCTATTTCTAATATCAGTCATCTGTAAATTCATAAGGGGAAATCCCCGTTCGCACTCTGTCGTGGAAATTGATAATACTTCTACCCGATTTCTGCAACTTCTCATCGACAATCTACTTGTTAGACTTAAGTCTGATAACGATTTTTCTTGGTCAGTTTTGAAATACTCAGCAAGAAGTATCATCTCTCTATCACCATACAACATCTTTTCCATATCGACCATGTCAGTTAGCAATGTCGACTCATGGAGAATAAAAACTTTATCTACCACACCTTCGATAGGGAATCTTGTGCATAAATGATCAATTATAGCTTGATGATTGATTAATTTTTTATAAATTTAATTTTTGTAATTACATCTGAAGGTTTGATGCCATTACCAAGTTTTCTCTCCCCTCTAGAAAGCGAAAGGAAACGAGTGTCCTGGAAAGTGTTAAGAGGTGAATGGGAATTTCCCTCCTTCTTCAACTTCAATTACCACACTGCTGTTTGTCATGGGCCAAATTACGATGAATTTCAATTAAATTATCATAGTATAATTATTTCTTTGTTGAATTATCAATACTTTTCAGTGGAAAAAAGGATGAAATTTCAAAGTTCCAAATCAAAGTAAGTAGACCAACGTAAAGGGGAAAAAGTGTAAAATTTTCCATACAATTATGCGTACAATCGAAACCTCAAATTTCCGTGTAATTAAGCTTACAGTACAAATTTTATGCCTATTTTTCTCACAACTTTATGGGTTGATTGCCCTGTGCTGTAAGTGCTCCATATAATAAACATAAGCTTAAGCAATTATTATAGCAGAAAACAATGGATATATGAAGCCAAACACTGTATTTTTTGTTTCTGATTTTTTTCTTAAATAACCGATCGTTTTCCATCATTTTTACAAACCAACTCACTACCAATTTTTCATATATAGAAAGTCCCCCCCCCACACACACACACATAAAGGAGAATTTTAAAAAAATGCTAGGACACATTCTGTTTATTTTCAATAAAGTGTTAATACACTGAATTTCAGCTCCATAAGTTTAACGGTTTGCGAGATACTCATTTTTTTTCGCAAAAATTCGGATCCTCACTACCTCCTTATGATATTATGCATTATAATAAAAGCAATATAATATCCCAATTTGGATTAAGGCCTAACTATATACCAAAAGTAATTTCATTTGACTTTGCAATTTGACCGTGATGATCCGGCACACATAGTTACATTCAATTTTTTATATAATAATTTATATATTACAGTGATTCAAAAATGTATTTTTTCCAGTAGTTAGCTCTAAAAACTCACAGGTCTCGAAAGCCAAGTTGTAGTGTAAGTCTTATTGCTATTATTACTATTAAAAATATCAATATCCAAAAGTGCCTGAAGTTCTTTTTTCACTTGGTTAGATATACTCATCTCAGCTAAGTAGACAGAAACAAGTGAAAAAGGAAGGGAAATGAAGGTCTTGAAAGTAAAACGGAGACAAAATTACCAGTCTTCAGAAGATACTGTCTACAATGCAGTGAGCAGAGAGGGTCGGTAGATCATACTGAGTCGGTAGGTCGCAGTGGGTCACGGTGGGTCTTGGGTCGCAGTGGGTCATAGTGTGTGGTGGGTCGCAGTGGGTCATGGTGGGTGGTGGGTCACAGTGGGTCACGGTGGGTGGTGGGTCACAGTGGGTCATGGTGGGTGGTGGGTCACAGTGGGCCATGGTGGGCGGTGGGTCGCAGTGGGTCACGGTGGGTGATGGGTCACAGTGGGTCACATGGTGTTGACCCACGACCCACTGACCCACTCAGAAAACTTGACCCACTTGACCCACTGACCCACCGACCCACTGACCCACTCCATCTCTGAAGTAGGTAATTTATACAGCGCGCTGATACAAAAACTTGTCAAACGCTATGATAGATGTTTAAATAAACATGGTAACTATGCAAAAAAAAAGAAAGAAAAAAATAGCTGCATGTATAGAGGGTGAGGTAATAACCAAAAATGTATGGCACTGTTTTCCTAGTTTTTTTTTCTATTGACAATCGGACCTTCCTTTTAAAATAGTCTTCATAATTTGATATCAAGACGCAGCCAGAAGAAGATCTTTCCATTTTCTTTCGCATATTTATGTTAATTGGTGTTATTATTAGTGATGAGCAAATGCAAGACCAAGACCAAGACCCGGGTGGTCTTGGTCTTGGTCTTGGTCTTGCACATGCGGTCTTGGTCTTGGTCTTGCACTGGAACCCTCGGTCTTGGTATTGGTCTTGGTCTTGCACACCTAGTCTTGGTCTTGGTCTTGGTCTTGCACACCCAGTCTTGGTCTTGCTTGCAAGAGTCTTGCAAGTTTTGCTTTTAAGAAATCTATGATTTTCATAAGTAAATTTTACTCTGGATATAAGGGATAATAAATCCTACATTGCGTCAATAGTGAGGAAAATACAATGTATGTTTCTAAATGTAATTTATTTTACCTTCGTGTAAGTGTGATGATACTGTACAACATAGGCGATGACCTTTACTTTTTTTTTTTTCAATGGGTGATCACGCTTCACTACTTATAAAATCACAACATTTCGTAATATTTTTATATGTTTTAACAGATCCAATACTCCACTGGTTCCCAAACTGGGGAGGCTACCCCTTGACAGTGAGACGCATGAAAGAAAACCAAGACGACACAAATACCATCTTTGTATTGAACAAACTCCCAATTAAATATTAAAATTTTGTTTTACTGATTCTAATATGTACTGTATGGGGCAGAAACAAGGACATTACGCAAAAACGATGAAACAATTAGACTTTCGAAATGTGGGCATGGAGAAAAAAAGGAGAGAATCAGCTGGGTTGAACAGAAAACGAATGCGAAGGTTTTAGAAATATTAGCAGTAGGGGAGAAAAGAAGATTTTAGATGTAATTAAGAGGAGGACATTGGCTGAGGAGGAACTGTATTCCGAGGGACGTGGTAGAGGGAGGGGGCGAAGGAGATTGTAGTTGAAGAAAGATATTAAGACAGAAAATTGCTACGTTAAGACGAAGAGGCTAGCTGAGGACCACAGTCATCGAAGCTTCTCAGCTGCAGCAAGTGACCTGCCAATAATGGCAGAATAGCTATTATTATGTCGATGATGATATGTTGTGCAATGTTGACCAAAAAAGAGAGAAAAAATTAAAATAATAATAATTAAACTTCTTAATATTTTAGAATATGAAATGAAATTAAATTTGTGAGTTTTACGTCCCACGATTATGCCGGCTAGGCTAAAGGAGACAGTGATGATGAAAAATGAATGGAAATGGTGGAAAGAAGAAAGTGAGAGGAAACTGGAGAACCCCGAGGAAACCCACGCACACGGTGTTTGTCTACCACAAAGTTCACTTGGCGGGGGCTGGGATCGAACGCGGTACCTTAAACACCAGAGCTGAACGCTCTACCACTGAACCACCGCGGCCCCAATATTTTAGAATAATTTGAGTGAAAACTGAAAGCGACTCAACTGTCTATGTCTTTTGTGTAAATTCAATTTATATAAATACTTTTGACCTACATTAGAAATACATAATAACGGCATCAAACTTCAAGTTATTTGAAATAAGTACGAAATCACTCTCAGTTGTGAATATAGATTATTTATTGTTGTATAATGTTACATCGTTGAATCCTAGATATGCCGTATACCTAAGGGGGCTATAAGTTATATTGATAAACAATTATTCAACGTATAAGCATCCACCTATGAAATCAAACTTACGGTCACATGCGCTAAGTTTTTGTCAATGTCATGAAAATGTTATTTCAATATTAATTTTATAAGTACACATTAAACATTTCCAACGGATGCTTGAACCTCAGAGCCAAGGCCATACCCATGTAGTCGACACCTATGGTGTACGGTATTACCGATGTTCATTACTACATTTCTCTTTAGTTTTGGAAGAAGAACACCACTAATATGTTTTCAAATGAAATGAAATATCTACTTTAACGTCTCACGATTATTACACTGAGGCTAAGGGAAACAGTGATGATGAGAAATGGTGGAATGAAGAAAGTACGAGGAAACGGGAAGACCCACGTACAGGGTGTTTGTTCACCAAAGAAGCTCACATAGCGCAAGCTGCGATCGAACCAGGGCCCCATGTACCAGAGGTGAACGCTCTGCCACTGAGCTACCGTGTCCATAACATGCTCTAGTTTATTTTTGCTTATCCACTTCTTATGGACACAACTATTCTTCGTATGATTTACCAAAATCCAATCATGGGCTGTCGTGAATGATCAAATGATGACCAAAGTAAATCAGACACGGAAGTTATTATAGCTTGTAACAGTTCATAGAATTATGCTGTCGGTCCTCTCGTGAACAACCGATTCAAAAAACGACATACTGTAGCTATATGTTACAGGAGCAGATCGACTCACATGGATTGCATAAACTACTGGGAACACATTCACTCCGGCGGTATTTTTACTGGAGCCAAGAAGTTCATGTGAAAGATGTAATGATTTCCCCCCTTCCTTTTTACATTCTATAAAAAATCAAGTAGTACCATACTTGTGCAAGACTCTTGCGCAAGAGTCTTGGTCTTGGTCTTGGTCTTGCACCCCTTGGTCTTGGTCTTGGTCTTGCATCGGGATTCCTGGTCTTGGTCTTGGTCTTGGTCTTGCATGCAAGACTCTTGCAAAAACTGCAAGACCAAGACTCTTGCGCTCATCACTAGTTATTATCTATGTAGTTTCTGCAAAACATCTTAATTTATGTATCTATCTTGCATTTAGTTGCTGGGTCGTCCTTATCTCCATGAATCGAATGAAGGATATTTGTCATTCATCTTCCATATGCAACTCCCTTTTCTTCACTTCTAAATAATCACAGTTTTAAGCTTTGAAGTCGAGTCCGTACTTACCTTCGTGTATGTTCTGTTGAACTATACCTAGGTAAGATCCTAACATAATACATTGTCGCAATCGAGATCTGTATCAGTTAAATGAGAAAATATTACATTGTACAAATTATAAAATGACTATATATTTTATAAATATTAGGAGCAAAGTCATGGTGTGATGTTTTTGGAATAGATAGAAGTGTTTTGCATGTTTAATTTTCCTTAAGAATACTTATCTACATACTTATTCTGTATGCTAATGAAGGGGAAACGGGAAGTAAACCCTAAGAAAACCCACACGCACACTTAGAGCGTGCTGGGATTAGACCAGGGATTCTGCACACCAGAGGTGAGCTATAAGCGCGCTACCACTGAACTACCCTGTTCCCTTAATATTGTAGTAAAGAAAAAAAAAGGAGAAGATTTTCAATTGACGTTGTTTATATACGTTCATGTTGTGGGTATATTCACGTCTAACTTTGACTAGGGCATCGACGTTGTTGATTGTTTTTTGTTTGATAGAGTACACTCCCTCAAATGGCCCTTTATGGTCTTCAGTGCTAGATCATGAAACACTTCATCGTGTACAGTATGAAAACCGTAATTGAACGATTTCATACGTGAAATTTAACATATAACCTCGAAATAGGTGTACTGCTTTTGTTGATTGAAAGTCGGTTGGTTATTATTATTTATTTTTAAAAAGTATTCTTAATTATATTGAAATAAATGTAAGTTTAACTATGAAAAATCTAATGTAAGTGAAAAATTAAAACGAATATACACAAAAGCCACACACGTTGCTGAATGAGTGATGCGCTGAGGATATGTGAGAGAACATTTTTAAGTCACAACATGGATAAGATTAACGTTGTCTATTATAAACATGAAAATGTAGGAATTTGGTGATAATTAACGATTACGTCCAATTAATAGCTCTGCGGTGTACCCCCTCTAAACTCTGAAATAACTTGCATATTGAATTGAGTTGATTCTGAGTTTAACATTCCTTTAAGCAGCGAGGCTATATAAGATGGGACCTACTGATTAACGTGGAATCCAAACCACATGAACTCCTGCCGGGAATCGAACCCGGGTCTCCCACGTCAAAGGTGCGTACGCTAACCGCTTAGCCATGAAGGAGCTCAACTTGCATATTGTAGGGTCTAATAACTCAATAGTTTTCTTCTTTATACAAATAGCTACATATAAAGCTTCTTCTTGTCGAAAATAAAAGCGCTTACATAGGTTCATTGACTGTAAAGTCCGTTGTCATGGATATACCCACAAAAATTATTTTAATTACAATATAATTAAAAGTAAAACTTATCATTTATTATTAGTATTATTAGACTTACTATTATTATCAAAGACAGACATTGACATATATATTTTCATTAATATTGAATTTCAATTAAATCGCTTATCACTATGCAATCAAAAGGTATCAATAATGGAAGCATCTGGACGACATCAAATAACCAGACTAGAGATAGTAGGCTACAAGGTAAACGCGGTACGAATCTCATAATCGTAAATTGTGATATCTTTTCGTGAGTTGAAGAATTAGGCCAACCCGCGCTGAAAACCAGGTCAATTTCGAGCAGTTCAAGCACCCACGACCCTGAACGAGAATTCCCTCCTTTTTTTTCCCCCTTTAGAACGAGCAGTTGGTGAGGGGGGGGGGAGAGAAAAAGACATCGATAACAACAAGGTCTAAATGACTTTAATTCAGGCTAAACTTCTCTCTTCATTAAACACGAGGAATCGAGGGAGAATTAAATGATTTTCTGCTAATTACGGTATGGTAATTGGGTTGTATCCTGTAATTAGACTATATGAAACAAGGAAAAAAGCATCCCGACACTGTTTTGCTTTCCTCTATTCATTCTTCAAAGTCTGCTCATTAAAATAGAGATTCTGTGAACTGATAGAACTTAGAAATAAAAGACCTCAACTCCAGTCGTTATAAAATAAAGGAGCTAATAAACTAAGTGACAATTAAAAAAAATGAACATCGCAATACATTTCTATGAAATTAATTAACTTGTTACGGTGCCATAGATTTCTTGGTAAATTTGAAACAAGAAACTACGTACAGTATACATATCTTTATTACTGAAGTAAGTAGTAGATAATTTAAGCTGAATATCAAGTGTTGGTAATTTACAACAGAAATTGGAATCAAAATGATTAATAGACATGTTTTGGCATTGACCTGGTTACCCTTGATCAGGGTTACCTAGATGATGGAGAAGCCATCATTTCGTGACCAGGTAACAGTTACACTGATTAAAGAAATAAACGTTGCCTTTTATTTGGTTATTGTTGTTGTTGACGAAGAAACAGAGCAAGCAAAGCTACAAACACTTAAAGCGATTTTAGTTTTAGCGATACGAATGAAATTATTTGTTTTAAAAGAGTTTCAGTAGGGGGTTTTATAAATGAATTATGTTTAAACCATTTTTAAAATGTGTTAATGAATGATCAAGTTCTGATAAACTCTTGGACACCATTCACACATCTTTCCATTGAAACCTGGCGCAGGGTGATCTTTAGTGGGCTGAGCTTAAAGGACTTTTCAAAGTCCATTTTTTTCGCCACGATAGCATAAGTAAAAGAAAGACATGTTTATTTATTTATTCCGCACACTCTTGCTTTAAATGGGGGCAGGCATGTGGCCAGGATTTCGTAATAGGGAAGGGTCCGTGACGAATTACTGCGATTATCACACCCGGGGTTCGATCATTCTAAACTATTTTACTGTAAACATATATTGGTTCGTTTAGCCAAGATTTCGTAATAGGGGGGCATGACATGAAATACTCTGGTTACACACCAGGGGCTCGATCAATCTAAACTATTTTACTGGCAACTTACAATAATATCAATTTTTAACTTTACTCCCCACTGTTTCTTCCACAGAAAGCTTCTCATAAGAAAGAGTAACCAAACGCTTCCTGTAGCTTTATATTTTTAACGCTGATTCTTCTTTTTCTTGTTTCTTATTGTTTCATCCTTCCTTAATTTTTTACATTTTTTGGTTCCGAAGGGGGTCCGGACCCCCCGGACCCACCCCTTGGCTACGTGACTGATGGGGGGACACGTTAGTTTAGTGGGAGAGCGCTTACCTTTGGTGCAAGGGGTCCCTGGTTCCATCCACGGCCAAGTAAATATGTGAGAAGACAATATTGTGTCCGTCAGTTTTTTCGGGAACTGAACTGAAATGAAATCGTCAAGTTTAACGTCCCACGATTATGCTCTTTAGGCTAAAGGAGACGATGATTAAGATAAGGGGAATGATGAATAAAGAATTGACGGAATGACAAAGCGGGAGGAAACGGAACTACCTTGAGAAAATCCACGGTCACGAAGTTGTCCACCACAAACGTACTTGACCGGGGGTCGAACTGAGACCCCACGCACCAGATGTAAGCGCTCTACCAGCGTGCCATTTTCGGAAACCCGTTTCCTCCCACATTCTCATTCCACCAAATTATTCCTTCATCATTCATTTGGTTTAATCATCGTTTTTCCTTAGCCTAAAAGATTTAATTTTGGGACGTTAAATTACAATATTTCATTCCATTTCATTTCATTTTCTTGTTTTAAAATAAAATAAAAAAAGATAATGGAAATTTCCATTGAACATCTATGCTCCTGACAATTAAACGACCATTTTGAACCAAAATTTAAAGAATTCATATACTGTCCCTCGTCCTAAAATTTGGAAATACTCGAACCTAGTACCTGATAGATAAGCGTAGCGATTGATTTATTAAGACCGTATAACATCTTGATGATGATTTAAAATAACATTTGATTAATTTTTAGTTTAGCGTCCCTTTTAGCAGCGAGGCTATATGAGACCTGGAACTACAGCTTAACGTGGAATGAACCACATGAACTCCCGCCGGGAATCGAACCCGGGTGCCCCACACGAAAGACGCGTACGCTAACCGCTTGGTTAACAGGAAACTCATGTTAATGCAAGAGAATCATGACATAGCCTACAATGGTGAAACACAATTTACTTACTAAAATGTTAGGATTATAAGTATGTTAATATAACAAGCTTAGAAGAAAAAGGATGTTCATAAGTTGACTAAAAGCATGTGATTTGTTCGAATCCAATATTAATTAACTATAAAATATTACATCTGTTAGGTCAGCTGTTCGAAACCCAGTTTCGCGAGTGCTAATAAAAAAGAAAGAAAAAGTCACCTACGACACGGGTGTTACTAACATAAGTACAGACATTCCCATTACAAATGTCTGTCAAGCTTATACTGATTATTACGGAAATTCTAGGAAATAAATCCGGACTGTTAAACACACGTACTTCAAACTTAAATAACAAACTAAAGTACTGGTATAATACACCGATTAGTACTTTTACGAAAATAGCACTTTATGGCTAATGTAGAGTTAAGCTCAAAAAGAAACTTTTTTTGTAGTGCTAGCACATAGGCTAGCCCCCCAAGGGTTACGCTTTTTATATGGAGGGGGCGCGGTGGCTCAGTGGTAGAGCGTTCACCTCTGGTGCTTGGAGTCCCGGATTCGATCCCTGCCCCCGCCAAGTGAACTTTGTGGTGGACAAACATCGTGCTCGTGGGTTTTCTCGGGGTTCTCCCGTTTCCTCCCACTTTCTTCATTCCACCATTTCACTCATCTCTCATTATCACCGTCTCCTTTAGCCTGCCCGGCATAATCGTGGGACGTAAAACTCAAAGATTTCATTTCATTTTTTTTTTTATATGGGAAGTAGTGTAACAGGAATATGAGACAATTGGTATAGGCGGTTGGTCTTGAGTATTTATCGTTATTATTATTATTCATATTAAACAAACAAACAAACAAAATATACATACACCGTGTATATAAGAGATAAAGAACAACATGGTTTTATGCATGTATAGAGCAGACATTATAGCATTGTGCTATAATCATAAGGTTGGGTAAACGATATAAGAGGATACAAATTTATTTACAGTAATAATTGATTATTGTAATTAATGGAGGACATTATAGCATTTACGCTATAATCATAAATGAGGGGAAAATGAAATGAAGGTAAGGTGCACTCAGGGTTGGCAAGGTAATTTACTTGTTACGTATTTTACGTAAATTACGCGTAATTTACTAGTAATATACGTCATGTAGAAAACCAGTTTTTTACGGAGACGTAGAAAACTATATTTCTTTCATTAAAACTAAGATCATTTTGAATAGTCGGTTATATTGTAAGCTTAGTTTTCTTATTTAAGCATTAAAACATTATTATCTTCTAAACATTATATTTAAAATTAATGATTTCATGCCAAATCATAGTAATAAAAGATAATTTTGGATAGCCCCTCGCCAGCCCACTACTACTTTCCACCTATCAGCGCACACCGCACACCCAAGCACAACCACCCAACATATAAGCACACACATTAAAAATATGTGTTGGTTCGGATATGTTTGAAAGTATCAAGTATTTTTTTGATTATAACAATTTATTGTTATATCTTTGCAGCTTTTAATATAAAACTTGAAACATTTCAGTATACTTTGAAACTCTATTAGAAAAGAAAAAGAGATTGACTGTTAGGCTCATTTCACCTTTATATTACACACTAACACACACACATAACTGATACGAAAAGTACTGATCAGAATATTGAAATAATGAAATTTTAGAATAAACTGATTTGTTTTTCTTCCACGTCTGAACGATACTATATATACCACTTCACTTAGCACTGGGACATAATGAATTTTCGATGTAAAAGTTATTAGATTCTCATTTTAAATACACACAACTGAAAAAATATAAAAGCACCCAACAGAACATTATACTAAATTTTTCGGAATGAACTCATTTATTTTGCTCTTTTCTTCCAAGTCCAACAACAACACTAAATATATTACTTCCCTTAGCACTTGACTATCATTTGAACATTTAATGTAGACATTTTTCATGCTCATAATAAATAGACAAAACTGAAGAAAATACTCAACAGAATATTGAAATACTTTTTTTTTTTTTTTTTTTTAAAGAAACAATTTGTCTTTCTTCCTAGTTCGAATACTGAATATATTTCACTTGGTTCCAATAAAACTGCGTATATCATTTCATTTAAAACTTAGCCATTATTTTAATTCTAAAAAAAATGTTACATTCCATTTCCATTATAGTTTAGTACAATTCGAACACAATACTCTTAATCACACTAATATTCATAACTTGAGTGGTCTTGTAATTTGAGGGTGTAGTATATTTGAAGTAGTTTCTTCGAACGTTCGAAGCTGAGCCGGTTTCTTGTGACGTTATGGACAAAGGACCAATTTGAGAAAAAGTTTTTCAATTTGCGCTGAAGATGCTAGGATGTTCAGTAACTTCCTAGCAAATTCCGACAACTCCTTATGTTACCGAGTAGCGAAATACCAGAATGTGCGTGGTGTTGTAATTCCCTTCTTCATAAGTTCTTCAAAATTTTCACATTTTCCCCGATATTGCTGGTAGCTAGTTATTCCTGAAGAGCCGAGGTTTTCCAACAGAAACTCCTCTACTTGTTCGTGATGCTTTTCTCAGACATTGCAGAAAGTCGTCACAAATGGAGACCACGAAGGCTTACCATTGTTGTTATATTGCACAATAGTTTCTTCCATGGCTTCTCTGGCATAAAACTTTTCTCGATTACAGAGGGTTTAAAACATGAAACATGATGAAATGGCTTTCGAACAGTCACGCGTGCAAACCGTATTATACAATGCTACTTTACAAAGCCAATACAAAATTCCCAGTTTATGCTTACGGATTAAGTTTTGCAAAATCCAGCTAGATTCCATACAATTTTAGGAAGAATGTTTTTAAAGCTCAGCGCGTAGAACGTTTTCTTTTAATTTGTAGACCTGTTTCTAATTTTTTACGTACTTTACGTATTTTACGTAAATTACGCGTTTTTTACGCGTATTTTACACGTCACGTAGAAAACCTTTTTTAACGCGTAATTACCCGACCCTGGGTGCACTGGATATCACAATACTTAGGGTATGTTAGAAGGACAAATGAGCTTATCTTCCGGTCCTGGGATAGCTCAGGACCTTGATGTAGACAGTTGGTACCCTGTTAGAACAAACACATGGACTACCGTGCAACATAAGATGGAAATATGAACGATGAAGAGAAGTCTGATTTGTAAGCAGCAACAGCATGAATGTCGGGATAATCCGGGGTAAAGAGTAATGAAATAAGGAAAATAGAAGAGTGGAGTGTGATGAAGGGGAGAAGAAAGGGTGTAGTTTCTGGCAAAGTTCATGGTATCTAAAAGAAGGGCGTGGCGTTCCTTGAACCGTTTACTGATTTACTTGCTTTTGAGTGCTTCGAGATGGTATAGGGTGTGTGAAAAAGGCTGAAGGGCATAAAGTTCGTTTGTAGAGCTAGGCAGTTTGATGCGAAATGCGATTCGTAATACGTAGCGTTCAAGGATTTTTAGCTTTTCATAGTAAAAGGGAGATGCATTGATCTAAGCCACAAACCCGTACGTTAACACTGGCCGCAGAAAAACTTTATAGGTATTTAGGACGATCGAAGGTTTGAGTCCCAAAGTTGTGCCAGTTAGTCGCCGTAAAATATTCAGCCTATTATAGGCTTTGGTAGCAACTGTCTTTAAATGAGGACGCCAGGCAAGGTGTTTGTCGATGGTACGGCCAAGATATTTTACAGAATTGGATGGTTTTAGGCGTGTGTCATGAGGCGTGTATTAACTTGAGGTAATCTGGATTTTTATGAACTTTACTACGTTTCTTGGGCGGAAGAATGAATAATGTTTGTGTTTTGTCAGTATTGATCTTTAACCATCATTTAATGAACCAGCTATCGAAGGAATTTATGGCAGATTGCAATGAGCGATTAATTTGTTGGACTGTTGTTCCCAGTGCAAGGAAAGCCGTATCGTTGGCATATTGAAAAAGGTGTATCTGGTAATGGCGGTAAGTCTGCGGCATATAGTAGATAAAGCAGGAGGGAGAGAGTTGAACCTTGGGACACACCAGAATGTAGAAATATGGGATGGGATAGCGAGTTTTTGATAGATGTAGGCCAATCTGAAGAAGAGGAAGTTAAAAATAAAGCTACATAGGCAAGAGGAAGTTTGAATTCTAACAGTTTTGCAATAAATCCTTGATGCCATACTTTATCGAAGGCTTTTTCAAGGTCAAACAGTACTAAACAGGATAGTTTGAAAGTATTGTAATGATGTGTTATGATAGTAAGCAATCTTAAGAGTTGGTCATTAATACAATAGTTTGGGTGAAAACCTACTTGATGATGCGAAAGGAGATTTTTAGCAGAAAGGTGGAGATGAAGTCTGTGGACAAGAACCCTATCAAGAATTTTACAATAAATACATGTAAGTTGAATTGGCCGATAAGAAGTAGTACTATTGGCAGGTTTATCTGGTTTGAGAAACATTAAGACTTTAGATGTTTTCCAGTATAATGGAAAAAAAATCCTGTTCTGAGGACAAAGTTATATATGAGAGATAGTAGGTAGAGAAGAATGTACGGTCCTTCTTTAATGTAACGATACGTAATCGCATCTATGCCTAGTGCAGTGTTTCTTTTCCGGACTATGACTTTCATGATTTCGTCGGTGGTGATAGAAGCTTTAAGTGGGTGGTTGTCTTGAAGGGAATGAGAGGTATTTGGTTGAAGCTGACGGTATTGAAAATTAACTTTCTCTACTGGATGATCTTTGTGCGGTCTCATTGCCGTTATAGGAGTAAAAATAGTTTGTAAATAGTCGGCAAAAGCGTCAGCCTTTTCTTTATCAGTGAGAAGAGCTTTGTTCTCATGGATTAATGGATATGGCGTATGCAACTGTTTACCTGTGAGGATATTAAAACGTTTCCAAACTTTCGTGGCGTGAGTTGTATCAGAAAGCGTATTGCAGGTGTCTACCCAGCGGCATTGCTTATATGTTCGTATGTAGTTACGTACAGCCTATTCAAATTGGCTGTGAAGCCTCAGATATTCAACATTCCCAGTGCGTTGGTAATCTCGATAAAATTCTTTGGAACGTCTAATAAATGAAGGGTAATGTGGGGGAAGCTGAGGGTGTGATGAGTGAATATTTGACTTAGGAATATGGCGATCAGCGGATTCATGAATAGATGTGATGACAAGATCGAGTACATGATATAGATCGTCTTCGGTAGTGAGTGGTTCCGGGTTTTCGAGTTTGTATGCGAGAGAAAAGCGATACGATTCCCAGTCTGCTTTATCAAAATGTATAACTTGACGTGGGGATATAGGATGAGGAGGGTTTAAGGTTCGGTGCGTGAGAATGAGTTTAATTGGAAGGTGATCACTGCCCATAGGATCAAGAACGTGTACTCTACATAGATCAAGGAGATCGTGAGAGACTATGATGATATCGGGAGTAGTGTTTGAGAAATGGTGAGTTGGTTTGGGTAGTTGCAGAATAGTACCTGTAGTATGTGTAATAATGAAATCTTGGAAGTGGCGTTTTTGACGATCAGAGCGACTGTAAAAGTTAATGTCAGCCATGATAACAAATATACGAAAATTGTTGGAAATATATTGAAAAAATTCATAAGGAAGCTCATGACCTGAGCGTATGTAGATTGTTGCAACAGTTACATAAAGATTAGCAAAATAGAGCGTAGTAATCAGGTTTTCAGACAGATGATGGATTGGTGAGGGAAAGGTGCGATAAGGTAGACTTCGTGGGAAACCAATAGCTACCCCACCGTTTGCTCTGTGAGCTCGTATGGTACTGTCATAGCGAAGTACATGATAGTTAGAAACTTCACTAGACCGTTTAGTGGTAAGGTGAGTTTCATTGAGTAAGAAAGCATGGATGGTTTCCTCAAAAAGAAGTTGTTCGAAGAAGTTGTACGATGTTCTTGTAAGGAACTGATATTTATAAACAATGAATCCATGTCTGAAAACTCAAGGACTGTTAGCGGTAAGATTAGAGTTGATAATAGAAGAGTGATAATATACATTTTGACTAGAATAAGTTGCTTAGAAGTTTATATTAAGGATTCATTTGGCTGCCAGTTGAATCTGTTGGAATACATGTAGCCTTTGAAAAGGAAGAATATTTTGGAGTGCCGTGGTGAGAAAAGAGAGAAACTGATTGATTTGAATAGGCTGAAAAATGGAGGTTGGCGTATCCGTAGTATTCTCAGTGTTTTCTGTAACCCGTAAGGGCACAACTAGCTCAGGTTTGTTGGGTTCAGGACGTGGACGTGCTTTACACTTGTAACTGAATGTGGGATGAGCATCCCCACAGATGTTACACGCCGGTGGATTGTTGAGGTTTGGGCAGATTTTGGTGGTATGAAGTTGAGAACAGTATCAGCATTTCGCAGGGTTACGACATTTGCAGGGTTTCACAACGCAATGGAAGTGGAGGTGGAGTATGTGATGGCTCCACTCAATGGCGTTTTTTGTATATAAAAGCTCTATTGCAGAGTAAATCATCAATAGTTTCCTGAGAGTTAGTCAAAACGCAGACCATGTAAATTGCCCCATGAGCGTTTATGATGCGTAAGCATTTTAGAATAGAGTGTCTTTCAGCTTTAAGTTCCTCGGTGACTTCTTCATCACTGATGCTTGGTTCGACTCCGCGTATGACTACGGATAAAGCTGGTTGTTTACGTGGAGGAGGTGGTTGTTTAATATGCTTGTCAGTTAGTTTTTGAAGATTAGTGTTTTTGCCAAAAATTTCAAAAGAGTATTTATTGCGAATAGTGATGGCGAAATTGGAATCCGAAGACTTGATAATGATTCCGTTTCGAGTTTTAGTAATCTGGCTAACTTGCGCTCGAGTGCAGTATTTGGTAAGTTGAAGAAAGATCTGCTTTTCCTTCTGGTACTTCGGATCATAATTAGTGAGCAAATAAGTATGCAAAGCTGGTTTCGAAGTGTCCCCTAGTGAAGGAAACTGCTGCTCGTCGTCTGGAGACAGTACATCCATCTCGGTAGACTTAGATGGAGTAGGTTGAGTTGAGTGGTGCTTTTTGGCGGTGGCGACTTCTGCTGACTGCAAGTGCTACGCGTTGGAGCTGGGGATCGCGAGCGAGATCGAATACCTGCCCGGAATCCCTTACTGTTTTTGCGTTTATCAATTTTGCCAACAGTACCATTTGAAGTAGAAGCTGACTGTGCTGGTTGTCCAGGATCGACATCCATTCGTAGTCAAAATGGTAGCGATGGATAGAGAAGATGATGATAATGAAAGATAATGCAATGCCAGAAAAATTTGGCCTCTCACGGGGGAAACCTTCAATCTCGCCGCACCACTACGCCCTTAGCAATGATTGCCTAGTTGTGTCCACAACTCAGGATCGATCATAGCCTAGACTCGATAGCTATACAAGGTGCCTCGGTCGGAAAGTTTTGAGCCAATCGAAGGTATGAATACCTGCACAATAAACCGGAGTTTTGTATTGTAGAATAATTATTGTCCAATAACAGGTAATGAAAGTTTGTAGAAACGTGAAAAGTAAACACAAGTGTTAGGTCTGACAAGTTACTATGATGCAAATTCTAGAAAGTTCTTGAATGTAGTTTAAATATTAACTAACAAAGTAATATGTGTGAAACACTTAAGTAAGATTCATATAATACAGAATGTAAGTATGTGCTGATCACGACCGACTCGATTTGTTCCTGACCCTTCACTCTTAGCGCAGCAGCGAGGGAACATCGAGTCGGCCATATTTTGTCTTGCTGCAGCAGCAAGCACGTTACAAAGGATCTACGGAAGTAGTTTCAGAATGACTGGCAGATGGCTTCGGGGTATGAACAAACAGAATCAGAAGTATCGTTTCAAAATTTGCATGTGGGTGGAAGTTCTTCACAGACAAAAGTTTCACACTTTGTGTTAGTATACCCTACAATTGATTAGCGCGGCGTCGCAATGATATTATCTTTCTTTCTCTACGAGTGCGGTTAACAATATAGTCAGGTTCACTGTGTCATGATATATAACTTCGCGGGAACTTTATGGAGAGTCTGAAAAGTGTACATTTCTTGAAAGCTTATAGTATAAGCAATACGAAAAATAATGTTTCCATTTCCTACGAGTCCTACGTGGACGCCATCTTGGATTTCACAAAATGGCTGACGTAAAAACAACTTTTGTTAATATCTGAGCTTCTAAACAACATAAAAATATAATTTTGACAGATAAACATGCATTTTCCAGGCTAGGGCCCCCTCTGGAGATTAACATTTGTAAATCCGATCTAAAACATGTAATAGTTGTATCACGCAAACTAAAAACGACCGTTCAATCAATCTTGTTTATTTTAATAAGCGTTTTTTAGATTTTAAATTATATTATATTATATCATCAGTTTATCAGAACACCCGCGATAAGAAGTTGATGAATCTTCTCAGTTCACATGGGTACTGTGTTCCTTATGGCCGTACCCTACTTTTGGAAACTGCTTTGGCCAATGCTGTTGTAGAAAAAACGCGATAGTTAGAATGTGTGTATGTACCACCATTCTTAAAGAAGGGTTCCTTTGTGTTCTTTGCAGTCGATAACACAGATTTTGCAGAGGATACTCCTGATGGGAAAGGAACAACACATGGAACTATAACTGCTGTATATCAGAAAGTAGATGTTATTGGAGAACCTGTTGCCACCCTTGAAGATAACTGATGCCTACACTTTATCTGTCATTCCATACCATGTACCTATAATGGACTGTGACAAGCCAAAAGCACGGCACACCCCGAGAACAGAACACTGTCATAAGCCAGAATATATCAGGCTCCTACCAATAATCACAATTTGGATGGATTGTTGCTACTGTTATGTCCAGATTGAAGCAAGAGAAAGCATCCAGCATTATTCCCGGGTGGGCAGGACACAACTCAATGTTGTCCGAAAGCAAGCAACTTACCCACGTCCGAGCCCTACCACTGCTACGAGAGCTGGCACACGAGTGGTCAACGCTGCTGACTGTGATCATGCAAACGAGTGAACTGAGGAAGTTGACTGTTGGTGAAGATAATCCTACTGTCATTTCATTTGACATGGCTCTGTATGAGAAGGTGGTCCAACTGCTAGATGCCAGACCTGACCTGAAACGCACAGTTGTCCCGCGACTGGCAGAGCTACATGCTGTTATGGCTGCCCTACGTGCTCTGGGCACCTCTATAGAGAGCTCAGGTATTGATGATGCGTGGATAGAAGCTGATGTGTATGGGTCTGCAACAACAAGGCAAATCTTGAAATGTACCCATTACAAGCGTGCTCTTCGTGCCCATACGTGTACATATATTGCTCTGCATGAAATGTTGCTGGATGAATTCTTCATTGATAAACCGAAGCTAAAGCAGGTGTGTTTGATGGCAACAGAGAGAGTTGAAGCTGCCTGTTCTGAGAGGAACAAGAACACAAAAAGTGAGTCCATGAAACAAGCAAACAACACACTACTTGAGGCCATCTTCACTAGTGATTTAAGCACACAGTTCCATACATGGGTGAAACAGAGATCCAATAATGCAATGTTCAAGTCAATGATGAACTACCTACAACGAGTAGAAACAATTCTTATGTTTGTCGCTGCAACTCGGAATGCAGATCTTGAGCTTCATCTTCAAGCTGGAGAGCAGCTCAGCAAGCTCTTCTTTGCATTTGACCGGATCAAATACAAATGACTCTGGCCAAGATACATCACGAACATGCATGACCTTAGAAGCAATCACCCTCAAACATGGGCAGAACTGAAAGCAGGTAACATTTCAGTGACGAAAAATGATATCCTCTTTGTATCCATCGGGGCGGACCATGCATGCGAGCATCTGAACAAGCTCATGAAAATTCATTCTGGAATTGTCGGCATCTCGAACAATGCCAATGTTCGACAGAGATTCTTCATGGTTACACCTGAACTCTCCCGTGTTTTCAATGAGTTTACGAGTCAGTTTGATGTAGACAGTGATAAAACCAGAGAGCATCATGAACTTGGGCCAAGTACAGTCAAGAAGCATCATCATGTTATAGAGAAGATAAAGGAAGCAATTTTGAAACACGGAAACCCATTTGCTGCTGTAGGTGACAAGTTGTACAATATTATCACTCATACCTTCATCCCTGATGAGTATGTAAAAATGATCGTGAATGCAGATGAGAATGGCCAAAAGCTGTACGAAGAATACGTGTCGGAGCGAATCAATGGGGATGTTAGTCTATGGGCACCAGTAAAGAAGGAGAACAAGATGTTTATGTCGGCAAATAAGAAAACCAAAGTACAACTCCGAGAGAAGACTGTGGCTCTACAGGAGACCAGGAACTTATATGGCAGAATGATGGTCTTGTCAAGGTCCACCACAGACATTAATCAGAAAGAGGCAATTGGGAATTACGAATTCACTGTGACACCAAGAGCTCTTTTTGCTCCAGATGGTACAATCTTGCCATGCCTTGACAAGTCGAAACTGATCAGTCTCCTCAACAATTTGGCAACAGCAGAAACATTAAAGGAAGATGTGCACCCAGAGGATTGGATGGACACAACATCAGATGCTCCAAGTCGTAGGATCGCCCTGGTAGATGGGATGGTTCTTCTTCAGAAGATGGCCCAAAAACCAGCAACGATGGCGACGGTCAAAGATTTCGGTGCTTCCTTCAATAGCAGGCTTATGTCTCTCGTGGGAAATTATGATGAAATCATCCTTGTGTTTGATACATACAAAGAAGATTCTCTCAAAGGTGCTACTAGGAATAGAAGAAGGCAAGGAAAAGCACCAATTCAGTATCAGATCAGAGATGACACAAACATTAAACACATCCCAATGAACAGGTTTCTTTCACATGACAAGACAAAAGCAGACCTGACAAACTATCTTGCTGCTAAGATTCTAGAGTACAATAGTTCCTCACAAAAACTCATCATTACTTCTTCTTCAGGGCGCACCAAGTGCAACAAAGATTTAGTTTTCGACGAGAACAATCATGAAGAAGCAGATACACTGTTGATCTACCAAGCTGTCCTGGCAACACAACGAAACTCGCCGGATGCAAAGATGGTTTTCTTTTCCCCAGATACTGATATCCTGGTGTTAGTTATAGCTAACTATGACCTCATGCTGAAGAATACGTCGATTTCAATGGTCTCTGGAGTAATCGACATAGAGAAAATAAGGAGAGCCCTAGGGCCGGAAAGAGCAAAGGCTTTGCCAGCTATCCATGCATTCACTGGAGCCAACAACACTGGACGGTTCTATCGTATAGGTAAAGCAACCTGGCTGCAAGCTTTCATAAAAGCAAACACAGATGTGATCAGTTCACTGCAGATGCTTTCAACAGAAGCAGAAGTGTCCGATACCATGTTGTCAAGTCTTGCTAGTTTCATCTGTGTAGCTTATTGCCCCAAAGGCATCTATATCGACAATATCATCGAACTGCGATGGCATCTATTTTGCAAGCATATGGCAGAAAGTGACAAGCTACCTCCCACACTAGGAGTTCTCAAACAGCATGTCCTCAGAGTCCACATCCAAGCCAGGCTGTGGGGACAGGCTAACATCGCTATGCAAGATCATCAGTTGGATCCTACGAAGAATGGCTATCACAAAGATTTGGATGGCCAACTGAAACCAACCATGACAGATATTCTTGCAGCTCCAAAGGCAATAATTGAGATGATTAATTGTCAATGCAAAAAAGACTGTTCTTCTGCAAGGTGTCCTTGCAGAGCAAATAATCCTACGTTATCAAGCATCGATCTTTGCCAGTGCGGCAGTGAGTGTAAAATGATGAGGACACACAAACACAGTATGAAATTGGTGATGACAATGTCGACGATGAATTGTAAAGACTCTGTAGTTGCTATAAAATTAAAAATATTAAACCCTATGTTGTTGGTGTCAGTAAATTTGTATAAAAAGCCATTTGATATAAATCAACATAGTTTGTCGCTTAATCTAGATCATTTATTTCGATACCATTGGATTCCCTAGTCCGGAAAATGCATGCTTATCTGTCAAAATTATATTTTTATGTTGTTTAGAAGCTCAGATATTAACAAAAATTGTTTTTACGTCAGCCATTTTGTAAAATCCAAGATGGCGCCCACGTAGGAGTCGTAGAAAATGGAAACATTGTTTTACTTGTTGTTTATACTATAAGCTTTCAGAAAATGTACACTTTTCATACTCTCCAACAATTTCCGGCGAAATTACATAGTGAACCTGACTAATACTGAGTCGTTCTTGAAAGTGTTAAGGTGGATCACCACCCGGAAGTCAATACATATTCCCGGAAGTCAATACATATTTAGTTCATTCCCTGAATTACTGCGCAATAAAACGTTATATATTATAAACATATTACTGTAAGATAGAGTTATGTTTCAACTACAACCCAAGATACTGATCCATTTGGTTGTGTCTTCTGATATCGAAAAAGATAACAAATAAAAGAAAATATTTGATTAGTTTTACACAAGATTTTGATTAGTTTTATAATGAGCACACAAGATGGCACTCGGTTTTAGATCTTACTATAAGTGCTAGTTCTACGAAATGTTTATTTATATGCATAAAGTATTTTAAAGTAACGATCTTATTACGAAATAGATATATTTTTTGACAGTTTTTCGTGTTATGTTTCACATTTTATTTAAATAATAATTTACATTTAAGGAAATAAATTTTGATGAGAAACTTGCGCAGAACGCCACAATGCGTTGTTGCCAAATTTTGAATGTTTACTGTGGTAGTCATAATAAGAAAATTCCTGGGTTCTAGCGTTGCAGTTTGAGAAGCAGAACTTAGCTGTGAATTGCGGGAAAGGTCGAAAAATAATTTCTCAAGTAATTATCCAAGCAGAATTCCATCATTACTTCCTTTATTATCTGGCATCAGTAACACTCGACACTAACTGGCAACGCTGCACTAGGTGGGCCGCGGTGGCTCAGTGGTAGAGCGTTCACCTCTGGTGCTTGGGGTCCCGGGTTCGATCCCAGCCCCCGCCAAGTGAACTTTGTGGTGGACAAACACCGTGTGGGTGGGTTTTCTCGGGGTTCTCCCGTTTCCTCCCACTTTCTTCATTCCACCATTTCATTCATTACTCATCATCACCGTCTCCTTTAGCCTAACCGGCATAACCGTGGGACGTAAAACTCAGAGATTTCATTTCATTTCAACGCTGCACTATTCAAGCAGCGTTTAGCATAGCACTGAGAACACCTAGGGATCCACCTTAATAGTAGATTGCTATAAGACATAATTACAGGAAGTTAGAACCATGCAATAAATTTCATTTCTGATTTTACTCTCTCTCTCTCTCTCTCTCTCTTTTTTAATCCGTGTTATGTTAAAAAGAAATGAACAGAAGTAGCTAAATAATTGTCTAGAAGATTTGTTTAGGTACTGGTACCTATGTCTTGTTTGATGTGTACAGTCCGCAGCAAAAACCCTGCAACATGAGCATGTAAGTTTATTGTGAAACTACGGCTAGCAGCGCAGGAATCAACATAACGGTTAAGTGGCACGAATCATGCCAGAAGAAACCTCGGCGTTCTCCCCTGCAAATTTGCATTGGAGCAAAAGCCTTCGTCATTTCATAATAAACTTACATGCTCATGTTCCATGTTTTTTGCTTCGGACTGTACCATGAAATGTTAGATAAATCTAATGTTCTCTGCAGATATTAGCGTTCATCAGTAAAGAAAGAAAAACTGTGGAAGATTCAAGTTTTTCCACACTATGCTGGGGAAAAGTACGTATATACCTACTTTTACTTAACCCCATCTGCCTTTCAACAGTAGAACAAAGATTTAACATCAAGTTCTGTGAGCGTATAAAGAAAACTCCAATAGAAACATTTAAAATGTTGGGTAACGTTTATGTAGGATGTTGTCCTTCTTGTTGGTGTGGTTGTTGAATTGCATAAGAGCTTCAGTGCCGGAAGGGAGTCTGTGCAAGATAATGAGTGTCTACAGCTTCTGTTTCTTAAATCCTCTGTTGTTATTTAGCGAACAACCTCCTTGTTGACTCCCCATAAGATCTTATATTACCCTGACACTTGCATTTCAGTCATTCAAAATGATATGTCAAACTTTGTCGATAATTTTAATTATTCTGACAAACATGCTTGGACGTGGGGGTGGGGACACTTTCACAGATTTCTATCTTTCTCCGTGCCAAAACTAACTTCACAGCGAAGAAAATTAGTTTCGTTTCCTAACTACTGGACTGTGTATATTTTCTGCAAGTAGTGATTGTATTAGTAAATGGAATCTTCCAAACTTTTCCAAGGACTCTTCATTAAATACAAATTCTGTATTTCACATTAAGTTAATTAACTAATTGAATTAGTTAATGACGAAAGGGCTTCAGTCACACAAACTTAGTTCTGAAAAACACACACACACACACACACACACAAATTGCAGTTTTAAAACTATAAAATCAAGATGAACCACGTTTTTCCATGGAGATAAAATTATATTAATCGAATGCTGTACAGGAAAACATTTTTCCTTTTTGTTAACACAAAACTGTGTAAAGACGTTTCTTGCCCAGTTAAAAAATCTAAAGTAGGTATGAAACACGTAACTCTAAATGGAAACAAAGATATGTTTATTGACTACATTAGTTTCCTAAAGACAATGTGTTGTATATTGTGTTAAGGTTTATTTTTATCAAATTAAAACAAACACTATCAATTGTCTTACCCAACTTCTGACTGAATCTATCCAACTGTAAGGCAAATTCAAGATCAATTAATTGAAGTATATATGCCCATCGGAAAAATAGGGCAAATGTTTCCTGACATCATTGATTTTGGCGGGAACTTTACCGGCGGCATAAGCTGCAGGTGGTGGCATAAGCTGCAGGTGGTGGCAATGTTGGTTTTGTTGTTCATCTTTGCACGTTTTGAATGTGTTACTATACTGTCAACATTTTGCATGCATGCAAACATTTTACCAAAATTCTCTAATAACAAGACAATTGCAGTTAATCTTAGCTTAGATAAGTTAGTTGAGGTACAGTTAGATTAGGAATCAAAGAATATTATAATATGTTAGGGTTACCATATTTTCCCGGTTTTCCCGATCAAGTTCTCTTTTCGGACCGGTAATTTGCGTCCGGGCGAGTTTTCCATGTAGATAGAAATCACACTAATCAAATGCTATTGCCACTAACATATAAGAAAAATATAATTATCCATGCAGAAAGGGCTTCAATCACTCATTCAAGTCTATTCTGCGTAGAATAATCAAAGTTTAGGTCTGTTTATAAAATGTTTGACCAACGAAACTGAAATCCTTTATGTATAGAAACATAAATATACCGTAAAGGAACACAAATTTTTTGTTGTTAGCTCAATTTCGCAGTTTTAGTGACTGGAACCCTTTCCGCATGAATTAATTCGATTATTGTTATATTTAATTACTGTGTTGGATAGCATCAAAATAGCAAAACATACTAAAAATAGAACATGTAACAAAATAAAAGCTGTTGTAAAATTCCAGTGCGAAAAGAAATTCTTGCAGAATGCCCACCGTCTTCTCTTCCATCTCACATGTAATGCAAAATTCTGTCATAGAAAGAATAAATAGATATTACTCGTTTCCCTTTATTCAATTTTATTTTCCATGAAGATTATCTGTTATAGATATTACCATAATTAATTACTTACGAGTGCAGTTCTTTTCGGATGAAAAGAGAAACGAACACATCATGGTTGTTTTATTATTTAAAAAAAATAAAGTAATTACTATTGCAAGTTCAATGGAGCGGTTATCGTTTAAACCACAACATGTTTTAATTTCAGGCTCAAAGAATATTGACAAAGATATCGAAACAAATTACGTTCACCAGGTATCTTCCTGTCCTATATATATGTTAAATTTTTATCTTTTTTTTATTTTATTTTATTTATTTATTTTTTTTTTGTTAGGTCCAGCGATCGCTTGTGTCAGTGGACCTTCAAAGTGGCTTTTTGTGTGTGTGTACTGTTGTTTGTTATCCTTCCATGGCCAATTCTACGCAACAAGCATTTTGGACTCCTGTTGATGACGTCAACCTTTGATCGGGTATCTGTGACCACTCAACCATGATGCAGCTTTCTCTCGCCACAGACCACCGTTTACAGGGATATCTCCCACCACCAGCCTACAAAGACCAACCATTTGAGAGTGCTAATAGTGGTTCTTGATATAAATGGTACTACGAACACGTAATTGCAATGTTGTTATGGACCAAATAATTCTTCTTTGATTCACTAATATGGGATATGTACACAAACTATCCATAATGCAAAATAGTTGTTCTAACAAAGAATAATAAAACAAATAAGTGAATTCCTCCATTTTCCATTTTATTTATTTCCCTATTTTGCAGTTTTAATGTAGTCTAAATTTTAACTGAGCATGATTTTCACAATCCAACAAACTGGCTTTGGGTTCCTGTTTTGTGCTTTCTTTGAATAGCACCGTATTTCTTTGCTTTGAAAAATGACAAAATTGCACATATTCTAGCACACGGAAATTATTCTAATTCGTTAATACTCAAAGTTTGTATTTTGTATATTTACTAATATATATATATATGAACTAGCAGAAATTCCTCGTATGGGAAGAATACGTTTCATTTTGGACATAATAGGCACCAAAACTGGCACCAATCAACTTAGGGATCCCAAAAACTATGAATTTAACACTAATATCGGTCATTTTTCATTATTTTTACATATCACTGTCCCGCCTTAGGGGCACTAATGGAGGTGTACTGAATTCTATTTCAACAGCATTAGAAGTGTCACTGTTCATCTCAGCGACCCCGAAAACTATGAATTCGACATTAATATCAATCTTTTTATATATCTATCCCCCTCCCATAAGTTACACTGTCAAAGTGAAATGATGAGAAACACCCCATTCCCGAATCTCATCTATGTTGAAAATTGATCGAGACCGTTCGGGTGGTTCAAGAGTTATTAAGCCACTAACATAGTCACTTTCATTTATATATATATATATATATATATATATATATATATATATATATATATATATATATATATATATATATATATATATATATATATATATATATATATATATAGATAGATAGATAGATAGATAAATAAATAAATAAATAGATTAAGGTTAGCTTGAATACAATCAGCAACTGTTTGGATCAAATGGATTAATTCATTATCATTATATTGCGAGCAGTGATAATAATTAGAAATAATGTAAGTAAAAGGCTAATAGCTGTCGCAAGAAACAAACCTTATCTCTAGGAAGTACTTTCGAAGAACATCGTCAGCCTAGGCACACTTCAAAAAGGATTTAAACCAAAAAGGAATTTTAAAAATGTACGAAGTATAAATCTTCTTGTCACTAGAATTAGACATATGTTAATAGTAATTCACTTGTCGCTGTTCACTGTTTTTTTCTTTTTTCATTATCTTCCAAACGGCGAAAATGAGTAGTAAAAACATTGCTCCAAATGGAATTCATGTCACCTTTACCTGAATTTAATTAAAATTGGACGACAAAATGGCTATTAAAAGTCTTTATTACAGAAGTGGTACAAACAGGTACAGCGGGAGATTGACGACACCCACCATCGGCCAACAACAAATGACAAAGAAGATAAATGCATTGGTGTTCCTTTGGTTTCACATATTTCGGCAAAAATTAAGAAGGCATTGCATAAATATAACATCAAGGTCTCCGAAATTCCTCCTAATCCTATAGAAAATATATTACAAATTTTAAATCACTTTTTACTGATCCTCAACAAAATAGTGGCGTCTATAGAATTAAATGTCAATGTGACCAAATATATATAGGTCAAACAAAAAGGAATATTTATACCAGAATCGCTGAGCACATTCGCACGTTCAAATCTCGTAGCTTTCAACAGTTATCTGGATTGGTATCACATCTCAAAGAAAATAACCACAACATTGTTAATTCATGTTTGATCGAAAAAGCAAAAACAGCAACTGAACGGAAAATTAAAGAAGTGTATTACATTCATAAGGAGAAACCGGCACTCAATTCAGATAAAGGTGACTTAAATGCAATTTGGAGCAATGTTTTTGCTACTCATTTTCTCAGTCTGGAAGATATTTAAAAAAAAACAGTAAACAACAGTGAGCAGTGACAAGTGAATTACTATTATCATATGTCTAATTATAGTGACAAGAAGATTTTTACTTCGCTCATTTTAAAAATTCTTTTTATGGTTTAAATCCTTTTTCAAGTATGCCTATGCTGACGATAAAGACGATGTTCTTCGAAAGTACTTCCTAGAGATAAGGTTTAGCCTTTCACTTATATTATTTCGGATTAATTCATGTTTATTTCCTGTTAAAAACAAAGAGTCGAGTATATTAAAATTAAAAATTCGTTTGTCACTTGGTAATTTTCGGGGTAATTATAATCATACCTTAGCGCAGATTAATTAAACAGAAAAATACTTTTATTAAGATTCACTGGTAAAAAGAATAATATTGTTTAAGGAACTTACTTCTATAGACAGAAACCATATTTAAAAAATCGTCTCTGGACATAGAAATGGCGTAAAAAAAAGTGTGGTTCATTACTGTGTAATGCATAACTGGCTTGTGTATAGCCCGCTCCCCCAGTTCTTTGTCACCGGAACTAAAAGAGTCATTACTGCTGCTACTACTACTACTACTACTACTACTACTACTACTACTACTACTACTACTACTACTACTACTACTACTACTACTACTACTACTACTACTACTACTTATATCAGAGCAGAACCCAACCAACCCCTGCGGGGCTTCTAACCCATTACTACTACTACTACTACTAGTATTGCTACTAACTACCACTACTACTACTACTACAACTACTACTACTACTACTACTACTACCACTACTACTACCGCTACTACTACTTATACTAAAACCTCTTTACCACAAGATTTACATCTTAAATCTTTATAACATGCGATTCCGATTCATTATGAACTAATATGAATCGTTAGAATCACTATGATTCGTTAAAAATCACTAAGGGGAGCGGGCTATACTCAATCCGCATAACTTTTTGGTAATGGCCACCTTCTGTAATTGGTGCGTGTTTCTCTCAAGAGTAATATTTGTAATAGCATATGCCTATATATTTTAGATTTGCACGTATATTATTTATGACATGGCAAATGCATAGGCATATTGTTTATAAAGTAAGTTGACGGAATTTTATAAAGTTTTACACAGTTGGTACACTGAGATGAAAAACGTATGTGGCGTACGTAAACACGTAGGTTACATGCGTAAATCCTGTAGGTTTTGGATTTAACGTAGTCCTACGTAACATCCTGCAGCAAACATATAACCGAGCCTTATACGTACTTTCCGTATAAGGCTCGGTTCAGACGTGCAGAAAAGTCTGTTGCGTGTCCGCAACAGACTCGCAGCAGACTCGTGCGGGTGTCTCAGCCCAACCTCTTCACATAGATATAGAAAACAGCTCATTTTATTTTCAGCTGCAGTTGAATGAAGATGGAAATTGAAAGAAGAAAACGTGCTGTTTTTTTACACTTAGCCAGTAAAATCCTAAAGAAGAAACAGAGACGATACTGGGTTCATCCGTACATAAGCTCACGACTGCTTAAAGGTGCATTTTCTTCCATGTTTATTGATTTGCGCAATGACGAAGAAAAATTCTTTTTAATTATTTTCGCATGAGCATCACTTCATTTGATGAACTCTTATCGAAAATAAGTGATAAAATTAAAGCAGAAGATACTTTCATGAGACTTGCGATACCACCAATTAAAATGTTAGCTGTTACATTAATGAGTTGATTTTGAGTTTAACGTCCCGTTCAGCAGCGAGGCTATATGAGACGTGAACCTACTGATTAACGTGGAATCCGAACCACATGAGCTCCCGACGGGAATCGAACCCGCGCCTCCCACGCCAAAGGAGGTACGCTAACCGCTTAGCCACGGAGGATTAAGGTAAATTAATTATGTTAACTAATTATCGTTTGTAAGAGCATAGAAAGTTAAACATTCGGAGACCTATTCATAAACATTTTCAGATGTTATTTGCGGCCACTGGCGTAGTTTAACAATTGCGTGAATAATCTCGATTTTTTTGACATAGTTGGTGGCTTTAAATTAAAAATGAGACATTTATTTGAGACTTCCCGAATATAACGCTCAAGAGGGGGCGTTTCAATAGTAGTAAAATTTCCCTTTATTTATTCACAAATTACCGAATGTGAGGATTCGCTTCAGTTAGAGATGTAAAATTCGCATGTAAACTCATAATACAAGTAATGGAGCACAGGTTTCAGCGTCTTTGAAAATTTTCTCTTGAAGGGGAGATGGGGGATTTCTATAGTAGTGGGGTTCGGTGGCTCAGTGATAAAGTGTTCACCTCTGGTTCCATCCCACTTTGCGTCAAGTGGGCTTTGTGGTGCGAGAAGCACCGTGTGTGTGAGTTTTCTCGGGGTTCTCCCGTTTCCTCCCACTTTATTCATTCCACCATTTCATTCATTTATAATCATCATCATCATTCCCTTTAGTCTACCCGGTATAAGCGTGCGACGTAAAACTCAAAGATTTCATTTCATTCGTATAGTAGTGACATTTCCCGTTATATATTGAGAAAGTGTTTAATATGAGGACTCGCTTAGACTGGAGATGTGAAATTCTTAATGTAAACTCTTAAATAAAAATATTGGATTTAGTGTTTCCGAATAATCCATTTCTAAGGTGAGAAAAAGGAAACATTTTTATAATTGTGACATTTAACGATAGAAGGTTTTGAGGAAATCCCCAATACGTGTAGCACACCACAAGGAGGCAATGCAGCAAACGGAAGCAGAAACACAGGGGCTGATTATTTTGTAAGCGACATAGGTAGACTTCCATGGCAAGATAACTTTGTTTAAGTTGTTCTTAATGTAAGAAAACGTTCAGTTGTTATCTCTAGAACAGTAACGACTTGCACAATATTATCAATTGTACGAGAAACAAAAATATTTCTGTTACATCTCGAGCATGCGTTTTATTTTTTAACCACATGAGTACCCTGATATTCAACAATTTTCGTGTTAACTCTATTTTTTAAAAAATTTAGTACATTAACAAAGAAAGACAACAATTGTCAGCCGAAAAACGATGTTTTTTCTTTCTTTTCTGTTCTGCTAAGAACCAATGTATTTCCGGGTCGCGCGGGTCCGCAATAGAGTTTTCTGTTGCGGACTCGCAACAGACTTTTCTGCACGTCTGAACCGAGACTAAGTGTTCCGAACAAACGCACTTCCCGTACGAAAGAAAGAACTGTATATAGACGGTCAGGATCTAACACACAGATGGACGTATATACCATATAGCTGACGATAAGATTGTTATGCTAGTATGTACGTCTGGCCGTTACTCCACACGAACACTTTTAACCAAAACTAAATTTTTGAATTTTGTTTTTTGCAATTGACGGCTATTGCGATAATCTTGACCAAATTTGGTCAAGGAGTCAACAAGTTAGCATCTTCATGAGTAAGCGTGGTTACATGAAAATATGTGAATTTTTTTATAGGTTTTAAATTAATTTATTTTTTAGATCAAAGTTTTTTGACGTTTAAGATTATTTTATTAAACTTTATATGGTTTTATTAAACTTTAAAAAATATTGATATGGTTAAAACCTCACATGCTTGGAGTATGAGATGGTATGGCTATCACAGCCGTGTGCACCAACGAAGTTTAAACAAGTGTTCACTCAAACGCGTTCAACATTAAACTTTCAAGCTTGAATGTTTTTCCAGGACTTTAGTCACACTATTGAAAGTCGAAGTTCTTTACATCTGGCTTAAGTAAACTTCGGTCAATTTGTAAAATTAACTCTGATTGGTTGTCGTCTTTTGTCTCTAATCTTCGTTTAACAAAGTAACAAATGAAGAAAACATACCGCATGCCGGTCTTTTCGACTTTCAAGATTGTGTGCATAGAGTTGTGAGTAGTATAATTTCAGTGATCGTAATTGTGATGGAAAAAATAATGAAACCACAATCAAAAAATTTTTCCGAACACGATAAATGTATTGTAATTTCATTAGTGGAGAAATACAAAAACATTATTGAATGTAAACAGACTGACTTGGATCAACGAAGTTTAAACTCTCAAATTCGGCCGTTCAAGCTAAAACCAAGTTTATAATCCTTTGAACGAGACTTAACCTTGAACGTTGTTGGTGCAACAGACATTTTCACCGAGCTTGCTTATGACCCTCGTTCAGCAGTTGAACTTCATTGCTGCATACGGCCACGAGAGGTTTACTTACCATAGTTTTACGATTGAACATTCTCAATTAAAGAAAAAAGTATTCACAATATAAGGTACCTATAGCTTCGTAAAGTCTATTTAAAGAAAGAACATCTTTTGGATTTGATTTCATTTGTGAAGAGTTAATATTTCTTTTTAGTGAGACAGTTATATGCAGTCTCTTAACATATATACCCTTGCTGGTGGCTAAAAGCTGGAAATATTATCTTTAGCATTTTTTTTTTTTTTCAAAATCATCCTCTCCACTTTTAGTCCCTGTGGATCAATAAAGTTCTGACAGACAGGACTTGCAATCAAAATGGGATACATTTGTGTTTATCCGAGACGTTGTTCTCCGTGCAAGATGGAAATGGTTCTCCCGAATATGAGCATATCTCTTAAAACTCCAGGCAAGCTTAGAGAATGGATTTGACCTGCCAGAGACTAATATCAGATGTGAAAGTCCTCTCGGGTTTATAGATGTTCTACACTGAGAAAAAAAATGTAGGTGGCGTACTTAAAAAGATAGGTTACATGCGTAATTCCTGTAGTTTTTGGACTTAACGTACAGCAGACGTATAACTGAAAACGCATGTTTTATAATACTTTCTGTATAAATGTTCCATCTATACGTACTTTCCGTATTAAATAACGTAGGCGGGCAGGATCTCACATACAAATGGTCGTATATAACATATAGCTGACGAAAGTAACATAAATATATGCATGTGATATACAAAAAAAAACTGTTAGATGTCAGACATCCTGCAACGGCAGAGGGCAGTGCCTATGTAGCATACGGATAACGTATGCTCCGTACTGATTTCTATAGTAAGCAAGAGGATACCGTATATTTGTACAATATACGGCTGTACGGAGAACGGGTTTTTCTCTGTGTGATGCTTCTTCTTCGTCACATGACTATTGATGTTGCTAGTGTTCTCCTCATTTACCATTGTAGTGGTTTGTCGTAGGACGAACGTGATATTGTTAATAAATACAAACATGTGTTGCTTGATTGTAAACAGCATGTGCGGGTTATTAAAATATTTTTTTTCGTAACGGTGAATGGCTGTTTATGCATTTCTATAAAAATTAGATTTTGTCGCTTTTCTTTAAAAAATTCCAAACCGGATTTTGTCCATCATTTTCTTAAACTTAATAAATATTGTCAAAATAATAAATGTTTTATAATTAAACTGTTATATTTTAAAATTATAATTAATTCTTACAAACAAATAAAAAACTATTTTCAGTCTCATTTCTTATTTATAAAATATGTACTAATATAACATTATGAATATATTTTAAATTCTATACATACTATATTAAAAACAAAAATGCTTATAATGTTATAGGAACAAATTTATTAACAGATACACTTTTACCGAACAATGCAAATATTGAAAAAGTGACATTATTTCATATCATCATATTAAATCAAGGTTATAAAAATGTAATTAAGATATTTCAAAATCTAAAACACACATAAATAAAAATCAACCCAAAGAGTAAAACCATATCTCTAAAATGTCAGCAGTTTTGGTGTATAAAAACTAGTTTATTCATTAATTTTAAAAAATTATACCAAATATTTTAAAAAATCGTCACAAATAAAAAAAACATAAACTTCAAAATTATATTACAACAAAAACCAGAAACACTAAAAGATACAACCACATAATATTTCTAAAAATACAAATCTCCATTGCTTAAGCTAAACATCTCCCACTAAACAACCAAATGCTGTGCTAATGCAATTCTTATACATAACTTACACACAAAATAATTTCATACCAAATTCATATTGCACAACAACATCTATCACACCAACTCCAATAAATTATTTAAATACACAAATTCAAACTTAACATCTTATTTATCATTTCTAATTAGGTTCTAATTGGCCCTTAATCAATGCAACCAATAATAAATCATCACATTACTTACCTCTTGCAATATACATACTTTAAGTATTTTAATTATTCAAAATAATTTTAATACTAACTAAAACAATCTAAAAAGCTCTAAATGCTCCACATAATACCTTGCATATTCAATCTAAAACATAACAACCCACGTTGGCATTATCCATTGTTAGACATTCATGTCTTATCTTTTGGAGGGAAGGGGGTATGGAGCGCTATACGCTAATACTAATGTCGAAAAGCGAAAAATGAAACTTGTGATTTTTCTTCTTTTAAAAACAGTTCTCTTAATTTTGTAATTAGTATTACACAATTTGATTAGTGTTCCGATAACATAACCGCCGTTTGCTTAGAGAAAATACCAAGAATGTATGATTTATCTTTTAAAACAATCATAGTCCAAAATAAATGAATATCATTAGAAATTTGTTTCAATACAATAACCAATCTCAGTTGGGCGAGAATAAATATATTCGTACAGTCTTAAAGCAAATCATTTAAATTACAAAACATAAAATTCACGTATATTTTACAGAGCGCGCGCGCTCATGTGTTTGTGTACGTAAAATTACACCCAACACAAGCGAAAATCGAAATTTTCCGTGACATAAAGTCAATTCATTTGATTAATTGGAGTTCGAAGTTTAGTGCCCTTTTCCAGCACCGAGAAGAGTATAGGGCATATGGACATTTAACTTAATGTGGGATCTAAACTTCAGACATTCCCACCGGGAATTGAAACAGTTTCTTTCTTACCAAGGGGGGAAAGCTAATTATGATCTTGCATTTAGCTTTGAATGAGCTTAGTAAAGTGACACCATGTAAGAAATTACCTATTTTAGTATTGTAAAGGTGTAACGGATTTTTGTAGTATATTGCATTCAAACATTTTCAAGAATTGAGATATGATAGTTTGAGATAAGTGTTTGGAAGATCCAAAATTGCTATCATAAGTTTCTATTTTTCCGGTACGTAAGATTTCACAACAGTTCTCACTTGATCTTAGAATAGAATCCATCCTTTCCTCTCTATCTTTCTTTTTTTAGTCTTTTTTTTTTTTTTTTTTTTTTTTTTTTGTATAAGGTTATCCCCCAACTGATTTCTTCCAAAGGCCCCAGAGCAGAAGTCTTAGACTTTTCTTTTCCCTCACTTGTTTTCTCACACTCCCGTTCTCTGGAGAAAGGAGAGGAGGCATTCTCCCTTGAGTCATGCATTCTCAACGTTTCTCTTTTACCCTCTCCTCCGTAGGGTGGCAGACAGACGCCGCCGGGTATCTTTCAACCCTCACCGCCAACCTCTGATGCTTTTTCATCCACAATGATGGCGCTTATCGATCTCAGGGTTCCCAGTTGCAAAGGCAATGAAGTGTCGCTTTAGCTACATATCAAGCATCGGATTTCATGTCCAAAATAAACTTTCCACTTCTACTTTAGTTTTCCCGTATAGGTACTTTCGTCAATGCCTTTTGAACAAAAATGTGAACAAATATGAAAAGTTTTCTCAGCTTTTTCATTTTGTAGATCAATTTTCTTCTCCTTTCCCTTTACAGAAAACATAATACGAATGGAAAGAACATAAGTTTTCAAGAAACAGGTCACATTGGATTTGGTCTAAAAACCCTATCAGAAGTTAGATCCTCTCGTACATGGTCTTAGGAATGTAGCTACTTCAAACGTATTTTGAGTTTTTTTTTCAAAAAAAATGTATAACTTGCAAACAAAAGTAACATATGCTTGTGTACAGTGACTGCGATTGGACACTAAAAGGGGGGAGGGGCGAGACATGATCTGAATATTTGTATATCAATGATTGTTTTCCCTGACGAAAGGTTGTATAACTAATAGGATACTATCTTTTTCAGTTAGAATACAGTATATCGTATTTCATATTTTATTAAGTAAATTGACAAGAGCAACGCAAGTAGGTACTAGCCCTTTGTACTCTTTTAAACAACGAAAATGTAAGAAGAGATTTGATTCCTTGCTTATGAACATCTTAAAATTCTGTCTGGAAAATTGTGTTTGTGATCAGATTATTTAATAACAAATTTGCAGTGTAGTGTACTTCTAAGGTTTGTGCATATTATGTCTTACGAATAACAACACTAACGAACACACACTTCAAAGATAGAGAGAGATTTTCTTTCTTTTTCCAGCATTAAAGGACACAGAAAATATTAGTCAAGAGCAACGCAAGGATATATAATTTTAAATTTCACTAGTACAAATTATAAGAATAGTGAGGTTCCAATTTAAATCTATTATCATTTTATTTCTACCTGTTGACTTTTCATCAAAGTGAAACAGAAATAAAATATTTTCGTGTCCCACGATTGTAAGCTCCAGGAGACGGGTTATTAATAAAACTGAACGGTGACTAGAGTCCCCAATTGATTTCGTTTCACGATCGTCAGCCTCTGACTGTTCGACTACACCTCACTGGCAACCACTGTGACCTTCTTCCTCAAAAGTGAAAAGTTTTTTTCTCAAATCACTGCTGGTAACCAGTAACGTACAAATCAAGACAACAATGAAATATATGGGAGAGAAGCGATACACGGGTTTATCCTTGACCTTTTTTATTTTTTTAAAAAAAAAGTCTTTATACAGTTTTTACACTGAATTAGAGAGTAAGTGATGTCTCTAAATAATAATTTTTCTATAAGTTCGATTTCCTGCTCACAAGTCAGACAAGCACTGAAGCCTTGTGATTTATTGGTAAGGAACCTCTTGCCCGTAGCAGCGCAGAGATAAGGCTAGGGGGTCTGTTCCCCCTAGAGCAACTTTGAGAGAAAGATAAGAATCGATCAGCTGGAGACTGATGTCTTCTGTTCCTGTGCGTCTTCTTTTATAGCCAGTTTTGGAGGCAGAGCCTACGGAGGGGTTGAAGGAGTTTTCTTCGTGACTCTTCGTGTCCTTCTCGCATTTCTTCGGAGATGGCATCCGTCAACTCATTGGTGATCCTTTGGCCGAAGCAGTGGTGTTGTTTGTAAATATTAGGGGATATTGCAATACACACAACGTGCAACTAAATTGGGATTGAAGTTTAGCGTTCCTTTGACAACTAAGGCTATATCAGACGTGAACTTATAGCTTAACGAGTGATCGGAACCACATGAGCTTCCGCCGGGAATCGAACTCGGATCTCCCGCATCGATAGCGCCAACCATATAGCCACGAAGGAGTTAATTTAACAGCAAATTCATACATGCCTGTGAGTGTAAAGAAGTCCAGTTAGTAATATCTCAGAAAACAAACAATGATATGCATTTCGAGCTGTGTTGCATAAGCATTGCACATATCAGCTTAGTATGACTTCAGAATAATTTCTAATACCTATCGTACTATTATTATGACATGAGCGTTACTGCTCAGACTGTTTATCCGAAGCGCAAGCGATACTATTGATATGTTAGTACGGTTCATGAGTCTCGTACATAATACAGAGATTTTGTTGTTTTAAAGTAACGTAACTTTGAAATCTATTGAAAATTTTGAACGAAATTGCTTATATGTCTTCTTCAAATATTACTAAAGTATTAAATTAAATAACAAAAGTGTGACTTCTGCTCCATCGTTATTACAGCTACTATGCTTTATTAAATTGAGGTCAAACAGCACGGAAGATGCACTGCACTGTAAACGTTACGAAATTATATTCCATTAGGATGAAAGAGAGAAATAGAATTCTTCTAGATCATTTCATAGCTTCTCCAAAAAAGTTAAGAGGACGCAAATTTAGGTTATTCACAACAGCGTGCAGATTTTCATGCTCCGATTCCAACTAAATTTATGACCAACTTAACTTCAAAGTTGTTTTACTTTCCTTTTTCTCTTTTCCTCTCTCCTTTTGTTGTTGTTGTTGTTGTTGTTGTTGTATAGACTTCTTGTAAATGCAAACATCACTAGAACATATAGTGGAAAATGACATGTTATTAAAATGAATATATAAAGAAGGATATCCACATTTTTCTCAATTGAATAATAAAATATATTATTATGCTCCTCTCAAATTCTAAAGTTTCACTCTTTTGTGTTTCCCTGATTATCCTGCTACTTAATTCTCAACTTGAATTAACACAAAAAAAGAGTAAAGACAATTTCCGAAAGCATCATTCATGAACTATGTTCTGGATGTGCTATTGTATTCGGTTCTTTACTATTGACCTACAGTGGACCCACGTAATCCGTTCCATAACACTGTTTTTGAGTAGAGGTGACCATAAACCAAAATTATTTTTCTCACTGAGTATAATTAATCCGTTCGAACCACAGAAGCATAGTACTGAATTTATATTTTACATTTTTAAGTGCTTTCTATGATGGAGAATATAGAACGAAAACAACTCCTTTTTCAAAAAATAATGTCTACGGCAAAAGTTCAAAAAACACTACTGGGCTCGTGGATTTATGAATACACACGTGTATATGCATTCGTATTCCGAAACATTGTTCATTAAGCCGAGAGAAACATTGTTCGCAAAATTTGTTCTTAAAATAATTTGTTTCCGAACCAAAGTTTCGTAACCCAAGGGTCCACTTTGTACTCTGAATTGATATATTCAGAGTACAAATTAATGGAATATCAGCACAGATTGCTGAGTGCTATCAGCACAAATTGAGCACTAAATATTGGCATAGGTTTGAATCGAATTCGACTTGGTAGGAGGACTAACTTCACACTTCCTCGAAATCATCGATTACTCATTTCCCCCATTCTCGGCAGGGCCGCCCACAGGGGGGATGTATGGCGCAAGCTGCGCCATTGAGAAAAAAATTGGGGGGGATTTTACTTTACTTTCGAACTACCAATTTTACTGTCGGAATAGCATTAAAACACGATTTTGAGAAGCTAATTTTCAAAACTTTTCCGGGGTGAACCCCCGTACCCCCTGCTTCGATACTCGATGAATGAAGTACCGCGCAAGTAGCCGTATGAAAGGAAAGGTTAGGCCGTTTTAAGAGAGAAGGGCCGCCCACAGGAGGGATGAATGGCGCAAGTTGTGCCATCGAGAAAAAAAATTGGGGGAATAAAAAAATTGGGGAAGAATTTTACTCTAATGTCGAATAAGTAATTTTGCTGTCGTCAGAATAACATTGGAACACGATGCGATTTTTTTTTTTTAATCTCGAGAATGAATCCCCCTACCCCCTGCTTAGAAACTCTATGAATGAAGTACCGCGCAAGTTGCTATATGAAAGGATGGGCTGGTCGGTTTATCGCTTTGTGTAGGTAATTTACCCATTTTCTGCTGGGAGCATTTATTTATTTCTTATTTATACCATGCACGACACTTAATAAGTAATGCTGTTCAATTGCTATATGATGTATAATAAATGAATTAATGATAATATTTTGTATAGTTTTCTGTTTGTGCGATTACATTTTCCAGGGCCTGCGGTAAACTGAAAACCAGCTCAAAAGTGGCATCACTGTGCACAATAGAGACTTTCCGTGAGAGGTCGCTCCGTGAGAAGTCGCTCTTAAAACAATCATCAGTTGCTACGATGATCTAATAGAAGCTTTAGAGGACATATCCGAAGACTCAGAAACAGATTCAGCAAAAGGACTTCTAAAATCAATATCCGATTATGATACCGTTGCAACCATGCTGATCGTTTCAGAAATTTTTAAAGTTCTGTAGCCAGTGACTGTTTGCTTACAGTCAAAAAAACATTGACTATGGAATTGTTCCGACAGTTGTTTCTGAAACTATAGCCAAACTGGAGGCAATGAGAAACGACGGAGCTTGGAGCAACATGGCGGATTGTATTAGCTAGTTTAGAGTTCAACACAACCTCCAGCAAACTTTCAATAGAAGAATTCGCAAAAGGAAAAGATTCATGGACGAACTTGCTATTGATGAAACACCTAGTGACCCAATAGCTAAACTGAGAACAGAAGTGTACTTTCAACTACTTGACTCTTTGACTCAACAGCTGCAGGATCGTTTTCCTGAAAGCTCTCTGAATATTGTCTCACAAATGGCATACTTTTCCCATGAAGGGTTACTCAATGTTGCTGAAAGTATGGATGGTACTCTAAGCCCGGTTCTTGTCAGTGATTTGTGTGAGTGTTATGGCATCGAGCGTGAAGAACTTTGTGAAGAAGTTAATGTGTTTAGTAAATTGTACAAAGTAAGCTACCCGAACATTGATTTGGCCGATGTACTTTGCTCGAGTGACGGGAGTCAGAGTGAAAATAATGAAGACGACTTCCAAGATTCTTGTGAGGACAAATCTGATGGTATAAGTAATGACGATAAAATGGCCAAACAAAGATCACTAAATCAGTGGGTGAAGAAAGGATTCATTAGGCCTTACAGGTGTTCGTTGAATATGTCTGGTTTTCCATACCTAACAATATTATACCAGATACTTCTGTCATTACCACCAACGAGTTGCTCAGCAGAGAGGAATATGAGTAAAGTAAAGATTGTAAAAAATAGACTGAGAAGCAGCATGGGAGATGTATGGCTCTCCGACATGCTTGTCCTTTCTTCCGAAAAAGACATTTTAGAATGCATTCCCAACAGCGATATTATAGACAAATTTGCTTTGTCGAGTGAGCAAAGAAAAAAATTATTACTCTATAAAGGACATCAAGGGTAGGTTAATATCACCACCACGACCAATAATAATTTAATCCAACAAAATCATTCCTGAAAAAAGAAAGTATGAGCGTCCTTAAAAAGAAGTGAAATCACAAAAATGAGCGCCAAGTTCTGGTGAACAACAGTTACAAACACTCAAGGAATCACTTTCAAATTTAGATTTGAAACTTGCCTATGTTGTCTGTTGAAAATTATAAAGTAGTTTGACATAATTGTGAGCTAGTGGTAACCATAAAGACAACAGCCAAGTTTCAAATCTAAATTTGAAGTGAGCCAGTGAGTGTTTGTAACTGTTGTCCACCAGAACTTGGCGCCTATTTTTGTGATTTCAATTCTTTTTAAGGCCACTCGTACTTGGCTCCTTTACAGGAATGTTTTTTATTGGATATCACTTCTTTTTGTAGGCTAATTTCGAGGATAACATTTTCTTTTGGTATCAAACTCAATAACTTGTAACTTGCGTCTTACTTTTCATGTACAAGGGAATTATATCAATATTTTGTAAAGAAAAAATAATACTACTAATTGTAAAAAAAGAATACCTGTGCCATACACAGTGTGTAGAAGTTTTTATACCCTTCAATATCCTTATAGAACATATTTAGTATTGTACACTACCAAGACTACTAATAAAAGTAATGCCATTTTTATAATTACTACTGCCCCTACTACTACTACAAGCATTCTATAATACTACTACAGGAAATAAAAACAACAACAAAAATAACAATTACTAGTACTATAAAAACTACTGCTACACTGGGCAATTGTTTTTAGAGGACTTGAGTTTTGAGGAGGGAAGAGATTATTAGTTGTGGGGGGGAGTGCGCCATCAGCTTTGGGGGGCATGGGCACCCCTGATGCTCGGTATACCATAAATTTTAAAACATGCGGCACAAATCAGCACAAATTGAGTACTAAATATTAGCATAGGTTTGAATCCAATCTGAGTTAGTGGATGGGGCTAGTGTGAAGTTATCGCTCACCATTGTTGTCGAATTCCTTCGTTGTTAATAGAGCACAAATTCCAAATTTTACGGCACAAATTAGTGCAAATTAAGGGTGACGTGCAGTTTCTCACGGTGCAATTTCATGCGGTGTTCATTATTGATCAATTTCACATGGTCCTATTTACCTGATTAATCATTCTGCAGATATCGTACATTTTCACAGGATCTACCTGCCAATCAATTGATTCATCCTGAAAACGCTTTCAGTAAATGGGCAGTTAGGACACAGAACAAGTGTCAACTAAGTAAGAACAGAAAAATAGCAAATACAAGTTAAAATAAATACGAACAATTGCAATTAATACTAGAGGAGGAGAGCTTAGGAAATGTTTCACGTTCACGAAAAGAATAATAAAGGAAATAACCGGAAATTAAAATAACTAAGAACAACACAGAACAAAAGCAAACAAAAGTTATATAAAAAGGAGAGAAAATAATAACGTAAACAATGTGAAATTAAAATAAATAAGAAAATAGTAACAAAAACTATTCCAAATTGAAATAGATGAAAAGAAAAAGAATAGCAAATGAAAATAAATAAGACCAGAAAAGGAACAATCAAAAATTGTAATCATTAGGAATATAAGATAGAACAATCACAAATTAAAATAAATACATAATAAAATAGGCAGCATATCAGAGAATTCAGCCAGGAAGTTCAAAGTCTATCCCATCTCGTGAGTAACACTAAAAGTATTCGACACTACTGCTTCAAATCTCATGGTTTCACTTTCCACTCCAATCAGGTCATGATTTCAAAATGAGGCAAAATGAGCTGAGCGAGCGAGCTATTTATCAAACTCGACTCGAGAAAATTACCTTTGACTCGACTCGAAACTTGACTTAATTCGAGTCGAGTTTTAGTTCGACTCATGCCCATCTTTAAGGTCAAGCTTCTCAAGCATTTGTTTAAAATCCACGCTATTTCCTAGTTTCTATAGGACTAATTGCAATCTGTGGTCAAGATGGATGTAAATTGATTTTCTACGATCGTCCGGATTGTAATTTTGAGCCCTGTATCGCGAAAAGCATGAAAACTAGATGCAGCATCTGTTTTTTGTGCATTCGTAAGCTTCAAGATGCGTGGTGTTCTCGTAGATATGCTGGAATTTAACTTATTACGCCAACCTTCCACTGGATTGTTTCTTCTGTGTCTTTGGCCATTACAGTTCTATATTTCTCTGAATGTTTGGAATGTCCATTTATTGTTCAATGAAATAATCGTTTAACTTTTCGATTTTTTGGTCAGACGGATAGTTCTTCATGATGATGAGCCAAGCTTCATCGATCCTGCTTGATGATATTAATGCTAAGGCACTGCACATATGAACAAGATGACGTACATCTTCATTGTTGAGGTATTCTTCGACGAGACCTAAAATGATTCCACCAGATGCTCTGGTTAAGATAATAATGGCAGCCAGAATCCTATCAATTAGGAAAAGAACTAACTAACTCTGTGGCCTATGGAACCCGGAGGTTGAATGCCGCGTTCACAAAAGCTCTCCACTGACTTCTATCCTTAGCCAACTGGATCTAGTTTCTACTTTGTATTCCTATTTCAGCGAGATCCATCTTAATATTGTCCTTCCATCTGTGCCTAGGTCTTCCTAATGGTCGTTTTCCGATTGGTTTTCCAGTTAGGACTTTGAAAGCGTTCCTACTTTCTTCCATCCTAGCTACATGACCTGGCCACCTGAGCCTCCTAGACTTGATGACCCTAACAATGACCAATTATGAAACACCACACGTAATGTATTGATTGCAGCAAGCTCAAAATCCACTTTCAGCACTCGAGATTCGTTGTGGCCAGAGAAAATTTTAAAAAATGTAAACAGTTCCTTGTATGTTCGCTCTATTTTACCTGGCATCAATGCATACGAGACTGGTATAACCATTGTCTTATCATATGTGGTTCCTACATCTGCATCTATGGAGTACGATTGGGAAAAATAGTTGAAACTAGTATTAATTCAATTATTCGTATTTATTTTGCTTTTTTCTGCTCTTACTTAGTTGACATTTATTATGTCCTCCCACCCCCTTTAGAATGAATCACATGATTGACAGGTGGACCGTGTGAAAATGCACGACACCTGCAGAATGATTAATCCGATAAGGAAGACAGTACAAAATTGCTCGATAATGAGCACCGTGTAAAACTGCACCGTGGGAAATTGCACGGAATCAAATTAGGCACTAATTTGTGATAGTATTCGCAAACTTTTATCGAGAGGTGGGGGGGGACGAACCCCTGCTACACAGTTAACTAGTAAAGACTTTTTCGATGAGTTAGAGCGAAAGTGACATTTGTTTGTCTAAACGTCATCAATGAAATGTCTACAAATAATTTTTTTTTTTTTTTTTTTTTTTTTTACTACCAAAACTGTCTAACTTCTCATTTCTTAGAAAGAGCAGAGCAGGCTTTCCGAACGGATAAAGAAAAACTCTTTAGTCAATAGTCTGAGATGGTAACAGTAGATTCGTGACTGGGACAACAACGAACAGATAAAAACGAAACAACAGAAATAGAAAAAAGAATAAAATGAAAATATTTTGTACCATCCTTTAAAAAAAAGTAAAAAGTATTCAATGTCCTTCAACGACATAGTTGACAAAGAAGAAAGAAAGTAACCACCAGACATTGCTGAACTTCGAAACAATACAGAGATAATCCGCAAAGTAGTTTCTTAAAAAGAAAACTTTTTCTTTGCACTTGAACTAAAATAAGACACAAACGAATTGATAAATTATATGAGTTGGTTTTGTGTCTTTTAAGAACTTGCGTTTCTCTCAACATTTTATCGCAATATTATTTATAAAATACTCGTTATCATTCAAAATACCGTATATGAAAAGCACGGCCGCCAGCAGGATGGTGCAAGAAGAAGCATTTGGAGTACCATGGATTTTCGAAGAGTTTTCATTCAGTTCTTTGAAATACATATCTAACCATATTACAAGTAGCTTTACTTACTCTCACCCTATACCGGTAGCTTTTAATATATTTACATCATATACTATAGTAACAATATATTCACGGTGGTAAATAAAGTTTTGCAACGTGGGTAAATAATTGCTGTTGGATGGTTGGAGTTTAGCAGCCCTTTTCAGCACTGAAAGGCAAATATGAGGCATGGATTTAGGATTTAGATTTCTGGGCTTTCGGCATCTAAGGCCATGTTAGCCCGTCACGTATGAGGGATGACGTCCCTTGGCGAGCACACTATCTGAGGAAAGGGAAGGAAGGAAGCGGTCTGGAACGTATAAGTTAGATACCATCCCGGTATTTGTCTAGTGTGAATGAGGTAAACCCAGGAAAACTTCATTCAGGATGGCTGGCCTAGAAAAGTATTTCACATGGCCCACCCCCTAAATTTTGGCAGGGGTACATAGGACCACCCCCCTTAAATTTTGGAAATTGCCAAATCTAAAAATTTGGTATGGTAGCCTAGGACCATAGTATGTACCTCTATCAGTATTGGGGGTCTATGTCGTTCCCTTTCATGGGTAAAAAATTGCCAAAAAGTCAAATTTCGGGGGTTTTTGACCTAATTTATTCCCTTGGATGAGGTGTTATTACCCTATATGGTTATATGGGCGTATACAGGGGTCCATTCCCTTTCATAAGACATGGGTATATTAATGCACCCCTTGAAAAATTTGGGAGGGGTACCTTGGCCCACCCCTTAAATTTTGGAAATTGCCAAATCTAAAAATTTGGTATGGTAGCCTAGGACCACAGTATGTACCTCTATCAGTATTGGGGTCAATGTCGTTCCCTTTCATGGGTAAAAAATTGCCAAAAATTCACATTTCGGAGGTTTTTGACCTAATTTATCCCCTTGGATGAGGTGTTATTACCCTATATAGTTATATGGGCGTATACAGGGGTCCATTACCTTTCATAAGACATGGGTATATTAATGCACCCCTTGAAAAATTTGGGAGGGGTACCATGGCCCACCCCTTAAATTTTGGAAATTGACCAATTTAAACATTGGGTATTATAGTACAGGACCCTAATATCTATTATGATAAATTTGGGTGGTCCACCTCATTTCCTTCTAGGGGTACAAAATTGCCAAAATATAAACGTAAGCAATACGTAGTACCACGTGTTTGGTTTTTGATCGATTTTATCCCCTTGGATGAGGTGTTATTACCTTATATAGTTATATGGTAATGTATAGGGGTCCATTCCCTTTCATAAGATATGGGTATATTTGTGCACTCCTTTAAAAATTTGGGAGGGGTACTTTGGCCCACCCCTTAAATTTTGGAAATTGCTCATTTTATATATTTGGTATTATAGTATTGGACCCTAACATGTATTATAATAAATTTGGGTGGTCCACCTCGTTCCCTTCTAGGGCTACAAAATTGCCAAAATATAAACGTAAGCAAAACGTTATACCGTGTGTTTGGTTTTTGGTCGATTTTATCCCCTTTGATGAGGTGTTATTATCCTATTTAGTTATATGGTCATGTATAGGGGTCCATTACCTTTCATAAGATATGGGTATATTTGTGCACCCCGGGAGGGGTACTTTGGCCCACCCCTTAAATTTTGGAAATTGCTCATTTTATATATTTGGTATTATAGTATTGGACCCTAACATGTATTATAATAAATTTGGGTGGTCCACATCGTTCCCTTCTAGGGCTACAAAATTGCCAAAATATAAACGTAAGCAAAACGTTATACCGTGTGTTTGGTTTTTGGTCGATTTTATCCCCTTTGATGAGGTGTTATTATCCTATTTAGTTATATGGTCATGTATAGGGGTCCATTACCTTTCATAAGATATGGGTATATTTGTGCACTCCTTTAAAAATTTGGGAGGGGTACTTTGGCCCACCTTTTAAATTTTGGAAATTGCCCAATTTAAACATTTGGTATTATAGTACAAGACCCTAATATTATTATGATAAATTTGGGTGGTCCACCTCGTTCCCTTTTAGGGGTACAAAATTGACAAAATATAAACGTAAGCATTACGTTGTACCACGTGTTTTGGTTTTTGACCTAATTTATTCCTTTGGATGAGGTCCTATTACCTTATATGGTAATGTATAGGCTTTCATTCCCTATCATAAGACATAGGTACATTGATGCACCCCGGGAGGGGATTCGGTATCATAGTACATGACTCAACATGTATCATGATAAATTTGGGTGGTCCACATCGTTCTCTTTTAGGGGTACAAAATTGCTAAAATATAAACATAAGCAATATGTTGTACCATGTGTTTGGTTTTTGGCCCAATTTCTCCCCTTTGATGAGGTTTTATTACCTTATATGGTTATATGGTCATGTATATAGGTTCATTTCCTATCATAAGATATGGGTACATTGATGCATCCTTTAAAAATTTGGGAGGGGTATTTTGGCTCATCCACTCGGTTTTAGAAATTGTTTAATATAAGCATTTGGTGTCATAGTACAGGACTTCAATATGTACCACTATAAATTTGGATGGTCCACATCGTTCCCTTTTCATAGGTAAAGAACTACCAAAAATCAAATTTCGGAGGTTATTGACCCCTATTTAGCATGTTATATGGGTATGTACAGAGGTTTATTACCTTTATATGTTTATGTTCCCTTTTAAATTTGGGAATTATCAAATAACAAAATTCGGTAAACGTTTTCTAGGACCCATTGGTGTTCCTCTTATGGCCAAATATTCAAAATTTAAATGTTATTGACCGGCTTTATTATTGAATAAGTACAGGATTTATTACTTTTTTCATAAGACACAGGTGTATCTGTGTACCAATCTTAAATTTTGGAAGGGGTACATTTCTTATTGTCGTATCAATAATTGGTAATTGGATAGTATCTCATTCATTGGGTAAATCATTATGATCACGTGATCGGTTATTGACCTATGATGGGATTAGTAGTCCAGGACATTGGTACATTGAAACTTTGTAGGATAATTTGATAATGCGTCATTGGTTTTGATTATTCCCGCCAAATATAAACGTAAGCAAGACGTTGTACCACGTGATTGTCCTTGATGAGGTAGTGTACAGGGATTCATTTCCTTTGTTGTGGTACTTCTTAAGTTTGAGTACACACACACACTTCTAGAAAACAGTTGGTTCTACTCAGGTAAACAATTGACGGACATTATTGACCTTATTGAACATATAATGATATGATTAACTCTAAGACTTAGGTATATCAAGAGAAGTATTCTTTAAATTTGGGAATGGTGATAAACAGAATTTTAACATAAGGTGCGAAATTTGAAACAATACATTGAACTTTAGTCACAGCTCATAGTCTAAGATCATTGGTGGTGATTGATTTGAAATCTGATAGCTAACCTTATTGAATCTTATGACTCATAGACGAAAGGCAATACATGCTACAACACTGGCAAAGTTATTGTTAATGCAATTTGATTGGTTGATCACTATCTTTCCTGCAATCTGATTGGTTGATCACTATCTTTCGTGCAATCTGATTGGCTGATGATTTTCAAATCTTTTTCTGCATTCAGTTTTGTTTAACATTTAAAAATCTTGGTTTCGTTCAACATTTTGCACTCACTGATAAATATGATCAAAACCGTTTATTTGTTAATCGAATAGTTAAAAACCGGATAAAGTTTGACGGTTAACCGTGAAACGTAAAATTTTTTTAGTTTGAAATTTTTTTGCTTGAAATTTTTTTGTTTGAAAATTTTTTCGTTTCCAAATTTTTTTGTTTCAAAATTTTGTTTGAGATTTTTTCGTTTGAAATTTTTTGTTTGAAAATTTTTTCGTTTGAAATTTTTTGTTTGAAAATTTTTGTTCGAAAATTTTGTTTAAAATTTTTTGTTTAAAATTTTTCGTTTCCAAATTTTTTGTTTGAAATTTTTTGTTTCAAAATTTTGTTTGAAATTTTTTTCGCTTCAAAATTTTGTTTGAATTTTTTCGTTTGAAATTTTTTGTTTGAATTTTTTTCGTTTCAAAATTTTGTTTCAAAGATTTTTGTTCTAAACTTTTGTTTCAAAGTTTGTGCACTCATTAGTAAAGAACCGGAACTGTTTAGAACAAAAACCTTTGACAACATTGTGGTGCAATAGTACACGTCAGAACCTGGGGTTGTACTTGAAATGAAAAAACACAATTCATTGAAATGGATCATTTTATTACACTTCACATACATCCATACCAGATAGTGGTTCTGGATATTGTCGATACAATGTATTTTGAACTTCTTGCACTAGTTTGTCTTTAGCATATAATTTTAATTCCAGTTGAAGTCTTTTAAGGTCTATTGCGATATCAATTGGTGGAAACTCAATGTCCATTTGATCACAAATAAACTGTTTATCAATACAGTTATGCACCCACGAACGATGTTGACAACCATCACAATATCTAGATACATGTTGTACAATATGCATAACACATTTTTCAAAATAGTACTTTTTCAGGAATATACTAGTTTTGTTGCACACTTCCACTGCATGTTTAACACACGGAAATACGCTGATGAATTTGTTCCATTCAGTTTGTGTTAGATACACCATGTTGCGAGGGACATGGAATGTACTCTTTTTACGTAACAACACCATCTTCTCTTCGAGGACTGTACGCAGCACCACTTCATGATTTGAGCCTAATGATTTGACTATGGTCACATTTAGCTCATCATGAAAATAATCGTTCATTTGGTCGATTCGTGAACATAATATTTGCCATTCTTCACAGGTCAGTTGTACACCAAATTGTTCTGCTTTACCCAATCGAATCACAGGTTCAAATGTTCTAGCACTGATACCAATCGTCACATGTTTTGTTTGAAATATATTTATTGGATAATAGCTTGCGAAGATGAACTCTTTATCGTTAGAAGTACACATCTTTCCTCCTGAAAAGTACTTGCTCAAATGATTTCGTGGGATGACACTGTATTTGCTGGTTTATAGTTATTGCTGACGTCATTGGTAAGGAATGTGCTGACGTTTGAATTCATGATTTCATCACAGTTGCTGACGTCATGCCGACCAACCAAATTCATACTACTACGTCTAATGTGCTGATTCATGATTTCATAACAATGGCCGACGAATCTGGCTGTGTACTAAATTCAAGTTGATGACTTCGACCCAAGAATCCTTTGTAACATAAAGATACAGATCCAGAATTTAAGAAACGCAGCAGTTCTTCTTGTTTTGATGCTTCCATGGGTAAATATCTTGCTGGTAAAATTATATTCTTATCATTTTCAAGCTTCACTAAGATTCTTAATCCAAACTTTGTAGGGATCATTTGGCTAGCTAAGATTCTATAAGGTACATTCTGTTGTAAATCAGTAATCTTGGTAAATGATTTCATCACATCACGCGTGTTTAGAAACTGCAGACAAGTAGCCATGATGACGTTATCATGAATACTAACTCGAACGATACTTATATATGATGAAAAAACTGATGACGTTGCATTATCATGTTCTGACGTGTACTATTGCACCACAATGTTGCCAGAGGTTTTTGCTCTAAACAGTTCCGGTTCTTTACTAATGAGTGCACAAACTTTGAAACAAAAATTTCAAACAAAAATCTTTGAAACAAAATTTTGAAACGAAAAAAAATTCAAACAAAAAATTTCAAACGAAAAAATTCAAACAAAATTTTGAAGCGAAAAAAATTTCAAACAAAATTTTGAAACAAAAAATTTCAAACAAAAAATTTGGAAACGAAAAATTTTAAACAAAAAATTTTAAACAAAATTTTCGAACAAAAATTTTCAAACAAAAAATTTCAAACGAAAAAATTTTCAAACAAAAAATTTCAAACGAAAAAATCTCAAACAAAATTTTGAAACAAAAAAATTTGGAAACGAAAAAATTTTCAAACAAAAAAATTTCAAGCAAAAAAATTTCAAACTAAAAAAATTTTACGTTTCACGGTTAACCGTCAAACTTTATCCGGTTTTTAACTATTCGATTAACAAATAAACGGTTTTGATCATATTTATCAGTGAGTGCAAAATGTTGAACGAAACCAAGATTTTTAAATGTTAAACAAAACTGAATGCAGAAAAAGATTTGAAAATCATCAGCCAATCAGATTGCACGAAAGATAGTGATCAACCAATCAGATTGCAGGAAAGATAGTGATCAACCAATCAAATTGCATTAACAATAACTTTGCCAGTGTTGTAGCATGTATTGCCTTTCGTCTATGAGTCATAAGATTCAATAAGGTTAGCTATCAGATTTCAAATCAATCACCACCAATGATCTTAGACTATGAGCTGTGACTAAAGTTCAATGTATTGTTTCAAATTTCGCACCTTATGTTAAAATTCTGTTTATCACCATTCCCAAATTTAAAGAATACTTCTCTTGATATACCTAAGTCTTAGAGTTAATCATATCATTATATGTTCAATAAGGTCAATAATGTCCGTCAATTGTTTACCTGAGTAGAACCAACTGTTTTCTAGAAGTGTGTGTGTGTACTCAAACTTAAGAAGTACCACAACAAAGGAAATGAATCCCTGTACACTACCTCATCAAGGACAATCACGTGGTACAACGTCTTGCTTACGTTTATATTTGGCGGGAATAATCAAAACCAATGACGCATTATCAAATTATCCTACAAAGTTTCAATGTACCAATGTCCTGGACTACTAATCCCATCATAGGTCAATAACCGATCACGTGATCATAATGATTTACCCAATGAATGAGATACTATCCAATTACCAATTATTGATACGACAATAAGAAATGTACCCCTTCCAAAATTTAAGATTGGTACACAGATACACCTGTGTCTTATGAAAAAAGTAATAAATCCTGTACTTATTCAATAATAAAGCCGGTCAATAACATTTAAATTTTGAATATTTGGCCATAAGAGGAACACCAATGGGTCCTAGAAAACGTTTACCGAATTTTGTTATTTGATAATTCCCAAATTTAAAAGGGAACATAAACATATAAAGGTAATAAACCTCTGTACATACCCATATAACATGCTAAATAGGGGTCAATAACCTCCGAAATTTGATTTTTGGTAGTTCTTTACCTATGAAAAGGGAACGATGTGGACCATCCAAATTTATAGTGGTACATATTGAAGTCCTGTACTATGACACCAAATGCTTATATTAAACAATTTCTAAAACCGAGTGGATGAGCCAAAATACCCCTCCCAAATTTTTAAAGGATGCATCAATGTACCCATATCTTATGATAGGAAATGAACCTATATACATGACCATATAACCATATAAGGTAATAAAACCTCATCAAAGGGGAGAAATTGGGCCAAAAACCAAACACATGGTACAACATATTGCTTATGTTTATATTTTAGCAATTTTGTACCCCTAAAAGAGAACGATGTGGACCACCCAAATTTATCATGATACATGTTGAGTCATGTACTATGATACCGAATCCCCTCCCGGGGTGCATCAATGTACCTATGTCTTATGATAGGGAATGAAAGCCTATACATTACCATATAAGGTAATAGGACCTCATCCAAAGGAATAAATTAGGTCAAAAACCAAAACACGTGGTACAACGTAATGCTTACGTTTATATTTTGTCAATTTTGTACCCCTAAAAGGGAACGAGGTGGACCACCCAAATTTATCATAATAATATTAGGGTCTTGTACTATAATACCAAATGTTTAAATTGGGCAATTTCCAAAATTTAAAAGGTGGGCCAAAGTACCCCTCCCAAATTTTTAAAGGAGTGCACAAATATACCCATATCTTATGAAAGGTAATGGACCCCTATACATGACCATATAACTAAATAGGATAATAACACCTCATCAAAGGGGATAAAATCGACCAAAAACCAAACACACGGTATAACGTTTTGCTTACGTTTATATTTTGGCAATTTTGTAGCCCTAGAAGGGAACGATGTGGACCACCCAAATTTATTATAATACATGTTAGGGTCCAATACTATAATACCAAATATATAAAATGAGCAATTTCCAAAATTTAAGGGGTGGGAGAAAGTACCCCTCCCGGGGTGCACAAATATACCCATATCTTATGAAAGGTAATGGACCCCTATACATGACCATATAACTAAATAGGATAATAACACCTCATCAAAGGGGATAAAATCGACCAAAAACCAAACACACGGTATAACGTTTTGCTTACGTTTATATTTTGGCAATTTTGTAGCCCTAGAAGGGAACGAGGTGGACCACCCAAATTTATTATAATACATGTTAGGGTCCAATACTATAATACCAAATATATAAAATGAGCAATTTCCAAAATTTAAGGGGTGGGCCAAAGTACCCCTCCCAAATTTTTAAAGGAGTGCACAAATATACCCATATCTTATGAAAGGGAATGGACCCCTATACATTACCATATAACTATATAAGGTAATAACACCTCATCCAAGGGGATAAAATCGATCAAAAACCAAACACGTGGTACTACGTATTGCTTACGTTTATATTTTGGCAATTTTGTACCCCTAGAAGGAAATGAGGTGGACCACCCAAATTTATCATAATAGATATTAGGGTCCTGTACTATAATACCCAATGTTTAAATTGGTCAATTTCCAAAATTTAAGGGGTGGGCCATGGTACCCCTCCCAAATTTTTCAAGGGGTGCATTAATATACCCATGTCTTATGAAAGGTAATGGACCCCTGTATACGCCCATATAACTATATAGGGTAATAACACCTCATCCAAGGGGATAAATTAGGTCAAAAACCTCCGAAATGTGAATTTTTGGCAATTTTTTACCCATGAAAGGGAACGACATTGACCCCCAATACTGATAGAGGTACATACTGTGGTCCTAGGCTACCATACCAAATTTTTAGATTTGGCAATTTCCAAAATTTAAGGGGTGGGCCAAGGTACCCCTCCCAAATTTTTCAAGGGGTGCATTAATATACCCATGTCTTATGAAAGGGAATGGACCCCTGTATACGCCCATATAACCATATAGGGTAATAACACCTCATCCAAGGGAATAAATTAGGTCAAAAACCCCCGAAATTTGACTTTTTGGCAATTTTTTACCCATGAAAGGGAACGACATAGACCCCCAATACTGATAGAGGTACATACTATGGTCCTAGGCTACCATACCAAATTTTTAGATTTGGCAATTTCCAAAATTTAAGGGGGGTGGTCCTATGTACCCCTGCCAAAATTTAGGGGGTGGGCCATGGTACCCCTGCCAAAATTTAGAGGGGGTGGTCCTATGTACCCCTAGGTTATTGACCCCGGCCAGGGACCATGGGTCCTGAGGCAGGGACCCAGGGGCCAAAAAGTGAGGCAAAGTGACCCCATTACTACTCAGCTAGATTGATGTGTTGACTTTCCACAGTGCTTTTCATGATACTCTGTGTGTGGTGTGTGGCGATTTTACGATGGATTCTAGAATAGAACAGCGCGTGTGTATCAAATTCTGTGCGAATCTCGGGAGAAGTGCTACGGAGATCTTTGCACAGAAGAAACACCAGTCACGAAAATTCTGGATAGCACCTCGTATATATATATGCAATATATATAATCTCGTATATATAATCTTGAAACTTTCGAAGTAATAGAAATATAATATATGACATATTCTAATAAATAGCAACAAATTAAAGAGGATTGAAAAATTGACTTTCTGAAAACAAACTTTTCCGGAAAACTCCTTAGAGAGGTATCACAGACAATCATGTACATGGTTTTCAACAGACGTGAACACGTGAACATTAGTACAGCAGTAAGATATCTCAAAGCATTGCGGAGATTTGGTGAAGAGTAGTATACACGTAAGTTTGCTACACTGCTTAAAATTATGTAATGGCAAGAATTTTTGTAATCGCAACTATCAAAACTACTCTTGTAGTTTTATGGAAACAAAAGAAAGCAACGACTATTTTAACACTTTCCCACAAGCAAGGAGCCTGAATGGGGCTCGCTCTCCCCTGGCACACGAAAACACATTTCTCAAAGATTTTCCAAATGCAAGTTGAAAATACCAAACGTAATATAGCAATCAGAGGGATGGGCACCTCCGTAAATATTTTCTTCGGGCGCCCATGTCCACAAATATGTAATTTTAAGCAGAATACAATGTTTCTTAGCAGCTAAGCGGTTAGCGTACGCGCCTTTGGCGTGGGAGACCCGGGTTCGATTCCCGACGGGAGCTCATGTGGTTCGGATTCCACGTTAATCAGTAGGTCCACGTCTCATATAGCCTCGCTGCTGAAAGGGGCGCTAAACTAAAATCAACTCAATGTTTCTTAGCAATATCTACCCGTGTTTTTCATATCTTCAGAACGGTTTGATATAGCAAAATGCTGTAAACAAAATTATCGTGTGTCTCCATTGAAAACCACCTACATGACTGGTTCAAACCACCTAAATACTTATAGTTTTCCGAAACACGCAAAATCTTTTGAAGAAAATCTTATTTTCAATCATTTGTAACTGTATTCCTATAACTAACTAACTCAATGGCCTATGGAACCCGGAGGTTCAATGCCGCGTTCACAAAAACTCTCAACTGACTTCTATCCTTAGCCAACTGAAGCCAGTTTCTACTCTGTATTCCTGTTTCTGCGAGATCCATCTTTACCATCCATTTACAACGTTTGGTAAACCGTATAAATTATGTAACTCCTCGTTATGAAGTTTCCGCCATTCCTCATTTCCGTTCCTCTTGGGTCCGAATATTCGTCTCACGATCTTGTTCTCAAATACTTTCAGTCTATATTCTTCTCAGTAACTTTGTTTCTAATATTGTAGAAATTCATCATGATTTGAGTTGATTTTGAGTTTAAAGTCTCTTTTTAGCAGCGAGGCTATATATGAGACGTGGACCTACTGATTAATGTGGAATTCGAACCACATGAACTCGCGCCGAGAAACGAACCAGAGTCTCCCACGCCAAGGCGCGTACGCTAACCGCTTAGCCATGGAAAAGCTCGAGAAATTCATCATATTATCGATGATATATTTGATATTAATATTCTTTGGTATATCCATCGCCTCTTTCGTTTTACTTGTATTACTACTATTACTGTTGTAAAGTCATCCAAAATTTGGGATGTTTATCAGTTTATGATTCTGTACCATCCTTAGTTTGTTACGCAGGATAACAAACGTGATATTGTAAATTTTTGTTTCACGTTTAGATTTGCAATATAAAATAATGTGACGTAGTACTATTAAAAATACAATTTTATGTTGGAATTCCAACATTTCTATCAGGTGGTGTAACAAAATATGTTAAGCTACTTCCCTCACATCGATATTTTCATCGTATAAATATTAGCGATTTCTGTCTATTAGTTTAAAAGCTAAAAGGACGTTTCGAAATAAAAGGGTCAAAAAGGGTAGTATCATCATTCGTCCTGTTTGATCAAAACAGTGCTAGTTTCAAGGTAGTTCTCCTGCAGTCTATTTCTCAAAACTACTAGTCTTGTAATACTAGTGTTTTTTTTTTAATCTTCAAACTCAAATGTTATACAATTGTAGATAACGTAAAATCATGACAAATTAGAGATATCAGCAATTTTTACTATTTTTCTAGTATTTTTACTTCATGGTATTTTACTACTTGTAAAAACATATTACAAGACTTGTTTCCAGAAATATCCCGTTGGTTTATATTTTGTTCCTGTTTTGAGTCATCAGAATTTTTTCATGTTGAGTGTTCTATCTTCATTGTAGTATTTAAAATATTACTTTTGATGTACTTTTACATTAAGAAATACATATGTAATCAATTTGTAGTACACTTGAATATTGCTAGAGCAATTCTCATCACGGGATACATTCATACATTAATGCGTTCAAACGTAAGATGCAGATCTAAGCATTACTACTGATACATCCAACAGAAATAAAATAAACTCACTGTTGGGTAGTTTAGTTGGGTATGGAAGAACTTAAAGGTAAACGTCTCACCAAAGAATCCCGGTTTGAAAGCTTTATCTTCTCGGTTTTGAATAACAGAAATACTGCACTGTAAAAAAAATAGTTGTGTTATTTCAACGACATGCCTATATGTTAACACGATTGTGTTAAAATATAACACAAACAGGTGGTTAGAACAGCTCACTTGTCATTTGGAGTTGTGTGTCAAATGTCGGTAGTTGAAATGATACACAGCCTGTGTGTTAAATTAACACAAGTGTAGAATATTCGGTGTTGTTTTCTGCGTGATTGCCAAATATGTTGGGCATCTAATTACAGAGGCTTATGAATTGAAGCTACAGACAAACACAGTAGGAAGAAATACTTAAACAAATCCAGGTATATGCAAAATTTCAACATACAAACCACGTGATGTGTTTTCAATTGTTTTACGTAATGTTTCTGAAGAAATATGTCAACAGCGAGAAACAACATCGTATTACTGCGTCACTTCTACACTGCACTAGCGCTCACCAGTCAACACCGGGGACTGCGCTTCAAAAATGGCGGAAAACAAATAGAATCACGATTAAGAGACAAACATATTCTAAGGATATAAGTAAGAGTTTCCTATCATTCCTGAACAAGATGTTGGTGAAGGTTGTGTTTCGCACCATCAAGAAATACTTCACAATAAATGTTGGGGAGGACGACAAAAATTTTTATGCAGATTTTCTATAGGCCTATGAAGTGTTCTGTAGTTTATTATTCTTATTTTAAAATTAGAATCTTCGGTAAGCGTAAGCATACATGCCACATGGTTTTCCAACACAGAAAAATGGTTACATGAACTCTATACACGGAGTTATTACAACAACGAAATAGATGTCATAATAACACAGAATTGGAGTCGAACTAACACCAAAAACGGCGTTAATCTGGTGGTTTGACTTGGAATTTTAACACAGGGAGTGTTGAAATTAACACCAGAACGGTGTTATTTACACGGCTTTGACCTTGAATTATGACACAGATTGTGTATTGAAATAATAAGAAAATGATGTTGAAGTAACGCAGGGACTGTGTTCTATTGATACTTCACATGGTGTAATATTAACACAAAATAATTAACACACTACACACTGTGTTACTTTCTTTGTGTTGGTGCAACACCGCCACAAGTAACACTCAATACTTTTCTCCACACTACCGACCCTGACATGATGTCGAATCAACACCGAAAATACTAACACAGATCCTAATTTAACACCGCTCAACACCGGTTGTGTATCAAAAATGTAACACACCCCCTGTGTTAAACGCCAACACCGCGGGGTCTGTGTTTAACTAAACCAGCATAGTGCTAGTCACGCTGGAACCACTGCCCTGTGTTAAAATTGAGTTGAATTAACTCAACCATTTTTTACTGTGTGTAGCTCTAGTTAAGGATAATTTATACAACATTAACAATATAAGAATTTCTGCTACAGCCAGACATTTACTTTATGTAGGAACAACCTGTATCGATCAAATAGACGATAATCAATTATGATTACCAGATTTACTTTATACATAGGTGACGGAACTCTTCTGTTATAAGAGCACACACGCTGAATTATTTTCTATGGAAATATTCACACAACAATCGTGTGTATGAAAATAGAAAGTTCACTAAATTAACCCAACCCACAATCAATATAATCTTACACAATCCACTAATTAATCTACTTAATCCTAATCTACCAATTAAGCTAACCTTACCCAACCTAATAATTGACCTAGCTTAACCTAATCTATTAATAAATCTACCCTAAACTAACCTACTAATTTGTCTATTCTAACTCAATCTACTAATTAACCTATCACGAAGATTGAACTGGACATCAAGTATCTCATTAGCTTTCAATTTTAATTGTATTGGAATATGAAGGTTATGTTGCATTGGTATTTTACTGGTATTTCTATATGCAGTTCTCATTAATTTCATATCGTGCCTCTTTCATTTAAATTGATATTTTAACAACTCTGTAGCCTACCTGTTGAAAATGTATAGTAAATATTTTTGATATTCTGAACAGTATTTATAAAAATAAAAATATGCCTATCAGAACAAAATTCAAAATAATATTTTAAAATATTTCCCGGTATTAGATTCTAATTATATTTATCTCTTCCGTTTATCTCCGCGACCCCAGGTTGAGAAACTCTCATCTTACGCAACATACTAATTGACCCTACCTAACCTAATCTATAATTAATTTAACCTAACCTACTACAGACATATTCAATAAATATGCATACATAAGATTATTAGTAGTGATTCGTTGTTTTTAACAATAATATAACAAACACAATTTAGTTTTCGTGTTGAGAAAAGTAATACTACCATGTCATTCTAGAATGCAAGAGATAACCAAGGATGTAACAAACTAATGCCTTGTGGAAAACAAATTGAATGCTTAACTTTTAATTAATATGTAATTATCAATGAAACTGATGATTTTTGTTGTAGATTATAGGGTCTAGTATAATGCGTTGACCCCAGTAATTAATATTTAAAAGGCAAACTAATTTTCTCCTGAAGAAAAGAAAAATGACTGACGAGGCACTTCAATTTCGGACAGAAGTGCTACAGTTTTTAAGCAAGTATTTTATAGTAGAAATTATTTGAGTAGGCCAATGGCAAAATCCGTTAAATCCACTTTTCTTTTTTTTCTAAAATGAGATGGTGATTTCTGTGGATACCTTAGTTGGATAGCTTTTATTTCCAAATAGTATTCAGTAGAAAATGCCATTTTAATTAGTTGAAATTGATATTTAAATATGTGCCTATTTTCAAAACTTGTTAAATACATCATGGCTACAGATGCAGAACCAATTGAATCCATCTTCCACATCCAGTTTCATAAACTGTTAACTCTCAAACCTGCAAATAACGTCATGAAAAAAGCAGAATCAAACCCTGTTAATTCTATATTTCAAACAATTTGAGGTTTCGTACTGTATAGGATTAGTTTAGTAGTTTGAATATTTATCGCAACTCTTGGTAAATCATTCTAAATTTCATTCTGCAAAATTTATAGTCTGTGCTTTCGTTTTTTTTTTCTGAGACACTAAACGTCTTAATCTACCTGTTCGTGACGTGTTTCTGTACTAATCGGCTTTTCTGTAATAATTACTAGACAAATGAACACCAACTCGAAAGAAAACGATACTGTAGGTAGCAATTATCATAATTTTGTTGTTCAGACAACACTAGAAATGTGTAGAAAACGTGCACGACACCCGGAAAACTGGAAACGGAATGTAGCCAAAAATGCAAGGTAAATGGACAATCCTATAGTTTGTGTTATTTTCCAAGGTTATTTTGAGCAGAATATTGTTGGTTGAGGCTCTTCACTAAACAGTCTCTTCACCTTGAGTATAACCTTTTTCTTAAAAATGCTCATGTCAATAAATGTTCGGGGTCCTGGTACAACATCTTCAAGGATTTTGCCACGAATTTACCACTTCTGATTCTCTTTCTGTCACTGTTTTGCTCAAACTAAAGATTTGCACATTTGGTTTGCTACTTATCTTTCAAATTCATATATTAGGATAGTTGAGAAATTGATATGCACTCAAAGTTAGTCCATAAAAATTTACAAACTCTTCCAAAATATGCTCATTCAGTTTAGAAATATATATATGAATAGGTGTAATTAACTCCGGTTGTAGTTACAAACGGTGTGACCATTGTAACACTGTATGAAAAATCTTTCCTCAAACAGGGCGCTTTTCTGGAAAGCAATATTCAGTATTTCGGTAAACCACTAAATTGTGAAGACCGATCTTAACGGAGCTAGTTACTATTGTTAATATTTGACCTTAAAAGCCACACTTTTGTCTGGTTTACATTAGTTGGAACGATTTTTAGAATATTTTCGATAGATCCTGTTTAATGATTTTTGTTATATTACAGTATTACCACAGTCCTTTGTTCTCCGACAGCTGTGGTAGTCAAAATTAAAACACTACAGTCTTGTTTATGGCTTCTAAATGAAGCACCTTCACATGTAAAAACAATTGTTATGTATTTTTCAGTAATGGTACACTCATTTACCCCACACGATCGTGTATTTGGCAATATTAACGGGAAATCAGAAACAATTCCGTCATAGAAAATCCCGAAAAATATGAACAAATAATTCAAAAGTTCAGTATTGTTGTCCATTTAGGAAAAGACTATGGGATTATGGACTAGAAACATGCCTCTGACGAAATCTTGATAAAACCTGGTAATTGGCACTTTCAATTCAAAAAAATCTCGCAAAATTATCCAGTAAAAAATTTCCAGCAATTCTGATCCAAAAAGAACCATTTTTCAATTTCCAGACAGGCATTCTGAAACCAATTAGCAAGCAAGGAAAGATAATAAGAAATGTCAAAATCGGCACGGCTCCGAGGGCACATTATGTCAAAGAAGAGAAACTGCATGATATTAAGTGGCTTTTGTTGCTACATTTTGGTGGGAATTGGGAAAGCAACGCAAAGCTTACGTCCTATAAAAAGATTTTGCAGAAACACGAAACCGAGGAAATGGTACTGCACCAGAGGACGACGCCGATATGGATCTCCATTTAGTACATGATGAGGGAAAGGAGCTTTTATAATTCAATTCTTTGCTCATTTGGATCAACTGTTTTCAATTAAGAACAAAATTACTGTAGCATTAGTGTATCAATATTCATTTGCGCCAATCTGAACAATGTATAACTCATAATACTTTTTAAAAAATATTTTGGTAGGCATAATGATTTTCGTAGTAATGATTTCCGGCACTGATTCCGTTGGTTTTAATAGATTTTGTATCTTGAACTTCAACAAAAATGGACACTCATTCAGATGCAAAAGCTGTTATTTGCATTTGCATACGCAAAACCTGTTAAATCCAAAACAATTTTCTTCAATAACTCAATTCAGAGACTCGTGTGATTATACAGCTTTCGACAGAGCAACATTCACATTATTCCTTCCTTTTTTTTTAAAAAAAAAAGTTTCTAATGTTATTTTACAATTATGACGTATTTAATAATTTTTTCTCGATTTGCCACAAATTTTAAAATGTGGATTTAACAGGTTTTGCTATTCGCCTACACATTTATAGTGAAAGTAATAGAAATGATAGTAATAGCACTAAATAATACATACACTTCTCATGAGAATCACGCACATATGTGTACACAATTATTGTATACTTTTTACTTTCCGGTACCCCTTCCTTTCAAGACTACTACGCTATAATAATTCTCTTATTTTATAGTCTTGGCCTACGCACATCCCCACTGTGGTTCTTTGTCTCTCCGAAGAGGTTTCCAATGTTGAAACAATTCCCCGTTTCTTATAACATAACACTAGTTCCCAGTCGGTGCATAAATTGACACTGAAATATGTTCCCGAGATAGCGTTAAGAAAAGACAGAGTTTCTTTTATCGTTCTTTCTTGTGACCACACAAAGAATACTCACCGATACTTGAAGAATCCGCCTACAAAACCATCAAGTTTATTGTCCCTGGGTTACAAAGAAACAGATGTTTTTTTTTTATTTTCTTTTATTATTGGTTGGTTCCAAACTTGAGACAGTTATCCCACTTCTTTGAAAACTTCATCCTTCCTAATAAAATTTCATGCTCTTACACGCAGAAATGATATTCTCGTATAGGAAATACATAAAAACAAGAAAGGAAAACGCAAAATTTTAGGACGTGGATCCATACATTGTTCAATAGTTTCGAACTTCGATTCTGGGAAAGGTTCTTTCAATTTGCGAAAAGTAAATGCAATTTTCAAATATATACAGTGAACTGTCATAACTCTAGTATCCGCTGCACCGCATAAATGCTTGGACAAGAAAATACTGTATTAAAAAAAAATAAAAAAATAACTGTTACTATTTTACACTGAAATACATGAAATACTATTTTAACAAAAGAGACACTGACCAAACCCAGTGGCGGCCGGTGGTTTGTGGTTTCGGGTGTTGCAGTACGAACGATCGGAGACAGAAGATATAAAGTGGACTCATTGACTAATCAGCATAAATTTAGATGCAAATGTTATGTAACATGTTAAATTAAATAAAATTCTGTTTTTAAAAAATAAAAAAAATGCAGAATATTTAATCCGATTAATCACCTTTTAATTAGTAAGTTCATTCTTCTCTCTTTGATTGGAGCAAATCTGCCTAATGCATGCTGGTTGAACTCTAGTATTCTTATTGTCAGGTCTTTTTCGATGGAAAGCATAACCAATGGTGATAACCTTTCTTGGGACATTCAATTTCTTGAAAGTATCAATTCTTTTTGATGTGAAGAAAAAAAACTTTTCTTCTTTTACTGATGCCATAGGTACAGTTAATATTAATTTCAGAAGCTTTGTAGATTCACTAAATATTTTTTCTAGATTATTGTGAACAATTCATTCTAGCAAACTCAGTCCCTGACAGTGATCCGAATTTCTCTTGAGTGTAGACTGATGAGAGTTCTTAGCAGAGGTTAATGTTATAAAAAAATGTGCATTGAACACGCTTTATTCACAATTCATCTAGGGAAATTTAAAATAAATTGTGCAAATGTATCTAGTGCATACAACATTACTGCCATAAGATGTCCTGTAAATTTAAACCGTTTTTTATTTTTTCGAACACTCTCCTGAATTGCACTTTGCTTGTTTTGTCTAAGCCTTAATTGTAGGTTTCTCTCAGTTGAAAGCTGGGTAATCTTTTTGCAAGGTATTTACAGAAGTCATGGTATGCAATTCATTCAGAATTTGTAGGTTATGTACAGAATTAAAGCAGACACAATAAAATTAAATCTAATAACTAATAACCAAAATAGCTGATACAAAAAGAGTTACTGGTATATGAATTGCGAATGTTACATATTCATACATAGGGCTGTCAACTGGCCGGCTTTTTATTGGCCTGGCCGGAAAAATTGCTGTTATTTTGATTAAAGCCGGTACAAACTTCTCACCAGCCCCTTTATAACCGTTTTTTTTTTCAAATTTGTATCTAGTTCGAAGTATAGATATTGAAAAGTAGCTGTCATTCTGTATACTCAAAACTGTTACCTTTTACTATCTATCAACGATTTTTTCATCTGTTTAGAAAATTTTAGAGAGATGACAGGGACTGTATCAGGGAAAATTTGAAATTTACTTTCAAGGAATTTTATACATTTATTAAGAGTGGAAAAGGACTTCTTAAAGTAGTTTAACATAGTTGAAGTAGAGACTACCGGTATATGTTTAAAAAGTGAATTTCATTTTCCAAATCCAAAATTGTCACGTAAAGATTATTATATTTTTGTTCATCTGTTTCGATAATTTTAAAGAAATGGTAGTTACTGGTAAATACAATAAATTGATCAATGCCAATTGATCAATTTTAGTTTCTCATTTATAGCACAATGTATCTATTAAGCTTATTAGTGAATGTTCTAAGGACATACAGAATATATGTGTTAATGCACTTTTGTTCACGATAGTACATTTCCTTTCCATGGATAGGTCTGAACAGAGATACTTAACGCTGAGACCTATATCATAGAGAATTTTGAGGTTATTTTACAGAGTTTGCAACCCTATTCATATATCAACACACACACACGAGCGCGCGCGTGTGCCTAAAAGAAAAAAAACTACATTCCAAATCATCCGTCTTGGTTGTTACGCAATGCACGATGAACACAATATACTTCCACATGAGGCGAAACAATGTTTATCGACGTTCTGGAAAGCAACCTTGAAACCCGCCAGATATAGGAACAACATGTTAGCTGGGAGGGGTTCAAAGTATTTGAGGAAGGTCCAATACGTCTACGTAATTACGAACCTGTCTTATACTGTACCCGAAAAGATAAGTAATTCTTAATTACTGTCACCTATATTTTTAGAAAAAATGATAGAACGATTATTTCTATAAGAAAAGAAAGAGCACATGATGAGGCTTAAAATAAAATATTTAGCGTATATCAATCATTTCTTTATTAAACAAGTATAGTTCGTTAGAAAAGTCTACAAATGTTAGTCGTTTCGAAATTGTTGGGAGGTCCGGACCCGGTGCCCCCCCCCCCTCGTGGCTACGCCTCTGAGCATTGCTAACTAGTCCCAAATTCAATGTGGCGTTCCCCACCATAAAGTTTTATCAAGAGTATAAAATATACTTATTTTATAAAAGAAATATGTATATACTAAAATACTATCCACAGAGGGGGGGGGGATTCTGCATATTGACTTATTAATATTTGGTTCACAAATTACTGTAGAAGAAATCTTCATTATCTATATAAGCTAAGAATTAACTTGTAAATGCGGATCTCCTTTCATTTGATTTCTGCTCTACTAAATATTTTCTTTCATATTTTGTAATTCTGCTATCACTTTTTTTTTAAATTGTCATTATATTGATTTTCTTCAGTATAAGTACCGTAATTTAAAAATATGAATGCATAAAAACAAATTCCATTTGTTAATTGCTAGTGAAATAAAATTCTGAAAGCTTATTTAGCGCGAAAAACCTTCTCATTCACTGAAAGCCGTGCTGTGTTGCAGAAGCACTGCAACGACCAGACCCTTTAACTTCTGAGATAGGGGAAAGGAGACTTAACATTTGCTCCAATTCCCGCGCTGAAGGAATCTGGTCGTTGCATGCTAGCTGCAACACAATATAAATTAGAGACTCTGTGACGGATTATTTTTCGCTTTTTAAAACGGATTAACGAAACGGACAGTTACAGAAGTAAAAAAATATGTTATTTAAAGTATATATGGGAGTATCAGAAAGTATTTTTTTCTGTTCTTTATTACTATTGCTAATAATATTTTTTTCTAGAAATACTTTGGTCGTTGCGCAACGCTGCAACACTAACATTAGCCGCCACTGACCAAACCTTAAAACCCACTTTATTTTAAATTATAATTTGTAACTGTTTCGAATACATAGCATGTCCTTCTTCAGCCACTATCGAAAATAAATGAAAATACAGACATATATATAAATATTGTTGTGACAAAATTTAAATTCTTTAACCGTCATATCCGAAACAGTTACAAGTTATAATTTAAAATAAAGTGGGTTTTAAGCTTTGGTCAGTGTCTCTTTTGTTAAAATAATCAATTCAAAGCCATGAATAGTCTTACTAATGAAATACTAACCGCTATTTTCGGTGTCTCCTTGAAGTATGCGACCAGATCTCTGCGATACGCTGTCAAAGGTCATCAACTATAAGTGAAGGAGCTCTCTACTTTCCGAACGTTGTACGATCATTAGCCAGTCGTATTTAATCGGTAAAAGATCAGACGAATGGTCGGTGAAAGAAGTAGTGGAACATCGTGTCTATACAGGAAGCAAATGATGTTGCGTGTCATGCATATGTGGTCTCGTGTGATCAAATTGGAAAGTGGCTACTCAGAATCTGCAATAAGGAAAGTAAAATCAGGCTTAACACATAATCGGTGAACCGCTGGTTGACCAAAGACTCGTCACTTCGCATTAGTTGCGAACGGGTACTAAATTGTATCATATACCATATCGCTAGATGCTGGACCGGATCAGAATGGATGCACAATACACACTGAGAAAAATCCGTTTCCCGGACATCAGTATATTGTACTAATATACGGAATCCTCTTGCTTACTACGAAAATTAGTTCGAAGCATACGTTATCCGTATGCTACATAGGCACTGCCCTTAGATCCTACATCATGCCGTTGCAGGATGTCTGATATCTAATATTCTTCCTTATATTACATACATATATGTATGTTACCTTCGTCAGCTATATGTTATATACGTTCATTTGTATGTGAGATCCTGACCGCTTATGTTGTTTCATACGGAAAATACGTATAGATTTAACACTTATACATAAAGTATTATAAAACATATATTTTCAGTTATACGTTTGCTGTTCTTTAAGTGCAAAAACTACAGGATTTACAAATGTAACATACGATATTAGTACGCCACATACAATTTTTTCTCAGTGCACAACTTAATTTTGACACCATAGATATTATTAAATTGTACTCACTTTGTGCATTAGAAGACGAAAGCTATTTAGAGACTAGCTGAAATATTCTCCTTCGCCCATTAACATATCAAATCATTTGAAAATGTTTGAAAAATATACAACAGAAGTGCATTAGAAGACGAAAGCTATTTAGAGACTAGCTGAAATATTCTCCTTCGCCCATTAACATATCAAATCATTTGAAAATGTTTGAAAAATATACAACAGAAGTATTCATTGAAGCTGTGAAACTTTCGCAACTTCTGAATATACACGATGATGTGCCCAAATAAATAATGCCATAATGATTTAAGAATAATGCAGAAAATTAAGATTTGAGTTGATTTGATCTTGAGTTTAGCTTCCTTTCCAGGAGCGAGGCTATAGGAGACGTGGACTTACAGCTTAGTGTGAGAACCGAATCCTATGATTTTCCGCTGGGAATCTAATCCGCGTCTCCCACGTCAAAGGCGCGTACGCTAACTACTTAGCCACGAGGGAGCTCTGCAGAAAATTAAGAACAATGCTTTAAATATTCAGAATAATGTATTAAAATAACATTTTTTTCTAAGTAGGAAACAATGCTACATTATGATACATAAGCCTATGTTTTTTTTTTTTTTTTGCTCAGAATGCTTAATGAGGTTAATTATTGAGAAGAAAGAGAGAAGATCGTAGCTAGACCATAAAACTTCTCAACAGGCGGCAATGTTAATACTATATGTACGAGGGTTGTACCAAAAGTAAGGTTCCCATATTTTTTACCAATAGAAAACATTGTTTATTATTATTAATTTATACATCGTTCAAAAGCTTACATTGTTGCCTATTTTTCAACATAGTCTCCATTTTTTTCAGGTCGCTCAGTGTTCGCTTGACAACCGTCAGAGATGGAAGTGTTGATCGTTGCTCCCGCCAAATGCGAGGTTCGAGCAGTAATCCGGTTTCTCCACGCAAGGAAGTTATTGCCCTTGGAGATTCATCGGAAACTGACTGACGTTTATGGTGAAGAGTGCATGTCCGTGCAGCACGTCCGCAAATGGTGCAGGGCTTTTGCTGAGGGGTCGCACCGAAGTTCAAGATGAAGAACGAAGTGGAAGACCGCCGGTGTCGGATGCGATTGTCCAGAAGATCAACAGTGAGCTGCTCAAAGATCGGAGGGTCGCTGTCCGTGAACTTGTCCTTCCCTCTTCTCTAAGCTAAAGGAACACTTAGGTAGCAAACGCTTCAAGAACGACGATGAAGTCCGAGCAGAGGTCACACGCTTCAACAATGGATTGGCGGGAGACTTTTTCGACTTAAGAATACAAAAGCTGGAGCACCGTCTTCAAAAATGTGTTGAGAAAAATGGAGACTATGTTGAAAAATAGACAACAGTGTAAGCTTTCGAACGATGTATAAATTAATAATAATAAACTGTTTTCTATTGGTAAAAAATATGAGAACCTTACTTTTGGTACAACCCTCGTACTTAGATATTGTGTGTGTGTGTGTGTGTGTTTACCCATAACTTGGACATAGATGCACAAAGATATTCTTTTCTTCTTTTACTTGAAAGAGTATGGTTCCCTGGTGGTCCAATGAGTGTAAGATTTGTAAGGATTTGATGATAGTCTTCGAAGGTAGACAATGAAACTTCTCAACAGCTGACAGAATTGATACGGAAATTCAAAGTAAATATTTTAAAAGACTTCTCCAAAGTTACAAATTGTTAATACCCATCTCTCTTGATCTTTAAGATTATTGTCCTTCTTATACACTGCTCCACATTAAAAATTCAACAACAAGAAGGAGAAGAGGTAGCGGACCAAATGTAGCACGTACGGTAGAGATGTAAAATTATTACACTTCCGCGGAGATTACTAAACGGCGTGACAAATATCTTGGCATTTGAAGGCGGCGCTCTAAGCTCCCTTTAAATGCTGCTAGCAAATGAGAGGCCAGAGGTATTGCCACGTTTATTTTGCACACATTCACGTATATTCCCTGTCCCCTGATCGCGCTGTAGTTTGTCTGCTTAGTTATAGCCACACCCCTTTTCCACTTGGCAACGTCGTGTCAGAGCTTGCGTTTTATTCGTTTAGCTGAAATGCCAAGATGTTTGTCACAGGCTTTAGCTCACACGTCTGTCACATAGAACAACTGAAACACGATAAGGCATAGAGAGAATAAGACGTTGAATGTTCTCTTGACGTGTTCGACCATAAATCAGCGATATGTTGCCAAAGGTCGTCAAGTGTAGGTGGGTGGGGGAATTCTCTGGTTATCAAAGAGCTGTAAATAGACCAATTGCTGAGAGATCATGTGAGTGGCCGGACGAGGAAGCAATGGATCATCGTATCCATGCTGGAAGTATAGAACGCTAGGCGCCACGTGTGATGTCGCATTATCATGTTGAAAAGTTGCTCCAAGCTGGGCCTCCATTACGGACACCAAAACATTTCAAACACATCATCGATGAACCATTTGTTGGTAAAAGACCTTTCAATCCGTAGTTTTTTGTGTGGAAGAGGATATTTCCGCGGTAGTCCTGTGTAAATTTCATGAGGATTTGATGTTACTCCTTTGAGGTAAATCAGGCCCGCATCTTCAGGGGGGCTAGGGGGTCCTGCCCCCCTAAACTTAACGTAGCCCCTCCATACCTTAACACAAAATGCTATTATTCATACAAAAAAGCACGTAAGAGAATTTTTAAGACTTGCCCCCCCTAACATATTCATGCCCCTCAAACCTCTGTGGCTGGTTGCGGGCCTTAGGTAAACTATGAAACTTCTCAATTGTTCATCGTGTTAATACTGTAATTCAAGCTAACGTTTCTCTTTAACTAATTATTCGATGTATTTCATATTTCCTTCTTATGCATGCCACCTTCACATTTTAAAACTGAAAACAAACATTTTCAAAGACGCTGTGTTGTTAGTAAGCAAAGCTATTAATACTGGAGCGACGGTGTTGGTCTCCAACATTACAAGAAGTACAATGAGCTTAACTTCAAACTTATAACTCTTTCCTGGCGAATAACCACGTAAGTCAGGCAAATCTGGATTCTAATAAGCTTAATTGGCAACTTTGTACACAATATTGTTTATTTTTTCTCCAGAAAAATTTGTGAATTTCTTTAGCTGTAAAATTTGATCATTAGGAATCCGTCGAACACTTCGCACATGTAGCACGACTTAGCTATTAGACGTATACAAAATATTGAAAGAAAGTGCGTAATTTTTCCCTTACTACAAAACTTTTTATTTCTAACGAAATTGAAATTATACATGAGGATAACGTTTTCATATCAACTAGAGTTGCTAAAACTTGTACCTATGTCACACTATCTCCGTAAAATTCGCTTTTCATATGTATGCAACCCTCAACGCTACTTTAGTATTCTGTGCAGCAGTTTCGAAAGGACATCGGCTTTCAAAGAGCACCACCTCGTTAGAGGGTGATATTCAGAAGAAGCGGGATTTGGAAATCAGTTGACTTTTTCTCTACAGAAACAGTAGAATAAGGAAAGGAGGAAATGGAATTCACTAGAAACAAAGTAGATAGTCTTCTTCTATCCCTGAATTTTGTAGTCAAAAGCTTCTGTAGATGTGTTTCCGAATATGAATATTTTGGTATCAAAATCTCTTGAGTCATAAATAATATTTAAACACACAGAAAAATCCCTTCTCCGGACAGCGGTATATTGTACAAATATACGGAATCCTCTTGCTTACTACAGAAATCAATATGGAACATACGTTATCCATATACTACATACGCGCTGCCCTTAGATGTAACATCATGCCGTTGTAGGATGTCTGACATCTAACATTTTTCCGTATTTTACATGCATATACTTATATTACATTCTTCAGCTGTATGTATATACGTCCATTCTACTGTTTCTGTACGTCCATTTGCATGTGAGATCCTGACCGCCTGTATTGTTTCATACGGAAAGTACGTATAGATGGAATATTTATACGGAAAGTATTATAAATCATGTGTTTTCAGTTATACGTTTGCTATACGTTACGTCCAAAAACTACAGGAACTACGCATGTAACCTACCTTTTTAAGTACGCCAATTACATCTTCTCCTCACTGTCAGTGTAGTTATATATATTTTTATGTGTGGTCTATTTACCTCTCTCTCTCTCAATATCACTATAATATTCCATTATAGACTCTAAAGACCTACAAGAGGATAAAAAGTACAAATGTTATGGTATTTAAACAATGAGTGGGATAAGATGGTATGTATATACTGTATACATTCCATACAAACACAAAGGAACTTAGCATTTTTTTCCATCAGAAGCATATACACCATTCTATGAAAGGAATAATATTTCAATTAACATTTCTCTTTGTATATAAACTTTATACTTCTGTTATAAATTTATTACTCAATATTTGTATTTTTCAGTATCTGAAGTAGAAAATATAAACTTCGCGATCTCTGACTTAAGGTAGCATTAATAATCTTCTCCTTAACCTACATTAATCTATCAAACAGATTCTGTAAACTCAGCGCTTGAAAAGAACGCTATTGCAACAAAAGAGACATGTAATTCTGCCAGAGATCGAAGATCAGGGTTCAGCAAAATTTCCCATTATCATATTACTACAGATCGAAACGAATGCAGATTCATCTCAACTCTGGCGCGTAGGGCGAAGAGTTCAGTTCGAACTCCAGCCAAGTAAGCTTTTAATAGACAAACATCATATCCATGAGTCTTCTCGAGGTTTTTCCGTTTCCTCCAATTTCCATCATTCTACTATTATCATCCATTCCATCATCCCTTATCCCGTATCCCTTAGCCTTGGTGGTAGGATAATAAACTAAAAAGAAACTTATCTTCATCTTGAACACTTACCTTGTTTACATTAGTCCTACGGACTATATACCGACAATTTCAGCCAAACTCGGCCTAGTTTCCCTTCTCACTAACTTACAATTAAAACAATATATTTGAACGCGTATATTAGGAGCTAAAGTTACTTAGTAATAGGCCAATGTGTATTAATTTCATGACAGAACTCAGTGTTATTTTAGGGAGTACCACACTGTAAAAACTGTATAGTTGGAATAACCCAGAATTCTGGGTTGAAAAAGTGACAACCACGCCGTATTGTCTTAGAAATCAGAAAATATGGTTATAATAACAATACGAGAAGTCAAAACTAGTAAAAAATAAAAACCTCTGGCATGACCTGGATTCGAACTCACACCGCGCGACTGTTAAGCGCGTGCGTTATCCACCAGACCAACCGGAATCTTAGTTTAGGCTGTGTGATAACAAGAATTACAGCATACTTTGGAAACAATTGTTTAGTCACTTTGAATTTAAAACAAGTCAATTAAAAAAACTAAACCAAACCAAACATCACCCGGAATATTGAATCAATGCCATTAAAAGCTAGTTTAGTACAGCAGCTATTTATCAATGTTAACGTATGTTTTGAGAGAAATTTTCTTCACTCTTGGCGAAGTGCACTGCAGTTCACTCAGTACACTTCGCCAAGAGTGAAGAAAATTTCTCTCAAAACATACGTTAACATTGATAAATAGCTGCTGTACTAAACTAGCTTTTAATGGCATTGATTCAATATTCCGGGTGATGTTTGGTTTGGTTTAGTTTTTTTAATTGACTTGTTTTAAATTCAAAGTGACTAAACAATTGTTTCCAAAGTATGCTGTAATTCTTGTTATCACATAGCCTAAACTAAGATTCCGGTTGGTCTGGTGGATAACGCACGCGCTTAACAGTCGCGCGGTGTGAGTTCGAATCCAGGTCATGCCAGAGGTTTTTATTTTTTACTAGTTTTGACTTCTCGTATTGTTATTATAACCATATTTTCTGATTTCTAAGACAATACGGCGTGGTTGTCACTTTTTCAACCCAGAATTCTGGGTTATTCCAACTATACAGTTTTTACAGTGCAGTATCTTTTTCCTTAAGTTCTTTTTTGTTAAATGCTATTTCACTAGCCATGTCTTTATATATTTGCATAGAATGTATGATATAAATTTTCCCGTGTTAATCGATTTAAATGGAGTAAAGCATATTATTTAAATGGTAATAGATCAATAGATGTCAGTATCCGCTAATTTCTCAACGCTTGCCCTCGTAGCCAATTAAGATTGATTGGATTGGATTTTGAGTTTAACGTCCCGTTCAGCAGCGATGCTATATGAGACGTGGACCTACTGATTAACGTGGAATCCGAACCACATGAGCTCCCGCCGGGAATCGAACCCGGGTCTCCCACGCCAAAGGTACGTACGCTAACCACTTAGCCACGAAGGAGCTCCCAATTATAATGCGTAGATGGTAGAATGCGTAACATATTCATATTCTGTAGTAGTACCTTGTCTTCTCCCCTACCTCCGAAAATTAAAGCGTAAATATGTAATATTTTGTCCAAAACTAACTCATCTTCTCTTCATTTGATTTGATTTAGTTTTGAATTTGTTTAGCGTCCCTTTCAGCTGCAAGTCTATATGAGACATGGATGTACGTTGGATCCGTATCACATGAACTCCCGTCTCAAATCAAACTCGGGTCTCTCACATCAAAGGCGAGTACACTAGCCACGTAGGAGCTCTCATCCTTTTTTTTAATCCATCTACACATGTCGTCGAATACCATGTTAAATAACTCGTTCTTGTGATCGAACAGTTAGATTTTACTTTTTAAAATTTTCTTACTCTTCGCACTCTTGTTTTCAGGAAATAACTATTATTTAGGCCAGCCGTGTGCAACAGCCGGCCCGCGGGTCATATGCGGCCCGCCTAACCGTCTTCCGAGGCGCTGGTCAGTTATTGAAAACAATAATTATTATTATTATCTTTTTTTACAAAACCTGTTAAGAGTAAACTGGAAATTTTCCATCGATCACACAGTGTGAAACGTGATAACGCCCTGAAAACAAGCACTTGGCAAGCGCAGGTACTTGTTGGAAATTTCTCTCGGTATAACGATTGCTAGATGTACCGACAAAGTTCTAAATACATTATTCTGCTCCTCTTTAGTGAGTAAATATTTTGGTTACCAGTATAACAGTTGTTTTGTGTTATTGTGATGTAAATTACGATGAACATGTTCCATAATTTAATACTATACTATTCAATTGTCGTAAAAATGATATACCTACAGTGAGGCCCGCGACGCCATTTAGTGCTCTGTGATTGGCCCGCCCACTGTTCCAATTTGCACACCCCTGATTTAGTTGAACTTTCAGTAATAAATACTGTAAAGAAAACAGAGTTATTGGGGTAAAGTGTCAATTGTAGAACATACTAGAAACTGTTTTCAACTGATATGCTGTATATCGAATCTTTAATGAACTTTAGTAAACCTTCATTGTAAGTAGTTAATACATAATAAAACTAAAGTTTATTTACTTGATGGAAATTATCTGAAACAGTGTGTCCTCATTTGTGGTCCGTGGACCCCTGGATCTCAGCAACGTATATTTAAAGGGTGGTCCACGGGACATTTTATCTTCATTAATCTTTACCTTATCATGTTGCGCACACCTAGGAACGGAGAAGAACAAAGCAGAAGAAGATGAAAGAAGAAATAGCTAAATTATCAAGTAAGACTGAAAATTACGTATAGGTAAGAGACATATCGACATCAATAACTTAAGCTACAAACTTGCAAGTAGTTCAACATATTCATTCATTAATAAAAAGACTATCTGCACATCATATGCTCTCCAAAATGAAAACCTTTCTTGAGAAGGCCGTCATCTTAAGAGTCTCTTATTTTCTGGTCTTTGTAATGAAATAGGAAATAATCTGGAATTCTTATTATTATATTGAGAAATTTGGTGACTGTCTCGGGGTAAGGTTTTGACGCGGTTGTTCGACCTTCCTGACGAAGTAAGGTTATTTCTCATTACCGTAATTCTAATCTGAGTTAACATAATTTGAACGATTTCTCCTGGCTCTTATCTCCTGCTTACTTGGCGGGCAATTGTAATATCTTGAATACTCTTGCAAGGACCATGCTTTCTGTGCAAGTCAACATGCAGACAAGAATGAAGAAGTTAAATTTGCGATACAACTGCGGCGCCTCAACTATGTCTGTAATACAGACTCTGTATATTCTGATTTGTTCTTTTAAAACTGATCGGATGAGAATTGCCTTTCTAAACTCGAAATATGGATTTCCTACTGTTGAAGAAAAAAACAACTTATCAAGCTGTCTTGTGATTCGACGTTCAAAGTGATGTTGCCTTTTTTTTTTTACCACTACTGGAGTTTTAGATCTATTCTAAAGCTGTTTATGATAAAATTCTCAAAACGGCTGTAGGGCCTATGCTGTCATTAGTCACTGCGTATCTGTAGACGGGACAACATTTTCTCATGTCGTACATATGAGAAGCTAATACAGGAAGCAGGATCCCAAGCGTTTCAGTTATCCTCTGATTTTATTGGTCGATACAGATAGGGCATCAAGAGTCATGACATACATATAGCAGAAAGGAAACTCCAGCTGCTATTGGCGCTCGTAGCCAAGCGTGCTAGTGAGTGGGCTAGTACTGGAAGCCCGATCCGAGAAAAAGTATTGTATTTTTATTTTTTAAAATTTTCATAACACTTTTTTTTATTAAAATAAGATTGAAAATAATACTCATAAAAGTGATTTACCAAGTGGGCTAGTAATGAAAAGTCGCTTTTGGCGTGAGTTCAAACCCAACCCAAGGAAAGTCTTTTTTAACTTTTTCTTAAAATTTTCATAATACTTTTTTCCATTAAAGTAATTGTGCAGTTTTACTATACGTATCCATGGTATAAGTACTAGTAGTAGTAAAAGAAGTAGTAGTAGTACAAGTAGTAGTAGTAGTAGTAGTAGTAGTAGTAAGAACAGATTAGAAGCCCCGCAGGGGTTGGTTGGGATCTGTTCTCGACATTAAATAAGCAAATTAAAGACTTGCTCAAATTTTTCTGTAAATTTTACATGACCAACTTAAAACAGCTAGCAATGGTAGCGCGCGAATACTGAAACGCTTGGGATCGTCGAAAATGCATACAGGAGAATACTTGCAGTAAAATCTAGGTCTGAATTTACCCAGTTTTGATCCGCGCATACAATGTAAAATATCCATTACATCTTATCACATTAAGTAATAGTCTGGTCTCTTAACAGCAAAAAAGCTCGGATCGTGATAGGCCGGAAACACGTATGAAACTTGGCAGACTTAAAGTACTTCGGTATTCAATTTGTTTTAGGGTCGGGTGCCAAAGGTTTTTGTCCGCCATTTTGAAATATGCCACCATATTGGATTTTTTGGAATGTTCTCTTAAAAACATTATCTTGGTAACCAATGATCCGATTTTGAAGATTCTGTTCTGAAATTATAAGTTAAGCCCGAATGTAATCGATTATAACAGTAATGAAGATAGGGAAATATAATAAAAACGAGAAAATTAGAAATATTTAAGATTTTATAAAACATATTTACATATAAATGAGTTTTCCTCCAAAATGGTTCATTTTATGAAAGCTTGTACCCTATAACGTTTCGAAGAGCATAACAAGAGCTTTAATTTGATGTATAATACGTTAAAGTGTGGTGAGAAATAGTCGAAATACAGTTAAATTAAGAAATCAGTACAATAGAATACAAGGAGTGTGCAGGGAGTCAACTCGTCGAAACTTAGCGTTGTGTGATAACAAACATGCTCGGTACCCGACAAATTAATATTATATTTTTCTCCATTTTTATGAATTGTTATTCAAATCAATATTATTTACATTGCATTGCTATTGTTATTAAATGAACATTATATTTTTTATATAAATAAAAAAATATGTACACGTAATAGCGTGAATTATTTTATGTAACACGCTAAAAAGCCACATCATAAATATGTCTTTGGGTATAGTCAATTTTTAGACTTACCTTCTTCAAACATTCCGTCTGAACTTACCTTCTTCTGCACCGTCTGACTACTATTTGCTTCGGTCTCTACAAAACTCTCTTGATGGTAAATTCAATTCCCGGCGGGAGCTCATGTGGTTCGGATTCCACGTTAATCAGTAGGTCCACGTCTCATATAGCCTCGCTGCTGATCGGGACGCTAAACTAAAATCACCTCACCTCTCTTGATGGTAAAAAACTTGGTCGACCGAAGCGCCGCTAAAATCACTTGGCCAAGTTTTTCGAGGATAAACCACAAAAGTTCTACACCGATGGAATTATGAAGCTACCCGAAAAATGGCAAAAGGTCATAGATAATAATGGTCAATATGTACTTTATTAAAATTGATGTTCAATAAAGATTTTTTTTTAAAAAAGTGTACCAAAAAGCTGCGGAGACTTTTTATATGACTCTTTATTATTAGACCTACTAGTATAATCGTATTTTTAAAAAAAGTATGCATTTATAACAGTATTGGATTAACATAAATGGCACATTTAGTGTTTCAACATTGTAATTAATCATCATTAATTGTAAAAAGTATAATTAACAAGACACTGTGAGTGTACAAACAAATCAACTCATAAAATTTAACATATAAATAAATGCTAATTAATGAAGTACAAGCACTTTCCTAACAGACCTTAAATTGTAAGTCAGACCGACGTCGTATTTGTCTAGCCCTGGAATGTCTGCACTATACGAAAAATATTGAAAATAATAAAGATTACAAAAGCAAAAGGAGTACAAATAAAATTATACAAGTGACAACCGAGTGCAGTGAGATATATGAATATTCAACAACCGCTTAAAATAATAGAAAATGAGCAAGTCTTATTGTGGATTATAGGAAAAAAATCTCGTCCACTTCTTTACTAGGAGGTAATGTGCCTAAGATCGATGACAAATTCTCGCGATGGGAATGCTGATACGTTGGAAAAGGAATGCAGTAGCTCGGGGATCACCAGTTTTAATTGTTCACCTCTCTTTAAGCACTTCATTAATCACGTCATTAATCACTTCAATGTTATGATGTCTAAATATATATTTATAAAATCATTTCTGATTTCATGGGAAGAAACGGAAAATAAGTATTTCCTACATTGTGTCCACAACACCAAAAAGATTAAGAAACACTGATCTTAAATATTATTGAACACATTACTTGGTTATTTTCGTAACATAGGAAGCTATTATCGGTTTCGCGCTCCAAAGAAACGTCGAACAATGTGTGCATACTTCTTTATGAAAAAGAACTGCACTTCCAGAATTTTTTTTTTTAAATAAGAAAATCCGAGTAACATAAAAAAGTTTGAAATACACGTAAAAATGTTTTTCTTCTTTTCTTGTAAAAATAAAAAGAAGAAATGTATTTGCATATCTAAACATTAGAACGGAAAAGAGGAGGAAAAGTCTGCATTTTAACTCTGTACTAAGAAAAAAGGGCACAGGGATTCGATTCAGAGACTACCATTCCAAGGTCTTTCTTTCTATCTACATTAGTTTACCTTTCACGTGAAAGGAAGACAACAAATGGAGAGAAAGAGAAAGAGAGAGAGAGAGAGAGAGAGAGAGAGAGAGAGAGAGAGAGAGAGAGAGACAGAGACAGACAGAAATAATAAAAGATGAACTGGTGATGTCATGTATCTCCATGGTTACCGTCTTTGCATCGTTCGTCTGAGGCAAGCTTGGAAAAAGTACTATTCTCTTTCTCTCTTCGTACTGAACACATCAGCTTTCTATATCATTCCATAACTTCAACAGAGCTTTCAATATTCAGTTTTCTTTCTATTTCTGCCTTTCTTTCTTCATTCATTCATACATTCATTCACTCCTTGTTGATGTTCAGAGAGGCAGTTTTTGAAAAAGTCATTCATCTGAAAACAGAACTTTACGTACTTACCAATTTCATTAAATACCTCTTCGTGCAAAGAAACATTTTATACGTAAATGGTATATTTTTGTTTCTTTTTCTTTCCTCAATTTTTCTTTTCCTTCTCTCTTTGTGTCTGTGGAAAATTGAAACTCTGTTAAAATATATCAATATATATATATATAAAAAATGAAATAATAATTAAAAATAAGTGAACACATTTGAAATAATTTTCTGGCTAAAATACATTTAAATTTATGAATGGTTAAATAAACAAATGATGTTTTTCATAATAGATAATGAAGGTAAATTTATTTGCATAAATGACTTCGTGCATATTTTGAGAACATTCCTTCTCTTTCTAATTTTCGTTTATTACATTAATTAAGTACATGATTATGTGGCATTAAAAGGAAAATGACTGTTGCATCTTCACGAAAACTAGAGTTAGGCATGTTTCGTTCTGCACATAGCGTGTTGAAAGAAAAGAGACCAGGATTGGAAAAAATGCATTTAAAAAAGAAAGAAAACGTGTTTAAAACATGAAAAAGTTGTTTAAAATGTTTTAAACATGTTTTAAAACACACACATAAAACAGGTTTTAAACATTTTGAACAGTTTAAAACATGAATTTGAACATTTTCAAAATCTTGTAATAACTTATTTGTTAAAACTTTCTCCTCTTTATTTGCAACCGAACTTTTCATTTATTTTATCCTGGTTAAGACTACACTGTGTTGAGTACAGAATATTTCAATATAGATTAGTAATTCTGAAATTGTTTCATATCACGACCCCCCTTTTATTACACCATTTTGCCAGTGACTCTCATAAGTACCTTCTTGATTGTAATAAGCTTTTTTAGACAGATTTTAAATCTACCTATGATGGATATTCTACACAATCTACCAATATACATGGTGGAACAAAAGTCCTCACCACACTTATGCACAGTGGGGCGAAAACGCAAAAACTGGCCAAAATATGATAACTATATTCAAATTGAATGAAATTTAGTATTAAGGGGTTATTGAGATTGCTAATTACGATTCTGCAACTAAAGTAGAAAAAAAACAAAATGGCGGATACAAAATGGCGGAATAAAAAGAATGTCAATATACATCGTAATTTTCACAATGTATCTTTAACAACATTCACTTTTTTCACATATTTTGATGAACAATTACTTGTTACTTACGTTCTTATTTATTAGAAATGTATTATTACTTAAATGACACAAGTTATTGGTATTTGATTCGGTTATGATAACTGCAACGGCTTGTCACTGTAACATTAAATGAACAATAATTAACATCAACACGCTTCGTAATTGGCACGTTTTGGCAGCTACGTTTTTGTCGACAGCATTAATTAATATTCAGACTACCATTCTACAAAATATGAACGTGGTGCACGAGGGTGCACATAGTGTTTTCAACGCTTTAAGTTAATAAAATATATAAACAATGTGAAAATTTTGCCTGATTTACGATTCAAATTATAAATTATTACATCATTATTATTAATTTTTCACTTGATACACTTATTTTACTTACCAGTACGATATAGGAAAACTTTACAGATTTCAAAACTATGAACGCGTTCGAAAGTTACAACCGTTTCAACGGACGCGTCACAATTCTTCTATTGTTCTCTACGCATTGGACCTGCTGAAAGGTCTACTTAAGAGTGGCTCAGGTAATCGGAATAAAGTAAAATCCCTATTCTATTTATGGATTTGGGCCCTTCTAACATCACTCTAGCCAACTGTATAAAAAATTATTCCTATATTACTAACTTTCGTTTTTTTTTTTTTTTTTTTTTTTTTTTTTACTTTTGGCCAGCTTTTTGCGTTTTCGCCCCACTGTGTTATGTGTTGAAAACGGGTTAAGGAGAACGATGAAACTTGGAAATGGTCTGACACACCAGGTGGTGCTATCATGGCGGCTATCGTTGATTGGTATTCGAAATTTCAAATGCAAAAACAGTAATGTTACATGTTTCAAGGCTAGAATTTTACCAGAAATACGCTTGTACGGTTATTTTAGCCTTAAAACAAGTCATTTCAGAGTTACTCTACTGAAGGTTCCCTAATTATGCCCTTAGGGGCTAAGCTTCTTTAGTTGGAAAATTTGATTACTATTTGAGACCACTCATGCTAATATATTTTTTTAAATAATAAAATTTCGAAAAATAATGTTTGAAGTATACTTCATATTGTGCTAACTTTAGAATATTTTCTGCAAGCCTATGTAATTGGTTGTTTTTAAAACAATAATTTACTGAAGAAAAGTAATATTTCGGGCGTTCAGGGCACAAAAACCATTTTCATCAAAGTTCAGTTTCGCTCAGCAAATGAATTCTATTTCAAAATGTAATATGGTCACAGTCAAGAGTCCGAAATAATGTAACTAAAACCACGTGAAAGGGAGTGGGATAGTTTCATGTGACAACCGCTAGACAAGGGCTTCAGCGGGGCAGGAGGGCAGCCTCCCTCACCCCCACCATGAATACCATTTTGGGGGCAGTAAGGGAGTTTTTGAAATCTTTTGATAACCAAAGTCCAACAGAACAAGCTTGAGGTTCTTTCACCGAATAATTACGGAGGAAATACAGATGATCAAAGCTGGAAAGTTGCTTAGGCCCAATTTAAAGAATTTTAGGCAGGCCCGAAACTCGAAAGTAGAGCCGCCTTTCGAATCCTTGGGCCAAAAAAATGTACAAAAGAGCAATGTAGGCCTATAGCTAGTTACGGCTAATGGAAATTGATTATAACTGATCAAAATCTGTATTTATTCAGTGCAGACTTTAATTTGTTTCTGTTGGACTTTGCTCAGCAAAAGGTTTCTAAATCTGCGTTACTGCCCCCAAAATCTGAAATTCAGGTTTGGGGCGGATGACCTATAAATGGACGCCCCTCTCTAGTGGCAATCATATAAAAACTAGATTGCATCTTGTGACGTAGTTTTCCTTTCTTTCATTTCGGATTTGTGGTTGCGAAGATATGACGTTTTCCGCCAGTGTATGCAATTATTTAATCCTTTCCGCCCATGCCTACACAATCGTGCGGGTAGCTTTTCTGTATTACACAAGCGAGAATTTTACATTTTTTACGCTCACTACGGTACGGCTTCAATCGATTGTCCGGGTTTCACGCTACCAATTTAATTTGTTTCTTCGTTCAATTTAGAACACCATGTGGACTTTGAAGAGTTTCATTCAGCTGAACTGAAGGTGGTATGGCTTGTAAAGGTAAATATTTTTATTTTTTAACTTCTTTGTTGTTTCAATATTTGATATCAGAGTATTTTATGACTTAAATGTCTAAAGAATTTTAATATGTTAACAATGTAGTAAAATCGTTTGTTCTGTGGTATGTAATTTAGAAGAAAAACACAAGTAGCACGATCGTGTGGGTTCGGCTTTGTTTCTCATCTTGTAAATAATATGATCGACAGAAGCACTAGATTCATTTTGAGTCTTTTCATCAAATATTGCACGACAAAAGTAGTTAAATTTACTGTAATTTTAGAATAATGTTTTCGTGTTATGTACACGCTTCCTGAAAAGAGGAGTTACTACACTCACCAAAATTTTCCTGGCCGATATAAAGACAATTTTTATGTGTATAAAGTATTGGTTTGAGAGTATTTTGCACTAAAATTTTCATGTCGCTCTACAATTAGTGGCTACAACGGTCCTTATATAGAAGGTACTACAATAGTAAAGGAGCTCACTGAATTACCATTTTAGTTTACTTTGTACATATTTAATTGCAGATAATTTGGTCAGATAATAGCTATTTCACTTTATTCTATTGAGGATCGTTAGTAACTATGAGTTTCTTTTGTGACATTAAAAAACTAGCATTTGACATTGTGAATGGTAATACCTTGCAGGGTGTCCTCCCATCTTGCCTAATCCCATCTCGCCTAACGATTTATCAGCCACTGATGTCTCCAAGATAAGAATGTCCGCCATTTGAGGCGAGATGGGAATTCCCTAAGATGCAAGGAGGGAATTTCTGCACTAAAGAGGGAATTCCTGTAGTAGCATTTTAACCACCAACACTAAGAAATTGTGGAATCATACGCAGACTATGTATTAATCTGAAATATGTATACTACTGAAATATGTATGCTACATGGGAGAGCACAACTTTTATAAGTATGATTATTAAGAATGCGTTGTATTTTATAACCAATCCATTACTTTAATGGGTCTCTCTCATCTTCTTTTTTTCTTTCATATTTTTTTTTTAAATTTTAGAATATGTCCTTAGTGTGTTTACAGTCCTGAACTAATTCACTATAAAACTTACTACCGTCTTACTCTTACAAATTCTTCTAGTAGAAATGTCATATACACACGTTTCGTTCGCAGTGTCCTTCTATTTTCCATGCCCTAATACGTTTGCGATATCCCGAATTATGTAAAATTTAAGAATCAGTGCAACACCAGAGGGGAACAGTAGGACGAGCGCCTTTCCCCCGTGACGACGCCTGCCTCCACAGACTACTTGTATTATGAAATAGGTGAAGTAATATAAAATTACCCTTTTCGTATACAAAAATTTGCTGTTTTCCAATTTTTTCTGTCCCTCCGTCTACCACCTCCTAATTCATTAAAATTTGCGTCGTCACTGTTAAGAATCTTTCAGTGAATTCCTGTATCAATTTCATCCGAATTTAAAATACTTTTCACTGAATATTTTATAGGTTAAGAAATACGAGTAGCTACTAACTCAATGAAGCAATCGATACAATTTACTTTACTATTGTTGACTACGTAGGTCTTCTAGAAATATACTTGAAACGGCTATTTAATCGTAATTTGAAATGTCCTAATATGAATGGTGCTCAACACATATCCTCATATATTAACGTCTAGACCTTATCAAATATGAATTGAAGTAACTTCTGTTATTTTTCGATGCACTATCCTGCCACTACATTTTTTTCATTTGCCTATGAGCCTTTTTGTTCAGTTATTGTAGAATTATTTTTCCCTGATTCTTCATCAATAGAAAATTGTCTAAGCTATTTCTTGTCCATAATACCACTAATAATGCTAAAAGTTTCACAAATCGAATTTAGTTCGTACATTTAGCATTTCTTACAATCAACATACAACTGTAGTTCTCAGCCTTTCGAAAATTATGAACCTCATAGACTCCTTCTTCCTTACAAATAATAGTAACAACAATACAAGTATTAAAAACATATCTTAACGGTGGCCCATCAACATACTGTAAGCAACCCTGTAATATGCCATTACAGTCTAATGAGATGATGTTTTTAATAGGAGGGTGCCCGAAATTTTTTGTACCGACTGTACTTGACGTTTAACAAAAAATTTCTGGCTGTTCATATAATTCGTAATTTTGTTTGTTATTCTATTTCAAATTAACATGGAAAACTGTAAAAAATTTATTAGGAATTATAGTTTTGGGAGTCAATACCTTTATTTATATTTTAAATTAGTTATAAGTCTTGTATATGGATGTGTAAATGGATTATTACAATTCTTACGGTGTCAGTGCTATCTGAAAACATAGGTCCACTATTGGACGGAACTTTTCAGATCAAATAACCAATCTAAAATTCGACAGAATTTTCAGGACCACCCTTCACCTCTCTTTTAGATACCTAGGTCCTTCTAAAATCTAGTTTAATCCAGATTTTACCAAATTTTATTCGTTTCAAAGCCCCACCGCCAAAATGCTTTGTTTTGATTGGAGGATAAACCCACGCGATGATATTAGGGCGCGATTATTTCCATTCCATGCCGGGAAGTTCTACTGAAGACACTAGATTCTGATCGTCTAGCTTAAAAAGTCGAAAAGGAGCTAGAAAAGCTGCAAACAAGGTAATATTTGGGATTTTATTAACATCTAAAATCACTGGAAGTCTTGAGGAGTCATGAACTATTAAATTTCATAGTAAAAACTGAACTAAAAAAGCTGAAATAGGAAGTGCAATATAGTGACGCCATGATTTCATCTTCCGATCGCTATGGACAGGATTCAGAAGTAGTGTGATTTCCGTTTTCTTTTCCTAAAACCGGTTCTGAAGATCAGTGTTTCCCCTGATATTTTCACCTTCCGATTTTCCTGCTAATTGAGGGTTATAAGACCTGTCCATATATAGATTTGTTTATGTAGGTAGCGAGTGATTCTTTTTTTTAACACATATGGCGGTATTTAATTTCTTTATAGTTAAGATAGGTAGAATAATGCACGTGTAAATTTACAGTAAGGGCTCCTATCTGACTCCCAAATTGGGAGTACGGCTTCCAGCGGAATGAGTTGAACATGTAGTTTGTTCCGGGTTCCTGCCCCTTCAGGGCAGGGGTTCTATTGTTAGTCAACACTTCGATATGTCCCCTCGGGGCATTGATTAAACAGGTTGATTTTAAGAATGTGATTTAGTAAATACAAGGGCCATTTGGCCCTGTTCCTTTCTTTCCCTTTCCTTTCGAGCCGATTTAAAATGGTAAAATCTGAATGTTTTCTGTGTATATTTATTAGATTAACATGTATTAATGATAGTGATGATTGGTGTGTATTGGCATGATGTGTCTTGTAGTTTAAGTAGTATGTGTATATTTGTAATGTAGTATCAGTGGTAGTGGTAGTTAAGTGATGAAAGAGTGTGTGAGATAATTAAATATGGACAGTGTAGTATTCGCTATGCGATAATTTCTTTATTATTCCGTCATTAAGTGAACTCATACACAATATTTAAAAGTGAACGTAATATAGTACAATAATTCCGTGTACAAGGTCACATTCAGTTGTTCAAGGGTTGATCATATCGTCGCTAGCCTCTAGTGTCGAAAGTCAGTACTAACCGCCATTCGTATGTCGATGTCTTAGTGATTTAGTTTCCATGAAATTGACCTTTCTTTTCGAAATAAAACCTAGAAGGTATAATTCACAGCCCATATGTATGTACAGTTAGGTCAAGTGACCTAAAATTAATATTTTCTGAAAATTTCGACATTCTGCTTAGTCTAGAAATTGAAATATTTAAGTAAATAAACAATACGTAATTTCTTAACAGAAGTCGGGCGATATGATGCTAGTTCTTTGCTTTGAAATTATATTAAATGTTCATTTTTCTTCGTGGCTGCAGAATTTCATTGTTGCTGCAGAAATTTCGTAAACATTAAATATTATCGCGGATAATTCTATTTTCAGTGAACATACGTAGGATTTTTTTTTCGTTCTTAATAAAGCTACCAGGTATTACATAGTATTGTGTGTATGGTGAAAGAGTCTTGAGTTCGAGTGAGGTTGTCGTGCGGTGATCGGAATGGGAAATGTTTGTAGTGACTATAGATTTTAAAGTGTTATGATGAAATGTGTATATAGGCTGGGCGTAGATAGAGGAGACAGGGTGTTTGTAAAATATAGCGTCGTAGTAAATGAATATGAATATGAAGTATATGAATATTGTAGTAAATGAATATAGAAGATAGGACACCCATATAGTTAAATATATAGTAGCCCAGTGAATACTTCGCCGCGTGTTGATATATAGATATTGAATAGATACGTGTAGCTACAAACATCTCAGGTTCTGACCCCTGCACCATAATATCACGCGGACCGGGGGACGATATATAGTCGGACTATGGTAATACTTTGTAGTTTAATGTGTTATAATAATAATCAACCATAGTAATACCATCTGATAGAATAGGTAGCATCATATAATCGCTGACTAGACATATTGAATAATAAATTATGAAAAGACAATAGTAGCTATAGAACGGGGCTGTAGTGAATTATATTTTCTGGTCGGTTTTAAAATAGAATATCCTGCTCCGTGAGATTTTTTTCCTTCACGTTACCTACTCGGGCTAGCTTACAATGTTCATGGAGGCGACAGCTCTGACAGGGTTACAGAATCAAAACAATTAATTATTGAAATTTATTATTCCGTACCCGGGCATCGACCTCTCCCCCCTTGAGTACTTTCGTTTTCTTTTCTTAGTTTCCAAACTAGATAGTGATGGAAATTAATCGATGCCTCAGAATTTAGCGCATTCTGCGAAAGGGAGCTATCGGTGATGTTTGGTCATAGAAATCACCGATCCCAAATTCAGTTTATTTATTTTTTTTTATTTTGGCAAATCACTAATTAGGGATATCTTAGCTTTTACTCTAGTTTCATTACTGTCCTAGAACCTTCTTAGTTCTTCTGAGGAGTCGAATATTTTTTTCTTACTTAGAGATTTCAAAATTAGGGACGCAGTTACCTGGTCCCTTCCCCCTCTCCTTTTATCCTGCTGGTCTGGGCCGGATACGGGGATCGGATTTCAATCTTACAAGCAAATTCTTGTGGGATTGGGATCTGATGGACACAGAACTTGCATCCTTGGCAGCAGGACTCCCTCCTAGTTTACGTATTTAAGTAAACCACCCTCTTTCGGCGTATGTGAATATTTTTGGCTATGAGTTGTTATATATTTAAATTCGATCACTCTTCTGTGTAGTGAGTAGTACTTTAATCTTTCTCCTTTCGTTGGCGCCGCTTTCTCTCTCTCGTCTCTTTCTTCCTTCTTACTTCGAGATTTTTTTAAAATTTTAACCTTCCCCCCCGATTTCGAACTTGTCGCTTACGATTTATTGAACATACAACTCTGATCTGAAATTACTGGCTGAGACGTTGCAAGACACGATTTATGGATAGAGTAGATAATGATTGGGTCCTCCATCACATTTTGACCTATCGCCGAAATGAACAAAGACTTCGTAGTTGACGACACTTCAATTACGTTCTTTCACTGTCGTCCCTTTAAGTTTTTTTTAATCCGTTGGTCACTTTCCTTTCTGTTTTGGTTTTCGTTTACTTTGTAGTTGGTCTGGGCCCAGAAATTGTATTTTAGGTTATCTAGTTATATCTTTAGGAATGCTCTGTGTTACGTGCCTGCCTCACAAAGTTTTTTTTATTATTTAAGCACGAATTGATTATATAAAAGTTGAAATTTATAGACGCGCGGTATCAGGTAAAAAATCAATTTTCTTTTTCATATGTAATGTCGGAAGTCATTTGTTTTCTTGTACTTGCAACCTTTTCAAAAATTATTGTTGGGGTGATTAATTTAAATGTGTGCGCATTTATTATAAATATATATATATATAGAGAGAGAGAAATGAATACGTCGAAATGTATATGTATTTAGTATGTGAATATGATTTTAAAGTAAAAGTATGATATTAAATGTATTATATGAATATATGTAAGAGCGCTCGTGTCTGTCCCCCCAAACGTGTATTGGTTGCTATAGTTTACCAGTAAGTTTTCCGACAAATATAAGAATGTAGATTTTGTCAAGAATACCGCCGTGCACTCACGTAATTTTCCTTTTTCTGCTGAATAGATGTAAATAATAATCTATGTAATTATTTGATGGCATGTATTAAAAAGTAACGGCAGGTCTAAACGTAACCCACATAATAACGAATATTACCTCTGAACTACCAACCTAAAACCATTGTGGAAAGTGTACCTTGAATCCTCCTCACCTGCATATGTATCCTGTGACTTGACCAGTTTTTTTTCTATCCTCAATTTGAACCATCATACTCCGTACTCCTGTGGAAGATCGTGTTAAATTCGAACCATATATACATATATACAAAAGTGATCTAAAGGAAAGGTCTCATGACGTGTCCCAGTGTTGAATAAATAACTTGAAATTATTCAATTAATAAATTTGTGAATGGACTGTCTAAGAGGAGAAACATCCTCTGGCGAAAGTGATTTTCAAAAATTCCTAAATGGGTATAAACGTCGCAGTGTGCGAGTGCAGATATAAACTGCTAAGAGTTATAAACTAAATATAGTCGATGAATGGTTTTTGTAAACCAATAGTTATATATATATATATATATATATATATATATATATATATATATATATATATATATATATATATACATAAAAACTAAGTTAAATGGAGCGAAATGTTTTGGACACTACGAGTAGTGCGTGATTTGTGATTTGAACGCTCAAAATTATTAATATTTTATTTTTCAATGTTAGGTAGAGACTCATAAGTTCTGATACACCTAAAATTTTTTTCTTTTTCTTTCCTCTTTGTCCATATTTTTTTTAAAGTGAAATAAGTGTCTCCTTTGCGTATGTCGCAAGTCATAATTTTGTTTTAGCATGCCTAAGATATAATACATGTAATTATTTTTTTTTCCATTTGTCAATATGATTGAATATATAAAAATTTACTAAAATTTAACACTATGTACTCTATTAATATATAACCAAGAACTTGTGCTTTTAAGATTTTCTTTGTAATTATTTTTTTTTCCTTTTCACTATGAATGTAATAAACTATTTGTACCTTTGTAGTAAGTTGGTTTCCTTTAAACATATATACACTGTCCTGAGTGAGTGAGCGTGTGAATGCATGATAGATTTAATTTAAGTAATTTTAGTGATATCATTTGTCGTATTAACATCTATAATATATGTGTCATGTTTTAATATATGTGTTAAGGTAAATAACCTAGGTCATGAAGGACCGCTACTAATGGTTTAAATCGGCTCTAAGAGTGAAACGGAAATAGCAGGATGAGCCTAAATACGACATCTTTCTTCCAGGAAGTTGAAACATTTATTGATACGATACATAAATTTATATTGAGTTTATAAGTTTGATTTTTTTTTCTTAGCTAATTCATATGTGTGGTCGATCCTAGAGAACAGAGTTCAGATGCTGGATGGTTATCAATCACCGGTTAGAATAACAGTACAAAGAATGATTTCACTTTTCTCATTTCCAGGTCTAGGTCTGGGCAACCCCACGATCGCGGTGCCCGGAGCTAGGTCTGGGTGGTATGAGGGAACATGTGTCTATTCCGAAGCATTCCAAAATTGAGTAATCGTTAATAACATTTAGAATGATTCATCTTTCAAGGACTTTCTCGACTTCTTACTATATTTCCGGAATTATCCAGTAATCTGTTTCTTATTAAAATACCCTATTTCTTTTCTTTCTTCTTTTTCTACCTCCTTCTTTTACCCTTCTACTTTCTTCTCTTTCTTTTCTATTTCTGAATGAAAGAAAACGGAGTCATGACTGAGAGTAGTCGCTATTGGCACGGTCAATAAGTTGTTTCGATGAGTTTTTCTTCGGGAGTCCGATATGGGATAATTAATAATAATAAGAAAGTTTATAGAAATTTACTTTATTGGAAAATAATCGGGATTTCAATTAGTAGGTGATGTTTCGTGATCGCCCTCGTTCAAAGAGAATTAATTGTAGCGACTCCCCTCTCTACATTAGCAGTTTGCTTTTCTTCGTTTACGTTTTCTTTCAACCCCTAACATTTAAATGAAATATTACAGTTTAACGATCCACAATTATGCTCCTTAGGCTAGAGAAAATCCGTTATGGGACAACGGTATATTGTACAAAAATACAGAATCCTTATGTTTACTGCAGAAATCAGTACGGAGAATACGTTATCCATATGTTACATGCGCACTGTCCCCTTTTCCCACTTAGAGTTACTTTCCTCAGCGTACCAGACGCAAGCTGTTTACTATTGCTTCACCGTGTCTCAGCTACAATCCTTGAAAGACGCGGGCAACCAGTTGGGAATAACTGATTTAAAAAAACGTACTTACCGTTTCCGAACAAAGGAAACTACGAATTCCACATTCTGACCGTTTGTACTTCTTGTATATTTGTTTATCATACACAATATTTACTAGACCGATACATCTGTCATAATCATAGTGCTTCCTTCAAAGTAGTGCCAGGGTAACTTAGTGATAGAGCGCTTACTTCTTGTGCGGGACGGACCTCGTTGGATCCCACACTATAAAAGTTGGTGGTGGATACCATCGTACACGTGAGGTTTCTCTGGATTATCCTGTTTTCTCCTACATTCTCATTTCACGAATTATTTCTCAATAATTATCTATTATCTGTCTATTATTGGATCGTATTTGAGGTTAGAATCCCTTTGCTAGCAAAGTTATATGAAACATAGAGCTACGGATTAACATGAGAACCGAACCACTTGCGTTCCCGCCGGGAATTGGAGCCGGGACTCCTATGCCAAAGTCGCGTACACTACCTACATAGCCATTAGTGATCTCCTTGTCTTCATTAGTCTAGAAGGCATAACATTTAAACGTTATGGATTTCATATAATTTCAGTTATTCCACGATAGGAAATTCTGTACTGAAGCGAAGTATTTGTAGATCAATCAAATACGTGTATGTTTCCTTTTCTGAATTCTTAGGATGTTCTTGTAACTTGGACCACCTTCTATAGCTTTTGTTAGTTGAAATATCGTATTTAGTTGTAGCTAATTTGTCTCAATCAAAGGTTCATAACATATTCCGGGAATTCCTCAATTTTCTTGGGGTAACCCTTGCGCCGCCCCGGTACCACATCGAGTTGTGCATTAATGGAAACTACGACTAAAAATAATAGACAATCCCTTTCCCGCGACTTCAATCCGACATTTTGTTTTCGAGTTGTTTGCTTGTGTTTTTCATTTTTCCGACAGATTTTCGGCTGATTATAGCGCCGAAAGGAAGCATTTGTGCACGGAAGTTGGTCTATACTTTTGGTCTTATCTTGGTGTCAGGAATTAGCTTCCAGACGTTGTTGGTGTTGTTTTGAAATGCCATGTATTTTTCTATCCTGTTTCTGATTAGCTCCTGTCTGTCAATCACCTCCCAGTATTCAAAAACGAACCAAAAGTGAACTAAATTCATTTAATCACCTTCTCCCTATGATTTCTTGTTTATGGTACTCTGGCATATTCACAGAGATGGCCAATATTAATTGAAATATCTGGGTAAAATGCTAGTAGAGGAATTCCCTCTTTAGTGCACAAATTCCCTCCTTGCCTCTTACCGACATTTTAGGTGAAATGAGATTAAGCGACATGGGAATTCCCATCTCGCCTAAATGGCTGACATTCTTATCTTGGAAACACAAATGGCTGATAATACGAGGGCAAGTCAAGAAAGACTTGGGCTGATTTTTTTCCCGGGAGTTCTGTTAACGCTGGAGCTTCATAGTTTGGCATACAAGTAGGGTGGGTCTTGCTGTGCATATATATAAAATGTTGTTAAGGAATCATTGCATGTTTGGTAACCACGACTTTTTATTGCAGATGATGTTCTGCGCCGCCTCTAGAACTCGCCTGTAGAAGAAATGGAGTCATTACGAGATGAACAATTTGCAGCTATACGGTTCTGCTATCGCCTGGGGAAAAGTGCAACAGAAACTCTAGGAATGTTGAGAGCAGCCTACAAAGATGACGCTCTGCCACGAAGTACCGTGTTCTGGTGGTTCAAAGAGTTTAAAGAGGGCCGAATGACAATCACGAAAGCTGGTGGACCAGGTGTATCAGCGTCAGCTGTTACTGAAGTGAACATTAACACGGCAGCAGTCATTGTTAGAGAAGATTGCCGCATCAGTATCAACGATCTGGCAGCCGCACTACGCATATCTCATGGCAGTGCCTTCAAAATTTTGCATGACCACCTCTACATGAGCCGAGTGTGTGCGCGATGGATTCCGCGACTCCTGACACCAGAGCAGAAGGCCGTTCGAGTGGAGACTTGCAGGGAGCTGTTGCAAAGGTTTGAGGATGGTGGAGACGCCTACCGCACCGTGCGACTTTTTTCTATTCCCTGCCCTAAAATCCAGACTGCGTGGACGCCGCTTCTCCGATAATTCCGAAGTTCTGAAGGCATCGGAGGCAGTTTTGAAGGACCTCTCAAAGAATGGCCTGCGACACGTGTTTGAGGACTGGAAGACTCGAATGAAAAAGTGCATTCAAATGGGCGGGGACTACTTTGAAAAGGATCATGTGCCTGTTGCTGAGTAATAATAAATTGCCTAGAAAAAAATCAGTCCAAGTCTTTCTTGACTAGCCCTCGTATTACGGTGAATCTCAGAAATCAGAATACAAAGCAGAAACTGGATCTAACTGGCTCTAGAAAGCTTTTGTAAAGATATATATATATATATATATATATATATATATATATATATATATATATATATATATATATATATATATATATATATATATATACAGGGTGTCACCTACCTTTGCGACCTCAAATATTTCCGAAATAATAACCAAAAATATGATAAATTTAGTTACGTAAGAATGCACACATGTCAAAGGCCTATAAAATTCTGTAAATAACAAGTGCCCTAAGGGTCCCATCATAGGGCCATAGGGACAACTTGAAAATTTCAAATCGAAACCCCCTATTTTAATTGTTGGTTCTTATTTTCAGATCAAAAATAAGCAACGTTTACTTGAAATACTTTTTCGTTATCGTACTAGATGTCGCTGTAATCGCATAAAAATGAATATCATCGTATGAACGTCCCCCAACTCTGCGATCTAGAATAATTCGAAATGACATAAATGTGACAAATCTAGTTACGGAACAATGTACCCATGTCAGAGGTCTATAAAATTCTCTGAACAACAAGTGCCCCCAGGGATCCCATCATAGGTCCCCGGGAGCCAACTTGAATATTTTAAATGGAAACCCGCTATATTTATTGCAAATTCTGATTCTGCGATCGAAAATAAACAACTTTCACTTGAAGCACTTTTTCGTTATTCTACTACACGGAGATGTAATATATAGAAAAAATAATTGTAGTCAGGTACGTTACCTACGGCTGATCATAAACTAAATACCTCGATAAATACGTTTGCAATTTAAGTACGTATCCAATCATTTTAAAAGATCTATTCAACTGACATAAAATGATGTTGCCTTCATCTTCACAAAATTCCAAATAGAAATCCTCCACATTAATACAAATTGGGATACTGCGACCGAAAATACGCAACTTTTAGTTTAAATATTTTTCGTTGTCCTCCTATATAACATAAATCGCAAAATACTACTACTACTACTACTACTACTACTACTACTACTACTACTACTAATAATAATAATAATAATAATATCATCGTACATCACTTGACAAATGTAAAGCTGGTTCAAGAACTGGCCATGCTGTGTGAAGTTGGTGCTAAGACTTGCAAACAAATAAAGTTAGAACACGTTTGTAATAATATTCTTCAAGAACAGATTTTTTGTGTGAGCTTGTGGACACTATGAAAGTTAATTAACTCTAGCTCTCCGTTGGAATATAAAGTTTCAATTAATAATCGGACATAGTGTCAAAAGAGAATTAAATTATTCATTTTTGTCATGTTTATGTAGATATGTATAATGACGATTTGATCTGAATATAGACCATGTGATTTTACCTGAGAGATAAAAGTGAAAGTGAATACGTAAAGTTGATTGGCCGATTTATGAAAGTTTAAAAGGACACCATCATTTTGTTCTTATGATTATGTAGATGTGCATAATTACTATCTGACTTGAAACTACATGTCATTTCATCTGAGAAGTGAAAGTAAATATGAACATGTAAAGTTGATCGATAGATCTAAGGGAACAAATGCGCTCTTATAAGTTTAGTGGAACAAATAACATTTGACCAGAAGGCACATGTCACTCCTATGTCATGTTTTGTAAATACTTATGGCTGATTGTAAATTACGGTCCAGCAATGTTCTGTAGAAGCCATTAGATATTGGTAGTAGTAAGCACTATTACAGAGAACCTCTGAACACTCAAGCTGTATTTCAACTGGTTTGTATAAGAGCTTTCAAAGTAAAGTTTTAACGCTCTCGATGATACGAGGATGAGGCAATCACCAAAGGTCATGTGCTGAGGTAAGGGTAATATTTAACGAAAAAAAAAATCGCGTTGCACACAATCTTCGAGATCTACTGTCGAGTGCATCGCGTCGAGGAAACGGTAACGATAAAGGATTGTAATATTCATGGTCGACCGAAGTCGGCGATAAACAACTTGATATTGCAGTCATTTGTTGAAAATACTCAACTTATCATTCATAAAGCTGCTGAACAACATGACATTAATCAAATGTCTGCGAAAAGAATGTTGAAGAAAATCAAGTTCTACCCATGCAAAATTCATCTGATACACCAGCGGAATGAAGATGTCTTCGACCGCCATGTAGAATTTTGTTTAGATATGATGAAACAAATTAAGGATAATCCTACTTTTCTTACCAGCACTGTGTTCTCTGATGAAGGCACGTTCCACCTACCCGGTTACATTAACAGACATAATTGGAGGTTTTGATTTGACAGCAATCTCATTGGTCCTTCCAAACACTCTACATCCTGAAAAGTTGAATATCGGGGCGGGAGTGCTAATATACAATAATTGGTCCTTTCTTTTTATTAATAACAATTTGACTTCTGAACTGTGTGGGGAGGTGCTTCGAAATCAAGTAGTTCCAGCAATGAGAGACACTGCAGAAGGTAACTCAGCAAGATGTACAGGACCGCACAATACTGTAAATACGCGGCGATTTCTTAACACAGAATTTCCTAAATAACGAATTGGGAAAAGAGGTGGCCCGCTCGTTTTTTGTTCCTCTGATTTATCGCAACTAGACTACTTTTTCTGAGTTTATCTAAAAATCCGAGTTTATCAAACAATGCCAACCACTTTGAACAATCTTCGCCAAAGGGTTATTGATGAAGTTGCACTTATTGGACTGGACATCATTAGAAATTCAGTATTTGTGTTTTACCATCGAATTACTCACTGCCAGACCAAGAAAGATGTGCAGTTTGAGCGCATGTTGTGAAACATCAGTTACACTTTGTTCATCTGCCAATTTTAGACAAGCAAGTCGTGAGAGGCAAGGGGAATCATGACAATCAAGTTCTTCGAAAAAAAAAGAAAAAAAAAACGGGAAGGCACTACGTGGCTTGTAAAGCTGATGTATAGTTTCGCATTCCGTAACTAGGGTAACAGTAAATCTAAATAGCAGGATACGAAGACAGGACAACCTTTTTTTATTCTGTACTTTCACGTGAAACAGAATTTTCAACGAAGTTAGGGTTATGTTAAATCTACGTGTTTCAGTCACCTCTCCTTAACAATTTAATTGAACTTTGAGAACGCATTTAAGAAGTAGATGGATCTTCTAACTCTGGGATGTAAAAAAGAGTGTGCCAAGAATTAGACTATCAAACTGATGTATGTTGAATTACAAACGGCACTCATCTTGAGCAACTTTGAAAGGAACAAAACACGCTTGTGTTTATAAACAAAAAATAATTCTGAGTTTCTTCTTATTTAAAATAAGCTGCGTGTTTTTGAAACTAAATAAACGTGAGTTATTAACCTTTGAAATCGGAAGATTATTTACAATAGCCCTGTATATCAATTAAGTTTGTTTGCGCTTTATCCAAGTTTTGTAAATTTGTTCTCCTGTGAAATCTCCTTTGTCATTTGTGCTTTTACGTACTATTGTGAAATAATGATCTTACTTTATTTAATCTGTCCGTGTGAGGTGATATTTAACAAACATATTGGTCTACTTGAACTTTACAATTCTAAAAAAGATGTTTCTTGCTGCAAAACACAAAAACATTCCGTTCCATATCGAAATGGTCTACCATGGTCGCATTGAAATTTAAATGAAAGCAATTTTGTTTTATGCTAAGCCTTTTTAAAATATTGGTCACGTATTTTGCGCTTTTTAATTGCACGTGTATTTCTCGTGATATTTAGTTTATTATCAATCCCAGATACTTTATGATGATTTCTTTTTTGTGATTACAGTGCTATCTATTAGAATAACGAAAAGTACTTCAAGTAAAATTTGCGTATTTTTGATCGCAAAATTCGAATGTGCAACAAGTATAGGGAGTTCCCATTTAAAACTTTCAAGTTGGCCCATGGGGCCCTATGATGGGACCCCTGGGGAACTTGTTGTTTACAGAATTTTATAGGCCCCTGACATGTGCACATATCTACGGAACTAGATTTCTCACATTTTTTGTTATTTCGGAAATATTTGAGGTCGCAAAGTTAGGTGACGTACCTACGATGAAATTAATTTATTTTGCGATTACAGCGCCATCTATTAGAATAACGAAAAAACGAAAAAGTGCTTCAAGTAAAAGTTGCTTAGTTTTGATCGCAAAATCAGAATCTGCTATAATTTTAGTTGTTTTCCATTTAAAATTTTCAAGTTCGCCCCTGGGGTTTTATGATGGGACCGTTGGGTGCACTTGTTGTTTACAGAATTTTTAGGCCACTGGCATGGGTACATCCCTGCGTAACTAAATTTGTCATTTTTTTGCCATTTCGGAAATATTTCAGGTCGCAAAATTAGGTGACACACTCTGTATATATACTTGTGTATCCCTCCCTCAATATCTCCACCTTGCCGCGGTGGGCTTGCGTGCTCTAATGACCCCAAGAGCTATGCTAGAGATAGCTTCTCTATCAGAGGGCTTCCGATGCCGGGCAGGTTTTTAGGGGTAGGAGTCAGACGAAGAGAGAGATTATGGTACTGCGCAGCAGCTCTACCATTACAACACTGAGGCTGAAGATGAGAGATATCGGCAAGGCTCAGATGTGGACAAAAACAGCCAGGGACAGAATTTCCTCTATGGCTGTTTCACTGCGAGGTGGAAGGACTTGGGACACTACCATTTTACTCAATCCCTAGAAAACAACATGGAAACAGAAATAAGAAAATGTACGACACTAGGGAATTAGGGAATACGACACTACTGTTTCACAGAGGGTCGTCCTCGACAGTGGAGGGAAACAAAGCAATGCGTCGTAATCAAACGAAACCCCTACAGTATAGAAACCTTGAATGTGCGATCGCTATTACAGTGTGGAAAACTGGAAAAGCTGAAGAAAGAAATAGAACGCAGCATGAAGATAGATATCTTGGGAATCAGTGAAGTTAGGTGGCCTGATGGAGGAGACATGTGAAGCGGGGACATCAGAATGATTTATTTAGGAGCTGTAAACAGTACAGCAGGAGTCGATTTTGTCTTCAATAAAAAGATAGGACAGAAAGTTATAGGCAGCTGGGGATACAATGAAAGGATAGTAATGTTCAAGATAGCAACCGAACCGAGAAATCTGACGATAATTCAAGTATATATACCTACATCAAGCTGCTTAGATTAGGAAATAGAAGAAACCTATGAGCAAACAGAAGAAGTATTGATGAAAGTTCAAGATCAAGACAATTTAATCATCATGAGAGTAGTCGGTGAAGGCAAAGAAGGGAATGTAACTGGGAATTTCGGCCTAGGAGAAAGGAATGCGAGAGTTACACGATTAGTTGTGTTCTGCAAAAGCCATAATTTGACTGTAACGAACACTCTCTTCGAACAACCACTAAGAAGAAGATATATATGGACAAGACCAGTAGACAAAGAAATATACCAAATAGACTACATACTTGTCCGACAAGCATTTAGAAATCGAGTGAAGAACAGTAAGAATTACCCAGAAGCATACGTTGACTCAGACCATAATTTAGTTTTGATGAAGAGCGAACTCCGACTAGAGTAAAAAAGAGTGGTAGCACAAAAAGAAAAGATGGAACAGAATCAAGCTAAGAAGAGATGAAAACATGAAAAGGGAATTTGCAAATGCGACAGACAAAGAGACGTCTACGGTAGCTTTAGCAGGTGATGATATCCACTCGAAATGGGAAACCATGAAAACAGGGATTACAAAAGCTGCCGACGAGCACATAGGAAGAGAAACGAGAACCCATATATATTCTGGATAGCAGCATATATATTGGAAATAATGGACCACAGAAGACAGTTCAAGATAACAAAGAAGATGAATACAGAAGGTGCAGAAATCACATCAACAGAAAAGTAAAAAAAGGAAAAAGAAAAAAAGGCAAAAGAAAACTGGATGAACAACTTGTGCAAAGAAATTGAAGAAACTATAGTTAAAGGCAATATAGAAACGACCTATAGAAAGGTTAGAAAACAGAAAAAGAAAGGCAAAGACATCATCATAGACAAGGACGGGACAATGCTAATAGAAGAGGAGCAGATAAGATGGAAGGAATAGATTGAAGAACTCTACAAACGAGAGAGTGTGAACGAACAAGAGATAGAGAAGGAAGAAGACGTCGATGAAAATGAATTACGGCCATCAATTTTACAGTGCGAATTTGACAATGCTTTGGAGAAAATGAAATGATAAAGCCCTAAGAATAGATCAAATACCAACAGAAGTGATTAAGAATCTCAGAATAGCAACAAAGAAGAAACGATTTAATCTTATTAGTGAAATGTACATCTCGGGAAAAATACCAAGAGATTTCGTTGCACGTTCGAAAACGATTTATTAAGATCCTGGTATAGAGCGTGGCGCTTTACGGATCAGAGACGTGGACATTGAGAAAAGCTGAAATATCTAAGCTGGAAGCATTTGAAATGTGGTGTTGGCGCAGAATGCTGCGCATATCATGGACCGAAAGAAAAAAGCATGAATATGTACTAAAGGAAGCTAATGAAGGACGACAGATCATACTAGGGATGGCCAGATCCGGATATTTTTGGATCCGGATATCCGGATCCACTTGGGTCCGGATATCCGGACACTGGATCCGGATCCGAGATTTCAGATCTTGGATCCGGATCCGAAATTTCGGATCTTGGATCCAGACCTGAAAAACCGGATCTTGGATCCGGATTCGAAACTCCGTGTCAGAAAATTCGGGTGTTCCGAATCAGCAAAATTTTCGAAATTATTGACAAAGTGATTTTCATTCCTATGCTTAAAATAAGATTTTAAGACACTTTTGGTATCTGATCGTGTGACAGCCTTGCGTTCTCTTCATTCTGTTGATATTTGGTTTTCGTGCCTTAATATGTCACAATTACTCCAAATTTGATTGAGTAAAACTGTCGACTTAGGTGAGAGCAATCTCATTGTCAGATTCGATTCTAGTAGAAATACTTGACCGAAAAGGTAGTAAATCTTTTTTAAAGCGGTCGTCCTGATGGAAATTTGTCCTTTGTTTTCTGTAACACTAGTCAAATGCTGGGATGAAACCTTAATCTCAAGCCCAAGCTTCTTCATTAGACTCAGGCTGCTTAATTTTCTAATTCTTTTTGAGTTATTGTGGTCACTGAATGAGGCCATTCCTAGTCGTGATGGGCTAGGCCATTGCTAATAGAACAGCCCATAAAATATAGATCAAATCAAATTAAGGAGCAACTTCCTTTTCTTGCTCTTGATGAGATTTTTTTCTTTCTTGAAAAATACGTTTCTCTGTCACCGTACCACTCCAGTTAGAATTAAGAATTGTAGTAGAGATGAAGTTCTAAATGGCAATTGATGTATCAAAATCAATGTATTAATGTACTGTATGTGTATACAAAATACCATATGGAGCCTCGAGCAGTAACACGTATCTTTGTAATTAGTAATCCACTACTATTAACTCTGCATAGGTTGTATAAGGAGCTATATCATTCATGTAAACACATAGACGGATGCAGGGGGAGGGCGAAAAGTCGTTCGCCTCTACCCAGCGCCACCATTAACAGTGTACTTTAGTAGTAATTTGTGGCAATTTCAGATCATCTAAGTAATTTTTCACTGCTAGCATCTCCAACCGCCCCCTAAGAATCCATCCGCCCCCTCCAGGAGTCCGTTCTGGATTCGGCCCTGCGCAAACATAATATACAACTCATTCAAGAGTACATTTTGGTAGCTTTTTAAAATTTTTATCTTAAAGGATTGTCATTTCTTGTGGCTACTTATGCAATTTTGTCCACAGGCATACATGCAATTTCCAGTCATTACGCAAATACATTTATGTACTTAATAGACCTCGGCTAGTTGGGGGCTTCGCCACTAGACCCCGTTACTAGGGCCTCGCACCACTAAAGCAGCCTCTAATCATAATCAATTTAAAAAGAAATGTCTGGGGATTTGCCCTTAGACCCTCTGATATCTCATTTGATCGGCCTATGACCTCGTACCTCGTAAACCTACAACCATACCGAATCTCAGTTCAAATATCAAATTGTATGTAATAACATTCCGGTATCCCGAGACATACCGAATTTCAGTGCGAGTACATGGGGGCTTTCCCCCCAGCCCACACATTTGCTCGGTCTACGGCCTCCCACATCATACGCCTGCAAACATAACGAATTTTTAAGGGAGCGCGGTGGCTCAGTGGTAGAGCGTTCACCTCCGGTGCTTGGGGTCCCTGGTTCGATCCCAGCTCGCGCCGTGTGGACTTTGTGGTGGACAAACATCGTGCTCGTGGGTTTTCTCGGGGTTTTCCCGTTTCCTCCCACTTTCTTCATTTCATTTATTTCTCATAATCACCGTCTCCTTTAGCCTAACCGGCATAAGCGTGGGACGTAAAACTCAAAGATTTCATTTCATAACGAATTTTTGTTCAAATAACAAGTTTCATTTCTCTAACATTCCAGGATTCCGAGATATAAAAGTCTTTTCTCCCCGCCCCTTTTCTTCCCCTCTAAGACATACATCAAAAAACGCTTAAGTACATACCTAATTATTTCAAATGTAAAGTCCAAATACCAAATTCTATGCTCCTAACCTTCAGAGGTTCCCAGATATCGACATGTTATTATAATAATTACAATCTCCACCCTCTTTCCTTTCCATCTCTTCTCTTTTCCTTTTTACTAAAACGTCAAAAAACACTGAAACACATGTCAAATTATTTTCAATGAGAAATGCAAATACCAAATTTCAAGTCTCTAACCTTAAATGATTGAACATATCAATACAATAATTGTAATCCCCACTTAATTTTCTTCTCGCCTTTTTCTTCCCTTCTGGGCCACATATCAAAAAAACGTTGAAATACGTATCTAATTATTTTAAGTGAGAAGTCCAAATACCAAATTCCATGTTCTAACCCTTTAAGTTTCCAAGATATAGGCATATTATTATACTAATTGCAATAATTGCAATTACCACCCGTTCTTTTACTTTCTACATCTTCCCTGCCCCTTCTAATTTAATTATCAAAAAGCACTTAAACAAGTATCAAATTATTTTCAATGAGAAACCCAAATACCAAATTTGAAGTATCTAACGTCAAGAATCATCATTATTTTCCACCCCATTTCCCCCCTTCCTCGTCGAATTTCCCAAAGTCCTTCCTTAGTAGTATCCTACGTCACAAAGCCTATCCAAATTTCACGTTTGTAGCTTAAGCGATTTGGCCTGTACGGTGATCTGTCACTCACTCACTCAGGACTTTGCCCTTTTTATATAGAGATATTTAAAATTTTATGGGAAAGCCATGGATTTTGTCCTAAAGCCGCCAGTGTCTTAGAAATGTAATAGCTTTGCTATAAACTTTAAGCAATCAACTGACTGAACTGCGTCTATATGTTATGTAAAATGCCGCTTATGATATTTATTTTGCTCGTAATAAAAAATAGAAATAATGACGAAAATTCAAAGACATCCATGATTTTAGCGTAATGCTGCAGGAGTTCAGATCATTGAATTAATCATAAGAGCCGACTGTATAAGATAGACTACATTAATTTCCAATGTGGCACAAAGAAAATATGCAGCATTACTATGCAGTTTTTCAACGTTATAACTCATTCTGAAAATATTATCATAGGTCTCACAAACAATCGAATTTTAATCCTAACTCGATTAATATATAACAAAAGGCAGATCTATACAATTACTGACTTGAGATGAAAGTGGCATACTTGTAGTACGTTTAAAGATATACAAGACTAAATGATGGGGTGTGCGCAACAGTGGTCTAACCCCGAAAAATGTGAAAATGAGATTTTCATGTAATCTTTTGTCATTTAAATTGAATTGTCTTCCCACTGAGTTAGATAAAATTCACCTAGTCAATTTTATACATATGGATATTTTAGTTCTGGGTCTCAATCTAAGGCCTAAAATATTCAAATCAGGAGTCCGAATCTGAACTTCGAAATTTCGGGTGTGGATAGAGGAACCGAATATCCGGATTCAAGATACAAAACTTCGGATCCGGATCCAAGATCCGAAATTCCGGATCCGGATCCAAGATCCGAAATTCCGGATCCGGATCCAAGATCCGAAACTTCGGATCCGGATCCAAGATCCGAAATTTCGGATCCGGATACAACGAGATACTTTGTATCGTTTAATAATTACCTGTACCTTGGGCAGAAAGTGCTCATACTCAAGCACTATACTTGATATAATGTTAATTTAAAAATAACAAAAGAAGAATGTTTTTAATATATGTGAAGAAATATACATTATTGTATAATTCGTTGCTATGTAGTTGTTTATAGATACCTAGTCAATATGTATGTTTGCAAGACAGTTTGAGTGAAAATACGTTAAAAGAGTATCAACAAATAAACCATTTAATACCGATCATCGACTTGTAATTTCGATAGAAAAGGTGAGAATAATAGTGTATATAATTATTGAAGATATTTTTATGTGTAAACAATTACTACCACTCAAGATTTACTTATATCATTAGCCGAACCAGGTTGACGACTACCTTTGGTGAGTCGTTGTAAAATTTTTGGTTTACCTCACCCGGGATCTTTGTAAATTCTTATCCTGAAGTATAAAGTAAGGGTGAATTTACTTCTGTAATAAGGTTCATGACTACGAACTTTACTATACTTCGAAGTGGTAAAATAATCACAAGAAAAATGATGATCGGTGAGGCAATGGAGAAAGAAACTGGTGACAGTGGTAATGAAGAACAAAATACAGCTCCTGTTGTACCCGAAATGTTATCGTTAGAAGACAAAATCTTAATGGCTTTACAGAGACAAGAACAACGATTGGAACAAAGTTTAGCCCAGATGTCGGAAAATTTAAAGCAGACTTCCAGTAAACAGTATGAGGAATTAAAACAGACGATGGAGCGGAAATCCGAAGATTCCAGTAAACAGTACGAGGAATTAAGTAAACGATTGGAGCAGACATCCGAAGAAACGAAACAATCTATTATCCAGGCGGTGAGTGACATTACATCACAGTTCGATGAAAAGCTAGGAAGAGTATCTGAAGATTGCCAGGATAATTACAACCATACAATTCAAGAAGTCAACTGTGTAAAAAAGGATTTGGAAGTAATAGAATCTTCTATACGGCAACAAAAGATTCAGGTCACGGATAATTCTACCAAAATACGTGCGAATACTCAGTTGATATCTGCATTACAAGAGGAAATCAGGATGCTACAGATTAAGGACAATGCATACCACAACAACATGGTTAATGATCATTTGGAGTTCCCTTGTTCAGATCTCGCGTTCACCCGTAGCAGATCAACGTGGACCTCACATTATCTCATCTTCAAGTAACCCATCCGATGAGGACATTATTTTGGAAGAAATTCATCCAAGGAATACAGATGGGCGTAAAAGAGATGGTGGAACTACACATCATGCAGTAGGTAGGAATTGTCACTCAACACGAACACGGAAAGGTGAAAGAAAGGTAAAGTTAAGTGTAAAGATGAGTGAAATACGTGCTATGAGTAAGTTCAGTGGTAAATGTAACGAAAATGCTACCTCTTTCCTAGAAAAATTTCAGGATGAGTGCAATATAATGTGTATAGATAAATCGCAATATATGAAACTAATCCCTCATTTATTACTCCCACCATGTTCTTTATGGTTTAAAGCAGTACGAGATCACGTCAATACATATGATGAATTTAAAGCTGCGCTGATTGCAAATTACGAAAATGACTTTTTGCTTGCAAACAGAGATGCCACGATTAGAAATCAACCTTTCAATCCTCGTTTGCACAAATCTGTTGTTGACTTTGTTGTAAATACATATAACGAATTAAAAGTCGTAAATCCGTTGCAATCGGAATCTAGAGTAATTGCATCAATTCGAAATTTGTTACCGTTTAAACTACAACAGATCCTGTTTTCTACCCAGTGTATGAGTTTTAATCATTTATTAATACTTGTACAATGTTATGAAACTCAATACCACGCTCAGAATCATCAAGCGGGAGTAGGTAAAATTAAAAATAATTCAGATCACTTTGTACCTGTTCGTAATCTAAATATCCGTAATGCGAACGATAGGGAACACAACCTAAATCGAGTGAATTTAAGCAATCCGAACGAGCAAAATAGGCAAAGATATGTTGGAAATCCACCTAACCTAATTAATCGTGGCAATCCTTATGTTAGACCATATAACCAAAATAGATTTAAAAATAGACGTAATACATGGCGAAATTCAAGGAATACAGCAAACTATATGGATACACGTAATCGTAATTCAAGAGATGGCATTTCGCATCAAAATCAAGAGAATGACGCAATTCATGTACAAAATAGTGTGGGACATAATAACGATTGTGCAGTACAATGTACTTTATTAGAATCATATGCAAGTACGAATTTAAGCTGACTACAGTTGATGAAGTAAGGGTTAAACCCATATCAGCTATAGATTCTCATGAACATTTATCTTATTTTTATTCAATTTAATTTTCTTTAATTCTCATTAACCAATGATAATTTTCAAGTGATTTTAATTTTCTCTTGTTAATGTGAAGAATTATAATTCGATTTTATAATTGATTAAAGGCAAAGGTTATTTATATTATATGGATTTGTGTCGAGAATTTGTTGTCAAAGATTATGTTAAGAATAAGGTTCATTCTATTAAGCTATTTATCCGACGACTGTCTTTATGCGCTACTTTATATATTATCCGAATAAGATTCTTCTATATTCTGATGCCTTATGGATACAATGTATATTTTAAAACATCATCTAACGTAGTTACCATATAATGCGCGATGGAAAGATCAAATATTATTTTTCTTAACATCACCGTTTTAATAATGATTAAAATGCTAATCATTGTGATTTATGTTTTTAAAAGGTAATTTGCCTCTTACGATTTTGACTGCGCACCCTTCAGTAATTATATTATTAAGCGACGACGTTTTTATAATAAAAGATAAATGATAATGGAATAAAAGATTTATTATAAATGTATTTATATATATGAAGCTTAAGGAAGATATATATATATATATATATATATATATATATATATATATATATATATATATATATATACGAGGGGCGATCAAAATGTAAAGGACATAAGTAATGTAACATCATTATTGTAAACGGACCAGTGATTCTTAAATATAAAAGCTAAGCTCGCTTGTAACTTTTATATTCAGTCCCATCGTCGGGCGACATTTTTATACAACGAGATACTTTGTATCGTTTAATAATTACCTGTACCTTGGGCAGAAAGTGCTCATACTCAAGCACTATACTTGATATAATGTTAATTTAAAAATAACAAAAGAAGAATGTTTTTAATATATGTGAAGAAATATACATTATTGTATAATTCGTTGCTATGTAGTTGTTTATAGATACCTAGTCAATATGTATGTTTGCAAGACAGTTTGAGTGAAAATACGTTAAAAGAGTATCAACTAATAAACCATTTAATACCGATCATCGACTTGTAATTTCGATAGAAAAGGTGAGAATAATAGTGTATATAATTATTGAAGATATTTTTATGTGTAAACAATTACTACCACTCAAGATTTACTTATATCATTAGCCGAACCAGGTTGACGACTACCTTTGGTGAGTCGTTGTACGGATCCGAGATCCGGATATTATAGGATCCGGATATCCGAGATCCGGATCCGTCTGGCCATCCCTAGATCATACAGATAATAGAAAAAGAAGAAACGCCATTCTTATTCGGCACTCCGATTGGATTATCATGCTGATAGAGGGAAAGGCAGAGGGAAAACCAGGAAGAGGAAGAACAAGAATAGACTATCTAGATGTAGTTACGAAGAAGAGGCCTTATCAAAGTATAAAACAGCTCTCCCAAGCGAGAGAAAAAATTCCATGTTGCCCACCGACCTATGTTGAAGTGAACAAGAAGATATATATATATATATATATATATATATATATATATATATATATATATATATATATATATATATATATACTTTTCAGAGGTGATAACTTGCATAATGCACTTTTGCACTTTTCAAGTGAATATTTTCATTGTTTCTCATTCTACCGCAGAGAAACAAAGCCTATAGTATATTAAATATAAATCCTGTAGACCTTGGACAAATTGGCTTGAATGTGAGGTACCCAAAATTGTTCCCAAATAGGCTTAATATTAGGTTAAGTCCGGCTCTTGTTAGGACAATATAAAGCAAGGCCATCGAGAGATAAGTAAGAACAATTCACAGAGAATTAGCTTTGAAGGAGATGTTTCTGCAACAATGAAGGTCTGATTTCCTTAGACGATAAATAAACTGTTAGCAGTATTATTATTATTATTATTATTATTATTATTATTATTATTATTATTATTATTATTATTATTATTATTATTATAGACACGATGACTCAGTGGTAAAATTCTCATCTCTGTCGAAAGGGGTCCATGGTTCGATCCCAGATTATGCGAGTTTGTGATGAACAACAGTATGTCCGTGGAGTCTCTCAAAATTCCCCGTTTCCTCCCACATCCTCATCCCACCAAATATTTCATAATCGTTCATTTTCATTACCGATTCGTCTTTTGCAGCTTAAGTGGAATACCCATGGAATAGTATTTAGTTCGTTCAATAATGATTGGCACTTCCCCCTATAACTGGTGCCAAGTAGCAGTTTGAAATGTTCGTTGATGTATGCATTAAGATAGGCTATAGTACTATCAAACCCCACTAAATGGTTTTGTTTCTTTCCGTAGGTAGCACATTGTAGCAGCAGTTGTTCCAATTTGCCAGGACGCTGGTGGACAGCGAAAGGACAGCATGGAAGCAGACACACGTGGGCAACGGTGGACAGTGTGGTTTCTCTGGAGGGAAGGAGTGAATACTTCAGACATCCACAACAGATTATTAGCCGTATGTGGGGAGACAGCACTAAGTCGCAGATCCGTGTTTCGTTGGGTATCCTAATTCAAAGAAGGCAAAGACAGTGCTGCAAAAAACCAAAGCACTGGGCGTCCTGCAACTGCACGCAGACCAAGCAATGCCGCGCGAGTGAATGATTTGATAATGGGGCACAGAAGAATCACGTTTTATGAACTAGAGAAAGAAACAGGTCTATCACGGGGTTCGCTGTACACTATCATTCATGAGGATTTGAAGCTGCACAAGTAGTTTGCACAATGGGTGCCTCATGACTTCACCATTGCACAGAAACAAACGAGTATGGAGATTTACTAGCAGTTGATGCAACAGTTCAGTGAAAATCCGACCAAGTTCTTTGACCGTCGACGAAACTTGGTTCCTCTCTACGAGACTCCAGAAAAGAAACGCCAGTCCATGGAATGGAGGCATACTGAAAACCCTCGTCCCAAGAAGGCACGGATGGGACTATTCGTGCGGAAAGAAATGGCGACCGTTTTCTGGGATGCGGAAGGGATACTACTGGTGGAATGGCTCCCTCCCAATAGGTCCGTCGACATTGAGAGCCGCCGCCGACGCATCCAACAACGCCGACAAGAAAAATGGGGCCGTGGCATTCTTCTTCAACACGACAATGCACGGCCACACGTCAGTCACCAGACAATTACTACAGTGCATGAACTAGGGTCTAGTGTACTGCCGCATCCTCCGTATTTGCCGGATCTGGCTGCTAGCGACTATGCTTTATTCGACACAATGAAAGAGGGCATGAGAGGTAAAAAGTTCAACACAAATGATGAACTCCACGTATTTGTCCGCAGTGGCAGAGAGACACCCCCAAAGACTGGTTTGCTACACAAATAAGGAAGCTTCCAGAACGTTGGTAAAGGTGCATACACATTGCCGGGGAATACCTCTAAAATAAATTGTAATCGTTTGTTCAACAAATGGTTCCTGTAAAAAAAATGTTGTGCCAATCATTTCTGAGCGCCCCAAGTAAATTAAAGATATGTATATGGTTTTGACCTAAGAGCCGGGGTAAATGTGGGTCGCATGATATTTCACATGACGCATGATAGCTCCAGGAGTCCCGTGCCCATTATTGCCCATTGTAATTTTTATAAAGTGGGGGGACGCCACCGATATTTTCTGGAAGTGCTCCTGCCTAAGATAATTGTAGCTAGTGACACTAACATGAATTTATAACCTGAAAATATTAATAACACAAAACGCTTCTTGAACAACGCATCCCCAAATTGTATTCATTGCATTTTTGTTCGTAAGTTCGGTATTCTTTCCTTCTCTGAAGAACGATTTAAGTTTAATCACTCGTTAAGGTGTTTTGCGACGCGACGGTAAAAACGCTTTCGCATACTGCCATCTAAAGACAAAAATTGAAAATACGTGAATTCTTCCGTGAATAATGTAATCACTAAGTTCTAAATAAAGCCTGTAGATGGCACAAGTATACAAATGCCAACCAGAATCAGCTTCATTTTCTTACCAATTGCATGAACTCACCGTGGGGACGCGGCACTAGACCTAAAAGGTACAAAACCTAAGAATCATTTCACGACACAAGTCCTAAAAGTCACTAGTCCTAAACGGCATAAGACCTAAAAATCATTTCGCGGCACAAGTCCTACACGGCATAACACCTAAATGGCACAAGAGCTAAAAATCATTTTGCTTCACAAGTCCTAAACAGCACAAAACCTAAACGGCACCGGACCTAAAAATCTCTTGTGGCTACCATCGCATTCATACCAAGAATACTGTCAATTAGTTAGTCAAAGTTTTAGATATACTGTTTCAACGGCAACTTTCCAAAATTTGTGTGAATGCATATCAATACAGGACGTGTTAGCCTATGTGTTCCCATGGAAGTATCAATATTTGATTGATTTTTAGTTAATTTTTTTATGAACACTGTCATAAAGGGCTGTACTGTGATAAAGTAAAATATATCAGGTACTAAAAGATAAGTTGTGGCTGCCGTAGCTCAGATGGTAACAAGACTGACTTAAAGGCAAGAGAAACGGGTTCAAATCTGGGTCTAAACTAAAAATCTTGTGGTGCAGTGCACCCACAACATTATTTGTGTGGGTGCCGGAGCCCCGGAGCACTCACGTAGTCGGGGCGCATGTACTGTTTCATATTACAGAATCAGATTCTAGCTTAGTTCTTACAGGTAATTTGTATACAAACATATTCTATCGTTCTGAAATTAAAAAAAAATAAATAAAGTCTATTGTTCTATTTTAGTGTTTGTATGGTAGCATTTATATGGTGAAAAAATATTAACTACCTATCAAATGTTAAAATAATTAGAAGAACCTACTAATCATCCACTTTGTACTCTAATTTGCTTAACTGGACGAACTTAGAACTAAAGAAAAAAGTTTTCTGCTCAAATCTCATAAGCAGTGGGAAATTTTAATATTATATAAATTGACTCTTCTTTCCTCTTAGAAATGAAATTTTCAAGACGCTGATACATATAATTTTATTACTTTTAGTTAAAAGTTGAAATACTGAGTTTCACGCAACTACCTTAAGCAAATCATTGTTTATAAATATTTTTGAATAAGTAATGGAGAATTCGCACATTAAAGAAAGTGCACCCTTTGTTCTTTTTCTCTTATGTGTTGAATTTTCAGCCTTTTTTGTTTGTTTTACAGTGGAAAGTTTATATGCCAAATTTCATTTTACTAGCTTCAGAGATTTGCGAAATACACTACTCTTTTAAAAAAAAATCTTACACCATACGATACGTATTTCCAAAAATTCTTTCTTATATTGTGCTTTCGTTAGAAAATGATTTTTTAAATTAAAATTTAACGACTCTATTTATAGTAGTATTTCCAGAAAGTCACTTATCTTAACTCTTTTATAAAAGAGTACATAAGATAAACCCAGAGTCAAACAAATGGACTTCCATGAATAGTTTCTGATTTCTTATGACTAACTTATTCGTAAATTTCCCACAAGCTGTAGTTTTAAATTCACGCACTGTCAAGACGCAGGTTTCAAAAAGGTAACAAACTGAAAATATAATATTATATAATAATAATATATGTATTTATGTACACTCATGTCCAAAATTATTGTCGCATGTCTATAAATATGTTGTTCTAAGAATACAATTTGATAACGAATTCGCCAGGTATTTCTTATAATGTTAGTATGTGTATAATGGGCAAAGACAATGTATGTGACAAATTTCATGTCAAAAGAGCAGTAAATAAGAACAATAAAACGAAAATAATATTTTCTTGTCCATTTATCAACATTTTATTTTACTCATTCTAATTTTCATATTTATAATTTTTTTCCTATGAAATTTACCACAAATATACATTTCCCGATTATACACATAATATCAGTATTAAAAGTATCTTGCAAAATCATTATCAAATTATATTCTTACAAGAAGACACTTATAGATATGCGACAATAATTTTGGACATCAGTATACATGTGTAATATGTATATATTTAGTGTCTGATCGAAGCTTACATAATTTTGAATTGTTTTTGCTTTTAATATGAGAAAAGCTTGCTCCCTGGAAGACTTTGCAAGCTACATCCCTAAATGACTATGTATTGGTTTCTTCAAACGTCATGTCACGCCCCTCACTACGAAATCCTGGCTAAACGAACGAATATATGTTGGCAGTAAAATAGTTTGGAATGATCGAGTCCCTGGTGTGATGACCACAGTAATTGATGTAACGAATCCCCCCCCCCTTCACGAAATCCTGGCTACATGCCTGCCTTATTTATTGATTTTTCTTGCTTATACATATCAACTCTATCAAATCACACTGCTAAATATAGTAACTGTCCGCGTTCTTAGTGTATATAATCGGTATTTAATGTTCACTTGTGAAATATCTAGTGGGCTTTCGTCCTAATTAAGCAAACTTTGGTGGGATTTTATCCTATCTTTGGAAAGTGAAAGTGGGAACTCTTCTCTTTCCCACTATATATATCTCTTAATAATATACACTCCACAGTGTATATATATATGTTGTAATTCTGAATGCTTGCCTGGTTTCAGAAAAGTCTGGTAAAATATGCTGTTTAAACATTTTTATTATTTTTTTTTTTAGAAATTTGTTATGGGATTCTTGTATCTCCATTTCAAAGAAACGAATTTCTTAACCAATTACATAATTAATTCTTAGAATGAAGTATGTTATATAATGTAATTCATGTATAACTGCAGAGCAGATAACGATAATAATAATTTTAGGAGTAGAAATGTAGCTGTTACCGTTGGAATTAGCTACGTTCGTAACATTATTGCCAATTAGTTACTGCATCGTCGCAATTTCGAATGATGGAGGCAAATTTCAGAACTAAGGCAAGTGAATGAAAAAGGCACAAGTCCTAAATGGCATAAGATCTAAAAATCTTTTAAATGCAAAGTCTAGATACTAAATTTCACATCTCTAACCTTAAAGGATTCTAAAGGTTTCTATTATATTAATTTGAAATCTTGAAAGGTTATTAAAAGAACAGAAAAAATTAAAATAAATATAGTATAAATTACAAAAGTTCATTGGAAACTCCAGACGTACAGAAGTATAAATATAAATAGTAGCATGTGGGAATAAATTTTGAATCACATAATACACATTTATTGTTAAATATGACAATGTTGTAAAAACATGATAATGTACCATATACGATGCTATTTCAGTAACCATGGAGCAGATAAAGCAAAGGTAAAGATGCTAACGTAAAGTTGTGGATTGCTTTAAGAGATTTCCTGATGCTACAAATTGCCGCACTTTCTGCAGAAAGAAGTTTTTCGAAAGCAAACACTCTACGACCTTGCAATATTACATATTGGAAATAACGTCTCTTCGTCGCTAGATTATAACTTGATATATTTTCTGCTACTAAAGCATGGAAAGTTTAACTGTAAAAGGCATTTTATATATTTTTAGAAATTTCTTGTAAAAATTATTGTTTGACTGAAACTCGGATATAAGGGAAAGCAAAAGTACAAATTTTAATGCAAATTTGTTCTAAAGTAAACAACTTTTGTTACATGTAAACTTACTAACTTCATTGTCATAATTTCCTTTATTTCTTGGGATATTTTTGTAATACTTTTTTCAAATATAGTGTCTAGACCTACCTAATATTTGTAAATATTCTCTACTTTCAGGTGTGCTAGTAATTGAAATAAGTGTATGCGTTGCACCTCATATTATCTGAACTAAACTACTATTTTATTTTCAACTATACTTAATTTATTTTTTGCATAATCAGTTTACTTTGCATAACATAGTTATTTTGAAACAAATAACAAATGTTGTGCTAGTAGAGACTGGCAGTTTTATTTTCTACCATACCAAAATTGTAAACAATGAAAAGGTAAATAATTTATCTACTTTGTTTTCAGTACAGTGTGTATTCAAGTAAGCTATGGCTGAACTTTAGTTTCATTATAGAAAAAATAAATATATTAAAGTATTAATATTATATTAATAATTACTATTATATATTAGTAGTAAGTTAGATTTACGTTAGATAATTTATTTTACTTAAGCGTTTGGTGAATAAGGTAATTCAAAACACTGGATTGAAGGCCTTTCATAGGTGTATATTGGAACAAGTATTAGTCTATAAAGTGTAATTTTAAGGTGTTATTTTTCACGTTAGTTATTAGATGAAGTAGCTGTGAGTTGATATTGAATTTCAAGTATTTTTCCTTAAAAAATCTGGGAGAGTCTCCCAGTCACTCACTTTTGCTTAGGGATATTCCACACTTTCAATCCATTCCCTGCCTGGTGTGAGAGGCGCCAACATTCAATCTTGTACACATACCATTTGGCTCTTAGGCTGGCGCTGGAACCTGAAAATATTTTATTTACTCTTCGGCTATTACACTATCCTATATTTTACCAGATAGTCCAATAAATCAAAATTATCTGGTTATAAGATTACTATATTATCTCAGTTATGTGACGTTAAACAGAAAAGAAAAATGATCTTGAAAATAATCTAAAGTTCGCCAAAGAAGAAAAATTTTTAATCTTTAGTAATAACTTTACTTGTTTTACTTGTAAGTTTATTCATTTGTTTTACTCTCACTTTCGCATTTAGGTATTCCTATACAATTATTATGTACATCATGTCACACGTTTAGTATTGTTTGACACCTTAGTATTCCTTAAGTATAACCATATTTATATTCATGTACTCATAAATATTGAATATGTTGTATATGTATGTGCTTTGTCTTAAATAATATTAAAATATTATTTACATGTATAATATTTTGCAAAATATTTTCGTATGCTAACACGTGGGGACATTTTCAGATAAATTTTTCGTTTGTAATATCAATGATAATGACAGTAATCTCAAGTACAGTCACAAAAGAAAGTATTCTTCAGTTGACAAAATTCTTTTCTTAATAACTCAACAATAAATTAACCTATTACAATACCGACTTTGGCAAGTTATCAATACCGACTTTGGCAACTATCCTATGAATAACAACAAAAGGATTCAAATTAATTCATTTGTGCCCGAGTTATTGGCAAAAGAAAATTGTCAACTGTCAAATACTTTCTTTTCCGTGTGTACAACTCTTTTCGGTCAAAATTTGGCATTGAAGAACTGAATTTTCAGTATAAACTATAAAATATTCAAAACGTAATTTGATATTTTTGTTTTATTTATTTATTATTACATTGTAAAGTAACACACCATGTCTATCTCAAATTCTATACAATATTTCCTTAGAGTTGCAATTATATTTTCAGTCGTTGCAAAATGAAGATAATTTTCTGAGGTTCGTAAATTCCGATTATATACGTGAATGCTACAAAATGTTTAAGTTATAAATGAATTTTGTTGCTGATTTGTAGTTCAGTCAGAAAAAGAGTTTTTTTTCCACTTATGTAGTTACTTCAAAATTTAAAATATTTTATAATTTGAAGCCCGCTGTTGTTACTCTGAAGCTTCCTTAGTAAATCGTTGGTGTGATTTTAGAGCTTCCATATGAATAGGTTAAGGAATATTACAAAGAAAATAGAATATTTATTGGAGATATATTTTATAATATATTTATGTCATACATTGTATTGCACGAGTATTTGTTTTATTATGAGAATATGAATACTTGGGACTTAAGTTATTCTGGTAATGTAATGCAAATAACTCTTCACGGAAAACCAACCAGTCGATGTGTACATTGTCCATCGTTTCCAGCATAGACATTATCTTCATCTTCAGGACAAATATGAGGAGACCAGACAGAGCTGGGATAGACATTGCCGTTAATGATTGGTGGATAGATTGCTAATCAAATCTTGGCCAAAGTGCTTCTTATACTGTTCTTAGCCAATCCCAATTTGTCTGCTTGGTAATGTTTTACCTACTTTGCTAAATTACATGGAACAAAAACAATTCACAAACTTCCTGTGAATATCAGAGGTATCAATTGCCTGGACCTGAATATGATAAAGATTACATTGGAAGGCCCACCATTGCAGTTCGCTGCAAGAAACATGCCAACTACCTAAAACTTTTTTCCAAGTAAACTAATTGAGCATACTACAAAGACAAAGGCATTCCATATTACTTTCTGAAATTATTTCCCTTTCCAGATGTTTAGGGTATGGGATAAAAAAATAAACGAAATCGAAGTTATATGAAAAAATGCTGCAACTTAACAGGATATATATATATATATATATATATATATATATATATATATATATATATATCGGGTGTTGCAAACTGTTACAACTCCTGGGAAGTGACTCCTCCCACTGAGACAAGATAAAAGTTATCTTGAACTTTCAGTTATCGGACATAGTTTCGGATATACAAGTTGCCGAAAGCGTGGGAAAATGACTTTCGGACGCCAATAGTTCGGAAACTATCCAATGTAGAGGGTGGGTAAAAAATTCACTCAAGAAGTCATACCTGCTGTATTGAATTTTACATGTTTCACAATACTAACATGCACGCGCAAGGGATTCCCCAAAGGAACGTAGGGAATCCCGGATAATCTGCCAAATGAAAATTGGTCTAAATGGATATGAATTGATAGAGTTTCTACCAGGTAACAATAATTGGTTTGTATTAAGTCGATATCTGGAACAAATACAAAATGGCGGACACTTTCATTCCCGTTGTGTGTGGTTGCATAATCGCAAGGTACAGATGCAGGCCAACAGTGACGTTTTGAGTATTAAGTGTAGCGAATTTGTACTAAAATGCTCTAGAAAGACATCTGACGTGTCGGTAGAGCACAACAGATGAAGCAGGGTGAGTCACATGTGTGGAACCACTTAACGAGAAATGTCCAGAAATGCACTCATACTCAGTAAACGTGAGTTCAAAGCGTGGGAAATGTAAGAAATAGCATCAAGAACATGAAAGTCATTGCCAACTCTCCAATAATATTCCATCAATCCGATGTGATATGATCAGCACGGTTGCATACCGATAAGGATGCAACAACTGAGGCCAAGCTGAAATTGTGCAAGGGGACTCACAAAGAAACTGGGTAAACTAAAGGAATGTCACTAGTGGGATCGCATGATCGATATTGAAATGTGGCCAATGTGTGTGTTGATATCAATACGTAGCTAATGAACAAATGTCAACATGTCCCACTACTGCTGGACACCGTCCCACGTGTGAAAACTAGGAAAATAACGTTGTACATTCTGCTATTACATCTGGTGCACTTTTTGGTAGAACGTAACTAGAACACGATTGTATCAATGTCCCTTTTTGTTTGGGACATTGTAACACAGTCGACACATGAAAAGAAGTCTCTTAATCCATCATTCAAAAGGTAGATAGAGCGTATAAATAACAAACTTATATCATGTCCCACGTCTTCTGGGACATATGACGTACTCGAAATATAGGGAAATACATCCAGAAATTCGCATCTTACACACAGTGCACATGCCAAGACAAAGACGAAAATCAACCAATTTGGCCATGTAACACTACTACTGGAATACCATACATATGGAAAATAAAACGACATGAGAAATAGGAAGAAACGTCTTAAAGCTGTGATTGTTTGCAACTGTGCAGTAGGAATAACAATGAAACACACAAGTATGTCGGGAGGGTGTACAAGAGCGCTTGCCAAACAAAGTAGGTACTCCTCAAATAAACGAATACAGAGAAATTGAGGCTCCCACGAAGCCTCAGGGCTAGAGCGTTCGCTTACTGGGAGCCCACATCCTTAGATTCAAGACCCGAGTAGTTATTTTCCCATTTATCGCACGTGGGACGGTGCCCCAGCAGTAGTGGGACATGTTGACATTTGTTCATTAGCTACATGTCGATATCAACACACACATAGGCCACATTTCAATATCGATCATGCGATCACACTAGTGACATTCATTTAGTTTATCCAGTTTCTTTGTGAGTCCCCTTGCACAATTTCAACTTGGCCTCAGTTGTTGCATCCTTATTGATATGAAATCTTGCGCATCATATTCCATCGATTTGAGGGAATATTATTGGTGAATTGGCGATGGCTCTCATGTTCTTGACGCTATTCTTAACATTTCCCACGCTTTGAACTGACGTTTACTGAGTACGAGTGCATTTCTGGACATTTCTCGTTAAGTGGTTCCACACATGTGATTCACCTTGCTTTATCTGTTGTGCTCTACTGACACTCCAGATGTCTTTCTAGAGCATTTGAGCACAAATTCGCTACACTTAATACTCAGAACGTCAGTGTTGGCCTGCATCTGTACCTTGCGATTATGCAACCACACACAACGGGAATGAAAGTGTCCGCCATTTTGTATTTGTTCCAGATATCGACTTAATACAAACCAATTATTGTTACCTGGTAGAATATCAATTCATATCCATTTAGACCAATTTTCATTTGGCAGATTATCCGGGATTCCCTACGTTCCTTTGGGGAATCCCTTGCGCGTGCATGGTAGGGTTGTGAAACATGCAATATTGGCGTCCGAAAGTCATTTCCCACGGTTTCGGCACCTTGTAGATCCGAAACTATGTCAGATAGCCAAAAGTTCAAGAGAAATTTTTTCTTGTCTCAGTGGCAGGAGTCATCTCGTAAGAGTTGTAACACTTATTTTGCAAAACTCGATATATATATATATATATATATATATATATATATATATATATATATATATGGAAAAATTAATAGCAACTCCAAATCCAAAAATTAATAGCAACTTTATGTAGGATCCAAATCTACTCACAGAAGTTATCTATTTTTAAAATAATTGATGATATTCAACAAAATGTGTGGGAAAGGAAACACAAATTCGTCATGCTAAATATTCATTTAATGGATGGCTCGATGTTGCCCTCAGTGAGGTTCATGCTCAATAAGGTAATCGACATTCCAAGCATGTAGTATGGTTTCTGCTTCCTTACTTGTTGTGTAGGTGCCCTGGGTTACGTAATTGTGTTGTTCTAGTAGTGTTACTTTTACTGATAAATTTGCAAGTGATAGTTTTACCCATAAATATTGATTTACCGTTTATAAATTATTGATATGAGACATGACATAGACGAAACGAGTGACATTATACCACAGAAAGCCATTAGAATTAAACAATAAGTGATTGTTGCTAAACTAATGCTGAAATATCCCGGATTATGCAACTGCATAAAAGTACAGTTGGTAGGCAGCTGACAAAGATTTGGTAAGCAGGGTGCATATAAAGTTGAAGAATGGGCAAATGCCTTCGAAAAATGAAATCCTCGCTTGGTCAAAACAGTGCACTCCGGCGGTTGTGTCTTGCAGATTGGTTTGAGTACTCGGCAAATTTTTCTACAAGTTGATCTTGAAGATGGGAACAAATTATGCTCTTGAAACGTTGAACAAAGCACACATCAGCTGGTTGAAGTTCCGAGATCAGCTAATTGTAGTACGAGTATTATCGTGAGATTCACGAATAAATAAATATGAATATATCAAAGATATAAATAGAATATTTTGAATTTACAGTAATAAAAGTAAAGAAGGATATTTGACCTACATGCGTTCCATTATATTAGCAAATGTGTATGACTGCAGGTAAAAATTAATCAATAAATTTTCATATCTTTAAAAGAATACTTAGAAGTCCTCCATTACCTTCGTCAATATTGAGGTCCATAAGGAAAAATGGCTAATAGCAAGTTATCTTTTCCAATTCTTTATTCTTTTATCTTCTTTGTTTAGCAAATCTAATGTTGAAATCTTTCTTACAAGGGACATCACCCAATTGTCCGGCTCCGATTTCAGTGAAGTTTTTATTGCTGATAGAGGATATGTATTCATTACTTGTGATGACAGAAATTTTTGCCATGGTGCATGTTTTCCATTTTTTAATAATTTTTAAAGGTTGTGATGTGGTTAATAGAGATTACTGCAGAAGTTCCTTACTACCCTTTGTAAACGGAGGATTAATGAAAGAACAACCATGTAGATACATATAGGACCTACGGGAATGTCGTATGGTACGTATGACCTTGACGGCAGCCATCTTGAAATCCGCCATTTTGAATTAAGGTCAAGTTTTTTAAATTTGAATAGGGTAATATGATACATAATTTTGAGCTAGAATTTAATCAAGAAGACAATGGTGAAGTTAGTTTTAAGATGTGCCCATTTGGTGAAAAGTTACAGGCATATTACTTGTTTATACGTACTATGTGCGTAAGTCCCTTACCTCCGCTTCTAACCCGCGTATTAATGATAATAAGCGGATAAAGGTTTCGGTAATACATATTATGCCTAGAGGGAAGTGATACGATAAGGGTATCATTGACGGCAGCCATCTTGAAACCCGCCATTTTGAATTAAAGTGAAGTTTTGAAAATTGAAAACTATAGCATGTGGCACAAAATTTTAATAGTAAATTTTCCCCAGAAGTCAATGGTATGCTTATTTTTGTTCTATAGTTAACAAGTATGAATTTATGACTCTTCTAATGTGCAAATCCATCTTTCAAACTGGCAACACACCTAATTTTTTACCGCATGTTTTAAGATTTGCAATTGTTGCCATAGCTCGTGTTTTCTAAATTTATTACATTTTTTAAGAGTTGCGATTTGTCAGTTCATGAATAGTGTTGGGATAAGCATCCAGCAATCTTTCTGAATTTTGCAGACTTGCCATGTAATTATTAATTTCCTAGGCAGTGTAATTATTTATTTTAACCCAGAGTACATGAGAAACATATGGACCTATGTGATGTAAGGAAATACAAATGAAATTATAACAAATTGGTGTTATACGAACACAAAAATTATCATGAAATGTAGCCTACATGTTGCGCAAACGACAAACAATATTTTTTTAAATAAATACAACTTTACAACTTTAAACGATCAGCAGCAATGATAGAAAATATCAAAGAGACATAATATGACTGTTTCCAAAAGTTTCTACCATGAACAAAATATGAAAACAGATAACTTGTTTATAAAGAAGTGTAACTTAGTCGAGTTCCCGATCAATACTGATTATAAATCTTTCAAACATGAACCATCGACTACAATCGCTAGAAAACGTATGATTTTTTGTCTGACTAGCTAAAATATTGCCATAGAAAATAAATAAATAAATATACAATAAACAAATAAATATAAAAAAGACCATTAATTTACACAACAATCATATTTCGTTTTCTTTTTTGAATTGAATTTTCAGCTTATTTCTCGTTTCATCTACTGTCCATTACAAGCTGCGTCTCCGGTATTATCTGAATGCAAAGTTGGAGTTCTTTCATTCTACGATGATTCATGCCATGAAACGAGTTTTTGAAGGGCAGATATGGGAAATAAATAATTACATTGCCTATGAAATTAATAATTACATGGCAAGTCTTCCAAAATTCAGAAAGATTGCTGGATGCTTATCCCAACACTATTCATGAACTGATAAATCGCAACTCTTAAAAAGTGTAATAAATTTAGAAAACACGAGCTATGGCAACAATTGCAAAGTGCCAGTTGGAATCTTAAGACATGCGGTGAAAATTAGGTGTGTTGCCAGTTTGAAAGATCGTATAATGGACGTTTCGTGCACTTTAGAAGAGTCATAAATTCATACTGGTTAACTATAAAACAAAAATAAGCATACCATTGCCTTCTGGGGAAAATTTTCTATTAAAATTTGGTGCCACATGCTATGGTTTTCAGTTTTCAAAACTTCACTTTAATTCAAAATGGCGGATATCAAGATGGCTGCCGTCAATGATACCCTTATCGCATCACTTCCTTCTAGGAATAATATGTATTACCGAAACCTTTGTCCACTTATTATCATTAATACGCGGGTTAGAAGCGGAGGTAAGGGACTTACGCACATAGTAAGTATAAACAATTAATATGCCTGTAACTTTTCACCAAATGGGCGCATCTTAAAACTAACTTCACCATTGTCTTCCTGATTAAATTCTAGCTCAAAATTATGTATCATATTACCCTATTCAAATTTAAAAAACTTGACCTTAATTCAAAATGGCGGATTTCAAGATGGCTGCCGTCAAGGTCATACATACCATACGACATCTCCCTAGGTCCTATATGTATCTACATGGTTGTTCTTTCATTAACACTCCGTTTACAAAGGGTAGTAAGGAACTTCTGCAGTAATCTCTATTAACCACATCACAACCTTTAAAAATTATTAAAAAATGGAAAACATGCACCATGGCAAAAATTTCTGTCATCACAAGTAATGAATACATGCCCTTTATCAGCAATAAAAATTTCATTGAAATCGGAGCCGGACAATTGGGTGATGTCCCTTGTTAGCAAAACGGAATAAATAAAATCAAGAATGAAAAAAAATGTTTAGTAAGTTATTAACATTTTATTCCTGTATATGATTACTACTTTAACATTGTTCATTGCGTTTCTTGTTGAGCCTCCTCAATTTCTCTATGGTGGTATTATTTTTCTTCAGAATATCTATTTCCAAATATTTAAATTATATATTTATGTGTAAGAGGAATGTTGCGCATAAAATGTACTCTAGCAAGAATTATCTACTTTTAAATGTCATATCTCTAGCAAGAACTATCTACTTTTCATAGTCAATATTCGTTGTGACAAAACTTTTCATCAATTCCTTTTCCTCGGCATCGTAACACTTTTTTAATGCCAATTAATTCACCTTTGTAAAACTTAAGCCCTTTAGCTTTCATGCTTCTAGCTACTCATTTGAGACTCATTGTATCTTAATATCCTTATGCCTACTCACACTCAGAGTATTATTTTACTTTTGAATATTACAAGTATATTAATATAACAGTAACCAGACGACTTGAATTATTTTAATGATAACGTGCATGATATTTAAGAAAGTAAGTAGATACATGAAATAACAATAGCTTTAAATTCAAATGATTTGTTCAGTAATTTTTTAACTTGCTTTCTCGTGTTTTATTTGTTCTTTATTTAACATTTAAAATGAATGAAATTTAGAATCATTCCACAACTGCCATATATGTGCAAAAAGAATTAATTCAACATTACACCACTGAACATCAAAATTTATCTTTTACCAATAACAAGCGTATAAATTCTAGAAACTTACATGACACGAAATTTGAAGTACTTAAATATATCTTTAAACACATTACAGTGAGGAATCTTTAACGAGAGCTAAAACACACAAGCCTTACTAGTTTTCAAGTATATTAAAAAGAGAAAAGTGTTGATAGTAAATTTTCCGAGTCCAATGAAATGCTTACCTTCATCACTTACCCTGTACGAACAACCACAATCAACGTTTACAATATATTCAGCCTCATCGTCCTCTTATATCAAGTCTTTTCAAGGGGAACAGGATTTTACATCAACCTTTGAAAATTTCTATAGTAATCCAATATAAAGTTACATCAACGTCTAGAACGCCTTACAAGAGGCCCGCAACGAATGGGGCTAGAAAGGCTTGCTCTAGTCTTTAAATTTTTCTTTGGCTCTCCAGACCACAATGTTTAATGTGTTATGCTCACACCAAAAATACAATTTAGATATTTGTAAGAGGTACTTAAGTTTAAAGTTATTTTTGTTTCTTTAAGAGTGTACAAAGTGAAAATATAGACACTAGTGATAGAAAAATACTTTATTTGCCGAAATTTTTATATAAATTTCTCGGTAAGTGGACTTACAAATACCGAGATTTCTCGGTATATGGATTAGAAAAGGCAGAAGTCAAGAATACCAAAAAGGGTCAAAAACACTCTAATTCCAACTAAAATGAAGACATTCTTTGTGTGTTTGGTAGATGTTTAGCAATTAGCAAGTGAGAATGAGATTGATAACTTAGTAACAAGCAATAAGCAAGATATATATATAGAGGAAAAGTACCAAAACCGACATACCATTTTGTTTTTGACTTATAAAGCTCAACTAAATGACCAGGATTAAGAAGTAAATATATTTCTTTAAATCAGCAACACTACTCAATAAAATTATGTAAGGAGTTTTAAAAATTGCCATATATTGCCACGATTATAACGATTTGTTCAATTGTATCCGAAATCATATTTTTAGAATCCAGGCCCCAAAACCGACATTCCTTCAGAAAATTATTATGTTGCGAAATGAAAAGAAGATATCTTTTCAAATTTGTATTTTGATAGCCTTGTATAAGTTCTGCTACGCACAACAGTAGGTTTACTTGTAAGATAGTATTAGATCTGCAACATACTTTACTTTCCAAAAGTAGAAATAAGTGCTGATAGAAATAGTCTTATCGTCGTATTAGGTACAATTCAGTTCTAAATAGTTTACACAATTTATGGGTATTTTGTAAGTTAAGTGAATATTAATATATCGATATTGAATTACACATTCCGTCTAAACCAATGACAATAATCACAGATATAGAGGTCCTCTTCCACACCGACACATTCTGTGTGTGCCCATACCTCACAGGATACACACTGAACCCATTCTCCGCTGGTGTCTTCTGAAAAGAGTATTTCGCAAAAAAACAGAATGCATCATTCTCTGGAACATGGGCATTCAACTCATGATGAGTCGTCTGCTTGTTCATACCTTAGCGTTTACCTTGACCTGAACATAGATTGGGACTTAACCCTACTTTTATTTCCATTTGAGTCTTTCTGTCTATCTGTGTACCGTTTAGATTCTTTCTAGCCTTCTTTTCCATCGTACGTAATAGTTTCTTTTTATACGGTGACGAGGTTATCACTACTGCTTGAGTAGCTTTACAGCCTCAGGTTGACAGGTTTGCAGACTTGTAAATGAAAGGGTATGTCGGTTTATAGAGCACCACACTCCTACATGTTTGTACATGTTTCACAACCAAAGAGTATCAGTTGGTACAATAACCACGGCGATTTGCAACTTAATAACTTAAAGAATAAAAGTATGTAATGAGTAAATCATCTACCTCTAAATAATTCTCAATTTCTAATTGTAATGAATTAACCAGAAATTTTAGCACAACGAAAAACAAAACAATGCTCGTCACACACTAGTCCATCCTCACAACTGGTTTTAATTGCACTTGTCCATGTTTCTTTGTGCTCGGAATAATGTGTGATGCGATGTATTTCGTCACGGTATATTTCACGTTTTCTTCACTTACAAGCGTGAGAGAAAACATTACAGTGTGCGTTTTCCCGAGTGCGAGAAACCATGCTGCTGACGCATCGCGCCAAAGGATTCTGTGCTCATTGGTATCAAGGCTTATCGTTTGCCTGCTTTGGACCAATCATAAAGTCAGAGCATATCTCAAAATTCGGTTTATGGCATGTCTGGGAATTTCATCTTGTATGGAATACTCTGTACACCCACTGAAAATTTATGAAATATGCATTTTTGGATTGCGTATGTGTGACTTCCTTTACGCCGATAAGGACCACCATCCACAGTTTCTGGAATTCGCAATAGGGCCTCCTGAAATTAGGCTTTTTCGCGATTTTGTACAGCCTTAGCTCTGAAATTATGAACTTTCCCCACAGGTCCATAAGAACTTTTTGTCTTATTGTGATGTAAGGAATCACCTCTTACAGTTTGTCGGTATAGTTCATTAACACTATATAGGGCCTATATAAAGAGAGGGACTAAGACATCGCCATGTTAACATTATAACGTTATTTCCATGTTACAAACGCATATCAGAATATTAAACTGTAACACTATGTGAAGGCTTTGCATTCTAAGAATCAGTACAGATTTTTCACGTGACCTTTGGTGCTCATGAGTTGTCTGGAACCACGGTCCGACTTTGGATGCCTCGAATATTATTTCAAGAACGTAAGTGACATGCTGTAATGAGAATATGACAAATAGCTGAAAATAAATATACTATATGACTTACTTATTGCTATCATATTCTCTTCTTAATTTGTATTTAACATTCACATATAGAATACCAACATACTGTGAACACCTATCTCAGATGTTATATTTTAAACATAATAATCACTATGTTCTGCAATGATTATATGTTATGTATATAAACTGATGTATTTTAATGTAATTATTTTATAGAATTTTTCGTGCATTACGAAAAATGGATTTTCATTAAAAAAAGCATTGACCCAGATGGGAATCGAATTCAGAACCTTACGATGTGAAATCCAACGGCTTGCCAGTGAGCTAACACAAGCATTTTTTGTATCATGATTCTAGTGATGTATAACGACGGGCTCTCAGACAATGACTTTCATATGCACTGCAAACGCTGATTTTGTTCTACTTTGACTTTTAGTTTAGTACTTAGGCGAGAATTATGTTCTATATCTTAACTTTGAGCATTCTTTTACATATGGAAAGATTCCTTCACGTATCTAAATGTTCTCTTACATATGGAGAGCTAAATTACAAACAAGTACGTGCTGACATTAATACATGGTTTCGAAATATTGTATCATTAATTATTTCAATCAATGTTGCTTTTTTTCTACGTTTGGTAAAAAGTCTTATTATACCTATTTAAAAGAAGAAAACACGTTTGCAAATTTTTTCCCGATTGCAAAGGTTGGCTGGTCAACTTTTTTCCGGAGATACCTGAGGTTGGACTTAGAAAATGTTTGCTTCAAAATAGCAAAGCGAGTGCGGCCAAGCTTTATGAGAAAAGGAGTACATATCTTCACGCTGTGTATATCACCTGGTAATGGAAACAACGTATTGAGCTTTGGCATATTTTATTAATACTCTATAATAAGAGTAAGCCATTTTCGCTGAAAAAAATCCGAAATTTCATAGAGGTGAGGTGTTTTACGGATGAATTTCTCAAAAATTTCTGGATTTTATTATTTCATATATATATATATATATATATATATATATATATATATATATATATATATATAATCAGTTACAACGCTATAATGTTACGTAAGGCAGTTTTCTGAAAAGTCAGGGGGGTAAGTTATAATTTTCTCAAACTGCTAAAGTGGTTTTGTTCATATTCATAAATATATATTTACAACGATCTCTCCTGGAACTATTTCTTCTCGAAGAACACACAAGGGGTACTCTATTCTAGGGGTGTCTTTTCAGACGATATTATGAAAACCTGCTGAGGCAATTTCTCTATAGTGGGTGATTTTTTGTTTTCTCCCTCCTTTCTACAATTTTGTCTTTATAACTTATTTGACCCACCTGGTGATATCTTTCTCCATGACACCTTCCAGAGAACATTATCCAATATGTACCAGAAACACCTATTTTTTAAAAAGATCTCTCCTCCCGCCAGTCTTATCTACATTTAGAGATCTGTAGGGTGATACTCAAAATCTAGGGGTATATTTTTCATTATTTAATGTTTTTTTCACATGATTTTATTTTGATTGATGAATGAAAAAAGTTAATTATAACTAATCTGAGTTCTAAACAGAGTATCGATGTCAAGAAATTACGATATAAATCTTCAACATTTTTGTGTGATAGTCATTTCTACTTCTTTTTCTACTTCCTATCGTAAAATACTTATTGCTGTGCTTAAAAGCGCTATCCGAGTACTCCTAAAGAATAATAAAAGAGCATGATTTATGAAGTCCTCTCTCATTGGTAGATAGCTTAATTCGATGGAGCATTTGTAAGGTTAATCAAAACCGATGGTCGAAATTTCATTCACATATTTTCAATTCTTTCCATACATAACAATAATTTCTTGAAAGTTTCATCTGGAAATTAAATTTAATCACTACGTTTACACAATTTTAACGTTAAGAAAATTATTTAGATTGATTAATAAAAGATCAAACCCTAATTTGAGTTTTTCATCACATGTAATTTATGAAATGTTAATGAAAACTTCTCTCAACATCTGCAAACTGCTAGTTATTGTTTTATCAAACAGGAGAAGAAACGTTTTGTAATAATTTACAAAACAGCCTTATGTATTGAATATTTATAAAGATGCTTCATCTATATTCACAGTAATAACTATACCAGATAGTGATCAAATATTATTTACTACGTGGTTACCAATTAGTCAGTTTAACGGCTATAGCTAAAGCTAAAGTAACAGGATACTTAGGAGGTTCATTCGCACCAGATCATGAAGTTATCCATGTATCAAACTTTTCATCTTGCGTATTGTGGCATACCACAGTGAAGTTATACATGCAATGTTGTTACTATCAAATAACCATTCTACTGTGCATATCCTTTGGAAGTTTCTCAGTGTAGGTATACTGATCAATTATACTACAATCCATCATCACTATGAAATTCTGCAATTCAGCAATGTACGGCTAGTTCATTGAACGCATCAGCTAATTTCTATGCGAACATTTCCCGCTTCAGTTGAAGAAAAGCGGCAGTTTAAATCCTACCAAAAAGAAAAAAAGAAAGAAAAAAAAAACTCATCAGACAACTCACAATATTAGACCTCAAGAACTTGCGACTGGCACAAAACGTGATTCGCAGTTTTAACAGTTGAATGACGAAGGAAACCGATTCGCTTCAGTTTATAGCCTATCTTAGGTTTTCTTAGACCGCATATCTTTCGAATAGTTATTTGAAATGTACCAACCCAATATTACCTTCAATGTGTATAATGTAATACTTAAGTGTTTTGATTCACTGATTACTTTACAATTTTGGGAAAGTCATTTGCACATGGCAAAATAAAAGCACCAACAACTGGAGTTGAAAGAAACAATTACTTGTTTAAGTACCATCCATTGGTTATTTTTACAGACTAAACAATATATTACTCGAACAGAAAAATAATATTTTGTCAAAAATAAAGAATTTGAACTATCTTATATCGTTGTATTCACGAAAGTAACCTAATAGAATGTACTGCAGGTTGAAATATAGTTGTCTAGAAATCTGAAATTCTACATATATAATTTTACACACCATTTTAAGGGATATATTTACGATGAATAAACTAAGACTTGATTTTCAGAAGAGCTCCTTCGTGGCTAAGCGGTTAGCATGCGCGCCTTTGGTGCGGGAGACCCGGGTTCGATTCCCGGCGGGAGCTCATGTGGTTCGGATTCCACGTTAATCAGTAGGTCCACGTCTCATATAGCCTCGCTGCTGAACGGGACGTAAAACTCAAAAATCAATCAATCAATCAATTGATTTTCAGAATTATTTTTCAAAAGAGATTAATGATGACGTTTCAAAGTTAACTTTGGTTTGAACTTTAGAACGCAACTAATATAAAATATAGTTTCAAAATTTTGTGACTGTAAATTTAGACACATAAGAATTAGACAATGTGTAATATTTCAATACACCTTATTCAAAAAGGGAATTTTTCGAACCCTTTAATGTCAAAATCTAATGTAACTCAATCCTCAAACCTTGTTGCCTGCTAACGTGATTTCTGCTTTATTTCTGTTGCCGCACTTGTTAATATTTTACAAATATGAACGAGGATATGGCGATAACTTGATGTAGTTTCAAATAAAATTCAACAATCTAGTGCCAATGAATCTGCTAGTTCAGATTTTTCTTACTGATTCAAAGGGATGTATTTCTTCACATTTCACCCTTTTGCTAATATTGTACTTATGGTATAGCACATTATGTTTGTCAAAACTTGTAACAAAATTTATCCACACAATTTATAAAATACCTAGAAAGATAATTTAAGTACCGAATACATAATGAAAATTGCAATATTGGATTACAAAGTCCGGAAGGATGCTTTGAAAAAATCAAGAAGTTTGGACGCTCTCTAGTCGATCCGACATGAATGGTTGTTACATATATTGGGCACACATTTGGTGTAGATATGCAATTCGCGCCATATGTGAACAACACGTATCTTTTTGAGTCAGTTACAAAAATCTGGACTGGACTAACACTAACTTGAAGAGAACCACGTGCCTTTATTTGAAAGTACATAAGTTATCAGGTGATCCACTTATGAGCATAACAGTCACATAGGCGAGGCATTTGACACAAAACTAAATGAAAACAATGTTACGGGGAGGAGAATCTGAAATCAAGTGATATTTGAAATATGTTTCAGTACTTTTGACATTTGCGAATATGAAATATTTGAATAATTCCTGTGTAAGCTAGATCTAATGCTGAGACAATGTTGCATATTATTTGATCGTTATAGTTTAAAATTACATTGACACAATAATTATCCAAGAATATTTTATAGCAATTGAACAATCAACACTAAATAGTATTTTTATATCTGCATTTTAAAGAAATAGTAAAGTGGATAAGAAACCAGCTGTATTTTCCTTAGTATAGACAACACAATTTATTACAGATATGAAACAAGTTGAACCTAATAGCCGTATTTCTTTCAGTATAGGAACAAGTGGAAGATATGAAACAAGTGGAAAAAAGCTACCTTACAAATTCTAGAGTTACCAATATTCTAATCTTAGGAATTCGGAGTGCAAGTTACAGAAATATTGAGTGGAAATTGTTTCATTTTTGATAGAATAAATATGCATGTTGCTACGTCTTAATTTTTTGTTCGAATCTGCTCAGGAAATAACGTTTATTTTCAAAGCTACAAAGAACGGAATTCTTACTGTTTACCTTTAAGCCAGAATCAGCTAATGGAACACAAGCATGCATAAGTATGTTTGAAGAAGCTTCTCTTACTGGTACATTGTTTAAATGTGTGTTTCGATTACCTATCAACTATAGTAGCAAATATGGATTTCAATTAACGCAAAATCAACCATATTTACTACAAATAATTCATAACATACTTTCAGTGATCCGAAACTACAATTTTATTTGCTACTGCCTATTTTTTAATATTGTCAAGGAACGTTAAGTTTGAAGATAATTTTTCTATTTTAAATTCATTTTATTAGGATATCAGAAGCTAAAGGTTAAAAGTAAATTATATTTTAAATTGGCGTTGTATTTCAAAATTAAGAAATGATGCAGACAGAATAATTACTAAATAAGATTCGTTATGTTTATGTTTGTTTTCTTTTCATATCTGAAGTAACGATACAGACACGAGTTTGCACGTGTCGTCATTATGACAACAAACATTGAGAAAATCTTAATTGTAAAACTTTTATAAAATTTTGTTAACATGAACACATTTTTGAAGTTTGTCAAAACTGTTAAAATCGCAGACGTAGACTTTTTGGAAATTTAATTCATTGAGAGACAATGGAGAAACCAATGGTTTCAGCAAAGAGATGAAACAACACTAAAATGAAGTAAGAGATGAGACCACAACATCGTAGTTTGGAGGACGACATAAAAAGGTTATGTCGGAGAGAATGGGGATCAGTTCTATCGGATCAGTTACCGAGCGACAAGTTGGATCAGTAGCAGCGAGTCCGTCAACAGTGGAAATCCTTCCACTGTTAATCAGCGAAGTAACTACATCAGAGTCAAACCAACAACCTTAAGGAAGGAACTCAGAGTCCATGAGTTCTCATCTAATATCAACAGGTACGTGGTGTTTCATCTCAGTTGCTCTCAATTGAGTAAATCGCCAAGAGTCTACTTTGTGTGATCTGATGGTATTAACAAACTTACTCGCTCACACACAACATTACACTTCATAAATCCTTTTATAAGAAATACATGATTTTAATCGTATGTGGTCAGTTTCTAATTTAATGACTAACCACTCGCAATAACATGTCAATTTCTGTTATTCCTGTCTATTTCAGACAATAGACAGAAGCAACTTTATTCGTGTCATAAAGCATCTACTTCCCGATTAGGCACGACACGAGTAGTAGTTGAGAATATATAATTATTAAAGTCAGAAATTCTACAATATTTAGAACATTACTGAATATTCAGAAAAGTTAGAGAACAATGCATTGTCAACTTTAATTATGAAATTTATTTACGTATTTTATTTATATTTGGCATATTTCATTGCCAATTTATATGTTGTATGTGTATATTCTCAGTTCAAGATCAGGGCGGCTTGTTACTTCTATAACGTGTAAATAAAGAGATAATGTTGTTTTTCTACCTTTTCTGTAGGTGCTTATTTACGTCAAAGAATAATTAAAGAAGAAATTTTAAAGGTCAAATATGAGCACACAAATCCGTAACTTAGAAAAATGACACTCGATTTAATTCTACTTTAATGTAGCAGTATGCATTTCTACTTACCATTATCCAAATTTTGGAGCTATTGTAAATTTATATTTTGCTGAACGTCAAATTATAAAATCTTCAACTAGACAAGTAGAAAGCCAGTAGCATTAAAGCGATTAAAAAATAAGAATAGTGATTTAAAAATAAGAATATATTCTACAAATACAAAATTAAACTTATTTAACAAGCACAGTTTTCCAAATATTATGTATGTCGTATGCAAGGTACTATCTACATGGAAATTTCTAAAGGAAAGAAAAAAAAAACAACTGATTTTGTGCTCCAACTTATATCTAATTTAACACAAGTATCCGAAAATGAGCTTATTTATTTCCAAATTCCTTATGTTTTACCGGTCATATTATCATTGCATTTTCTTTTTAAATCGGAAAATGCAATCTTAAATAGTCAATATATATGTCAGGAAAAGTATTAGAAATATGATGTAAAAAGTTGTTAAAGAGATATGTACGGACGAAGTAAGTGAAATGTACGATACGCGCAAGAAATAAATATGCAATTTTTGCACAGCTGCAGCATCATTGATCTACTGTGTAAGTAAATTGAGATCTAATGCGGAAAAGGAACAAAATAAACTGATTTAAGAAAGAATACAATGAGGCAGCAACAGTTGTATGACAAAGATACAATTTGCAACAATTTAGTGTGTAGATACATTCTCTGGAACGAAGTATTCCGTTAAACTGCCACTGCAAATGCACGTTAGCCACAAAGAATTGATACGCCTTTTAACAGTTTATTTAGTAAGTTAGGTTTTCCAACTTTTTTTCTCTGTAACGTAATATGTACACTCATGTCCAAAATGATTATTGCATATCTATAACTGTCTTTTTGTAAGAATATAATTTGATAATGGTTTTCCTCGGTAGTTTTAATTCTGATACTGTGTGTGTAATCGGGAAATGTATATTTGGGTAAATTTCATTGGAAAAGAATTGTAAATACGAAAATTAGAATGAATGAAACAAAATGTTGCTAAATGGACAAGAAAGTTTTAATTTCATTTTATTGTTCTTATTTACTACTCTTTTGACATGAAATTTTCCACATACATGCCTTTGTCGATTATACACATACTAACATTGTTAGAAATAAAGGGCGAATTCGTTATCTTATATATATATTTGTTATCTCAATTATATTTCTACAACATATTTATAGACTTGCGACAACAATTTTGGACATAAGTGTACATGGAAAATTATTTTTAAAAAACAGAAAAATTCATTTTGTACTCCAACTAAGATCTGCTGTACATACAAGTATCCCAAAATCATATAAGTTATCTCCAAATCCGTCAAATTTTATTGGCAATTTTTTTTGTTTATCGGAAGACGCAATCCGTACATTTCTTGTAAGCGTCAGATTTACATAAAGCTTATTTATTTGAAAACATTGTTACAACACAAGTGTTGAACACTCAATACATATCAGGTGAATAACTAAGAAAAGTATTGCAAAATATTCTAGAAAGTTGAGAAGATACATCTCCGATCTTTATTCGAAAATATTCTGTAGCTTGAGAAAGTCTAAGAAGCAAGATTAAAATAAATTTACATGAAAATTAAATTTTTAAACTTGAAATAAAAAAAATTAAATTTGGTTATTTCAAGCATTACAAGAAGATATTTCTGAGTTTAAAATACCTCTCTCTCTCTCAATATACAGTGTATATATATATATATATATATATATATATATATATATATATGGCATTAATGAACTATACCAACAAACTGTAAGGGGTGATTCCTGACATCAAAATAAGAGAGAAAGTTCATATGGACCTATGGCGAGAATTGCATAGTTTCAGAGCTAGAGCTGTCCAAAGTTGCGAAAAAGCCAAATTTCAACAGGCCTTATTTCGAATTCCAGAAACTGTGGATGATAGTCCTTATGAGCATAAAGGAAGCCACGCATACAGAATCCAAAAGTGCATGTTTCGTCAATTTTTAATAGGTATACAGGGTATTCAGTACAGGGTGTAGTTCTCAGATATGTTCTCAATAGAGTTTTCAGATTTATCCTGATTTCAAGGAGGGTCCAAAGTAGGCAAGAGGTAAGCCTTAACAACAATGGATATCCAATGCTTCGGAGGGAAATCGGGAGTGTTAGGAACCGACAGCTCCATTTTTTGTGTGTGTGTGTCTGTTCGGAATAATGTGAGATTCGATGTATTTCTTCACGGTATATTTCACGTTTTTTTTTTCACTTACAAGCGTGAAAGAAAACATTACAGTGTGCGTTTTCCCGAATGCGAGAAACCGTGCTGCTGAGGATCCTTAACACTTCCGACATCACGCCAAAGGATTCTGTGTTTACTGCTATCAAGGCTTATCGTTTGCCTATGTTGGACCAATCATAAAGTCAGAGCATATCTCAAAATTCGGTTGATGGCAAGTCTGAGAATTTCACCCTGTATGGAATACTCTGTATACCCACTGAAAATTAACGAAATATGCATTTTTGAATTGCGTATGCGTGGCTTCCTTAAAGCCCGTTATAGACGAACAAATATTCCATCATATATTGTATCAAATATTTCATCAAATTGGAATTTGAACGTATACGATACCAAGTTGTATGCAACTTTTGGGTTGGTTACAACATTTGATATAACTGTTCTAAATTAGAACTTGTTCTATTTCTATCCAACATTGTATTAAAGAAAAAAAAAAGAAAATCGCTCTGCGGTTGCACTATAATCGAGTATGATGTGGACACAGAAAGCAGTTGACATTCTTTCGATGCATACTAGAAGTAATCTGTTATGTATAACTATAAAATTAAAGAATATTAGAACAGTACAGCAGGTGACTTCCCAAAATTGGTGTAGATGGGAGAATTTTCCGTGAAATATATATATATATATATATATATATATATATATATAACATTTTGTTTCACTTTTCTTCATTTAAATGATTTCCTAAAACGTTCTGGTATGTTATTACTTTATCGTATGCTCAAATTATTGCGTACAGAATGACAATATGCATGCATATGATGTATCTGGAATGATTATGTGCTATCTTACTATATGTCATTATTTCTTCACAAAATTCATTCGTAATGTTTTAAAAAAATATTTTTTAGGGTAGGAGTTGCAATCATGAGTGCAGATTCACTTTACGAGGACTTTCTTTAAGATATAAATACGCGTCGGACGAATACCATTTTTAAAAAAACTGTAGAAAAGGTAACTTACGTTAGGTGGCCATTAAAAGGGGGGATGATATTTAACCGGCTCAAAGCAGGAGACCCACGACTTAGCACAGGGTTGTGTTCACCAGAGGCAGGGGCATGAGTGACTGAGAGTGGGCGCGTAAATGAGAACAGTGTGAGAAACACTTGATGTTGCATAAAATCACATAGGTCAGAGCATTAATATTTTCGAATTTCTAAATATAAATTAATAGTTTCCTACACTACGAAAAATTCCTCCGGAATTTAATGTCCTGCAGAATCCTCTGTAATATGTACTCTCTCATTTTAACTGCAAATCCAAATATTTTTATGACTGGCTATTTTTTCTTAATCAGTGTCTTAAAGCTACAAAAGTTACTCGGAAATTAACTGAATTAAATGAAATTTAAGCATCAGACTAGCAAATACAATATAGATTCATACGTATTTAGCAAAGAAGAAAGAAAGCATGGAGGTAAGATGTATTTGGGAATAGAAATAAAGGAGGAAAATGAGACAGAAGTAACTGTGAATAGTCATTTCATTCATTTCTGCAACTTTATTGATTATAGTTACACCAGCAGGTGCCACCATAAAACTCACATATACGTTTAAGTAACCTAACAAGTGAATCTAGAAATATAAACAATTGAGCATTGATATTCACCTTTATATTTGATCGTTTATAATGGGAGCGAAAGTTTTAGCCAACTTGTTTGACCAGATTACCGTCAAAGAAAAGTTTGATACAATATTTGATGGAAAAGTATGACGATGTATAATAGGCTTTACGCTGATAAGGACTACCATCCACAGTTTCTGGAATTAGAAATAGGGCTTGTTGACATTTGGCTTGTAGGCAATTTTGTACAGCCCTAGCTCTGAAACTGTACTTTTCGCCATAGGCCCATATGAGCTTTTTCTTTTATTTTGATGTGAGTAATCACCTCTTACAGTTTGTCGGTACAGTTCATTAATACCATATATATATATATATATATATATATATATATATGTAAGCTGTTCTTACAATATGACAACCTTGAAGAAAAATTAACTTTTGCATTTACATGACTTCTATATTTAAGTTTTTATATCTTTGAAAATTACATTACCCAATTTACAGTACTTAGTATGAAAATTGTTCAAGAATAATTTAGAACGTAAATACATTTTGTGCAAGGACTTTGTTACAAACAAACAAAAAATAAAACTATACAATATATGAAGGAGGGTTACATTGCTCTCAAAATACAAACTGTACAAATATCTTCGACCTGTGCAGTAACTACTAAAATACATAATATATAGATCACACTCTACTACATTTTCGATAAATAGCCACATTTAAATAAGTTCCAAAATTAACGAAAAAATATATCTCTGTTCGATATGTATCTCTCCACTATTACTGGCATATTAAAGATACTATAAAGAATATATTATTAGTAAAACTTTGAAAGCTAATAAAGGTATTGCTTATAGGAATCTTCTAAAATGTGATGGGTATATAATAGTAACACATTTTTATCACCGAATACTTTTAAGCAAATGATACATTATAAACATAACACAGAAAACTCCGAACTCATAATACAGACAATTGGTCTTAAACATGTTTCTATACTGTTAATATTGTAAGTAAAGGAATTAGTATTTACTCCAACCATGTGAAAGCTGAGGAATAATCTTTAATTGAAGTTGAAACCGTATTTGTTTCATAAAACACTTTTAAAGATTAAAAATTTAGCTCATTGTTTTCTATCAGAACGGTAAAAATATATCTAAAACACCTTGCCTCTCGACATATCAGCGTGAATACGTTAAACATATATTCAATATATATTCTATATAATTTCAATGTGTTACGAAATCAAATGGTATGACGTATAGGGTATCATACTACGCATCTCCGTACACGAATTGTGTTAATTATATTTGATACAACTATTCCGATAATATCGAAATCAATTGTTACAATTGAATTTCACTCGTTATCTTGTGACCCATTCTTCATTAATACACATTTAAACTTCTTTGGATAACAGTTTTATACTTTTATGCGATTTATAATGCTTTTTCAAATGAAGTTTGAGAGCAAATGTCTGATCACAAAGAGTACACTTGAACAGCTTTCCTTTACAATGCAATTTGAAATGCTTAAAAAGATTGGTTTCATTAACAAATGCCTTTTGGCATTTTGAACACTTAATTAGTTTTTTAATAGAATGTTTTTCCTCACGGTGTTTTACAAGGTGCTGAAGTAATGCAAACGTTTCGTCGCAGGATTCACAAGGATAAGGTTTGTTCTCTCTGTGAGTGTTCATATGAGCTTTATATTCACTCCGTTTAATAAAATTACAACCACAAAATGTACACTTATATTGCTTTTTATCTTTATTCACTTTCTGAGTTGTCTGTGTCACTAAACTTTCATCTCGGTTACAATCAGACTGCTGACTACTGCTACACTCAAGTTGGTCTTTCTTTTGACTATGTGACAATAGATGAAGAGCAGCCTTCTTCCGTGTAAAAGCCGTACTACAAATAGCACAGCAATAGGGTTTCTCTCCAATGTGAATTTCCATATGAGAAAGACGTTGCAGTACATCTTCAAATTCATCTCCACATACTGGACATTTGTGTTTTCCACCATGTTGCTTAACATGAGTGTTGAAAATATGGGTATCCGTAAACACCTGGCCACATACATCGCAAGTGTAGTTGTGGTCCATATTGTCTCTGTAATATATATATTTGTATGTATAATACTACTTAAAGCAATTTATTAAGTGACAAGAATTAATGTAAGTCAATAAAATAATAAGATACGATATATACGTATCTTATTATTTTACCTATAAATTACGTATTAGGAAACAATCATATTAAAAAGGTACACTGTAAGTGCGTATACCTAAATGCTTTATTGGATAGGATGGGGAAGAAATAGAAAAGAAAGCAATGTTCTCGCCTGACGCGTTCTGGTAGGCAGTTGTGTTAGAATGTCGCGTTATTTACATTTCGTAGTCTGAAACTACTAAATAGAGAATACTGTACAGAAATTACCAAATGGGAATTAGGGAATGCATCAAGACACACTGTTCCACTTTTTTACCTGTTGATGGTCATTTTTTAACGTTTACGAATCACAAACTAGAATTTAACCTGTCATAAATATTATTCTATTGAGATATCTTAAATAAAATGACAGAGAAATAGAAACTTATCAATGTAATGGGAAGACGTGAAAAAAAAGTGCAATTTATCGAGATTAAGATGGTGTTGGACCACCTTTGCCCTCCGAACAGTTCTGATGCGACGTGGATTAGAATCCTATAGGTTATAAACTGTAAGAAGTGTTTAATTTTACCACTCCAAATGTAGCGAATCTCTCAATTTCATGGGAGAAAATGAAACAAATCTAAGATTAGATTCGTAACTCCAAAACGGAGAAATGTTCAATTATGTACACGTTCGAATATTCCCGGGCCAGGGAGGTGTTGAACTTAATCCTGATCTCCCTCAAATCACGCTCCAACACCTCTAGCTGCTTAAATAAGCGCATTGTCGTTCTGGAATATTGTGTCATTGCCAAGAATTAACATTTGTACCATAGGATAAATATCGGCTTTTAAAATGGCAACATAATCACAGCCAGTGACATGACCGGTAAGAGGACTCACTTGATTGTGGCCCACAACCTTACAAAGCCCTGTCATGTTTCACGGTTGAGTAGAGACACTGCAAATAATACGATTGTTTTGTGTCCCGTGGTTTGAAAGAAACTGAATAACCACTCATCTGGCCTACCACATATTTCTAGTCATTAGCAGTTCAGGTTGCATATTTATGGAACCATTGACGTCACCATAGAGTTATGGTCTTTTATCAGCGGTTTCGCTCATACGTCTATGTCATGTAACTCATGATGATCTAAGATGTGAACACTGGTTATCGGAGGGGCTGCTGGGGTTCTTTCGTCCCTTACACAGCAGTCGCAAGATATATATATATTCTTTAATTATATAATAAGACTTAGGACTGGATAATAAAACTCGTGCCATGGCCTAGAATCATACTCTAAAAGTGGAAATAGCTTTCAACTTAAGACTACCGCAATCTTACCATGCTCATTACTGTACTTTTTCATCCAAAGGAAATCTTTCCTAATAGACGTAAATGGAAACATTATTTTCGTTACATTCTTCGCAAGAAAAAATATTTTCGTGAGTAAGAAATATGCAACTTTGTATAACAATTACAATTTGACAGTTCACGGTAGTTCTCGTCAACACTTCTCTACGAGGGACACTAGTTATATTTTGAGCCTTGGCAACACTGATTGTTGTTAGGTGCTGTTTTTTGTTTGTATAGAAACGTTTGACATTGATGACCATAACGTACTTCAAATGTTTTGTCAGTAGCTTTATTTATGTTGTTTACGTTGACTTGAAGATTGCCTGACAAGAGAAAAATGAAAGTAACTCGCGAAAATGTTCGTGAGATGATTTATTACGATTTTCGGCGTGGATGATCAAGACAAGAGTGCATCGATCAACTTCCACATTTGGCGATGAAACCCTATCCTTTGCCACTGTGAAACGCTGGTTCAACGATTTACTCGTGGCCGCCATTCCCTCACTGACGAAATTCGTGAAGGTCGTCCAAAATCAGTTGTTATTCAAGAAAACATGGTTGCCATGCAAAACCTAATACTGCAAGATCGTCATTTGACATACTGTGAGATTGAGACAACCCTAGGTATTAGTTTCACCAACATATATAAAATATTACATGATCATTTAGCTGTGAGAAAGGTTTGTTCTTGTTGTATCTTATATAATTTGACAACAACTCAAAGATGCTCGCGTCGATTGGTGCACACAAATGTTCAATAAATACAATGGCGGTGCTTCGAAAGACATATATAAGATTATAACATACGACGATTCAAGGATATATTCATATGAGCCGGAACGTAAACAGCAGTGGACTGTATGAGTGTTTCAAGATGAACCAAATCCAACAAAAGTTGTTCGCGCTCGAAGCACATCGAAACAAATGGCCGCCTATTTTTTTCGGCAAAACTGGTCATGTGCCAACCGTGACTAGAGGAACGTAGAACGGTCAACTCTGAATGGTACACAATAATTTGTTTGCCGTAAGTCTTCGGTCAAATACGAAAAATAAACAAGCGCCGTCGGATCATTCTTTTTATCAAGACAATGCGAGCTCTCACACATCTCGTCTAAGAATCATTTTTTTGAACATTCAAAAAATCAAATTGATGGGTTATCCGCAGCCGTACAGGCCTGATTTGGCATCCAATGACGACTTCTTCTTCCCGAATGTCAAGAAAATTTGCTTGGACAACGATTTTCGTCGGTGGAAGAAGCCGTTGATGCATTCAAAAACCATATTATGGAGGTGTCTCAAGAAGATTGGGGAAAATGCTTTGGCAAATGGTTCGTACAAATGCGTGTATTAATCATAAAGGGGAATATTTTGAGAAAGAATAAATCAATTTTCAATGACAAATTACTGCTTTTTCATATTTAGGCTTAAAATATAAATATTGGCCCTCGTATGAGAGAAGTACATTAGTTTTTAAATACATAAAAATCATATTAATTTACACTTCTCGATCCTTTCTGCTGCCTGGAATATATACAAATATTTTTTATTGTAAAGATCAGTCTACCGATAGTATGACATTGGTTTTGCACTTCAGGAAAAAATACTACAATTCTTAGTAATGAGTGTGCTAAGTTTTGTTTCTCTGTGTTGTCAGTAGTAGAGATCAACGATGTGCATAAAATTTCTTGTGTTGCAGAATTATTCCGAACAAAAATGATAATGAAAAAGTAAAGCCACGTTCCTTTCACCTTGAAGACACAGTGCGGCAGTAAAGAAAAATAAATAATAAGAGAAATAAATAATAAATAATAACTGCGACGTTTAATGATATTGCAGACATCTTGAAGTGACTCGTAAGGCACCTCATAAATATTTGCTAGCTAACAGGGAAATCAAATTTCACTGTGGCCAATTACACAACTAGAAACAATAGGAAACAGACCGAGTAGTTTGTACTACTGGTATCGTCTCAAATTCAGAGATGGGTCATCCTTTTCTGTTTTTGTATACCGGACCTCCTTCTCATATATATATATATATATATATAATCACCGGAAAAATAAAATTACCCAAACTTGATGTCTGAATAGCATTCCTCTTCAAAGTAGCCTCACAGCTGAAAAACGTTTTTAGCAAGTAATCTTGTTATTCACTTTTTATCCTTATAGAAGCATTGTCAGTTTGGAAAACACTAGAAGCAGAATAACTGACCAAGCTAGGAACATTTAGGAACAAGCTGACCAATTTTTAGACAAAAAGCTTGAATTACAAGTCTTGCTCTCCACAACTCAGGCTACGGTCGTCTGTCTCACGGTATCACACAGGTGTCATAAATTTGTAACAAAGTTTGGGCTTCGAGTCGTGCACTCGTGGTACACCATAAATAACACTTGGAGAAAACGCTCAACATGACTGATTTTTCTGTAAACCTGTCGTAATTATTTTGGCTCGCAGGAAGATTTCCATTGGGAGAACAGTAGATTGGTTCTTGGTTCATACCCGTTAATGCACGACTTATTAACAGTGGTCAAGGTTCGAGTCAGTGATTACAGCATGACATGCGGGACATGCAGGGGGTGTTTTTCTGGTCTGTCGTTGGTACTTTGGATGAAGTGAGCAGATATTTTTCTCACGGTCAAGGCCTTCAATCAAGCAAACTATGTAGTAACTAAATTTTAATATGTATAATTTTCATTTATACCAAGGAGATACCACCCAAATGAACAGATTAAAACGTTAGGATATATTTTTACACATAAATTGTTTATAGATCATAGATTACTTTTAAGTTTAATAAATAATTATTTTGAACTTACCCTTCCGCGTGCACTTTTTCATGTGACTTTACAGCAAAAGACAAAAACCGTTTAAGAGGTACCACTGTATTTCCTATATGGAGCATATAAGGAGGACCTTCAACTTCACAGACTTTTTTGCAGGACCCTGGAACCATTTGTGAAGATTTAGAGTCTTGTTTGACATTGTCTTGAGACATACTATGGGATACACTGTTTACACTTGTTGCGTTACTTAAAATAGCTGGCAGTGGTGCACTTGGTTGTTCTGAGTGTAAGTTTTGTACGTTAGAACATGGCACATTCAAAGTGTTGTTACTAATATTAATGAGAGTCTGTTTGACTTGAAATTGAGGAAACTCTCCCATGTGACAAATATGACTAGAATTATGAATACTTTTCTCTGGATTCTGGGCATCTCCGAGATTAGAAGTTGTTTTATTACTACCAGTTTCTGCAAGGCAATCTACCGTTATCGAATTTTTTATATAAGATATAACTTTCTCGGTTGTGCTTTCTGGTCTTAAATTATTACTTTCATTAGATTCATTCGTATTTCTCGTGTCTATATTTGAAGATATAATGAATATGTCTTCGTTGTTGTCATGCGCGATTTCTGTTGATACGTTAGAATCATTATTTAATATTTTAGGATTATTTTGTATATCTTTCGTTGCATTGCGTGATGTACAAAGTACGACTTTTGATGTTGCAATATTGTCATCATTACTATTGATAGTGGAGCTGATCCCTTCAGAATTCTTTTCATTAATTAGTTCATCATCGAGGCTACCTTGTACTTTACACATTGAGCTAGAAGAACCAACGTAAACTTTCAAATTCTTTTCATTTTTAACATTTTTCTTACGCACTGACTTCTCACGAACAAAAGGTGTTCCTTTCTTATTGAATTTATGATAATTGTGATCACCGAACTTACGAGGTTCCACAATACCGGTCAGCGTTTTACTAAGAGGTTGCGAGTTGCCAGGTGCTGATGCAACTTTTGAGTCTTTAAGACTAATTACTAAGCTATCAGAAACCACTCCAATATCAGAGCAACCATCTACTGTAGTATCAGCTTTGCCTTCATTTCTAGAACTAATGTATGATTCACCCTCACAAGAAATAACATCCTTTGAAGCTAAGTCAGAAGATACAGACACACGTTTTGAGTTGGTACATAGATCCTCCTCATCAACGTTTTCACTACTGTATGTTAATTCTTTAGCAATATTTAAATAATGATCAATACTTGTCACAATTTGCAAGTCAGTATCTGTGGTTATTTGTAACTGTTCATCGCCATTTGTAATTGCACCATTCTCATCTTCCCGTTTATTTCCCGACTTAGCAGAACGAAGGTGTTTAGATTTGCTTCCTTCAGCAGCAGACATTGATTCTTCAGGATATTTCCGTTTATTCCCTACAACACCCAAAGTCTCGGAATGGCTTTGAAGTTGAGCCTTTGTTTCCATTCGCGATAATTTTGGTTCACAATGTCTTTTATCCTTCTTACAAGGTTTCTTTGCTTGCTCTTTAAATGATGCTTGGATGCTCAAATCATATTTTGTTTTCTTCGACGTTTGTGATCTTAGTTTTTGAGGCTTTTCATTTTGGAGGAAAGTCGAGCCCGAAATACTACTATCGTGTAAGTTGGACGTCTGTTTTTTCACCGTACCACACAAGGCATTCCTTCCGTTTCTCAGTCTGTTGCTTTCTTTTAAATACTGTGATGTAGCAAGTTTTTTATCGTTACTGTTCCTAACCGGAAAAGAAGACAGTTTTAAAGGTTTCTTATGTGATAGTTTTAATTTAGTTGTGTTCTGCACTTCATTTATCTCAACTTTCTTAGAAGTGCATTTGTCTCTTTCTGATTGAGATGGCTTTAGTTGACTCACACCCAGTGCTTTTACATCAATAGTACTTTGAACCATACTTAAATTCGAATTTTGGTTGGAACTGCTTTTGATCAGTCTCTTAAGAGCAAGCTTGAGTTTTTGTTTTTTATGAACTGCATCTATAGTATCATTTTCCACATTAAGTTCTTCACTCTTCTTAAGTCTAGCCGTAGCCTGTCCCATGTTTAACTGTGCAACTCTCTTGGAGGACTCTTCTAATTTTGGCTGCAATCTTCTCTTGGTTTTGACTAAAGTATATAAATCAGGTGGAAATGTACCTGCATTATTTTGTTCACAATACTTTGTATCTCCGCTCAGATCACTTTGGTGCAGACTACGTTCTTGTGTTGTACTCTTAACTTCTGTTAATGCCATAATTTGCTTTGCCGGTGAATTTCCTTTGGAACTCGAGCCAGAAAAATGTCCTCGAAGAGTTGATGCTATAGACGATAACTTATCACTTTTTCTAATTCCTTTTCTGTTACAGGAAATATTCCCCTTTGGCTTTTGGTATACGCCTGAAATCAAATCATGGATATTTACAGTTGGTGGGACATCTAATCTTTTTAGTAAAACTATCGGAGACAAATTACTTGTAAGATTCGAAGTATCTCTGAAGGATATTTTCTTAGAGACTACATCGCTGTGAGTATTTTCTCTACACAGTGCTTCCATATCGTCCATTAATTTGTCTAACGACGTAGTATCCTCAGAAGGGATGTTTCCTTCATGACAATGTTCTACATCACTAGAATTTTCTTTATTATTTTTTGACCCATCTACATTAGTACGTGCATCTTTTCTGCTTACTAATATTTTAGCTGGCGTAGTTTGACTTCCGTTTCTTTGTGTTGAGCTACGAATATTCGATTCTTCCCTTTGTACAGGTTTAGGATTTAAGTCTTTACTATAACGCTCGAAAGTGAGTTGAATTACACTATTCGGATCGCATGTATCATTTTCATTTGTATTTGAATTACCTTCTGTTTCTTCCGTAACATTGTCAACAGATTTTTCTTTCAAGAGCAAATCACTGTTCTCATTAGTATTCACTGCTGTAATAGTTTCATTATTTTCTATCACCTGAGAAATTTCCTTTGCTGGACATACTTGGATATTTTTCTCATTGTTTTTTGTGTGTTCAACTCCCTTGTAAATTCCTTTTGAACATTCAGAAATATCTTCTCTAACGCTGAGAGTGTCAGCTTCTCTGCTTGTTGAAGATACAGGCAAAACAACTTCATTGGAGTCATAATTGCTTTCTGCACACTTTTGGGAGGAATTATTTAAGTTTTCTCCTGGGAGATTTACTTGTTTGCCTGTAGCACTACCGCAATCATTATTATTGCTAGATGTGTTTTGAACAAGCTGCGTCGAAAAGACTTCAATTTCATCTCGAACATCACTACCTTCTCCAATATCGTGAGTTTTCTTATGTACTCCTAATTGAACCGATTTTGAACTGTCAGTTTTCTCTGAAACTTCAGGTTCGTTACAAATATCACCAGCACTACTATGTACTTGAGGTGCTCTTGTTGCTTGTGTTGTGCAAGTCTGATTAACATGAGACAGAGCATCACTATGAATCCACACCACAGGATTTAATTCCTTGTTGACATGATGTTTAGCTGAGCTTTTATCCTTGTTAGGACTATAAGATTTAACAGGACTTTGAGGTTTATTATGACTCCTAAGCTCAAGAGTACTTATAGGCTTATTTGAACTCAACTGCTTTACAGGACTTTCAGGTTTATTTGGACTTCTATGTTTAATAGGACTTACGGATTTAAGGGGGCTTCTATCTCTTATGGAGTCTCCAGTTTTATTAGGACTTGTATGTTTGACAGGACTTACAGGTTTAAGGGGACTCCTATTTTTAGTAGGACTTTTAGGGTTGTTAGGACTTCCAAGTTTAGTAGGGCTTTCTAGGTAATTCCTCAAAGAATGGCTCAGATCAACCGAGTTAGATGGACAAGCCAACACTGATATTTCACTGTTGTTTTCATCTACAATCACTTGTTCTGTAGAGTTCGAAGAACTAATTTCCTCCCATTCCGTTTGTACACATTCATCTTCTACTTTAACGGGTGTTGGTGTGGTAATATCATAGAGTCTTACATTTTCTTCATCATATCTTAAATTAAGTAAGTGTCGTGGCACCGGAAAATACATTGGTCTCGAGCACTGATCCTGTAAAAATAAAAATTTACTTTCGTTACTGAAATATATGAATGACACTTTACATGTCTGTAAAAATAAAGAACAAAGGTATTCTGAATGTATTGTAGACCAGGATTTAGTTATTCACACATTGCAAGTTAACCACCGACCATTAAAAAACTAACAATACATTCTTCAAGATATCTAGACATCCTCAAAGTGTATTCGCACTCAACTTTCTTATTAATATTTTGACCTTAATCCCGAGCAGGACCTGAAGGAATTTATTTGTGCAAACCAGCAATGTCCGGGTTTTCTTTGCTAATATTGTAGCGACAGCACCAAAAATAGTCATAAAAGTTTATTCATCTTAAAACAGACTGCTTAAATATTTATTTGTATGTATTTCGCATGCCAACCTTTGTTCACTATCTGATAAACATCTTTTAAAAACGTACTATCCTGACAAAGCTGGATTTTGCTTTATAAGCCTAGAAGTGGGTGTTAAAACAAATGGATGTGTCACAGTATATTTTAAATATGTGGTTCGTAACAAGGGAAATATTGTCAGTCAACCTTAAAAAAGATAAAAGAAGCATTCATGACAGAATATATTTCCTTAAAGTAGCATGTCGCAAACATTCAATCCCACAATCTATATATACCTTAAACCTCTATATGGTATAAATCTATATATTTATACCATACTTTAAGACGTGTACTGTTCTGTACTACTAATAAACATGTTTTGCAGTGGTTCATTACGATATTTTCAAAATGTTTCAAAAAAACATACAGTCATTCTCATTTTTTTTTTTTTTTTTTTGAACATTGCTATATCCTTCAAGTTTTCTACAATTCCTTGTAAACTTATATTGACATGACAAAAAACAATCGTCAAAATTAAAAAAGAAAAGAGAGTGTTCAATGGTCCATCACATTGAAATCTACCTGCAGAATTTAAAAGAAAAACATAAGCATACTCTTCACACTCTTAATGAAAAAATCCGCCTTCCATGCAAAAAGACAAGTATTCACAAAAACTTTTGGGAACATTCAATTGGAATATTTTCTTTGCACGTAGGATAAAATTAGAAATGTATCATTGATTCGCACACAAAAAATTAATATAGAAACAAATAGTACAGAAACGGTTTATAAACATATTTAGGCATGTAAAGTAGTACTAAAAACCACGAAAGAAGTACTGAAAAGCGCTTTAAATTCTTTATTTTGAAGTGTTTGCCATATATAGAAATATAATTTCAATGCTTTACATTACTTTTACCCCTCCTCATGAAAAACAGTATGAGTATCTTTAATTTCAGAAAATTTTAAAAGTTAATTTAACATAAATTTTAGAAAAAATTCTACTCTACGTATTTGAAAAAGTACTTCATGACTCAAGACCTTCAAGACCTTTTTATTGTTTTTTTTATATAAGAAAATGGCCGTATTTATTAAAGTCTGAGTTTCTACAAGCCTCAAGGAGGTAGCGGCTAATGCAGTACGAAGCGGGTTTAAAATATTCTCTTTTAGGCACCGCTTAGCATTGCCAATGGAAATTTTCATTACATCAGCTCTCGGATACGCTTTTCTTATTGAAAGGCTGGACAGTCTCTGAAAAGCTGGCAAGCACAATAGTGATCATTGCTATTAACATAAAAGGGCTTGTTACTGTATAGGACTCAACACATTGACTTCCCGGGCCCAAATAGGAAATGCTACATTACTATATCCACTGTTGTGTCCGAAATGTTGACATTTAAAGCGGCGAGAAGGACTGAGAATGTAAGCGTAAACTGGAAAAGGATAGTATCCAGCTTTAACGAATTCCGGGTTCGTAGACAAATTGAAAGTAAGAATCAATGACAGAGTTGGAAGGACTTCACCTAACTTTTTACTTGTGATCGAAACAACGTCAACATTAGTAAGACTCTGATATAATACCTCTACGGTGGCGTTGACGAGATTCCAACAGAAAATAACTCTGTGAATGATATTTACTACGGAATGTAGTTCTACTATAACTCTAGTTGTCCAATGATGGACAATTTCGCAAGCTTGAACCGTCTTTTATTTCCAGTTTCCATTACAATAGTTCCGGTCCGAAACTATAGATATTTCCTTATCTGTGTGATGAAAGTCGGTGCATACCAATATTAAATTGCTATAAGAACAATTGCAACTATAAAAGAATACTCAATTTACCTTTATTCGTTTAGTTAAATATATCCTACTAAGTACAACATGGAATGAAGTTCGTTGTTAAACAATAAATCAGTACTTCCCAAAATGGAAGGCTCATCTTCGTGGAAGAGAAACACGAAAGAGCAATAGGGTACAAGCTATTGGCAGAAATAAACCGTTAGATTATGAATACGGCACCAATTATAATGACTGTTTATACTTTATCTAGTAAACTTTGAAGACGCTATAAATTTGACTGCTATATATTAAATTCTCCCTACCTTGTCCTTAACTCTTTGTTTTTAAGTTAATTAAACACTAGGTTTGACGTTTTTTATTCCTTGAAGGGTTTCTGGGGTATTGAAAAACAGAAACTACATACAAATTTATAACTCATTCACAAGGAGTCAACAATGTACACTTAGTTACTCTCTTTCTTATAGTTATTTAACTTGCATACACTATTACGAATGTTCTAACAAAGAAGTGTCAAATCAAATACCGACATACAGAAAATATTGAGTAAGAACTGTGGTTTCATTAAAAGCAAAGCTGGTAAAAATATAATTCTGCATTACTTGGTATGCAAAAGTCTTGCTAGAAACAAATATAAATTACGAGAAAATTATTTAGTCGTATATTATTACATTGACTACGAAAAAATTAAGCACGTGAAATGAATGGTCCGAAGTCTATATAATTTCGTACACGTCGACACTTTCGGCAGGTACGTAAATAATATTGCTGCAATTGTGTGTGACGGCTAGAACGATCACCAGAGTGTAGTAGAATTGGTTCGACCATCTTATACAATCGTAATACAAAGAAAAATAACATCATGGTAGACAAAGAAAAATCTTAATATACAGCAAAATATGATAGAAAGAGAAGCTCTTCAATTATTCTACCCTTGACAGAAGCTGAGTCACAGCAACAACCATTCACGGGATATATTAAAAAAATGAAAAGCGTACAAACTGTCTAAGCGACGCCTGTTTAGAGGGAAAATTTACGAGCGAAGCTTACAGAGGGAACAATATATATATATATATATATATATATATATATATATATATATATATATATAAAATAAATAGACAATAAAGCGTAATATTAAGTCATTAAAGCAAGAAAGTGGTCAGTCAAAGAAACTTCAAACGAACGTGAACCATGACCAACTCTAAGAAAAGACAAGTGCAAGAAGAAAACTAGTAAAACGAGAGACGCTTCATTTTAAAAACAATATACTTATGTGTGTACATGTTACTTATTTGAATGCCGAGCTCCTTCGTGGCTAAGCGGTTGCATACGCGCCTATGGCGTGGGAGACCCGGGTTCGATTCCCGGCGGGAGCTCATGTGATTCGGATTCCACGTTAATCAGTAGGTCCACGTCTCAGCCTCGCTGCTGAACGGGTCGTGAAACTAAAAAATCAATCAATCAATCAATTATTTGAATGCAGCTACTTTTCACACTTATAGTGCTTCCGGCTTAGTGCTACACAATTTTCAATGCTTTACGAAAATGAAAGTACATTTATTTTGTTTTAGAAAACTTATTGTAATATACTTCTTAGATGACTTACAAAATGTTATTACTTTCGAATTTATTTTCTTGTGACTAAGTTTTGGTAATTGGTACTTGTGCACTATTTGCGTCAGATAACGTTTTACTCATAAAAATATAATCTACCGCCGTTTAATTCTCATGACAAAAAATGATTTAAAGAAAGAATAATTTAGATTGGACAATAATGGAAATCCTGCAGAGAATCGTGTTTAAGGGACGTCAGGATTCATAAATGGTTTATTGATGTACAGATTGAAGTATATTGCGCAAGTGATGTGAACTTCGATCATACATTCTCACTATATATATGTTACACTAATTTTGTCTGTTTCTATTTTGTTTTGCATTATGAATTACAATGTTTCATTTAAATATTGTTAATTTTAGTTTATATGTTCTACTGGAAGTTTGAGTGGATTAATGTAAAGATTAAGAGATCTCAGTAACAATGCAATGCTTGACTTCTCTTTAGATTTCTTGGGGCCGCGGTGGCTCAGTGGTAGAGCGTTCACCTATGGTGCTTGGGGTCCCGGGTTCGATCCCAGCTCCCGCCAAGTGAACTTTGTGGTGGACAAACACCGTGTGCGTGGGTTTTCTCGGGGTTCTCCCGTTTCCTCCCACTTTCTTCATTCCACCATTTCATACATTACTCATCATCACCGTCTCCTTTAGCCTAACCGGCATAACCGTGGGACGTAAAACTCAAAGGTTTTTAGATTTCTTCATTTTCCATTCGAATTATTATTTTTTAATATTCGTGATTTTATGATAATGATGGCTGTGTTAATATTTAGACTGAATAACCCATTTTTCAATGCTGAGCTACTGGTATGTCTGACGCTGTATTTCGTATTTTGGAATTCACAAAAACGATGTATGCTCGTTTACGTCTTTTCGATCAATTATGTATTAGGGTATTTTGTTATGTGCAGTTCTTGAACATGTAAGTGTTCGGCTATGAGTTTGCCGCTACCAGGAATTCTTAGGTTACTTGCGTATTTTCAAGATGTCAACCCAAGTTCCTTGTAAACCGTTTGCCATGGAATGGAGTTTTCAGTTTGTTTATACAAACACCAACCTTTACGTTGTGTTCTGTAATGAAGAGTGTAGATTAACAGACAAATTCTGACCAAAGCATATATTAACTAATAAATAATAGCGTTACAGTTTGGGCAAATTAACTTTGCCGTCATCAGACACATTATGAAATACAATTTCTAAGATTACAGCTTATATACTTTTTATAATGAGAGGAGGTCATTCCATGAACCAATCATATTCGTCCTTTCCTTTAACAATTTTTAATTAATACATATGCAACTTTTAATGATCAACTTTCACTTAAGAGCTAAACTTTAATTGGCACAACTGTGTATGAATAACTTTCACTTTTAAAAAACATAAACTTTTAATTGTCTATCTGCTGTTCAATACACCTGTTTTTACCTCTTCTTTCTTCTCTGTTTTATCCAATATCTTTCTCCATACATCATGTATATTTAGTATGCTATTCCAATTCATAAGTTTCTCGATTCCTCCCTTTCTTATCCATTCTCCTTCTTTCCACTTTCTTATAATGCTTCTTTTCTCCTTTTCCAGCCCCTCTACGCCTTCCCAGTCTATTTCACGTCCTGTCTCCCTTTCATGTTTTAGCGTTACTATCTCTCTTCAATAGAACGTCATCCCTGTGCTGTTTAATCCTTTTTTCTAACCTCTTTCTTGTTTCCCCTATATAACTCATATCACATTCTTTGCATTTAATTCTATATACAACTCCTTCATCACTTATTTGAATCTCTGTTACCTTCATTTTCCTCGTTCGCAACGCATCTAACATTCTTCTGCTACCTTTTCTGTACGTTCTTACTCCTCCTTTTCTTAATAATTTTTTTAAGACTTTCGTCCTTTCTCCTATGCTCTCTATCCCGAACCATCTTTTCTTTTCTTGTTCTCTATCTTCTCCCACTTCCTTCTGCCTTCTGCCCTCTTCTTTCTTGCTATTCTTCTTCAATCTATCCTCACTATATCCATTCTGCATTAATAAACTGTGAAATTGCTCTATGTCTTCTTTTCTCTTCTCGTCATCACTGTCTATCATTTTTATCCTTCTCTCCATGTTTCTAATAAAGTTCCTTTTAGTTCCTTCATCTACATCACTTCTTCTATGGCAATAAACATCTGCTGAACATTGTTTCCTATACCATGTTGTTTGGAATTTCCCTCCTACTTTCCTTATTGTCATATTTAAAAAGTTTATTTTCCCCTCTTCCTCTAATTCTACCTCCAGGCTTATTCCTTTTTCTTTATTTTCTATCCTTCCCACAAACTGTTCGAACTGTCTCTTCGTTCCTTTCCAAATACCTAAGCAAGCATCCACATATCTGCAAAACATAATCACTCTTTCGCCTCCTTCCTCTTTAACTTTCTGTTCCCATTTAATCATCACAATTTCTGATAACACTAGGGTTAGTTTCGATCCTATACCTAGTCCTCCCTTTATTTTCACTAATTTTTCTCCTATTGTACACACACTGTTCTCCCCTATCAGTCTTAATGCTTTTATTACTTTCTCTTTCTTCCATTTCCTTATTGTTCTGTTCTCTATTTCTTCTTCCAATACCTTCAAAATGTAATCCCTTCTTAAGCTGGGAAACATTGCTTTGACATCTACGCTAAACATCAGGGTTCTATCATTTCATCTTTCGACTTTCTCTATCATCCTCTTGATTATGTTTTGCAGGTATGTGGATGATTGCTTAGGTATTTGGAAAGGAACGAAGAGACAGTTCGAACAGCTTGTGGGAAGGATACAAGATAAAGAAAAAGGAATGAGCTTGGAGGTAGAATTAGAGGAAGAGGAGAAAATAAACTTTTTAAATATGACAATAAGGAAAGTAGAGGGAAATTCGAAACATGGTATAGGAAAGAATGTTCGGCAGGTGTTTATTGCCATAAAAGAAGTGATGTAGATGAAGGAACTAAAAGGAACTTTATTAGAAACATAGAGAGAAGGATAAAAATGATAGACAGTGATGACGAGAAGAGAAAAGAAGACATAGAGCAATTTCACAGTTTATTAATGCAGAATGGATATAGTGAGGATAGATTGAAGAAGAATAGCAAGACAGAAGAGGGCAGAAGGCAGAAGGAAGTGAGAGAAGATAGAGAAGAAAAGAAAAGATGGTTCGGGATATGGAGCATAGGAGAAAGAACGGAAGTATTAAAAAACTTATTGAGAAAAGGAGGAGTAAGAAAGTACAGAAAAAAGTAGCAGAAGAATGTTAGATGCGTTGCGAACGAGGAAAATGAAGGTAACAGAGATTTAGATAAGTGATGAAGGAGTTGTATATAGAATTAAATGCAAAGAATGTGATATGAGTTATATAGGAGAAACAGGAAAGAGGTTACAAGAAAGGGTTAAACAGCACAGGGATGACGTTTCGATTGAAGAGAGATAGTAACGCTAAAACATGTAAGGGAGACAGGACGTGAAATAGACTGGGAAGGCGTAGAGGGGCTGAAAAAGGAGAAAAGAAGCATTATAAGAAAATGGAAAGAGGCAGAATGGATAAGAAAGGAAGGAAGCGAGAAACTTATGAATTGGAACAGCGGACTAAATATACATGATGTATGGAGAAAGATATTGGATAAAACAGAGAAGAAAGAAGAGGTAAAATCAGGTGTATTGAACAGCGGATAGACAATTAAAAGTTTATGTTTTTCAAAAGCGAAAGTTATTCATACACAGTTATGCCAATTAAAGTTAAGCTCTTAAGTGAAAGTTGATCATTAAAAGTTGCATATGTATTAATTAAAAATTGTTAAAGGACGAATATGATTGGCTCATGGAATGACCTCTCATTTTAAAAAGTATATAGGTTGTAATCTTAGAAATTGTATTTCATAATGTGTCTGATGACGGCAAAGTTAATTTGCCGAAACTGTAACGCCATTATTTATTAGTTAATATATGCTTTGGTCAGAATTTGTCTGTTAATTTATACAAGAAGTTCCAAAGCTAGAATGAGTGGTATTCATAATGAAGAGTATACCAAGGGACAGTATATTGCTTGGTATATGTCGTGTTCATTGTGTTTACGTCCGAGGATTCAATTTTATAGCGTTATGGATGTACTACTGTACTTACCAACGAGATATCTCTAGATAGTATATTCATTTACTAGTAAGTTTGCTTGGTAGATGCTTTATATATAACATTGTTAAGCGTGTACTTAAATCTTCCAATAACAGATGACTTGATATAGCTGTAAGATGAATAATGTTTGAAAGAATTTCGTTTAATGAGGCTTAAGAAATCACTGTTATAAAATTTACTGCCGAGATTTGACTGGAATGGACCTCTTCAAGACTGCTTGGCGGAACATAAACTCAGTAAACGATGTAGTTATGTCCTTAACGCCTTTCATTTAACAGGAACAACCCAATGATATTTTCAGAACATGTAAATTACACTCAGTATTTCATCTCATAATAATTCTGACCAGGATTTTCAATGCATCCCTATTAAATTCACCAAAAGATCAGCTTGTCATAAGTCATTGATTCATTCATTCACTAACAGAATACGTGGATATTACCTCCGCGCGACTTTATAAATCCTGCCACTAACTTTATCCCACACACCCATTGCAACACTGAGTACCAGAATAGTTGCCTGACGAAGTTTGGAAACAGACTAAGTGATATCACTTTCCTCTTAACATATTTTCATTTATCGACGTCCAAATTAAAAACTTTCAGGCTTTTATGACCACGAAAATAATCCGGCATTTCTAACTCTACAATTTTCTTTACCATTAATTAACTTTGTTCTGGAATACGCTATAAGGAAAATCAAAGATAGCAACCAGTGCCTACAGTTGAACGGTATTCACCAGGTTATGGCATATGCTGATGATGTAAATTTAATAGGGGATGATAGGAGAACAATAGAAAGAAATGCAGAGATCTTATTAAACGCTTGCAGGGACATGAGTTTAGAAGTAAATGCAGAGAAAACTAAATACATGGAAGTGCATCGGGACCGTAATACGGCAAATTGTGGATGCGTTAAAATATTAAATAATACTTTTGATAAAACCGATACTTTCAAATATCTAGGATCAATATTAACAGACGAAAATCATATTCACGGAGAAATTAAATGTCGACTAAAAGCAGGGAATTCGTGTTAATATTCGGTTCAAAATCTCTTGTCGTCGCGAATTCTATCGAGAAATTTGAAACTTAAAATATACAAAACGATAATCATGCCTTTTGTTCTGTATGGTTGCGAAACATGGTCGCTTACTCTGAGGGAAGAACATAGACTGAAAGTATTTGAGAACAAGATCCTGAGACGAATATTCGGACCCAAGAGGAACGGGAATGGGTAATGGCGGAAACTTCATAACGAGGAATTACATAATTTATACGGTTTACCCAACATTGTTAGGGTCGTCAAGTCTAGGAGGCTTAGGTGGGCAGGTCGTGTAGCTAGAATGGAAGAAAGTAGAAACGCTTTCAAAGTATTGACTGGAAGACCAATCGGAAAACGACAATTAGGAAGACCTAGGCGCAGATGGGAGGACAATATTAAGATGGATCTCGCAGAGATAGGAATACAAAGTAGAAACTGGATCCAATTGGCTAAGGATAGAAGTCAGTGGAGAGCTTTTGTGAACGCGGCATTGAACCTCCGGGTTCCATAGGCCATAGAGTTAGTTAGTTTACTAATATAAAGAAAGGTGTCAATCTTGTGCTTGCTTGGGTATCTCACTTCGTAGATTTGAAAACGTTCCTTCAATGTGAACTCTCAAAAGTTCTCATTTAGGAAGTACAGCTTGCACGTTTTGCCATTTTGCAATACATGCTCAGCTCGTGGTACTGTTATGAATGCAGTGACTTCTACTCCCTAAAGAGATGGAAGTTTTTCATTTATAGAGGTCAATGGGTTTGTCAATCTACTCTGTCATTTAAGCTCGAGTGGATCTTGCATGGGAGGGGTAGTTATATCACGACTTTCGTAGACTATGTTAGATCTTGAAGGTGAAGAGAGATTGGGGAATCTTCTCTTTGTCATGCACATAATGAGTGCAGACAGATTGATAAGGATTAACTCATTTTTAGTATAAGGAATTGGCAGTGAAACCTCCCTTAAGGGACATCTATATATAATTAAGACACATCTTTTTGTCCCGGCAAAAGTATATGTTCCCTTATGGAACAAAAGCCTCCCTTTTACGGACACTCTCAGATACAGACGTAGAGAGCCCTTTTTACCCCAGACGTTTCAATAACCACTTCATAACGGACAGGATTTATTCTCAGTTCTGCGATATATTATTCCTCACAAGCGTATCTATCATGAGTCCAGACCTGATGAACCTTCAAACAGAACAGCTTTAAGCTAAACTTGAAATTATTCTTTTCCTGCCAGCAATAAACTATTTTCTGGTGGAAATCCTACAAAACCCTCAATACGCGATAATACTCATGCAGGGTCAGCCTCATGACCAAGAATTATATGCGAACTATCTTCCCTTCCGTAACAAAGCCCTTTAGTTCTTTAGCCTCTGGGCCTTGCATCATTCCCGACAATTTCATAGATAACAAAACAAACATCCTTTTACCATAACATTTTCAACAAGAAGTTTCCTCTCTTACTTTTTTTTTGGAAAGCAACATTTTTCTTTTACTTACGATACTGGAACAAGTTTGGATTGGAGTTTTCCCGGCTTCTTTATTTACTTTATCTAAGAGGATATTCTTTGTGATTGGGGCTGGGTCAATAAACATATGCACTTACATATGCCTTTTCAGGCATTCCGCCAACGAAGATACCGCGCCAGCATACACACACACACACACACACGTTTTTTCTGCAACCGTACTGAAGATTCTGAGACGACACTTGCTAATGAGTTTTATTACCGTTGTAGAGGAAAAAGTATGCCTTACTTGCTAAACAAAAGAGTTTAGCCAATTAGTTGATTCCTAACGCATCTTTTGAGAAGGTTCTGAGAATTTGAAACAAATGAGAAACGCTTACAGGGTGATGAGATGTACTTAAGAAAATTAACATATACGCATTATGTTTTGCAGTAACGGTATACGAATATTATTGACACACCCCCAACAATAATATTATTTAACAGAAATGAATTTCTCCTTCATCCCTCCCAGTAATTCTAATACGCACTAAATAGTATTTTCGTATTGAATGTTACGTACTTACGTTCGTACACAATGTATTTCCTGTATATTACAGCACACAATTACCGTTGTGAGAAATGAAATTTCTGTAACCTCTCTGTAACGGACAAAAATCAGGGTATATACTAAAAATCCAAAATGAAATTTCGTAACTTTTTCGTGACCTTTTCTTTACCAAACCATAAAATTTCGTAACATTTTCCAGAGCGAATTTGGGTGCGAATTAGGCCGAATTTTCATACATGGGATAGAATCGTGTTTTGTTTGCGATTTGTTGGCGTCTAAAGCGGGCCACAGACATTTTTGGTAGTGAATTTTGACATTTTATAGAACAAAATTTTCCAGTCTGTACTTATATTTGTACAGATAAAAAATCGTTAACCAAAAGCTAAATTTCGTGCCTTTTTTTTGACTTTTATGACCGTTTTCTGATTTTGTGACTTTTTCATGAATTTTGTGACCGATAGACACTCTGAAAATTCATGTACCATTGGTTTCCGTTATTCAGATGTTTCACTGTAGTAATATTTCCTTGAATACTTGGATATAGCATTGAGAAATAGGAATTTTCTAACTCATAGGAAAATTAGAGTGCCGAAGAAATTATCCTAAGCCGTGTTACGTTTAGAACGGAAATTGTAATAAATAGAGTATATAAGTTTTCTTGTTTCACTAGTGACCAACACAATAGGCTATTCTGTACAAGAATCCAAGGTACTGGGTTCGATCCCCGGAAATAGGCTCATTTAAGTGACTACTGATAGAGTTTGGTTTTTAGAATTTATTTCCTTTTAAGGTTTTTAGCTAGTCTTCTTTCATACGTGCTTCTCCTATATAAAGGAGACACGAAATAGGATCACGCCAGGATTTTGATATAGTGAATCGAAATTTAAAGATGTTAAAGGGTGCTTTTCATGAGCTCATCCCTTATCTTCCACAGGCCCTAGTTTAGAGAATTCTAAAAGAATTCGAGTATCAAAGCTTAGAATCCATACAGTGAATTTAGAGACAGGACTACCCTTATGCTCAATTTTTCTGAATAAATAAATTTGAGTTAAATAATATTTATGATTTTATATACTGAAATGAACCTAATGTTTTACAAATCCTATAGATATAAGTATTTGTGTGTTGTGTTAGGAGTGTAACAATCCTAAACGTTACTTCCTCTTAGAAGATTAATCATGAACGAGCTTGAATATATAATTATTTATATTTTTATAAAATGCTAGTTGAATCCTTTGTTATAGCGTGTCGGATTAGTTTGAACACACACAATTTTTTTAATTATGACAAGTACAAGAAATACTATATATATATATATATATATATATATATATATATATATATATATATATATATATATATATTAATTTAAATGAAGTTACTAATACTTTTTTTAAGTCTAGCAACATGAACTGTAGACACAGTATGTTCCAAGGCAGTAGCTTCACCTGCTTCAGTGAATCAATCGAGTATTTTAATAGAGCAGCTAGGTTCCTGATTAGACGTGCCATCCCCATTCATTACGAAATTTCAATGTGCATTTGTCCGTTCGAAGACGCTGTCTTAGCAACTGCTAAGAGGACGCAACTGTGCTCGTTACAAATTATCTCGATTTATGCTGTGCCAACATCCTGCGGCACTCATTTCTGTAGCCTCTCGAAATTCTCCTAAGATATCTAAAGTAACGATAGCTATCTTGAAGAGCACGAATGTATTGTTAACCGTAGTTACGCAAATTTGAAATTTGGGGTGTTCTTGTGTGGCAATAATAAGGTTACTGACCGTTATTTCAGTTCGTTTAGCTAGCTCGTTATACATGGCTAGAACGATTTGAAATTTTTCGCCAGTTTCTTTAAGGGGTCTAAAGGAATTCCATCGCTTTGGACAATATTTAGTACCACTCACACTAGTTAAGGATGTATTTAATTTATTCAGATCCATCCTTCGACTGCGAACGCGCTGGTCAAAGTTTTAAAGCGTACTTAAGTCTACCTGCTAGGATATCCCGTTGAACAGATTGTCTAGCATAACTAATGACATCTTGTGGAAATTTATGGTGTATGTTTGTATACTGTAACTGTAATTATATATATGCATGCCACCAGGGAACTATTCAACTGAATTAGTACCAGTTTTTTAATAAGAACATTTAACAATTTGAACGAAGCAAATAACGATCTTGGTATAGGTATAATTTTACTCCCGCTCCACGCTGATCTATGCATTAAGTTGGAGGTAACTGAACATGCTGCTGGTACATGTGCTGAAGGGGCATTCTACTAATTAATACTTGGTTCTTATCTGTTCTTGCAGACTGAAACGTACACATTGCACGAACGGAGGGAAGGCTAGTTACTAATGCAGACCTCCTATGAAAAGTCAACATTGCCTTATTTTCACTACCTATGTTGTCTTGGTTTCCCTCAGATCATCCTGATATTGTGAAAGGATGGATTGCGCATAACATTCAGGAAGCCTCAAACTAACCAGAACGTATTTTACCGCTAGAGGGTGAATACTAATACCAGCAAGGTTCTCAAGAAGTGGTATTTATTATTAAGGTCACGATGATAAGAATATCAATCCTAGAATATAATCCAGATTACAACATAAACGCCCCAGAAACTACGCAGCCCCAGAACATAAACTATTTTATACGTATCAATGGTTCCAGAGATGTGTGTCTAGGAAAGATATTGAGTTCGATGCTAAAATAGGTTCTCAATCAGGACTTTCTGGCAATGATCTTAAAAGTAGCAAAAAATGATAATGAAAACGATGTCAGTAAGAATTTCGGTCTATGTAGTGAGAATATTTACGTGAAGAGCAGCAATAACGGGTATTTCCACCTGAACCTTATAACAGTTCCGCTACCTTGCTATATAGAGTAATGGCAGTAAATATCGAACGCCCTCTAAATATCGAACACCTTGGTCATTTCGTTAAGAAATAAGAATACCAAAAACTTCGCGTACTATCTGAAATTTGTGAACACACCTTTCAAAACCTCGCCTTATAAAAATCAATAGGTCGATACGTTTCGATATTAGCGAACGCGGAAAAAGTTTCCTAGTCTGTGGTTTTGGTGGGAGATTGTAGAAATCGCTATATTTTTTGTAAGGTGCAGCACCGCAGTAATAATTCTTTTCCCCATGTGTGATGGTGTTATTATAAGGTATCCTTTTAATAATACGATGTGTTAATATCAATATATGTATATTTGTTTGTTATAATGTTACTTTTCAGCTATCATCTTATTTGAAGGGAAAAGAAAATAGTGTTCGATATTCGAGACCCATTTCGTAATATCGAAATGCCGTTCGATAAAAGAGGTTCTTTTAAGGTAAAGTGTTCTTTAGTATCGAACATTATTGTAATTGGAAGGGCTATTGGTGATTTAAATATTAATTTAACTAAGTTGTTGATTTCTTTTGCACTGAATACCGAATTTTACACTGAACTGTAAGCCATTCACCTTGTATTTGAGAGTTCTTGGGTTCAAACCGTTATAAAGAAATTTTTAGATTTATCATTTTTAATAATGTTTCGTCACAGAGAGTTATCTAATCGAGGTCTTACGTCGTGCTGATCGCATTATTTCAGACTTTTGACCCGGGCTCTTCTCAATATATAGACTAGTAAACACAGTTGAAATTAATCATAAATAATTGTTTACATTTTTTGTTGAGTATCTTTAACTACTGCTCAGAATTTGACAATGGGCAAAATTAAGAATCCGAACAAGTAAGGTTTCACCAAAGTCCGAATCAAACTTGTCATAAAATGAAACCATTCCAGTATTCGTTATCTGCCTTGACAACCTGTTTAGCAGGTGAGGTCCGGTGTGATGTCCCAAATGCAGGCATCGAGAACCTTCCAGGTTCCTATAACAATATTAAATGATAAATTATCTGGGCGTCAGAAGACTGAGATTGCTCTTGGCCGGAAGCCGTTCCTGAACCCACAAGAAGAAGAGGGAATTTCTGAACATGGCAACGAGGGGATTTCCGTTTAAGAAAAGTAATTTACTGGACACTGTTCAGGAAATTGTACAGTCTTTAGGAAGAAGCTTATCGTTCAAACATGGAAGATCAGGTAAAATTTGCTTCAGGTGTTTTATGAGACGACATCATTGCCTGTCTCAGAAGAAGGCTGAAACTATTAGCAAGGATAGGGCTGCGGTTTTGGAAGAGAAAATACGCGGCTGGTTTGCTGAACTTTCGAGCTATCTTAAATCTCAGAGATTAAGTGCAATCATGAAAGACCCAAGAAGGATCCTCAACGCAGACGAAACAAACTTTCTGTTCCACATGGTTTTAGGAAAGTATCCTGATGTGAGAGAACAGCTTCAAATTACAGCAACATCTAAAGAAAATGAGGGCATAATAGTACTTGGCAATTTTTGTGTTGACGGGCGTTGCGCCCAAACCATGATCATCTACAGCAACATACGACTTAAACAAATTATAGAGAATATCTGAGCTATGGATCTACGAGAAAACAGAAACTGGCTGAATGAAGACTACAACATTTTTTGACATACCACCAACGGTTTGGTCCGTGGCTAGAGACTGAGAAAATCGCACTTTCTGTTATTCTCATTCTTTATGGGCACAGGAATCATCTATCTCTTCAAGTCAGTGGATCTTGTCACGATCATCGAATACTGGTGTATTGTCTTTTCTCCAACGCCACTCATCTTTTGCAATCAGCAGACGTAGGCGTATGACCCTTGAAACGAGCATTCAAGAATGCTCTTTAGGACGAGAAAATCAAAACTCTCGGAGCATCGGTAACGAAGGTAAATTTTGCACCCAATTGAAGAAAGTTTAGGATGGTTCCGTCAAACCAGAAATTGTGAGATACGCATTTCGTAAGTGTGGTCTTTATCCATTGAGTCCTGCTGCTGTGGACTATAGCAAGTGTGTTGCCGGTATATACTGGAAAACCACAGCAAGAGAGTGAGCAGAGCACCCCTTCATCTTTTCAACAACTGTTCCCTACTCCTCATCAGAAACTGAAGTTCGTGCTTGATGATCTGGTAGAATTGATGCATCCTCGTGTTCTTAATATGTTTCGTGACAAACTAAGACGGACGAAGAGGAACAGAGTGATGGTGATTCAGAATTGGATGCTTATTGGAAAGTGTTAAAACCCGGTACAATCTGACACATGGTACTAAATTGGCTGTCAAAAAGTAAACAACAAATAATTCAATGTTAGGAGAAGAAAACGAAGAGTAATAAAGTGATAATGGCGAACTCTCATGGAATAATGAACGCTTAAATGTGTACGCATCTTCACCCAAGAAGGATCTTCTAGGTGCCGTCATTTCGAAAACTAGAGTAAAATTCACAAGTCAAAATTATTACATCAAGATGAGATTGCTTCGGGATTTTTATGCTCGCCTTCCTCAAATAGTAGTGATGACTTTTCAAAGACTTTCTCAAACTTCCTGAAGCCACGGAGAAACCCCATCAATTTAGGCTGAAGAAAATGTATGCAATATCTTCCGAGGAATACCGGGAAGAACTGAAGAAGAAGAAAGACAACAAAAAAGATTAACGTAAGATGCTCCTCTCTATGCTGAAGAGTAACGACATGAAACAAATATTTTGTAGCTTAGAACATTTTAATATGTACTTTTCTTGCATCTGCTATCTTAGTTTATATTTTAGAATTATTGCAATGTGTTTACAATGAAACTATATCCATAATATCCTTAAAGTGAATATGTTTAAAAATAAAATATTCTGTTCGAGATTTAAACCCCGCTGTTCAATATATAAAACATCCTGTTCGATAATTAAAACCTCATTGATCGATATATAGCACAACCCGTTCGATACAAGAAGTAATACAACTTTGCTATTTAAATGTTCTTTAAATTTCAAAATTGTTAATCATAATTGTCATAATGGGCTGGTTTCAAAAAATAAATAACACCTTTACAGTTTTATCGCTCAAACATTTGCCTGTTCCTCATTTATAGAAAATAATGATTAAATATTCATAGGAATGTCCTTAAGTGTTCGATATATAGTGCCATGACCCTATGTACGATGTTCATGTAGAATATAAATGTTACGCAAAGAAACACTGACATGTTCCTGTCCTCAGATGAATTTGATAAAAGGTCTATGTACCTCATTAATATGTTGAAACGTAAGCGTAGTATAAGCAATGGCAGGATGTTGGTATTTGGTTTAGAGCCATTAGAAAACTACTGCAGTATGATTTCAATTGGCAAGACCAAAATTATATCACGTATAAAAATGAGGTGTTTGAGTAGATTGTTTATTGAACACCCTCGATAATATGAGATGTAGACCTACAGTGCAAGCAGGAATCCGAATCTCCGTGACGCATTCAAATATTTAACGCCTTTTTATTGCGAATTGAACAAGGGAACACATTCATCAATGGTAAATATGGTAGCCACAGGAACAGGTATGAGAGCCGTGAGAGATATTGAGAATCAGTGTGCACACAATAAGTAACAACCACGTAATTTAGTTTGTAACTGTGCATCGGGTTGTCGCAGCACATACCTCTTGCTGAATTAACATATTAACTTCATTGTATTCCACATTCAGATTAGTTCCCCTCTGGATATTAATATTACCTTGCGTTAATGAAATTTGATAACCTCACTGCTCGTTCGTTTTATAAAACTTCAGGTTAATGCGGAACTTGCTTTAATGTGGGAGTTTCGATGAATTGCCAACGTCACTAATCACCCTGTTTCTGAGGCGTTCTGAAAGATAAGGTTACCACATGGCGTATTTTGATATTATGTTGAACAAGTTATTATTCAATACAGTTGACTTATGTGCACATATATCCGATTTCATTGAATATTTGATGTATTTAACATTACTGGGCCTAGATATTATCTTAATACAATATGAGCATGGTACCTATAACCTAGGAGTAAACACGTTGTGTGTTATGTGATGGTATTTTATATAGGAATTAAATGTTGTATGGTGGTATATAAATACTGCATCTGGATTATACATAGGTGTCCCCGAAGGCGATAGGATGTAGTGGCATAGATCGGAGTGATGTCGTACATACTTATACAACTATCACCAGCCTCCTGTACATAGGTGTTTCAGACCTAAATACGGACTTGGCAGGATGGAGGCATTTGTTTTTACTGTCAAGAAGAGCGTTTTGAGGACTTTCTACTTGCCTTATGTTTCTCGAGACCCGCGTCACAGATTTTGAGTGCATCGATGTAAAGTGCTTATTACTATTAATATTCTTGTATCTTCGTATAGGTTAAATGATTTCTTTCACAACCTGCGTGCACACACAAATCCTAGATTTCGTTTATGCTGAGCTTCTCGACATACAATGTGACTACTTTAGTTAATCCATTATAGAAGTGACATGCACTTATGATTAATATAATAAATGCTTGAGTGAATGGCTTATTCATAGCCATTGTTATTAACAACATTTTATCAAATGTACAACTTCTATATTACAAGAACACTGTTTCGTTAAAGTACGATAATGGTTACATTAAATATTCGCTCACAAAATTATGAACATTAATGAATGAGTTTATTTCCTTACACAATATGTTTACAGCACACTAAAAGTACTTGTCTTAAGTAAAACTTATTGATGAGAACACAGTATATGTAATAGCAGGAGAAAAGAAATAATTGAAGTTGCTGAAACGACTTAGAGGTTGAGTAAACTCACTATGAGTATCGCAGTTTTTCATATTAAAGTTCCACGTTTGTCCTATCAGATTACTGAAGCACACACTGATAATGAACGAAAGGATGAAATGGAAACACTGAGAGGAAACTGGTGAATCCTGAAAAATCTAGGTACACTGTATTTATACACCGCAAAACTCAATTAGCGAGAGCTGGTATCAAACACAGTAGGGATGAGCCGTCTACCACTGAGCCACCAAGGCTGCAAGATACTTACATGTGAATAGCAGATAATAAAAGGGAAGAAACCTAATCGTTTTCAGTGTAAAAAGAACTTTCAACTTAGACAGTGTTCATACTATACGATGTGCTTGGATTATTTTCTTAAGAGCTAATTCTTTCAAAGTTGGTTTATAGAATCATGCATAGTAAGTGTATCTCTGACTTAAGATCGAACATTATGAAGTGTATTTGTAAATTCTTTATGATCAAGAGCTTCTTAATCTTCATCCTTTGTTAGTATTTTACAATTGTTACACTTTCTTCTATTATAGCGAGGTGCTTGAATTGATCATAATGAATACGAGATGATGTCTCAAAGTTCTTTCCAGAAAATGAATTTATAAATACTTTGATTTTTATTTTCAAGAAGGATTCATTTTTCTCTCCCTTTTGGTTTATATTCCTGAAATTGATGATTAATGTAACAGGTATATTTTTTTACACTCTAGTGCGCTTAAACAGATCACGGAAAAGGGGCAAAGCATAATCAAATATTAAGTAGACAGTTGATTGTGAGTATAAATCTTAATAACTTGCACCTGCGATAGTTCTGAAACTGCAATGATATTTCAGTTTTGATTAAATGGATTTAAGTGGACTGATTTTATCGCAGCCAGGAGAGAAGGATAAGACTGTAGTAGAGACAGAACTGTATAGCCTCAAAAACAGACAGGTCTTTGCTGCTATTTCACAATTCGGTGTAATTATATCATTGTGAACTACAAAGTATAAGGAAACAGAAGAGAACATTACGTTGATCAATTCGTTTTTTTTTTTTCAATTCGGTGTTTTGATTGATGCTTTAATAAATAACATTACTTACAGTTAAAATGCTACAAACGTCATAAAGAACTGCTTGCAATGTGAACATCTGAGCCGATTTTGTACTACAAAATTTCAATTATTACGAAGTATGTAAATAAAAAACTCACCTGTCCAATATGTTGTATTTTCTTCCATTTTCGTAGAACAGCAGGCATACAAGCCTTCAAAATGTTTTCAGCCCTCGTGCAATTGACTTTGTATTCATCGAAAGTCTCGATTTTAGTAATGCATTCATAGCAAACATATTGTGGTAAACGATCTTCTTCTCTTATCTGTGAAATAGAAAAAAAATAGATTTTTTAAAAAATTATACAGTTAAACAATTGTTTCGTAGGTTCCTGAAATATTCTTCATGAGTAAAAGTTTACCAGATATTTTTCTATGCTCTCTAGTCTCGAGCTTTAACATTTAAGGATCATCATCACATATAGCTGGAGTTTTTTAGAACTGTTACTTAAGGGAAATCCTTTAATCCTAAACTAACAAGAATAATCTTCCATCTATAGTAATATGGTGTGGCTCGGAACATTTTTCACGACTTGTTAGAAATGTACCGCTTGTAATAGAATTGTGTATGTATCTGATATTTCTCGAAAAAGAGTAGCTGTCTAGGCGGGGAAAACTCAAAATATTAACCAGTGACTGACTCGGGTGAACTTGCAGTTGTTCTATCAATATCTCTTTCCTTCTAGATAGTTAAAAACTACTCTTCGAACAGTAAAGTATTTTTCAATAAGAGGAGTATACTGACGAAACCACATAATACGACGATGATTGGCGAACCTAAACGACACTTTCATACGCATTGCATTACTTGAAAGGTATTCAATGTTAAGTTCAAAGATCGAAATCCACATGAAAAATAGGGCATAGTAAAGTATTACGAAACAAATCTCTACAACGACTAACAGGAATATTTAGAAAGATCATAATTATAAAAACCTTGGACGAATCTTACGAATGAGCAATATATGAAAGATCAGAGCAGGTGCTACTACATATTTAACATATCCAGATATGAAGTTTGACGAGTTTTAAAATAATACGCAGGAACAGCTAACAGTAATAGTAGGATCAGGTCGCAAGAAACTGAAATACCAAAATTAAACTTCGAAGAAAGAGTAGCCAAATAAACATATTGAACAATACTGTGGTATACAATATATAAAAAATATAAAAGCGGGTCACCACAACTTCAACTTAAGAATATCATATATGAAAACATCAAATTCTATATTCCTAACAAATAAATGTCTATAACACGAAACCATATTATTGGTGTTATTATTATTATTATGTGGTAAAATCTTGTTAAGAAGGCGGCTCTTTTTCTTTTCGCAACATACAGATATTATGTATTTATCACGGTTTTTTTTTATCTCGAGGGTGACCAACATTACAAATATGTTAAACCTTATTGTATTCAATAACTATAATAGTACTATGTGGCATTAAATTATTCAATGTAATAGTGCGATCTACAGCTTTGAGTAACATACAAATATCCATAAGGACACCTTGATCTTCAACCACAGGTTCGCATGCCCACATCAGAGCCCCTCTTCTCTACACAGATCCGCCCAGCCTACTACAGCCGTGCCTATCTTTTGTGTGTGCCAATTAGTGTATGTTCTTGCTTATCTCACATGATGTGTTCCAATCAGCGTCTTTTGGTTGTACGGAGAGTTGTCATCAAATTGACTTGGCCCCTTTTGCCGTGTGCACACCAATCAACTTTCTTTTCTGGATGGTAACAACTATTTTCTTCCTCCCCACGGAACTTTTTGGTTAGTACGCATAACCAATCTTTAACCTTATGGGCCTAGTGCAACGTCAACGTCGGCTACGTTTTTTACACGTTACCTGAATTGGTTTCGAGTGCAATAATTTCGAGTCCTTTATAAACTGATGTTTTGAATTTCATCGGCACTCTGTGTCCAAGTGGTCACTCTTGATTGTTGTGTCTTAGATGAATACGCAACCGCCTTATACGACTGACCTCGCTGGACTTACTCCCTGTTCTTGGGTCCCTCAAGGTCGTACTACCTAAACGGAGTCCGGAATGTCTTTGATGCGACTTAACCTAGAGCTCCGAGCATGACTCCTGGTAAATCCTTGCAGTCACTCTGTCCGACTTCCTAGCATAGTCATCCTACCATATCCTCTTAGTTAACTTGACACTATGTTTCTCAAAGTTTGGCTTTATCCGGCTTCGCCCGAGAAACTGCTGGCCTTCTTAGGAAGTTGACGGTCGAAGTTCAATGTTTCCCACTAGGTGTGAGTTCGAATAGACTCTTGGTTGCAGCAATAGTATGTAGCGTGGCTAGGTAGCTCATAACTCACCGGTAGACCAAATACATATTTCCATCAATCTCAAACCTATCCCAAATTATTTGGTGTGATTTCGAATAGAGCAATCCTATAGATCCTACGTTGGAGCAATTCTATAGAGTGCGTAGCTAGCTCGTAACTCAACGCTAGACCAAACAGATACTTCTGTCAACTCGAAACCTGTATTCGGACTAACTAGAGCCCTCCCAATCTAGTGAAAGTATTTATCTTTGTGCACGCTTGATCTCGCTCATCACGTAAATTGTAATTCTAATATACATTTTCAAAGACTACACCCAACTCGTGGGCTTTATATTTTTAGTACAACTAATAATCGCAGCCAGTCTGCAAGGAATTACCTAAGGATTAGGCTATCAAATTTTAATCAAGAAACGAAGGCCTGTTTCTCGAAGCTTTGTCTTTGCCACGGCCAGCGCTACCCTGTAAAACTAAGATCTTCCAGACTGGTTAGTAGCTGAGTTCCTGTTCCGGATTGTAACTTTATCGCTCGGGTTATAATTTATAGTTTGCAGAAACTTTGCTGCTTAATAGTAAGAATAATTTTGGTCATTACTAAATTCTTTTGTGTGGGTGCCTTCTACATTGCTTTACCTGTTTTCCGGAAAAAATATCGTCTTAAGAGTGTAGCTTAAAAAGAAAAGTAATTCACTTGTGAACAGCAACTTTTATTCAAGTTTTCTTTATTATCTGCTCTAATGTACCGTAACACTTTATTGTGGCACAAAAGTTGTAATGCTGACATTGCTAATATGTGGGACTTTACTCTCTTGAGATTTCTACCCCATTTGGAAACAAATGCGAGTTTAGTCTCAACTTCCTATGTGAAAGACGGGTAGGATGAATCATATGCTATTAAATAATAGCAGAATGTTTTCAAATATTATTTCCTTTTACCCAGCTGATTTCGATGATTTATTCACAAATTACACAGGTTTTGCCTCCAAGAAGGTAGGCAGACAAAAGCATGTCTTTCAGATCTCAAATTGGCACTGAAACAATTAACAAACCGCGGATAGAGAACGGTCATTTTTTGTAGTATGTTTCTAGTTATGTTATTATTTCAGCTTCCATTGCTTCTTTATTTATCGTTCTGAATTAAAAATATAATTGATGTTCAAATTTGTAACTTGAAATTACCGTAATTTCCTTTATGGTAGCAATTTCATATAGGTGCAACGAAATTATCGTATGCATACTGCAAGATTATCGTTCAATTTCCACTCCCTGTGAAAATGAGCGAGACCTAAAGGGAATTCCTAAGTATATATGGCATTTTTTTAATAGTTTCTAGAAGGCAGTCTAGGAGTAGAAGTGTTCAAGTGTGGATACGCACTTGATCGAGAATGAAATGAAAAGGTTTTCCTGTAAAAATAATATCATTAACATTTTTAAAACTTCTATTAATCTGCACAAACATTCTCATGTGTTTGTGCTAGGCATCAACATGATGTTAATGTGGATGTTTCCTGTATATTCACGACGGCGTGTACCAAGAAATAAAGGAAAATCAGCACTTACGGAAATACACTATTTCAAAAAAAAATAAATAAATCAAGGCTGCATGAAACAAACATCACTGTACACGTAATAAAGTTACATTTAATATCATTTTACAATCACTTTCCTATTCAATTCTAAGTGCCTCAAAATTGCGTACGATCATCAGGTTTGTCTGGGCCATAAGATGAAGTAAGATTCTAGTCCATAAATTCATTTGGAAGTGTTTTAATGAGATAAAGAAGGGAAGTGTATCATGTTTAAGAACAGGTTTAATTAAGGAACAGATATATAATTGAACCCCTGAAGTAACTGAGATTTTGACGTATTCGATAGTGGAAATGTGAGAATACAGTTCTATTAGAAAACAAAATACAATGACATGTGAAGAAGAACAAAAAGGATCGTACAACACTAACGTATGTACGCTGTTTTGCGGCACGCTGTTTTGCTAGTCTAGGTAACAGTCAAAGCTAAAACTATGACCCAGGGTTGGCAAAAACCATGGTTTTTATTTAAAAAACCAAAAAAACCGGTTTTTTTGGTTTAAACCAGGTTTTTTTGGTTTAAACCAGGTTTTTATGGTTTAAATGATTTGCTCTATATATTCATATCATATATGGACAGAAATAAGTTTGTTTCGCCTTGATGTTATTATGCAACAACCGGGTTATGCTGGAAGGGGTCATATAAGCTTAAAGCGGAATAAAAACCGCTTCTCAAGTTACATCCGAGAGAAATGTCCTCCATTTGAACTCAGAACCAGGACTAATTGGCCACAAATGCGATACGTTTGCCGACTCACTCACGAAGGAATCCTGATTTAAAAAAAAAAAAAACCTTATACTGATCTTTACATGCTTCTTAATATAAATGTCAAGAGTCATTTCAGAAGGACAAAAAGATAAACATTTGCACAAGTGAAACCATTACACAGAATTACATATGAACAATTTCAAAGTACTACGGAGTACAGAAGAACTAATTTAGTTCAAGTTAGTTAACAACGATTTTTATTGGTCCAAATTAAAGAAATACACCGACTTAATCTGCATATTAATAAGAAAAGTGAATAAAGATACGAATTATTTGAGTCCACTTTGGCCCAAACTCATTTATACATAAATAGATACCACAGATACTTATTTCACTAAATGAATCTCGTGGGGTCTGTATGACCCCCCCCACACACACACACAAAGTACGGCATTTTCGATGTATTTTATCAATAGTAAACATTGAAACGAAACAATATTTAGAAATTTTCTTCGATTGCAATTACATAACAATAATAAGAGCTACAAAAAAATAACAAAATAAACTTGTAAAAAGAAGTCGCTTTTGTAGTATAATCTTTTTTGGGTAATGAATGGGGAATTTAGGTCTGAATATAATACGAATAATATACGGGAGTGAAACGTGATAACCCACAAATGTGGGTTCATCAAGATTTTACAAACACTTACACTTTTACGAACATTTTTTGTTTTTTGGTTTAAACCAGTTGGTTTTTTTGAAAAAACCAGCTGGTTTAAACCACCTTGGTTTAAACCAGCCAACCCTGCTATGACCTAAAGATAACATACCTTAAGATAGTATCAAGTAGTAAAAGTGGATTTGGTTCATACATCCGAAACAAAAAACAACCTGTATACTTCAAAACAAAACATTGGCCCACTTGAAAGGCGAATAACTAAGCTCAAGCTTCGAGCGTGACACCTGTTGAGGCTTCAAGAATTTCTGTATATGAAAGTCGTATACACTCTTACCTCAAGCGATATGAGCAGAAACAAGAGACACATGACCAATCAGGACGTTTATATTATCCTGACCTACCTTCCACTAACCCAACAATCAAGTGAAAAATTGATGCAAGGCCGCAACTATTAATACATCAATATTAGAGCATAAGATACAAATTCACTCATTATGTTATCTGGCACATCAAAAGTAATGTAATGTGTACGATACGGTAAGGAAGAAATAACATTATGATAATATTTTTGCTCGTGGATCAGAATACAAGAATAGTTCGTATTTGAAAATGGTATAAGAAAATTATTACCTTAAGAGCATTTGTAATTTCACGATGCCATTCAAACGACGCTACCAGAAGAAAAATCCAAAGAACAACAGAAACTTCCCAACATCAGCGTCTCCTGTATTTCCGTCATTATGTCACTTAGGGGTTCTAACGATAACACATTTAGTTGTTCGTGCAAATCATTTCAGGTAGCACTTTCCCTTGGCGTGTTCATATGCTGACAAATCAAATACTAATGGAAGGTATACAGCTCACGGAAGATGAACGACACTGAACTGAAGAAGAAACTAGTTTAGTGAGAAAAGAATACGCCATTTAGTGAGAAGGAGCCTATTCCTGATATTTTGTTAGCAAGTAACAGCCAAAACCAATCAAGACTGACGCCAGTGAATGGGAATAGATTAAGGAGGGTGGGATTCCTCCAACTCCAGCGTTATGTTGAATGTAGCAGAGTATAGTCAAACGGTGTGGAACTTACAATTGCTGTATCAAGAATTTCGGAAGATGAGATGAAACAGCGATGATGACGGATTTTAACGAGTCCGTTGGTAAGGAAGTAAAATAGGAGGAAATGATGTGTACTTTTCGCGATAAGACACAGTAGAAACAAGTTCAAGGAAATACCCCCTTTTTAGTAGAAGTAAGGAGTTAAACAGAAATTATATTATTGCGAACCTGATTAAATACAAAGATAAAACGTCACATCAAGTGGTTGATACAAAACAATGATGACAGAAAGAAGAAAAGGTTATATCTAATTTTGACATGTCTAGTTGAGATTCATGTTGAAGTCAAGGACAGAATGTTAGTGGAACAAAGACAGAAAGGAAAACGTAATTACAGATAGATTTGATATCTGACTGAGTTTATTTAAACGGTTATTTTATATATAAGGAACATATATTTTTTATTTTATCACAAGAAAATATAGTATATTTGAGCTTATCGGGACATTTGAGACTTTGATGTATTCAATAATGGAGATGTGTGAATTAGATTACAAGGTTGTGTGAAAAATAAAAGTTGTTCCAGAAAGCAAATACAAAGGTTCAATCAAAAATTGTGTATGTTCTTACGGTGAATTTGCTCGCTTGCTTAGTGTGACAATACTAAGTCTAAGACTCTGCAGCCAATATAATATAAGTAGGAAGAACTAATTTGATACATAAATTCCAAGCAAAGCATAACCTGTATAGTTTAGAACAAAACATACTGCAATCGGAAGGCGAACACTACACTCGATTTTAAGCACCATTAAACTGTCCACGTTTTATCATTTTAGGAACATGAAAGCTGGATACTGTCATGCCTTGAGCGATGTGAATAGAAATAAAAGTAGCGCATTACAAATCACAAGAACAACGTTTGCCTGTTCTACCGTCCACCAAATCCTAAAATCAATTGAAATCCTTGAACAATGAATTGGAATCCAATTGCCCCCACAACATTACAGCCGTAATGTACAAATTTTACTAACCGCTTTGGGTGGCAAATCAAAACGTAATTTGAATGTCATATCAAGTACAAACAACATCATGCCAATGTTCTTGGTGTATGAATCAAAATATGAGAAATGATTTCATATTTTGAAATGCTAGTTCAAATACGGAGAAAATTAACGACTTAAAGGATATCATTTCACGAAACAATTCAAGTGGGTCTAGAGGTGGAAATCAACCGAATAACAACTGAAAATTTTCAACACACTCCTTTGCTCCAAGTAAAAGGAACTTGTCCTGCGTTGGAAAAACAATGAAAAAATGATTAAAATGAAACAGAATGTACTACTTTGCCTTCAAGTGTCCATATTCTGACTACCCATCAACTAATAAAAGTCGAAAGATTCATGCACTCATGTACAACACCGAACTGAAGGGAAAGCTACTTGATCCAATTAAGTACAAAGAGAGATAATCTCAAGTGTATCAAATTCAATTCGTTGCAATGTCAGTTATCAGTTTTCGGGAAGCAATCCTAGATAATCCGTTAGTAGAAGTCAGTCGAAAACAAGCGGCATTGACTTAGGTGATCCCTACTAGCTTGGGAATTTGTTGGATGAAGCAGATGGTAGTTGAAAAATTATACGACGGTTGCAGTTGGCTTGCCAGGTACTTCCAGATGTACCCGAACAGCGACATTGAGATTTATGCTGAAGTAAAGGGAAAGAACACCAGCAGAAAGAAGACAGTAATTGCTTTATGTTCTGGAGGAGCGGATATGAGATGGCCTGCACGAACACTTAATACAAATAAGGAAAAAGATTTTTATGATCTGATTACGAGACAGTACTGGACATTTAAGAAAATAGAGAGGTTCAAATAGAAGTACCGTATATTCTTATGGTGTGCCAGTTCACTAATCTAGTGTGACAGTCAATACTCAATCTGGGACTTACACCCTAACACACTCTAAGAGAGCCCAGTAGTAGGTTCAAAAATATGAAGCTTGGAAAATTCTTATGTGAAAGTTTAGTACCATAATAACAATTTATTTATTATCTAATATTGATGTAGAATATCAACTTTACACTTGCAGGAGGGAAGCGAAGTTTCTTTTTCTTTCCCCAACGATCGGAAGTCAGAGGGACGAACAATAATCAATGTGCGGAGTTTCAATTGAGGATATTTAAAGCCTCGCACAGGAATTATCAGAAGGAAACCTCTTCATTACATCTCGAAAGCTGAAAGAGTACTTAAAACAATGTAAGATCAACAAAGCGGATACTGAGTGATAATTCCGTGTGATTTCGAGGATAATTTTATTTGCATTCAGAATAAAATTATCACTGAGTGAGCACTCAACACAATATTCTTTTGTTTATTACTATAGATATACTTTGCACGTCACGCAGTCACATGTATGTATTGTAAATGATCGATCAGAACAAAAGAGAATTGGTCCCATCATTCTAGATGCTACTAATACACCATTTAAGAAATGTTTCGGAAGAGCCCACGCAGCCTTCCTCATTACGAGTTTGATTTCGGGCTAATAAATGAATGGGATTTTTTATGACTGTTCGTGCCTTAGGTACTTGCGACGGTACAGATAAAACATAATATAATGCTTTCTATATTCCGTTCTTCACACAACCAAGATATTTCTCGGAATTATTGACACGTTTTGCGAATTTTTTTAACTAAAAAAATCAGAAACCTAAGAAAATATACACTGGACAATGAAATTTTATGATGATAAAACAACTACCATTACTATACTCACATAGCATAACAACATTAGCATTATATTTGCTTCCCTGATATTTATTTTCATTTCATCATTTTATAGATTACTTTGTATAAATAAAAGCATGGTATTGTACTGTACATTCATAATAGTTTGCAATGTGATTTTTTTCCTTCACACAGTTTCCATCCGTAGCAATTTTAGAACTCTTGGTAGATTTTCTTACCATGCATGCACTGTAAACTGAATTTCATTTCTCCTGTGTTACTGATTTCTTGAATTTACTTTACCGTAGATATTCAGGTACGAACATAGGCAAAAATTTTAAACAATTATACTTGACACAAAGTAAAACCATACGCTATGAAAATATATACAAATCGTTAACGAGCGTGTAGAATATACGGTAATATCTCAAATCCCGTAAGGATGAGTAACAGTATATGCTACTCGAAATATTGAAAGAAAAACTTATGAATATTACTAAGTTAGTAATTGAGTAAAATAGTACAAGTTCATATGTAAAGTCCTAGTCTACTCTCCATTTTTTTAAAAGCCTAAGCAGACTTTTACCTTAAGGTAATCCACAAGTTTGATTATTACTGATATTCAATTTCACTCAAATTGTGACACCAGTATATTTGTAAGAATGTTCGAGAAATGGTTGCTCTGAGCATACAAGAAGGAATTAAGCATTTAACGTACTGATCTTTACGAAAACGCATCCTAAAATGTATCCTTACGCGTATCAATCCAATTTGTAGGGATCCTCCTACGTTGTTGTATGTATTATTTGTACGTTACTACTAGAGTTAAATACGTTCCACTTAAATTCCTTACACAATGCACTTTCTTCGTGAAGTAAGATTTTAGCTGTAAATTTTCCAGTCTTATGTTAGTTTTGCTCTATCTGCATCAAACCTTGATGACTTAGTTCTTCAAATAGGTGAATATTCTGAAACTTTGTAATCATGATGAAATTCTGTGTTTTACACATATTTCCTATTCACAAAATGAATATTTAACGAGTAAAATTGAAATACCTCAGAAGAAAATAACATAATAACAAACCAATTTTTCCTTAAATCTTACGCAAGAATGGGTAAGAAAAAAAGGAGAACGTATGAGACAGACTCATTTTCCACCTTAGTTAAATATATATTATTGTTCTCTGTACGGACGAATGCATAAATATTTTCAGGAACTTTTACACCGAAATTTCCGAAGTTTAGAAACACCATTGCAAATTTTGATTTTTGCGTTAGCCAGAACTTGCGAAAGCGCACCCGGCGCAATGCTAGCTGCCAGTAAATTAAATTTTCTTGCTTTTGATGAAACTATTTGCTGTGATATTTGGTAAATAAGTTATTTAAAGGAATTTTAAAAATTCAATTGTTTTTTGCACGTGTATTTACATATTAAAAGCCACTAATAGAAATAATAGCTTCCACACTTCACCCTAGCTCACGCTCGGAATGCTGGTACAAGAAAACCCGCTTCAACAAGGAGGACGTAAGTGTTTCATTGTTGATACAATTTATTACTCAAAAAACTCCGTAATAATCAGTTTCAAGAAGATTTGAAGTGAAGGAACAGTATCCGGAGAAGAAAATACAAACCACATAGAGTTTATAGTATTAGAAGTACATTGTTAGTTGTACAAGTACAACGTTATGAAATATAGAAAGTGGTGATCAGTCAAGATGTGGAAACATGGTGTTCAAAATTGTTGAAGTGACGTATAAGTGGAAATTTGAGTTCATGGAGGCTTGTTTTACATTCACTGCCTCCTCTGTTCAATATACAGGTAAAGTTTATATACTAAATGTATTGATGTCCCAGATGTTTTGAGAGAAACTCGTATATCTGCATGACTAACGGAACGAACTGCATGGAACTTGTTTCTAATTATATTTGAAATACTGTGGTTTTTATAGAAGTATAAACAAGGAAAATTATCATAGTCTATTCAGAAAGTGATGGTTTATAGTGCACTTCGTTACCTGGGAATTCTGAGGGGGCTTGTAATTAAAATTGTAAGGTCAATGTACTGCTGGATTTATTTTCTTTTTTGCATAGTAATCCAACGACATTTCTTATTGGTTTGTATTGAAGTAGCCTATTGCATGAATTATTATAATTTAAGAAGGGATATATTTATGTTTGAGCACTCTCGTGGCAGTATATTAAAATGACTGCTTAATTGCAAACGTGTATCCCTGCAGCGAATTCCAATAACTTCGATAATTTTCATTCCTATTAGCTTAACGTCTGTTCTCAACCATTAAAAATTCAACAACCAAAAGTGTTTACAATAAATTTGTATTTCCACTAGAGTCCTGGCACTAAACGGTCCATTTTTTTTTTTTTTTTTTTTTTTTTTTTTGTAACTATCGCTTAAAGATTTGTATAAACACAAGTGGGAGGTACACAAACGTTACAAAAGCAGTTTCTACTACCATGCAAGCCTCAGAATAGAAGTAAAAATTTAAAAATATTAAAAAAAAAATAAAAAAAACAGGATACCTATGGACTGAAGAGGATATGTTTATTGGTAATTATTGCTATTATTATTTGTTATTATTGGTATTGGTATTTAATAAAGTTTATAATCAATTTTGCTTCGAAATATTTATGATTTTACGCTATCAATGTTCTTTTGATTTGGTGTTTAATATCCTATTCTATAAACAAAATGAGTGTTATGTTACTAGAAATGATATCGAATACCAGTCTACATATTTCAGTGTATTTAAACCAGAATTGGCTTCTGTTAATAAGTACGTATATTTCCTCGATAACTCTAGCAAAGATAGTAAAGTATTTGCCTCCAGTTTCGGCAGAACAACCTACACTGTTTTGAGAATGTTATTACTAAATAAAATAGGAACATTCCTATCACACCGGATTGTGATGTTTAGTAAACTATAAAAGTACAGTGGAGTCCGTCACTGGCAGATTGGCATAAACAGCAGATATTAATACAGTTGAGTTGTTTACTTGGCTTACATTTTAGATGTGTGTGGGGTGAACACTGTTGGTGAGTAAATTGCACGTTTCACCGGTGAAAATATTTGGGTGACAATTACTGAATAAATCGCACGTTACGCTGTCAGAGTAACACTGGCTTATTTTGTATTTTTGAGTGTAATCCCGTTTGCTGTGGTTCGGAACTAGTATATGATATTATTATGATTAATTGTAAGTTACGACGGCTGCGCTGATGCACTAATGAATAAAGTAAAGTAATAAATGTTACTAATATTACGGTTGATTGTATGAATAGATCGAATTTGTAGATGTATTGTCTTACGCTCTTCTCATTAGAGAAAATAAAGCTTTGCCTTGTATATACTTAGACACAAACTATTTGCTGAGCAAAACAATATATTCCTAACAAACTACACACGTGTTACAGTTTCGCCAAATAACATGTATGTAGTTTATGTGAATATATAGTTTTGCTCAGCAAATAGTTTGTTTGTGTTTGAAAATAAAGGTGTGTAAGAAAAATAATTAATACGTCCACAGTTTGCAACTGAATTATGTAAAGCAGTACACTTGGCCGGTGCTATTACGTACGTCATCCTTGACATGCGTTCCTGAGAGTAAGTTAGTGTAACGGTTTTCTGAACTTGGCTAGAGCTGCATATTATTTCTCAGGTGTCAAAAACTTGTTCATTTATCATATGATTGGATATAACAATTTATCAGGTTCAATCACATGGGAGAAGGTTATAGCGAAATCAAATA